>NC_092757.1:1271666-1907500 GCF_047496795.1 Chiloscyllium punctatum | reverse complement strand
CTGTGTGTGTCGGTCTGTGTGTGTGTGCGTGTCGGTGTGTGTCTGTCTGTGTGTGTGTCTCTCGGTGTGTGTGCCTCTGTGTGCGTGTGTCTGTGTGTGTGTGTGTCGGTGTGTGTCTGTGTGTGTGCGTGTCGGTGTTTGTCTGTCTCTGTGTGTGTGTCGGGGTGTGTGTGTCTCTGTGTGTATGGGGGCAGGGGAGCTGTGAGGGTGAAATGTGGGTTTTGAGGGGCAGGCACGTGATCTATGATTTTAATTCCCAAACTCTGCCAATATTTTTGAGAAAGGGAAAGGAAATAAAAGACTCAAAATCAAGTTAGAAATGGCTGGATGTAGAGCAGGGCAGGGAGAGACAGAAAGAGAGAGAGAGACAGAGACACAGAGAAGAGAGAGACACAGGGACAGAGAGAGAAGACAGACAGACAGAGAGACAGACAGACAGAGAGACAGAGAGTGGGACACCTAGGGACAGAGAGAAAAAGAGAGAGAGACACACACACACACAGGAACAGAGAGCTAGAGAGAGAGGGACAGAGACAGAGAGAAAGAGAGTGACAGAGAGAGAGACACACAGGGACAGAGACAGAGATTAATTCTAGGAATCACACATACAGCAGGAAAATCTCAAGAAAACCTCAGCAAATACCCACCCTCTCCATTCCCAGCCCTGTGTGTGTGTGTCTCAGGAAGCCTACCTACAACCAGGCTCTGAGACGCTAGTGTGGGAGTAATCTTTAATATTTTCAAACCGCACTGACACAACTAATAAGGCTTCAGTAAAAAAAAAGAGTTGTCCCAACTGGGAAAGATGACACTTTGTTGCCCCAAAATGAACATCTCAATGGGCAGCAAGATCCCACAAGGCTCCTGTCCTGGGAATTAACATGTCAATCTGACAGAGCCCTCCCCAGGTAGAAGACTGACAGACGATGCAATGTGTCAGAGAGGGCAGGGCTGGGCTCGACGAACCCCTCACCCAGAATAAATGTGCGCAAGGAATAGGTCAGATTCATTCTCATACCCTGTTCTCTCTCTGTATGGAGAGTGAGCAGCCCTCCCTGTCTGGTTGTGACAGTGTGTGTGAGTGTGTGTGTGTTTAATAATGTTTCCAGCCTCTGGTTAATTACTTTCTTATGATTTGTTTGTATTTTGATGTTGCTGTGAGGTTATGAAGTGCTTTTGGGGATGGGAGAAGGGAGTGGTGGGATTGTGTTTAAACTGGGATCTTGCTGTGTAATTTTGCATCACACTGCTCTCGCTCCCCCGGCCCCCCAACCAACTCATCTCTTCTCTCTTTTATCCCGAGGAACTTTTGTCGGGAAAGCAGGAAAGTGAAGATCCAAAATGCCTAGGGACCAAGAAAGCCTTGGACAAGAACAACCTCCAGAGGGCGGGGAGCACAGGCCTGAGGCCTGTTGGCCAGGCTGCAGCCCGTGGGGCCCAGGTGAGTGGGGGGTGTGTTTCTTCCCCCCGAGGTTTCATCTCCTCTAGGGATGGGTTGGGGGTGAGAGCCTGGTTTGTCGGGACCTCTGGTTGACTGGGACCTGTCAGATCACGGGTTTGAAGCCTGGGGTTAAAGTCACCAGGGCATCGGTGACACAAACAGGGGAAACCCCCAGGATCTGGGAGACGGGACTCCCTCGGGAGGGAACTCTAACCCAAAATATCTGACCCTCTGGAAAGAATTGTCAGAGGAAAGTGGGTCACAGAGAGGGCAGGGTGATCGAATTGGACACAGAGAGAAAGAGAGTGAGAGAAAGAAATGGAAAATGGTGAGAGCAAGAGAAACAGGAGAGAGAGGGGGGGCAGTGTGAGATTGTGAAATAGCTGCAATATTTGATTCTGGGGTGACAGGAAATAATAAAAATGATCAGATTATCGAGCTTCTGCAGCACTGTCACTTTTGGGATCTTGCTGTGCGTCAATTGCCCTAATGCCATCGTTGCAGGCAGTGAGTGGTTTTAATCAGCAAACCCGTCATTTCAAGAACTTTTCAAAATGAAAACTCAACTTGTGTTTGTGTTTGGATCTTCCTGAGAAATTGTCTGTCTCACTGAGAGGGGAAAAGCCGGGATCTCGCTGCGGTATCTCCCTGTGAAAGATCTTCCTGCTCAGTCTTCCCATTAATGCTGCCTCTTTCCTCCCAAAGGGATCTTCCTGGCCAGTTGAGGATTTGAAAAGTGTGTGTTTGGGAGCAGGAAACCTTCAAACATGAGCTTCCTCCAGAAGGGGAACGCAGTCCTGAGGCCTGTTTGACAGGCTGCAGCCTGTTGGACCCAGGGGAGGTTTGTCTGTGTCTTACCCAGAGGTTTAATCTCCTCTCTCTGGGGAAGAGGCGGCCCTTTACCAGGACCTCTGCTCAACGGGGTATTGTCGGATTTGAACAGGCCTTATCGTTTTTGAACAGGTTTGAAGCCTGGGGCTAAGGTAACTGGGGCCTTGGGATTTGACACAAATATGTCAACCCTTAACCAGCATCACCCACGATGTGTGTGGGGTTAGATTGCTGCTTGTGGGATCTCACTGTGCATATGTGGTTATTAATGTTTCTAGCCTCTGGTCAACTGCTCTGTCTGTGTATTTCAATGTCACTGTGATGGTCAGCAATTCATTCATTCATTCATTCTGCGATAATTAAACTGAACCAGGGTCACGTGGGAGATTGGGGAAAGCAGAGAGCTTTGGGATCTTGCTATGCTTTTGGTGCCACTGTCGTATTTTATTTCAAGTTGATTTGTTTTTATTTCTCAGTGTGTTTCCCCCACCCCCAGATCCCCCTAACCCTGGGGGTGTGGAGGAGATTGGATCCAGGAGCTGAAGCTCAGGACGAGGCAGAGACAGAGAGAATTAAATCACTTCTGCTGCAAGGAATCATCAGACACAGAGAGAGAGAATAATCAGAAACTGTCCTGTCTCATTGTCGTTCATTTACACACACACACACACACAGACACAAGAATGGTAGGGTTCAGGGTGTCTCTGGGATTTTTACCACAAGGGGGTGTTTCGGGTCTGGACTGTGGGGGGTGGGGGAGAAGAAGATAGAGGGGGAGCTGCTGCACAGTCTGATCCCACAGATGTCACTGCCTCCCCCTCTCTCACTCCAATGGGGGTGTGAAGGGGGTCAGACTGACAGAGAGAAGTGAAAGAGCGCTGACTGTCCTGTCGAAAGGTTCATTGATTTAAAATGGATTTGAGGCCTGGGGTTAAAGGAACAGGGGCCTTGGGATTGTGACACAAACTGGTTACACCCCCAGGGTCTTGGAGGAAGGACTCCCGGAGGGAGGGAATGAATAACCTATCATGAGAAACTCTCTCCAAAGCCCCATTCTAATGTCAGAGTCATGTGCATAGGCCAGGGGGATAAAATGTGAGAAATCTGAGAGACAGAGTGAAAGATCTTCAAGATGGAGACAGCGAGAGGGAGGAATACAGGGGAAGAGATTTCAGAGAGAGAGGGAGAGAGGGGAGGAACAGAGATATATCTGAGATGGAGAGAGTAAGAGGGGGAACAGAGAGAGGGAGGGAAGAGAGATCAAGATGGAGACAGCGAGAACAGAGAGAGAGGGAGAGAGAGAGGAAGAGGGAGAGAGAGAGGGAGGGAGGGAGATCTCAGATGGAGAGAGAGCACAAGACGGGGATCAGAGAAAAAGGGGGAAATGTTTGGAATTTGTTCAACAGGAGGATTGCTCCCTCTTGTCCAGGAGACCGAATCAAACCCTTAACCAGCATCAGGGACACACATGATCTGTCTGTGGTTACACTGCTGCTCGTGGGATCTTGCTGTGTGTGTTTCAAGCAAGCATCTGGTTAAAAGCTCAACGGTCATCTTTATATTTCAATGATGGAAATGTCAGTGTTGTACTGGGACAAATTTGGATGGAGAAAGAACACTGCAATAAAAGAGATGGTTTTTTTTAATAATGCGTGGGGGGGGGATGCGTGGGGGGGAATGCGTGGGGTGGTAATGCGTGGGGAGGGGAATGCGTGGGGGGGAATGCGTGGGGGGGAATGCGTGGGGAGGGGAATGCGTGGGGGGGGGAGAGAGAGAAAGAGGACAGAGAGAGAGAACGAGGACAGAGAGAGAGAGAGAGAGAAAGAGGACAGAGAGAGAGAAAAAGAGGACAGAGAGAGAGAGAGAACAGAGAGAGACAGAGAACAGAGAGAGAGAGAGAGAGAACAGAGAGAGAGGGAGAACAGAGAGAGAGAGAACAGAGAGAGAGAAAGAGAGAACAGAGAGAGAGAGAGAGAGAACAGAGAGACAGAGAGACAGAGAGAACAGAGAGAGAGAGAGAACAGAGAGAGACAGAACAGAGAGAGAGAGAAAACAGAGAGAGAGAGAACAGAGAGAAACAGAGAACAGACAGAGAGAGAGAACAGAGAGAGACAGAGAACAGAGAAAGAGAGAGAGAGAACAGAGAGAGAGGGAGAACAGAGAGAGAGAGAACAGAGAGAGAGAAAGAGAGAACAGAGAGAGAGAGAGAGAACAGAGAGACAGAGAGACAGAGAGAACAGAGAGAGAGAGAGAACAGAGAGAGAGAGAGAACAGAGAGAGAGAGAACAGAGAGAGAGAGAACAGAGAGAGAGAAAGAGAGAACAGAGAGAGAGAGAAAACAGAGAGACAGAGAGAAAGAGAGAACAGAGAGAAATAGAAAACAGAGAGAGAGAAAACAGAGAGAGAGAACAGAGAGAGAGAGAACAGAGAAAGAGAGAAAAAACAGAGAGAGAGAGAACAGAGAGAGAGAGAACACAGAGAGAGAGAGAACAGAGAGAGAGAGAACAGAGAGAGAGAACAGAGAGACAGAGAACAGAGAGAGAGAACAGAGAGAGAGAGAAAAAAGAGAGAGAGAGAACAGAGAGAGAGAGAGAAAACAGAGAGAGAGAAAACAGAGAGAGAGAACAGAGAGAGAGGCAACAGAGAGAGAGAGAGAACAGAGAGAGAGAGAGAACAGAGAGAACAGAGAGAGAGAGAACAGAGAGAGAGAACAGAGAGAAAGAGAGAACAGAGAGAGAGAGAACAGAGAGAGAGAGAAGAGAGAGAGAGAACAGAGAGAGAGAGAGAGAACAGAGAGAGAGAACAGAGAGAGAGAGAGAACAGAGAGAGAGAACAGAGAGAGAGAGAGAAAAAAGAGAGAGAGAGAGAGAACCGAGAGAGAGAGAGAAAACAGAGAGAGAGAAAACAGAGAGAGAGAACAGAGAGAGAGGCAACAGAGAGAGAGAGAGAACAGAGAGAGAGAGAACAGAGAGAACAGAGAGAGAGAGAACAGAGAGAGAGAACAGAGAGAGAGAAAGAGAGAACAGAGAGAGAGAGAACAGAGAGAGAGAGAACAGAGAGAGAGAACAGAGAGAGAGAGAGAGAACAGAGAGAGAGAACAGAGAGAGAGAGAGAACACAGAGAGAGAACAGAGAGAGAGAGAAAAAAGAGAGAGAGAGAACAGAGAGAGAGAGAAAACAGAGAGACAGAGAGAAAGAGAGAACAGAGTGAAAGAGAAAACAGAGAGAGAGAAAACAGAGAGAGAGAACAGAGAGAGAGAGAACAGAGAAAGAGAGAAAAAACAGAGAGAGAGAGAACAGAGAGAGAGAGAACACAGAGAGAGAGAGAACAGAGAGAGAGAGAACAGAGAGAGAGAACAGAGAGAGAGAACAGAGAGAGAGAACAGAGAGAGAGAAAAAAAGAGAGAGAGAGAGAGAACAGAGAGAGAGAGAGAAAACAGAGAGAGAGAAAACAGAGAGAGAGAACAGAGAGAGAGGCATCAGAGAGAGAGAGAACAGAGAGAGAGAGAACAGAGAGAACAGAGAGAGAGAGAACAGAGAGAGAGAACAGAGAGAGAGAAAGAGAGAACAGAGAGAGAGAGAACAGAGAGAGAGAGAACAGAGAGAGAGAACAGAGAGAGAGGCAACAGAGAGAGAGAGAGAACAGAGAGAGAGAACAGAGAGAGAACAGAGAGAGAGAGAACAGATAGAGAGAACAGAGAGAGAGACAGAGAGAACAGAGAGAGAGAACAGAGAGAGAGAAAGAGAGAACAGAGAGAGAGAGAACAGAGAGAGAACAGAAATGCGTGGGGGGGGAAATGTGTCCATTTCCATTACCCTGACCCCCTCACACCCACTCCATCGTCTCACCCTAACCCCCACACACTCACTCCATCACCGTCACCCTGACCCCTTCAAACTCGCTCCATCACCATCACCCTGACCTCCTCACCCTCATTCCATCACCGTCACACTCATCTCCCCACACTCATTCCATCCTCACCGCCCTGACCCCCTCACACTAATTCCATCACATTCACCCTCACCCCCTCAGACTCACTCTGCCACCGTCACCCTGATCCCCTCACACTCACTCCATCACCATCACCCTGACCCTCCCACACTCACTCCAACACCGTCACCCTGATCCCCTCACACTCACTCCATCACCATCACCCTGACCCTCCCACACTCACTCCAACACCGTCACCTTGATCCCCTCACACTCACTTCATTACCGTCACCCTGACTCCCTCACACTCACACCATCTCCGTCACCCTGACCCACTTACACTCACTTTATCACAGTCACCCTGATCCCCTCACACTGACTCCATCACCAAAACCCCGATCCCCTCACACTGACTCCATCACCAAAACCCTGATCCCCTCACACTCACTCCATCACCAAAACCCCGGTCCCCTCACACTGACTCCATCACCAAAACCCTGATCCCCTCACAATCACTCCATCACCAAAACCCCGATCCCCTCACACTCACTCCATCACCAAAACCCCGATCCCCTCACACTGACTCCATCACCAAAACCCTGACACCCTCACACTCACTTCATCACAGTCACCCCGATCTCCTCACACTCACTCCATCACTAACACCCTGACCCCCTCACACTCAGTACGTCACACAATGCCCTGACCGACTTCCACCGTCACGCTCACCCCACACATTCCACCACCATCACACATTCTGGCCCACACCATCCTCACCGTCACACTCATCACCACAAACTCCACCAAACTCACACACACTGCCCCCATCACTCTCACCGAGACGCTTACCCCCACACACTCCACCACCATCACACACACTGCCCCACACCACCCTCACCGTCACACACACCCCCACAAACTCCACCACCATCACACACACACTGCCATACCCGACCCTCACCGTCACACTCACCCCCACACACTCCACCACCATCACACACACTGCCCCACACCACCCTCACCGTCACACACACCCCCACACACTCCACCACCATCACACACACTGCCCCACACCACCCTCACCGTCACACACACCCCCACAAACTCCACCACCATCACACACACACTGCCATACCCGACCCTCACCGTCACACTCACCCCCACACACTCCACCACCATCACATAGACTGCCTCACACCACCTCCACCGTCACGCTGTCACCCACACACTCCAACACACTCACATACACTGCCCCACATCACCCTCACCATCACGCTCGCCCCCACACACTCCACCACCATCACACACACCGCTCCACACCACCCCCAACGTCACGCTCATCCCCACACAGTCCATCACTCTCACACACACTGCCCCACACAATCCCCACCGTCACACTCACCTCCACATAATCCACAATTCTCCCATACACTCCCCTACCGTCACGTTCACTCTCCTGCACAGTCGCCCAGCATCACACTCACATCCCCAAACACTCCCCCACCATCACGCTCACTCCCCTGCACACTCCCCCAGCATCACCCTCACACGCCCATGAAGTCTCTCACCATCGCACTCCTCAAACAACTTACACTGAGCTCCTGCCTGTGAAGACCGACCCAGTTGATCCCCTCTAAATGGCCTTTAACGCCATCCCCATTCTATTCCCTAAGTAACAGACAGTATGTCCCACACAATGTGTTCTGTTTGTGATATACTGTTTTACCAGTCTCAGCCACAGCCTACGGTGCCACTCCACTTATTACCCCCTAGTAACGGCTCATGTTCTCACACCACTATGTCCCCGAGCAATGGCGTTTGGCCCAACCTCCAGAATGTTGCCCTGGCAATGGCCTGATATGTCATCCCAATCTCTATTCCCTAACATCGGCCTGAAGATCGACAACCCTCTTCTGTTCCCCCAGCAACGAAGGATTTGAGGAAGATTGGGAGGTTATGAAAGCAAGTTGGAGAGAGAGTGAATGAGATTGGGGAAGGCAACGACAGTGGAATTGAGTGTGTAACTGGAAAAAAGAGAGAGAAATAGCAGTGCAGTGTGAGAGTGGGAGGGATATATGGAGGGAGAGGGGCAAAGGGAGCAAGGTAAATTCTGCTGAGAGACAAGTTGGATTGGGAGACCCAGAGGTGAAAGTAAGGACAGAGGGAGTTAAACCCAGCTCCTGAGCTCAGGGCGCGGTGCCCTCCCCTTCCCTGAGGACCAGGACTTGGGGCTGAGTCTGTCTCTCTCCAGCTCAGCTTCTCCAACATAAAGACACACAACAACATCGGTCACTCTGCTCCTTGGCACGCTTTAATCAACATTTTTATTGTTTACAAATGGAAGTGATGGATACAGTCAGTGGGATGGTGCCTTTTCTCACTGGCCCCTGAGATGTGAGAAACATTGAAATGTTTCCCTGTAACCCCCCTGTGGGATAAGGATGGACAAACCAGCGCTACCCTCAGTCTGTTCCCATAGCGACAGGCTGCTCCATCGCTGAAACACTGAACTGAAATGAGAAAATCCCGGATGGTGTGATTAATGAGGGAATTTGATGGATGGATGGATTTGGGTGAAGGGATATTTCAGCGCATTCTTCAGCTGCTGCCTGAACTTAGTCTGGGTCACGGCATAAATCGCGGTGTTTGTGCAGCAACTGAGGAGCTGCAGCATGAAGCCCAATTCCAGCACAAACCAATCGAGATACACAGTCGCATACCCAATATTATACATCCGGCTCCATATAGAAAACAGCATGAACATTGACCATAACAGGATGAAATTGGCCGAGATCACAAACTGTAAAATGATGGATTTTTTTCGGTTTCTCATTTCAGTGTCAGACTGAGCGTCCCCATTGGTGTGAGCGCGGAGTCTCCTGCGGGCTCTGCTGGTCACTAAAATGTGTCTGACGGTGAGAACATTGAGCAGCAGAATCAGGAGAAATGGGACACACGGGGTTAGAATGTTGTGGAGGAACTCGATTGTGACCCAGACACTGGAGAATAGAACAGCGGTTGTTACATCACAAAACTGGGGGGCGTTCCACATCCGATACCGAGCCTTGAGCATAAAATACCAGGAAATGTTCTTTAAACAGCTCAGCACAGTCACTGCTCCCAGAACCACAGCCGCCGTTTTCTCACTGCAATACTTACTTTTCAGATTCTGGCAACAAATGGCCACAAACCGATCAAAGGTGAAAGTGACGGTGAACCAGACAGAGCAGTCAGTGGCTGCATAAAGAAGGACGGCGTGGATATTACACACCGGGACGGAGTCCATCAGGAAATAAAACTGATCCCAATAAACAATGGGAATGTGTCTCAGGATCAGGTCGAGGATAATGACCAGGAGATCCGTCGCTGCCATGGCCCCCAGGTAACGTCTGACACATGGAGACAATCCACAATCTTTATAAAGCAGGACGTAGATGGTCACTACGTTAACTGTGAGGAAGGAAAACAAATCCATTATCCATCAGCCTTGAGGCAAAGGGACCCGTTTGATCGGGGACCCAGTGAGATTTTCAAATGTGCCCCTGTATTCAGGGATTTATTAAAATAATTCGATTTGGAATAACAAATGGGAAGATCTGAATTACTGACAAAAATGTGACATAAACCAGAGAAAACCCTCCCTCCCCAAACACACAGAGACACATCCATCAGGACAGATGGTTTCTAGAACATTCCCATACTCTCGATCACTCGAGAGCAGACACAGGTCACTCCTTCCCAGTTCCTAATACGGAGGGTGGGAATGTTGCTGTCCTGAAGGATTCTCTCCCAGTTTCCTGAAGACAAACGGAGTTTGGGAATTCCTGTATTTTGGTCTAAATTGTGGTCGATCCTGTATCGTGAAGAAATGTAAACGCAGGGAAAACGTATTCCCCCCTTTAACTGCCTGAGGGGCCTTCGGAACAGTGTCTCCTTCTCCCTGGAATGGGATCTCTTCCCTAGGGATCTTATCGTTTGTTCAATTCACCTGACGTCCGGCCGTTCACAAACAATGTCAGGGACAGAATATTCCGGGGAATGTCGGTTATAGAATGTTGGGGACAGAATGTTCCGGGGAACCCCTTGACCTGTCCATCACCTTCCCCCCCCCCCACCCCCCCCCCCCCCCGGCCCACCAACATGATGTCCTGTGCCTGGACACACTGTAACATTAATGGGGTGAGAGACGGAGGGTCCAACCACATGAATGGGAACTAAAGGCATTGCCTGATCAGCTGAAATGGTTAGATATACCACATTGTCAATCCACCTCCCAGAACCAGTCCAAACACCATACACCCAGCGGAGATATCTGTTCACCGTGGGACACGGTGCAGACCAGGCCAGTGTACTGCTCGGTACAACCCAGCAATCTGTACAGATTCATCCACTGCACTGGTCAATACAACCCAGCAATCTGGCCAGAGTGAAACACTGCACAGATCATGTCAGGGCACTTAGCTTCAAACGCAGGCTAGACATCTGTCCAGTTTGGGAAGCTGTGATAGAGACTGAAAAGCTGCAGATGCTGGAGTCCAAAGTAGACAGGCAGGAAGGTGGGAGAACACAGCAATCCTGACAGCATCAGGACGTGGAGATGTCGACATTTCGGGTGTTACCGTTCTGTAAGAGTCCTGAAGGAGGGCTACACCTGAAACATCAAATTCTGCACCTCCTGATGCTGCCTGGATTGCTGTGTCCCTCCAGCGAGTATTCAGCATGGGAAGCAACGCAGACCACAGCAGTGCGTTGATCTATAAGCCCAGACTAGATATCTGTCCAGAGCTGAAAATATGTTGCTGGAAAACCGCAGCAGGTTAGGCAGCATCCAAGGAACAGGAGAATCGATGTTTCGGGCATCAGGCCTTCTTCAGCAACCGGCTATCTGTCCAGCACGGGGCGCTGTGCAGACCACAGCAGTGCATTGATCTATAAACCCGGACGAGATATCTGTCCAGGATGGGGAGCTGTGCAGACCACAGCAGTGCATTTATCTATAAACCCGGACTAGATATCTGTCCAGGATGGGGAGCTGTGCAGACCACAACAGGACACTAATGTCTAAACCTGAAACAAATATCCATCCAGCATTGGGAGCTGCACAGACTACATCATTGTATTATCTATAAACCTCAACTAGATAGTCTGACCAGCACAGCGACCTGTGCAGTGATCACCCATGAATTCATCTGTAAACTAGGAGCTGCTACCCTCCCAGAATGTAGGATTATGCACACCTCCGCATTGCATTAATCTGTAACCCAGGAGCAGTTACCCTCCCAGCGTGTAGAGCTGTGTACACCACCCCAATACATTGATCTGTAAACCAGGAGCAGTTATCCTCCCAGCATGTAGGACTGTGTATACCACCCCAGTGCATTCCTCAGTAACACTGTGTGAGATCCCTGCCCAGCGTGGGGAAACTTGCAGCCCATGCTGGAAGTGTCGGGATGTGCAGCTCCCTCCCATTTACAGTTCCATCTCTCCATTGTGCATTGACAAGGGGGTACTGTGGGTGTAAGCATCACTGCCTGAGAGAGATGGCGGGGGAATCAGTTTAAATGTCACCACACGGGAAGAGTTTGGGGTATAGACAAAGATGAGGAGACTGAGAGACAGTGTCATGAAAGGATGTGTTCCCAGGTGACAGAATGCTGAAATGTAGACATTTCGATAGCATCCTGTCACATGAGCCAGTCTTCCCAGGAAAGATGGGAAAAAGGGATTTTGGTGTGAGGTCAGATGAAACAACAGCTGCTGCATGGTTTGGAAATTACGTTTATGTAATTACTGTAGAGTTGCAGTGGGGTAATAAGCAGTTAAGAGAAATGGGGTCTCAGAGTCGTGAACCGTTGATGTAAAATGTTCACTTTCAGAGTTAAAAAATAAATTGATATTTTTGTTTAAACAGTGGAATTTGGGAGTACTCTGTCACTCATATTTTAACAGTTTTCAAGACAAATTGAGCATTTCTTTATGTTTAGTTTAAATTACCAGCTGAGCTCAATGTTGTGTCCGAACAATTGCTGTGTGTATCTGTGTGTCTCTGTGTGGGGCAGGTCTGGCAGTCTCTGTGGCGCTTAAAGTGATGCAATGCCACCCTCTGCTGGCCTCCCCACGCCACTGCACAGGCATTGGCAGAGGGTGAAAACCAACAGAGATTCATTCAGAGATTGGGAGGGAGAGGGCAGCTGCTCACAGCACCATCCAAACGGATGTCTTGTCCATGTACTGATCTAAATGTCCTTTAAACGTTGTAACTGTCCCTGCTTTCACCACTTCCTCTGGAAGTTCATTCCACACCCAAGCCAGATTCTATCTTACATAATTACCTCTCCTGACTTTTGTGAATCTTTTTCCTCGCATCTTAAAAATCCCTCAGTTTTGAATCCCCAACTCTAGGGAAAAGACATCAGCCCTTATGTAAATTTACCGCAGAATCTCATATGCTTCAGTGAAAACAGTCCTAGCCTCTCCTTGTAGCTCACTCCCTCCTTTCCCAGCAACATCCAGGTTAATCGCTTCTGAACCCTCTCCAGTTTAATAATATCAAGGTCAATAATATTAAAGTGAAGAGTCAAGGTATTTTCTTAGGGCACGGGGAGTCCACAACTAGACGACATAGACTTAAGGTGAGAGGGGAAACACTTAAAAGTGACCTATGGGGCAGCTTTTTCACCCAGAGGGTGGTGTGCCTATGGAATGAGCGGACAGGATGACCAGACTGGACACAGTATTCCAGAAGAGGTCTCACTAATATCCTGTAGAACCACAAGATGACGTCCCAATTCCGATACTCAAAGGTTTGACCAATGAAGAAAAGTGTTTTAAACACCTCCTTAATCACACTATCTGTATGAGATGCAAATTTTCAAGAAATATACCTGACGGCCTAGGTCTCTGTTCTACAATACTGCCAAAGACCCTACTTTTAATTGTATGGGTCCTGTTCTTGTTTGATTTACCAAATCCAATGCCTCGCATTAATCCAAACTAAACTCCATCTGCCACCCCTCAGCCCAGTGTGTGATATTACTGTCACCTCCCCCTCCCCCTTCAATTTTAAAATGCCTATCTCCCTCTCCAGGAGACCTGCACACTCTGGCCTTGATTATCTCAAAGACCATGAGCTTGGTTTGCCTGGTGTGGTTAGGGGGAGGAGGGACAGATTACAGACACTGTCAGTGGGGAGGAGAGGCTGGACATTAATCAGCGGCCTGGTATCATTTCATGGTTTTAGGAAGAGGGCAGTCGCATGTGAGAGTTGGGTAAGAGTGATCGGTGTTTTGGAGTCAGAAATTAAGCTCTTCCTTCGTCTCTGGAGTTCAGTAATAAATATCTATTTGAGACTCTTCATTGGGCAGAGTGTGTTTGCAGGATTTCTTTCCTTAATATTGCAGACTACAGATAATAGCAATTAAAGATGTTTATAGTTAATTTTGATAGCATAGCAAGTACACTCAACATCCTACAGTTGAGACAAATATCTTGCATTTGTTTAACAATACAAAGTGTTTTGTGTAATTCAGTAATGGCAACCTGATTATAATAAATCCACACCGAGCTGAAAGTGGGCACTAAAATATGACCCAAAATCTGGGTTTGGTAGTGTAGTGGGTAGTGTCCCTGCCTCTGAGCCAGAACTCAGGATTTGATTCCAATTCCTGAACTTGTGTGGTAGTGCTCCTAGCTCAGGAATAGAAGGATTCAAGACTTGCCTGTTGCAGAGGTATGTCCCAGTATGTCAGACCAGGCTGATGAACAAACACACAAGAGTATAATGTTACAGCTTTATGGGTATTGCTGAGTAATGCTAGTGTCCCTACCTCCGGGCACAAAGGTCTAGGTGTAAAGTCCACAGAAGTGTCTCATGATACATCTGAACAAACTGATTAAAATTGATTTAGAATTGTGACTTGATGGAGAAGGAAGAGGTGTCAGTATGGCACTTCAGAATTTAGGCCCAGGATGACTGAAAGTACAGCCATTCGTGTTGATTGAAGTCACATTTCGCAGCAGTAAAGGTTTATAAAATCAGAACGGTTATGGATAGGGTGAGTAGTCAGGGGTTTTCACCAGTTTCGGGGCGTCCAAAACTAGAGGGCATTGGTGGAAAGTGAGAGGGGAAAAGTTTTGATGAGGCCTAAAGGGCACCTTTTCACACAGAGGGTGGTGTGTGTATGGAATGAGCTGCCAGATGAAGTGATGGAGGCTGGTACAACTACAGCATGTAAAAGGCAGATGCTGACAGACCTGCTGAGCTTTTCCATCAATTTCTGTATTTGTTACAAAATGCATGCATTTTAACACAGGTATTCTGAATACATTAAATATTTTATTTTTTAATGACGCAGGGCCATGTAAACATATTTCAAATCGGCCGAGACCATTTTCTGCTAAGGGTATGGCTCTGTGTATGACAGCAGCAATGATGCACCTACATGGAGCAGGGAATGTGATGGAGACATAGTTTGGACAATGGACAAGGAGACATCACATGGTCCAGTTTGGGAGAGGATGATATTATTGTGTGATTCAACTCAGAGAGAGAGAAAATGTAATCTGCCTGAGAAGGAATGGCCTATTGCACTATCTCTCCTTCATTGTTCCTCATCACAGCAACGCGTGCAAGCTAAATAAAAATCTACAGTCATCGTTACCATTCTTATTTTTATAGAATCCCTGAAGTATTGAAACAGGCCCTTCGGCCCAACAAGTCCATACCAACCTTCCCAACCCATAGCCCTATATTTACCCCTGACTAATGCAGCTAACCTAAAAATCCCTGAACACGACAGACAATTTAGCGTGACCAATCCACCGAACCTACACAGTTTGTGGTAGGAAACTGGATCACCCATTAGAAGCTCACACAGACAAGGGGAGAATGTGCAAACTCCACAGAGACAGTCACCCAAGGCTGGAATCAAACCCAAGTCCCTGGTGCTGTGAGGCAGCAGTGCTAACCACCGTGCTACCCTTTGGGTGCTCTCTGATCAGAATTCACTGGAATCTACTCACTGCCTCAAGCAAAGGGAATTCAGCCAAATCCAACTCTCCCAGGATGAAATCCCGTTGCTAGCAGCTTGTGTACAATATCTTCAGAAGCAGAATAACGTTTTGGACAATCAGGAGTTACAAAAATATCTGGACAAAGTTGTTTCAAGTTAAAATTGCAGAAATTTTGTTAATCTGTTTGTGTGTGTATATGCATGTGTTTGTGTGTGTACGTGTGTTTAGAAAGGGAAATATTAGGCCATAAGACATAAGAGTGGAAGTAAGGCCATTCGGCCCATCGAGTCCACTCTGCCATTTAATCATGGCTGGTGGGCATTTCAACTCCACTTACCCTCATTCTCCCCGTAGCCCTTAATTCCTTGTGACATCAAGAATTTATCAATCTCTGCCTTGAAGACATTTAGCATTCCTGCCTCCACTGCACTCTGCGGCAACGAATTCCACAGGCCCCACCACTCTCTGGCTGAAGAAACGTCTCCGCATTTCTGTTCTGAATTGACCCCCTCTGATTCTAAGGCTGTGTCCACGGGTCCTAGTCTCCTCGTCTAACGGAAACATTTTCTTAGCATCCATCCTTTCCAAGCCATTGATTATATATTTGCAATACCCAAACAGTTTGCCATTCATCTTTCCATCAAAGTTTGAGTAACATTGCTCTGGATCATAAACGTGTTGTGTTAGCAGATTAAAGAAACTAGCCTGACTTATTCCTAAAAACTGACCCTGACCCAGTCTGAGACCGATATCGTCAGCCATATCACCAACCTGGTTACATTTAACATTTGTTGTGAGCAGTGGAGGAGTGGAACTAGAAAAGGAAACAGTGACCCCAAAAAGTCGGGGAACGATAGACCGGTGAGCCTGATGTCAGTGGTGGGTAAGTTGTTGGAGGGGATTCTGAGGGATAGCATTTACATACATTTGGGAAGGAAAGGACTGTTCAGAGTAGACAACGTGTCTTTCTGCATGGGAAACCATGTCTCATTAATTTCGTTCAGTTTTTTGAAGAGGTGACAAAGAAGATTGATGAAGACAGTATGGTAGACGTTGTCTATATGGGCTTCAGCAAGGTGTTTATTTAAAGAACAAATACCAAAGAAAATTTACAGCCCAGGAATAGGCCCTTAGCCCTCCAAGCCTGAGCCAATCCAAATGTACTGTCTAAATCTGTCGGTCAATTCCGAAGCATCTGTATCCCTCTGCTCCCCACCTACTCATGCATCTGTCCAGACGCATCTTAAATGAATCTACCGGGCCTGCCTCTACCAGCTCTGCTGGCAACGCATTCCAAATGCCCACCACCCTCTGTATGAAGTACTTACCGTGTGTATCCCCCTTGAACATTCCACCTCTCACTTTGAAAGCACGACCTCTCGTTACTGAATCCTTCAACCTGGGAAAAAGCCCCTCTCTATCCACCCTGTCTATACCCTTCTCCTGTTTTCCAGTGAAAATAAACCTAACCTACTCAGCCTTTCTTCATAGCTAGTATTTCATTCTGATTGGTAGACAGATTAGTAAGTTTCAGTCACATGGGATACAGAAGAAGCTAGTCACAATTGGCTTGAAGGAAGAGAGATATTTTTCAGACTGGAGGCTTGTGAGAAGCAGTGTGCTGTTAGAATCAGTACTGAGTTCACTGCATTTCATCATTTATGTAATGGATTTAGATGTGAATATTGGGGCCATAGTTCGAAAGTTTACAGATGACATCAGAAAGGTGGTGTAGTAGATTATCTCAGAGTACAACAAGATAACAATTAGATGGAACAAAGGGGCAAGGATGGACAGATGAAGTTTAATTTAGATAAATACGAGGTTTTGCATTTTGTAAACGCAAACTAGGGCAGGAATTATACAATTGTTGGTAAGGTCCTGGGGCGTGTTGTGAAACAAAGGGACAAAGGGCTGCAGGTGCATAGTTCCTTGAAAGTGGAGTCGCAGGTCGACAGAGTGGTGCAGAACACATTTGGTACATTTGCCTTAATTAGTTAGAGCATTGAGTATAGGGGTTATGGTGGTATGTTGCATCTGTACAGGATGTTGGTGAGACCTCTTTAAGAATACTGCGTACAACTTGGTTGTCTGCAGAAATGACTGACACACAGATGTTCCAGGACTGGAAGTTTGAGCTTTAAGGAGAGGTTGATTAGGTTGAGGTGCTTTCTCCTGGAGTGTCAGAGGCTGAAGGGTGACATTATCGAGGTTTATAAAACCAAAAGGGGCATGGATATTCTGAAGAGCCACGTTCTGCTCCCCAGGGTAGGGGAGTCCAGAATAAGAGGGCATAGGTTGAAGGCGAGAGGGCGAATGATTTAGAAGGGACCTTAGGGTAAATGTTACACACAGAGAGTGGTGTGTGTACAGAAAGTGCTGTCAGAGGAAGTGCTGAAGGCGGTTACAATCGCACATTTAAAAAGTATCTCAAAGAGGAGGGATATTAGCCAAATGCTGACAAATGGGACTGGATCAGATTTGATATCTGATCGGAGTGAACAGATCGGACTAACGGGTCTGTTTCCGTTCTGCATAACTCTCTGATTCTATAAGAGGGATGATGAATAATTCTGAAAGGACCTTTCAAGTGGGAATTCTCTTCACTGGAAGTTTATCGTGCCTCCATGTTCACATTGATTGAAAGCTGCTTGAGTTAAATATTTGACAGAGAAGTGAGTCATGGATAATGGGAGACAGACAGGAAAGTGGGGCTGAGACCCCAACCTAATCAGCCACAATCTTAGTGCCTGGTGGAGAAGGCTCAAAGTATCTCATGACCCACTCCTGTTCCTCAGTCCCATGTTCCTGTGTTCCATTCAGCCCATCAAACCTGCTAGACAGGAGCAGTTGGAGGCCATTTACTCCTATAACCTGATGCACAGAAATAGGGGAGACCATTCAGCCTCTCAAGACTGTCACACACGCTTTGAAGTGATTTGGGAAATGTAATTGGAAAGCCCAGGCACAGGTATGATCAAGGCCCCTCATCTCTCTTCACAGAGCTTCCCCTCTCTGCAACTTGTGCTTCATTTGTTGGTCATGTTGTAGACCCAGATTCACTGTGAATACAGCCCCATACCTCAACCAGAGATGGATCACAAAATCATCTGTTCTTCCTGACTGCAATATTTAGTAATTGCACATTTATGAAAATAACACCCACTAACTTTCCAATAACAGAATGTGAGAACATCAGAAACAGGGGCAGGTCGTTCACTCCTCAAACCTGCCTTCCCCTTCACTAAGATCGTGACTGATGTGCTCTTGGTCTCAAATCCTCTTTCATACCCAACTCTTCATCGCCCTTACCACTCTGTCAGGTCATCTAGCTCCCCGAACACTCTTGAGAAGAGAAATCCTGACATTCAATCCCACCTGTTTGAAGAAAACACTTGCTGCTCCTGTGTCATGGCCTATTGATGTGAACAAAAGAGGTTGACTCAAGGGTTCAGGTAAAAATGACTGGCCTTGATATCAAGGCAGTGGTTAGCTTCTGCTGGCATCAAGGAGCTTAACCAAACTGGACTTAATGGGAATCAGAGTAAACTCTCCAGTGTTTGGAGTCAAACATGGCACAAAGGAAGATGTTCATCATCTCAGTCCTGGGTCACCTCTGTGAGAGATCCTCAGGGTAGCTTCCACTTCACAAACAGCTTCAGCTGCTTCATCAATGTCTCCTCGCCCCCACCCTCCCCACCACAAGATCAGAAGTGGGGATGGTCACCGAAGATTCCACTATTTTCAGAACATTTTGTTCCCCTCTCAGTTCCTGAACTGGTCTGTGTCCGTGTGCATCAAGACCCAGACTCCATTGAGACTTGTGCTGTTAAAGTGTCAGTAACATTCATGTAACAGCACTGCCTGGCACTGCACATTGCCCCAGTAAAAATAGAGATCATTCAGCATTTCACGCTGGTTTCTCAGGAATATGAGGAAGTCATTCAGCCCATTGACACTACTGGAGAAGAACAGGGACAGCCCATTCAGTGCCTCCAGCCTATTACTCAGGAAGAGAAGGAGTCCAGTGTAATGGGCCACACCACAGCCCCTCGAAAATATTGGAAGGCAGTCTCCTAGACTCTAATGTTTTCTTATATTAAAGGGAATGTAAATTGTCTGTTCCAGATGCAATGTGACTGGTCAAACTACTCGGTGTGAAGCTAAACACTATTTAAACACGAAAGATAAAATGAAACCAAAGAAAGAGGAAATTAGAATAATTTAATTCTATTGGACAAGTTAACAGAATAATATATCGTGGAGCTATTACTAATGAACTGTTCCGATATACGAAAAACACCCATAAAGACAGCCCTTGGCAAAACTGAATGTTCAGTCACAGATTGCCACAAACTCAAAGATCCTAATCTGTGAGAGCTGGTCACACCCATTCAGGCTGCATTAAAATAAACACACCGTCTCCCTCGCTGTTTACTCAGTGGTCTTAACTAACCAGCTTGGTAACAATCATTCAATCTCTCTCTTAAAATAAACCAGGACAAAATAACCTCTTAAAGCTGCAGCATCATCACACTTGTCAGTACATCGAGCTTTCAAACAGGAACCAGGGGTAAAAGGTCAGGCCCTTGGCCCTGTCCAATTGGACAAGGAAGAAGTCATTCAGTACGCTGGGTCAATTACACAGAAACAGAACGAGGCCATTCAGCCCCTTGAGTTCCTTACACATGAACAAGACGAGGCCATTCAGCCAGTTGAGCCACTTATACAGGAACAGTAGGAGGCCATTCCCACCTCAGTGCATTTACACGGCGGCAGAATAGGGTAATTGATGCTGATCCTGATGAATGGCTTATGCCCAAAATGTCGACTCTCCTGGTGTGCTTTTCCAGCAAACTACTGTCTACTCTGATCTCCAGCATCGGCAGTCCTCACTGTCTCCTAATTGATGCTCTAACGTGATGAACAAGTGGGGCAGAGGCTGCACAAACAGACTGCTCCACGTTGTACCTCGTGACGTCATCGTTCATGATACACACGTGGGACTTTAACGTGGGTTACTCGCGGTGAGGAGGGAAGCCATATGTGTTGTGTGAAGTCTCAAGAAGGCATGTTCCATCTCCGAGAAGGCAGCCTGGTGTTCTCTATGTGGGGCTGGTGGGAATGGCTACCTGTTTCAGATGGAAGGTATTGTGGCTACTGTTGGGGATTGTGAGTTCAGTGCAGGGTTCACACACCGACTGCATAATAACGTAGGGATAGTTAATTTAGGCATATAAACTATTAGGAAAGTCACGTTAGACTGATGAATGGACTCTCTAAGATCAAATAATGCTGATCTTATTCATGTTGACCTTGTCTAGTGCATGTCCGGTTCAGTGTAACATACATGCCTTGCTCTGTCCAAGCCTATTTCCACCCTATGGTCTGTCTGGCCTTGCTTACGATGATCTTCCTCCACTGCTCATAAATAAAGTATTTCCCTGTACTGAGGTACACGTGGCAATAAATCAAACCAATCAATCCTGGGTAAAGTACGGAATTTCTCACCCTATCAATGTGTCGTTTGGAAATAAGTGATCGCTGCCACTCCTCGTGTTTCAGCGTCACCATTTCTTCGTCTCTCACAGCTGTACAGCTTAGCTTCTTTACTCTATCCCCATGTTACCATCACCCGTGTTTGTGGTAAGGAGATCATCCTTTACAAAGGAGATCAAATCTGTACAGAGTGGCCCAAATGCTCTCTCAGCAAGGCTCTACAACAGCAGGAAGATGGCTTTACTTATGTGCTCAAATCATCTTACAATGAAGGACAGCGTACCATTGTCTGCACCCATTACTTACACAGGGTTTGATTCAGAGCAGTCAGCATAGACTTGTGAGTGGGAGATCATGCTTCTGAAATTTTTTAGAGTTCTTTGATGAAGTGACCAGGAAGGTTGATGAGGACAGAGCAGTCGACAGAGTCTCTATGGATTTCAGTAAGGCCTTTGATAAGGTTCCACATGGCAGGCTGCTCTGGAAGGTTCCATCACGTGGAATGCTGGGGGAACTGGCAAATTGGATACACAGTTGGGTTGATGGTCAGAAGCAGAGGGTTGAGTGGAATGATTCTTGTCAGACTGGAGGCTGGGTCCATTGCTGTTTGTTGTCTATGATTTGGTTGAGAATATAGAAGTTATGATTAGTAAGTTTGCAGATGACACTAAAGTAAGTGGTAGCATGATCAGTGAGGAGGTTTATCAGAAATTGCAGCAGGACCTTAATCAAGTGGGGAAGTGGGCCTAGAAATGGCAAATGGAATTTAATATAGATGCGTGATGTCTTACATTTTGGGAACTTAAATCAAGGTAGGAGTTTCATGGTGCATGGAAAGATCTTCAAGGGTGTAGTGGGCAGAGAGACCTTGGAGTTCAGGTGCACGGTTCTCTAAGAGTGGAGTCACAGGTAGACAGGGCAGTGAAGAAGTCTTTTGACACCTTGGCCTTCATCAGGGAGAACATTGAGTATAGAAGTTGGGAATTTATGTTGCAGTTACACAGGACTTTGGTCAGGCCGCACTTAGAGTATTGTGTTCAGTTTTGTCACATTGTTATAGTGAGGATGCTATTAAATTAGAAAGAGTGCAGAAGAAATTTTCAAGGACGTTGCCAGGACCCATTGGTCTGGGTTACAGGGAGAGTTTGGGCAAGCTTGGACCTTTTCTTTAGAATGAAGGAGACTGAGGGAGTCATTATAGAGCTGAATAAGATCACGATGGTAGGGTTAATGCTCTCAGTCTTTTTCCAATTTTTAGAGAATCGAGGACGAGAGAGGATCAGTTTAAGGTTAAAGGGGAAAGAATAAAAGGGAACCCGAGGGGCCACTTCTTTATACAGAGGGCTGGTACGTGGATGAGCTGCCAGCAGATGTGGTTGAGGGAGGTACATTAACAACATTTCAAAAGCATTTGGATAAATATGTGGATTGGAAAGGTCTAGGATGATATGGGCCAACTGCAGGGAAATGGGGTTAGTGTGAATGGACATTTACAAGGTGGAGTCGAACCCCTCTGTTAATTAAACCCAAACACCCAGAAAAGCTCGCCTCACTTCGTAATCTGTTAAAATATGAGCGACACAGATCCTCTACATTCCACAATTTAAACAAAAATTAACAAGTTAGTTTCTTAACTTTAATAGTGAACACTAGAGGGGCTTCACGAATACAAGCCCCTCTTTTCTTAGCTACTTACTATCTGACTCTGACTCTGTCAAAATCTGTTAAACATTACACTATCCATACCACACCGTCTCTATCTTCCCCGCTGTGTTCACTCTTCCAGCTGCTGATCTCCCTGGGTCATGTTTTATTTTACTGCAAGTAGGTTTACATGAACATGTATCTTTGATAGAGAGTGTTTGAGATGGCCAGTTAGCACTCCTGCTCTTCAGCAGTTTCTCTGCTGTTGGATGGCAGTGGCTCTCCCTGTAGTGTTCAAATGCTGGGTTTATATACTTCCAATGATACAATAATTCTCACATTTGATTGCTTTCCAGGTACCCAAACAATAATATTCAAATTCCGTTGGCTTCTGGTATCCTGAACGTTATTTAAACTCTTTGGTTGTATTTGAATTGTTTTCAAAACAGCAACCAAAACCCAGGTATCATTTCCCAGCTAATTGTGACATATGGAACAATCTGACATTTAGCTGGCATCTGTGCTGCACTTTCTATTCCACAAAACCCGTTCTGTCTTAAAGTGACCTGACATGCTTTCGGCTTCATAACACCTCCGCCCTTCAGAAAAGAAAAGAACCATCAGAATGAAAAGATGGCTTCGTTTCTTTTCCTCTAATTCTTAATCACATTATTATGAAATACAAAAGTATTAATCTCAGTGATATCATTCATATTAATTTTGCACACATATAAAACACTGGGATAAGTCAAATCTTATCAACACCTGTTCCTTTAAATCTGCGATAACACATCTGCTATCACATTTTAGAACCCACAGCATGTACATTGTGTAAGTGTACAGTCAGTGTGATAACACTCCAATGAAATATTCTCATATTCTGGTCTTTAAATATTCCAAAAAACGCGAGAGGTTTGTCGTTGTCCACAACCGTCTCAGACAATTTGTTTGTCACATAACCATTAAAATATTGTCAGGCCAGTGCGAAACTTAGTCATTCTTTTTCAGTAATGGAGATGTTGCATTTTTTTTCTGGTGGATATTGAGTTTTATTGACAAGTAGCCAATTGGCCATTCAATCCCATCATCATCTTTCTGAATCAATACATCTCCGACCCCTATATCCCGAGGGTTTCAAAATATTTGGTGCAGCTAAAACTGGTGCGGTGATTATTCCTGCTTTAAAATTCTCAAATGCCTCCTGGCATTGTACTGTCCACCACAATTCTGTGTTCTTCTTTACTAAGTCCATAAGTGGTGCCAATACGCTGCTGAAGTTTGGAACAAACTTCCGATAGAATCCACTCAGTTCCAAAAATCGAAGCACTTCTTTCTTCGAGGATGGTTGTGGAAATTCCTCAAAGCCCTTCGTCTTTGTGTTCCATGGGATCAACCTTCCATGTCCAATGTAATGTCCCAAGAACGTCACCTCTGCCGTCGTGAATTCTGTTATCTTTAAGTTTATTGCCAAGTTTGCTTCTTGTAATCATTCAACATGCTCTGCCAACTGTAACTTGTGAGCTTTCAATCACTTGCTAAAGGTCACTACATCATACAGATAAACTGCACAATTTGTTCATCTGACCATAACTCTGTTCCTGAGTCACTAAACCTGGCTTTGAAGGGAATTCCTATCACTAGTGACAATACTCATACGTCATCCCCACAGGAAATCGTCAAAATTTCAGAGTTTTTATCTGCCACGTGCTTCATTCTATGCTGTGCCCTTCAGGTGCTGTTTAGCTAACTCACCTACTCCATCTAATCTCTCCCTCACCTCACATACATAATCCGAGTGTGAGATCTTTGACTTCGGTCCTGTCAATTTATATTCAATTAATTCCAAAGGACCTCTCACTTCATGTACCAATATTAACTCAAAGGAAGTAAACTGAGTAGATTTATTTGCGGCAAATAATTTTTGTCTAATGGCAAACAATTTAATGAGACACCTTCATTCCAAACATTCCGGTAATCCTGACAGTACACTGTTAATATGGTCTCCAGCGTCTGATGCTAACTTTCCAAGGCTTCCTGGGAATCAGGATGGGATGCCCTTGATTTAAACTGCTGTATGCCTAAGCCATCCATGACTTCCTTAAACAGCTGAGCGGTAAAATGAGACCCCTGGTCTGACTGAATCTCTCTGCGGAGCCCACAGTGAGTAAAGAAAGCTGCCAACCCCTTCACCTCCCTTTTTACCTTAACACTCCATAATAGAATAGCCTCTGGAAATCTGGTAGACACATCCATTATGGCTAGCAAATAATGGTTTCCACTTTTATTTTAGATCGGGGAGCGACACAACTAATCATTACCTACGTGAAATGTTCTTCAAATGCAGGAATTGGTAACAAAGGTTCTGGCTTTATTACTGCCTGTGACTTACCTATCGTTTAGAATGTTTGACATGTGCAACAAAAAATAACCACGTCCGTGTGCATTGCAGGCCATGAGAAATGCCTCTGTACCTTAGCCTGAGTCTTCTATCCACCTAGGTCACCCCCTGCAGTTAGTTTATGTTCTACCCGTAACACTGTACGCTACCTCTAAAACAATCTGGTGCACTGCAGCCCATTTCCCTTCTGCACGAACCTATCGGGGTCACCATTTTAATTTTAGCATTCTATCTTTAAGTTAATAACGTTCGACAATATATTTTGATTCCTTTCCCGTGTGTGTGCATGTGTATGTGCGTGTGAATGTGTGTGTATATATCTGTTGTAAGTCCATTAGCCTTTCTGGACTAAACACCCCTGCCTGATCCTCTGCCTGTTCAGGTTTTTCCTGCAAACAGGGCGTCAGTTCACTGAGCATCAACTCCTTTGGCTTTTTATTTTGGTTTTCCTTTGCTGCTCTAACTTATGATAGTGGAATCTTGTTACTACACAGTCTGGAAAAAATCCGGGGTATTTTTCTTTTAACTCCCCAATTCCCTAGTTTTCCTTTTGCCTTCTCCAACACAAGGGGTGCCACTCCCACCTTGGATCCTGTTAAATCTTTCACAAGAATAAACTGTATTTCTGGAAATGACACTCTGTTACTCACTGTTACTGTTACTTCCACAACCTTGAATTGGCATTCTATCCTGATGTTACACAAGGGAATGCTTAATTTCTAACCCAATTCCACAAATTGTCACGATCTTGATTAATATGTCAGAAACAGTGAAGGAGGGGAAAGGGGGGCGAGAAATAAATAGGAGAGTGGGAGTGGAGCTGGGTGTACGATAGCTTGGAAGGTGATAGGTAGATGCAGGTGGGGTGTGATGGTAATAGCTCGGAGAGGAGGGTGCTGTGGATAGGTGGTAGGACAACTAGAACCCTCAAACTAGAACCATCATCAACGTTGACTTCACCAAATTCCAAATCTCCCCTCCACCAACCTCTCCCATATCCAACCGTTCAACCTAGCACTGCCCTCTTGAACTGCCCTAACTGGCCAACTTCCTTCCCACCTACCGACTCCACCCTCCCAACTGACATATCACTATTACTCCAAACTACATCTTCTTATCGCCTTCCCAGTGACCCTCCCACCAGCCCAGCTACTACCCTCGTATTTATCTTTCAGCCCCCTTGTCACACCCCCCCCCAAAATCCTGACGATGGGTTTCTGCCTGATATTCAATTGTCCTGCTGTCTGGATGCTGCCTGATCTTTTGTGCTTTTCCAGCGTCTCTCTTCTCAACTATTAGAGACTGAGAAATTATAACTTCTTGTCCTTCTCCCCCTGATATTTCTGAGTAAACTTTATCTACAGAGGCGAATTCTTTCAGAGATCAGGTACTGACTCCATACCCAGCCCCTGCCTAGCTGAGCACTCTCCTGCAGCTCCTCTGCTCTACTTGGAGTCTCCTTTAGCACTTTCACTAATTCCACTGGGCTTAGCCTCGACTACCACATCTTTCCCCAAAGTGCCTTCCTTCAAAGACCATCACAGTGTGTCCTAGCTTACTGCAGTGAAACCACCTTTTCCCAGTGCCCTTCTTAAACCATCGGCACTGTCATTTTATGTGTTCCACGCCCTTATAGTGAGAACACCTGAGGCCTTTCACCTCCTTTCAACCCCTTTGGGCTTCTTTCCTCACTTGTGATAAACTATTGTGCGCTACTGTTTGCTTTGTAATGTGTGGACTTCCCTTCTCCCAATTCCTATCCCTCATAGCATGAAAATTCTCCCGGAAGCTAAATTTCATCTCATGCACCAATGCATATTTACCTGCTATTTCTGCCGCGCTTCTCGCTTCTTGAACTTTCTGTTCCTGCACATGAATTCTTACCGTCTCTGGAAGTGAATCTTTAAACATGTCCAGCAAAATAATCTCCCTTAAAGCCTCACAGGTCTTATCTATTTTTATGTCCAGCACCCAACTATCAAAATGACTGTAGTTAACTCTTTCAAACTTAACATAAGTCTGACGTGGTTCCGTCTCTATTTTTATGAACCTCTGTCTCTATGCTTCTGGTACCAATTCATAGCCAATCAAAATAGCCAATTTGACATCTGCATAATCTCTTGACCCCTCATCTGACAGCACTGCACATACCTCACCAGCTGTGCCCACCAGCTTAGTCTGAACGAGCATTACCCACAAGTTCACTGGACACGTCATCTACCGAGTCTTTTTTTTGAAATGAAATAAAAAAGGTTTTGACATTTTTCTCACCGAAATATGGCAAGGCACTAACATAGTTGTATACATCCCTATGTTTTCCCTTCATCTTCATCCTGTTAATTTAACTTTCTTGTCTAATTCCCAACTTCTGAATCTCAAATTCTCTCTCTTTCTTTTTCCTCTCCTTGTCTTTTTTCTCTCTCTGTTTCCGTCTCTTTCTTTATCTTCTAACTTCATTTGCCATATTTGCAATTTAAGTTTTTTCTAACTCGACTGCACTTGTCTGTTTCTTTGATACATCTTTGAAACCAACTCCATTATAATTTCTGGTTTCCTTTTGTCCCTGGTTAAACCCAATTCCAACCTATTTGCTAATTCTAAAAAATGTCCTGCTTCTGTCTTTCTAAACTTTCTTGACAAATTTGGGAGCCTCTTTAGTAATGTTAAAAGCCTTTTCCCTCACTTTTAATTTAAACAACGACCAGTAAACAAAATTAAACAGATTTTCTGACCGGTTTTATTTAAAGATCTAGGTCACTAATTGCAACGTGTTGGAATTTGCTGGGACATTTTGTACCTGAAATCTGTTCAAATCTGTCCAAGTCCCTTACGGCATGGCCCCAAACTGTGAAGACATCTATGTCGAGGACTTCTGTTAATTAAAACCACAAACCCAAGAAAGCTCACCTCACCTCGTAATCTGTTAATACATGAGTGACAATGAACTCCCAAATTCCACTAATAAAAGAAAAATAACAGTTTGTGTGTATGCAAGTTAGCTCGCTGTGCTTGAAGGTTTGTTTTCTGACGATTCGACACTATGAATCGGTAACATCATCAGTGAGAGTCTCTGCTGAAGTGCTGGTGGTATGTCGCGCCTCTCTATTTATAGGTCTTGGGTTCTTAAGATGGGTGATGTCATTTCCAGTTCTTTTGATTTACAAGAGAAGGTAGATAGGATCTAAATTGTTGCGTTTATTAATGGACTTCTGGTCAGAATGCCATTCCTCTCAGAATGTCCTTGCGTGTCTTAGTATATGTGTGCTTTGTATCAGTCAAAGTGGTGCCCTTCTTTGTCTGTATGTCTGGAACATAGTGATAGTGCGTCATGTCTTTTGGTGGCAAGTTGGTGTTCATGTATCCGCGTAACACAACAACAGGACAGTTTCAATGGTGGAACAATGATTTTATATACACTGTTTAATTAATGAATGTGTGCAGATAAGTAACATTTTTCATATGTGCACAACACATTCTAAATGAACAACGGAGACACAGTTAACAAAAAGTGATGCATATGATGTAAACAATTTATAAAACATTAAAACATCATTTAATTCTCATGTAAAATGATATGTTCCCCTTCTCTCAACGATCCCTCCTTTTCTGGAATTCTCCACTCCAATCTCTCCTTCTTATCAGGATGTGTATTATAAACTCTTGCTTCTGGTGTCCCAACTTATTTCAGTTAATCCCCTTTCTACCAGAATTCAATATATTGGCCTGTTGGATATTTTCCAAAGCTAGTGTCTGCCATATTATTGGAAATAAAAATTCTGGAATCAGAGCCAGCATTTGAACACATTGTTCTGTTGTCCATGCCCTATACAAAGGACCACAGCACACAGGAATTGCCAAAACATTTAGGGATATGCATCTACTTCTTTCGATGATCTAGTTTTCTCATTTTTCACATTTCCTCATCTATGTTGTCTCGCTCTTTCTCTCTTTGTATCTAGTTAAGAATTTAACAATTATTCTTTGCGTCTCTTCTCTCAAAGCTCCTTCTTTCGGTTTATATCTATTGCCCTCCTCTTGATGTAATGTGATTATAAATGTGCAATGTAACTTCAAAGACATGCGGGAGGAGCTGGCCAGAGTTAATTGGAAGGGGAGCCGAGCAGCGCAGACCATGGAACAGCAAAAGCAGGAATTTCTGGGGATATTTTAGAGGATATCAGAAAATCATCCCAAAGGAGATGAAACATACTCATGGCAGGACAAGGCAACCATGAGTAATAAGGCATCAAACCAAAAAAAGAAACATACAATGTGGTGAAGATGATTGGGAATCCATAGAATTCATTGGCTCTGAAACTACATAAGGCTGGCATCACTGACACTACAGAGCTCTTAATCATGGTCAGGGAGAGAAACAGAGGAAACACATTCACTTTAAACACAGAAGATGGTATTACTCAAGGAAAAGATTCAGATGAATTAAACAATTGAATTAAAATCAGTTAATTGAATTGCAGAATGTGTCAGATTGAAAGCATGACCCGGGAAGAGGCCCTCAGCAGAATGAGATTATGAAAATGGACGTTTTACCACATCAGATACCAGAGTAGGTCACTGAGTACATGACTGATGGGTGAATGGGTCTCAACGTGAACTAAGGGACAGACAGCAGAACTGCATTGCAGATATTGCAGCTCAAAACTGCGCATTTATGTAGTGCTGTAGACTACAGCAGCAGGAGAAGCAGAACAGCATTCAACCACAACCTGTAACTTTTAGCCTTGAATAATTTCCTCAGTCTGCCATTACCATCAATACAATCTATGTTTCAGTAATGACTGTGAGTGAACATGACTGGGTCAGAACCACGTGAACCTAAACCTGATGCGAACCCATTAAAGCTACCACATTTGACCAACAGATCTGATCGAAGCTCCGCAATCCTGTCACATTCTGACATAAATGGTGATGGATGATTAAACAAATGACGGAGGAAAGGGCTCCACAAATATCCCCATCCTAAATACTTGAACAGTCCTGTACATCAGTGTAAAAGACCAGGATGTGGTAGCTGCACCAACCTCAGGCAGAAGTGTTGAGTTGATGATCCACCTCACCCTCGCCATGATACCCACAGAATCACAGATGCCCATCTTCAACCAATTCAATTTGCTGTACGTGACATGAAGAAACAGCTGAACACAGTACGTACGAAAAAGGCAATGGTCCCTGACACCATTCCTGCAATGGAACTTAAGACTTGTGCTGCACAACAAGCCGTGTCCCTGGGGAAACTGCTTCATTCCAGCTCCAACTCTGACATCTCCCTGGTAATGTGGAAAATTACTCAACTATGTCCAGTTCCTAAGAGGATTATAATTACAATCTGACCAGTCACCTGCCCCTCAGACCCACCACGACAGTCAAATTGGTGGGAGTTCTTTTTGACAGAGTTATCAAACAGCACAGAAATAACCTGCTCAATATGACTTCAGATAGGTCCCCATGTCGAGATGGTGCTGCTGTGGAAAGGTCACTGGATTACTAATCCAGACCAGGCTAATGCTCTGGCAGCTGGTGTAAGTTAAACACAATTGACAAAATATTAAGATGCAAACTCTGGTGTCCGTAAATAGTGACCTTGAAGCCAAAGACGATTGTAAACACCAATTTGCTTCACAAATGTCCTTTCAGGAAGTGAATCTCCTGTGCTTTCCTGGTCTGGCCGAAACGTGACTGCAGACACACGACTTATGATAAACTCTTCAATGGTCTCTGAAATGGCGAAGCAAGACATTCTATTGTATGAATTTGTTCCGACGTCTAAAGGATAAACGCAGACAGAACACTCGGCCACAGCCTCAGTATCGGAATAGGGAATGAGAAACACAGTCCTGTTGACCCTGCAGGGACCTCCTTCCTAACATCTGAGAGCTTGTGACAGCATTTACAGACTACATAGAAACATCGGGAATGGAGTAGGTCATACACCACATTGAGCCTTCCCCATTCCAGTTCATGTTCAAACATCTGCTCAATGCATTTTTCCCACACACTGTACACATCCCTTAATGTGATTAACTGTGGGAAGCTATAAAGTAGGAAGTGCACTAGTCCCTTTGGTCTGTCGAGTTTGCTACCCAATTCAATATAATGATACCTGGCCGTTTATTTCCATATCGTTCTCCTTCTCTCCGACCATTCCTTTACTGTCTCTACGTCCGGATTTATTTTCAGTGTCTTGGCTTTCAGGTTCGAGCGCATTCCCCAGGTTCACGAGTTGCTGAGTGCAGACATTTATTGTCATCTCATTGTAGAATGGCCTGTCTGTACCTAATACTGTGGACCCTTGTTTTAGACACCACAGCCAGGGGAATTATTATCCCTGCTTCGAATCCATCTCACCCTGTCAAAGTTTTATATATCTCACTGAGGTCTCCACCCATTTTTCTAAACCCCATGGAATGCAGGCCCACTCGCCCCAAACTCTGCTCCCACAACAAACCTGTCATCACAAAGATCGGTCTGGTCATCCTTCACTGCACTCCCTCAATGTCAGGTTTGTCCTTTATTAGGTACGGAGACCAAACCTGCACACAATACTGCACAGTGTTTGAGATGGGGTCTCACCAACGCTCTGTACTGCTGCAGTAACCAATTCAATTTGCTTACTTCTGGATTCAAATCCCCCTGAAATGAAGGTCAGCACATCATTGATCTTCCTATCTGATTTTTGCTCCTGCAATATTGCTTTCAGTGACTGGTTTACAGGGAGATCCAGATCCTTTGCAATGTTGTAGCTCCCGATTTGGTAGGGCTATGTACACTGGGCAGCGTGTGAATGCCATTCCCAGTGTTGACTTCTGGCTTCAGACCTCACTGTGCTGTAGGGACCTTAGAGGGCTGCGCAGAAGGAAACAACAAAAAGGCCCATACGTTGCTTTTTAGATCAACATGTTTCAAACAATCCGTTTTCAAATGAAAAGCTGCCAATCTCTTGTTCCCACCAAAAGGTACGCCGTCACCTCTACCCACCTTGCTCTCCATCTGCCACGTATATGCCCATTCACTCCACTTGCCTTAGTCATCTTGAAGCTTTTTTACAACCTCCTCACCCACTCGCAATCCAACATCCTTTAGTTCTATCAGCAGGTTGGGATATATTGTATTTGATTCCCGCAACCAAAGGTTTAATGGTTATTGTGAACAGCTGGGACCCGAGCACCGATCCCTGTGATACCTCAGCAACCTTCCTCTGTTAAAAAAGTTTGGTTTTTCAATTTATTTATTTCGTGAATCTGGGTGTGACTGGCTGGGCCAGCATTTATTGCCTGTCCCTGGTTGCCCTTGAGAAGGTGGTGGTGAGCTGCCTTGTTGAACCACTACAGGCCACTGTGGATTCAGTGATGGGAACACCATTGAATGCCAAGGGCAGTTTTCAGATTGCATTTTAGTGGTGATGGTCACGGTCTGGCAATTGTGTGATGTGAATATTACTTGCCACTTGTCAGCCTGGATACTGTCCAGATCTTGTTGCATTTGGACATGGACTGCTTCAGTATCTGAGGACCCACAAATGTTGCTGAATATTGTGCAATCATTGGCGAACATCCCCACTTATGACCTTAGAATTGATCAAGCAGCCCTGAAGATGTTTGGGTCTAGGCCACTGCCTGAGGGCCTCCTACAGACTTCGAGCTGAGTTGATTGACCTTTATCAACCATGACCAACTTCCTCCGTGTCAGGTATGATTCTAACCAGCGGGGATTTTGCCTCTGATACCCATTGATTCCAGTTTTGCTAAGGCCCCTTGATACCACACTTGGTCGAAGGCAGCCTTGATTTAAAGGGCTATCGCTCTCATCCCACCTCTGGAATTCAGCTCTTTTGTCCATGTTTGAAGCAAGGTAATGAGATCAGGAGCTGAGTGGTCCTGGTGGAGCCCAAACTGGGCGTCATTGACCCAGTTATTGTTGGGCAGGTGCAGCTTGAAAGCACTGAGACCTTCCACCACTTTACTGATGATCGAGAGTAGACTGATGGGTTGGTAATTGGCTGGATTGGATTTGTTCGGCTTTTCATATACAGGAGATACTTGGGGTAATTTTCCACGTATATGGGGGAAATGTAATTGTTGTAACGGTATTGGAACAGCTTGGTGAGGGCAGTGACAAGGTCTGGAGAACAACTTTTCAATACTATTGACAGAATGTTGTCAGAGTATGTACCCTCTAGGGTATCCAGTATCTCCAACTGAATCTAGATATCGCGTGGAGTGAATCAAATTGGCTGATGGCTGGTAACTGAATTGCTGAGGACCACTGGAGGAGGCTGAGGTGCATCATCCACTCAGCACTACTGACTGAAGATTATTGTGAATGCATCAGTCTTATCTTATACACTGAAGTGCGGGGCTTTTCCATCATTAAGGATGGGGATACTCATGGAATCTCCTCCTCCAATGACTTATTTAATTGTCCATAACTATTCTCAACTAGAAGTAGAAGGACTGCAGACCTTAGATCTGATCCGTTGCTTGTGGGATCACTTAGCTCTGTCTATCACTTACTGCTTATGCTGTCTGGCGCACATGTAGTCCTGATTGGTGGCTTCACCAGGCTAGCACCTTATTATCAGATATGCCTGGTGCTGCTCCTGCCATCCTGCACACTCCATTGAACCAAGGTTGATCCTCTGGTTTGATGGTAATTGTTGTGAGGAGGATATGCCAGGCCATGAGGTTGTGCTGGAGTACAATTCTGCTGCTATTAATGACCCGCAACACGTTATGGAAACCCAGATAGATCTGTTCGAAGTCTGTCCCAGTTAGCACGGTGATAGTGCCACCTAAAATGGTGGAGGTTATTCTCAATGTGCAGCTGTGACTTTATCTCCACAATGACGATGCGGTGGTCACTCTTACCCGATACTGTCATGGACAGATACTTCTGCAACTAGCAGATTCGTAATGCTGTGTTCAAATATGGCTTTTCCCTCTTGTGGGTTCCTTCACCACCCGCCGTACACCCAGTCTATCAGTTATATCCTTTAGGATACGGCCAGCTCAATCAGTAATGCTGCTGCTGAACCACTCTTTTTGTGGACATTGACATCCCCAACCCAGAGTACATTTTGTGCCTTTGTCACCCTCAGTGCTTCCTCCAAGTGTTGGTCAGCTTGGAGTAGGACTGACTCATCAGTTGGGAGAGGCTGGTGCATGGTAATCAGCCGAAGGTTTCCTTTCCCATGTGTAAACTAACGTCATGAGACTTCATGGGATACAGAGTCACTGTTGAGGACTCCCAGAGCAATTCCCTTCCAACTGTATCCCACTGTGCCACCACTTCTGCTTTATCTGACCTGCTGGTGAGACAGGCGATATCCGGCGAAGGTGATGGGGTGTCAGGGATATCGTCATACTCACAGAATCATACCTTAAATACAATGTCAGGCTGTTGCTTCACGTGTCTGTTTATTTCTATTCACTGTTTCCTGCCAGTTGTCCCATTCTAGAAACATGGCCATATATTTGCCACAATCCACTAAGATTTGATTTTGCAAATTAGGCTGGGAGATTTATCAACATTTTTCTAAAAATCCACATGTTTTACATCCATTGTTTCTCTTTCATTTGTCTCCCAGTCTGTTTCTCAAACATAATTCCCATTTCATAAATCTATGTTTGTGTTGTCTATGACCATTACTTTCAGTCCCAATGATTTCTCCCAAACCATTTATTTACTATGTTCTGTGTTCCATGTACTATTTCGTTTTCCAGACCAGACTTCGTTTTCCTGTTATTGTCAGAAAGTTCTGTAAAGACAGAACTGAAGTTGTGGATTCATAGTTTTGCCATTTCCCTGTTTCCCATTCTCCATTCTCTGGATTCAAACTGGAAGGAAACTGCACTGTTTTTTCATACTTCTCACATTGACATAATTTGAAAAGCTATAACAGTTCACTCTTATAACCTTGTGAACATTATCTTCAGAAACCCATCAACTGCTGTCTTAAACTGCTCAGCTCCACATCAGACACGCACAGGAGCATAGTCTCTGTAACAACAGAAATACAGCACGATCTATATTAGTCCCACTTTCCAACACCAGGCCCATAGCCTGGAATGTTATGAAACTTCCAAATGCTCGTCCAAGTTTGAGAGGTTAGCCGTGATAATTCCCCACTCAGGAAGTACATTCCAGACCGCAACATTCTCTGGGTGAAAAAAAGTAATCTTTAAATCCTCTCTGAACCTCAAACCCTTCACTTAAAAAGTGATGTTCCTTATTCTTGACCCTCTGTCTAAAAGGAACAGTTGTCTGTCCACCCTGTCCATGCCCCTTGTTAACTTATCCTTCTGAATCACATCCCCCTCAGCCTCTCTGTCCAAACTAAACAACCCGAGCTGATATGCTCCATCCCAGGGAACATCCTGGTGAATCTCCTCTGCAACCTCCTCCAGTACAATCACATCTTTCCTGTAATGAGGCTCCCAGAATGACATACAGTACTCCATCATGGACTAAACCAAGCCCTGTATAGCACTTATAATCTACTCCCTGCTTAATAAACGCTACATCCAAGATTCAATTCTCAACTAGTCCATTACCCTGTTCAGTCACATTCAGGGCTGTATGGAGAAATACCCTCTGAGCTTCCTAGTGTGCTGCCAAACATTGTGTACACCCCATGTCTGGTTCCTCCTTCCAAAGTACATCACCTCATATTTATCAGGATCACATTCCATCTGCCATTGATCTGCCCATCTGATCATTCCACTTGTATTTTCCTGTAAAATCAGAACTTCCTCCTCACTGCCAACCATCCGGCCAATCTTTGTGTCAAACACAAACTTACTTATCACAACTCCCACCACTCCACCCACTCCCCCTCCAGATTCACATCTATACCATTTATGAATGCTACAAACAATAAGGGACACAGCACTGATCCCTGTGGTACACCAGGGGACACTGGTCTCCAGTCACACAAACAGCCTTCTCCCACCACCCTCTGTCTCCTGACACTAAGACAATTTTCGTTGTAACTTTTCAAGATATCCTTGATACTCTGAGATTTTACTTTATGTTTTTCAGTTTCCCATGTGGAACTTTGTCAAAGGCATTGCATCAAAACTAAATAAGCGACCTCCTCAAACTAATTGAATCAAATTCGTTAGATGTGACTTCACTCTGATAAAGTCATGATGATTATCCCTGATCAAACCTTGTGACTCTGATTGGAGTTCGATTTTGTCCTTCTCTATTTTCTCCGTAGTTTCCTGAACAGTGATCTAACACTCGCTCGTCCATAGTTACCTTGGCAAATCTCTACCACCCTTACTGTGAAGTGGGATCATATTAGCTGTTCTCAAGTCCTCTGACACCTCCCCTGTGGTCAGATTCCAATTCACATTTCCTCCCTTGACTCCAACAGTATCCAGACCTGCGGATTGGTCGAATTTTATACCAGACACAGCCTCAAACCCCTGCTCGTATTTTACATCAATCTCTTCAAGAGCTTTCTAGTCCATCTTCTCGAATTCTGTACCTGCATCCTCCTTCTCCCAAGTAAAACAGCTGTGATGTTTACATGTAACAATCTATCAATGTTCTCCGGGTTGACGCACTGATTTCCCCCCTTTGGTTTCTAATGGACACTAACTATTTGCTGATTATTCTGTTCTACTTGTCCGTGTAGAATACCGTGGGATTCTCCCTAATCTTGACTGCTTGCACTTCTCCATTTCCCTCTGTTATTCAGTCCCCTCTATGTTCCTAAGTTTCTAAGTTTCACTCCAATCACTTCTAATCTTTTGAAATTCGAGATCACAGGCTGAGTTTCCCCATCAGACAATCTTGCCATTATATGGATTAATCTGGAGAATACCTTTCGCATTTCCTCTGTAGTCAGTATATTCTATCTTAGATTGAGACTCCAAACGGTACGCAATACTCTAAGTTTAGTCTCAGCAACACTATATGCAGCTGGTGCACGACATCTTCTATATTCCAATTACATTCACATGAATGTAAACCTAATTTTTAGTTTCCTATTTGCATGCGTTCTTCCCAATTCCTTTCACTTTAACTTTCCTTATGATGTTAGTGGGAGAGTTCTGAAAGAAAGATCCTCCTGAATATCCAACGATACGTTATCCATTAGCTCCTCGTTGCCTACGTCCACAAGAATCATCTTCAAACCATTCCAAAAAATGTTTGCCACGTATGGTTTTCGTTTCATCGATGCATTATCATCCTCCCCAGTTTTCCCATTACCTTCTATATATCCAGTAACACGTTCTTTGTAATTCAGCCCAAGAGACACCCCACCGCGGATGACAAGTTACTGGTCTGTAGTTCACCACTCTCCATCTTCATCCTTTCTTAAACTGTTGGATAAGATTTATAACCTTTGCCATATCCAGATTGGCTAAACATCTTTCGGGAATGTATTGGAAAATAACGTGATAATCTGTGATGCAATCAATATGCCTATTGCTGCTTCCTCTGAAATTCTTGTATGAAGTACATCTGATTTGTCAGATTTATAAATACTCAATCCAGCTTCCTTTTAAAAGATGACCACAACACTGATAAGAATGGTCTTAGACTTTACTTACACAAGTCCCATGGTCACTTGGTATTTCTGGAAGAATTTCGGGATATTCTGCCTTGAAGATAGACACATAGAACCTGTTTCTTTTCCCTGTGATTTCCTGTTCTCTACAATAAATTACCCTGTCTGCATACCCAATGATCAACATTTGACCTTGTTTTTACTTTTGTTTCATACACTGATGTACGTTTTTTTTTGCAATCTTCATGTTTTTCCTAAGCGGTCTTTATGGTTTTCTTTTGTTTGCATGCTGTTTCTCTTTTTGATTTCCTTCTCAGTTTCTTGGTCATCCGTTGCTGGGTCCTATATTTCTCCGAATCCACTGGCTTACTACAACATTTGGCATTTTTCTAAGCTGCTTCCTTTGACCTAATAGGTAGTTAAACGTGAGGCTGAAAGGGTTAGGTCGGAGAGGAGGGTGGACCAGATTGATGGGAAGGAAGATGAACACATTGGAACGTTCAAAAAGAGGAGTGTGCTGAGTTGGAATATTGGACTGGGATAAGGTGGAGTTAGGGGAAATGGGGAAACTGGTGAAATCTACATTAATCCCCTGTGGTTGGAGGGTCCCAAGGTCGAAGAGGAACCTTTCTTTATCCATGCTTCGGGTGGTTAGGGTTTGGCGATGGAGGAGTCCCAGGACTCTCATGTCCTTGCCAGAGTGGCATGGAGAGTTCAAGTGTTTAGCCACAAGGCGGTGGAGTTCGTCAATGTGGCTGTTCCAGCGATGTTCTCTGAAATAATCCACGTATGTCTCGCCAATGCAGAGAAGACCACACTGAGTTTAAAGGATGCAGTAGATGAGGCGTTCTGTCTCCCTTCATCACCTATCACTTTCAACACCACCTTCATCTACATATCGCATTCCTAGCTACCTGCCTCCTGCCACACCCCCTTCTCATTTGTCTGTCAGCCCCCTTGACCCAGAAGCCTCATTCCTGATAAAGGGTTGTGCCCAAAACGTCAATGCTCCTGCTCGTAGTACACTGACTGACTGTGCTTTTCCTGCGCCACTGATCTCCAGCAGCTGCAGTGCCCACTTTCTCCTCATCCCTTCAGGGCTTGCATGATTCAGATTTATAGCAGTGACTTCAAATAAAACAAAAACTACCGTGTACTTAAACAGCATAAAAGAAAAACAATGCATTGTGGTCACTATTCCCAAAAGGTCCTTTACAGCAAAGTTTTCAATTAGCTTTTCTGATCATCCAACATCAATTTCTAAATAACCTGATCTCTAGCTCAGTGCTCGACAAAATGTTAATGCCAGCTATCTAACACATGTTCATGAAATCCATTTTTCCCAGCATTAGCATTCAGTTGGGTTAACACAGTTTAGATATAATGTAAACAGTACATTATTACAGCAGTATCCACAAATGTGCATATCTAATTTTCCTGTTCTATAACCTGCCCAACATTTGTATTGCAGCTTTCACTTTCATATATAACTCCCATCAATGTTTCCTTCTGCTTGCTGTTTTTACGCTCCATTTTACAAGATTCTGTAGAATCTGAGTGACGTGGACTTTGGGGAGATTAATGGTAGACATCATCTTGCCACATCATTTATGATCTTCTTAAGCATTATTGTGACATTTTCTCCAGATCTCCCGTTATGCTAGTGGAGTAGAGAAGGACAATGATAGTTCAACAATGCTCTGTATTTCCCCAGAGAGCTGAGACTGCTCTAACCTGGGTGGGAACCTTATGGCAGGATGGTAAAGTGTTGCTGCTGCTGTACAGGGTCTTAGTGAGATCACATCTGGAGTAGTGTGTACAGATTTGGCCTCTTCAATGAAGAAAGGATATTGTTATATTGGAAGCAGCTCAGCGAAGGTTCCCTCAACTGATTCCTGCAATGAAGGTGCTAGCTTATAACGAAAGGATGATCAGGTTGATCCAATAGCCATTGGAGTTTACAAAAATGAAAGAAGATCTTATTTCAACATAGATGACAGGAAGGAGTCAACAACTGTAGAGAATTACACACATAATGGAGGAATCCATTCCGTTCTTCAGCCTGTTACACAGGAATAACAGACGGATATTCAGGCCTTTGACCCTGTTACACCAGAAGAGGACGAGGCTGTTAAACCCCTGGAGCTGAATGTATATTTACAGAAGGAAGGCAATCAGCCCCTTGAATCTATAACACTGGACCCAGAGTAGGCCATGCAGCACCAGTATCCTATTACACAGCAACAGGATCAGTCCATTCAGCCACCTCAAGTCCGTAACATAGGAACTGAAAGCGGTCACACAGTGACTGGAGGTTTGTTACACTGGGATAACAGGAGGCCATTCAGACCCACCGAGTCTGTTGCAAGAGAATTGGATAAGGATAAAAACTATCTGAGACTTATTTCATGAGAAAGGAGGAGGTAATTCAGACACGTGTCTGTTGTATGGGAACAAGAGAAGACCAATCACTCCCTTGGTCCCATCTCTGTGATACATGAGGAGACCGTTCAGTATCTCTACGGATTATGGAGGAATATGAGAAGACCCATCAGCCCCTCAAAATGTTACACAGTAACGGGAAGATTCCATAATCCCCCACTCCTCTAACGCATCAACAGGAGGTGGTCATTCTGGCCTTGGAGATGACAACATGGGAACGCCAGAAAGACTTCATGCCATTGATTTTGTACACCAGCAGGATGATGAGTCCAGTCAGCCACACATACCGCTTGTGCAGCAATTGGAGCACATCTCTTAAAACCCTTTTTGCCCATCAAACAGGAATTCAAAGAAAACGTAAAGGTTTTCGAAAGGGAAGAACTTATAATAACTGAATACATTAGGGAGTAAAATGTAACAATAAAGTATTGTAATTTAAGGCAAATTATTCGAATCCATTGTTGTGGACATTTGCAAACGTAAACCACAATCCATCGGAGTCAACATGGTTTTGCAAAGGATAAATCATGATTGAAGTGTTTTCTTGATTTATTTAAAGATGTGACAAACAAGGTGAATAGTGGGAATCCTGGAAATGGAATTTATCTGGTCTTCGTGAAGGATTCAGAATCGTCCCTTCTCCAAAGAGTGAGTGGTAAGATCAGACAGCATCAGTTTAGGAGTAATTTATTGGTTTGGATGGAGGATTGGTTAACTAACAAAATGCAATCAGATGAATAAACTGTGTCAATTTCTATTGGAAAATGCAATTTGTTGGGTGCCATAGATTTCAGTTCTCATGCTTCAACCATTTGTGATCGATATTATTACTCGGTTGACGGGATAGAAAATACTATAGCTACATTTTCAGATGACACTAACATTGGTGGGACATTACTTCGGAATGATGATGCAAGAGATTTAAAAACTATATGAATAGGTTGGGTGAATGAGCAAACATTTGGCAATGAAAATTAAAGTGGATAAACATGGGGTTATTCAAGTTGGCCAGCCTAATAAAAAGGCAAATTATTATCTAAATGGAGAGAAACTTCAAAGTGCTTAAGTGCAGAGGGATCTGGGTGGCTGCATGTATATCACAGAAAACTTGCTTGCGGGTACTGCAAGTAATGAGGAATGCAAGCATAATTCCATCGTTTATTTGTAAAAGGATCGAATAGAAAGATTGCTTGTAGCTATGCAAGGCATTAGTGAGGCTGTAACTGAAGTACAGTTTAGGTGTCCTGCAGAATGAGGTATTTCCATTGGAGGCAATTCAGAAGAGCTTCATTAGATTAATTCCATATTTGAAGTGTTTGTCTTATGAAGAGAAATTGAGCAGTTTAGGCCTATACTCTCGACTTTATAAGAATGAAAGGAGAGCTCATTGAGGTCTGTAAAATGCTAAACGTAATTGAAAGTGTAGCTGTGGAGTGGATATGTTTTCATGTGGCGCAATCTGCAATACGAGACTACAGTTTGAGGATCGAGAGATAGCAGGGATGTCGAACAGAGGCCGCGATGACATCAGCCAAAATTGTATTCCATGGCGGAGGAGGTTAGAAGGGTTGGATTCATGACTGATGCTCCTTGTTCATATTCAGCTTTACGATTGTGTTACTCAGTAATGGGGGAGTACTGTGTATCAAACAGGAAGCAGGCACTCCGGATAAATCAGTTTAAATCAGTTTGACAGAACGTCACCAGTGGAGTCACACAGTGACCAGTGCTGGGTCCTCAACTATTTACAATCTATATCAATGATCAGGAGGACGGAACAGATATAGAGATACTGAGTTTGGTCATGTTGCTGTGATAAGCAAGAGATTAAATTATCAAGAAAGGACATCGGGTCTACAGATAGATACAGAGAGATAAAGGCAATGGAGAATAATTTGGCAGCTGCAATATAACATGATATAATCTGTCATTTCATTTACAGGAATAATGGAAGGCAGTATGTTACTGCAATGGAGAGGGATTACAGGGATTAATGATACTGTGTACTGGGGGGTTCACTCAGACCCGTTCAGACATGGGAGGTTTTGCTCCATCCGTGATCGTCTGCTCCTTGATGCTCCAAGTGACCCCATTGCTCTCCGTACACATGGAATGTTTTGAAGTGTTTGGTTGGTGATGGGGGATGCTATTTTCAAACGTGTATCAAGGGGATGGCCTTTATCCAATATACATTCATTCCTTTCTACATGGAGATCTGAAGACGATGGGAATGGCTGCCTGCTTGTGAATGAAGAGGCTGTGGCTGCAGTGAGGACAGGGATATTCACCAACATGATGTGCTGTGCTGGGCACGCTGCAAGATTAATACAGAGAGTGCTCCTTCAGTTCCTCTACCTCTCCCCATTGACATGTGTACTCTGCAAATGCCATGTACACCATCGGGAATCCCATTATACTGGATACACCTGGCAGCTCCCTGCTGAGGGTGGACCAATGTATTTACCTCATCCACCGTCACCGAATGGTTACGTTGATGACAACATACTGGGAGATGATGGATATGTCACCCAGTCCTGTTAGAAAAGTTCCAGAACATAGAAGCTGAATGAAACTGTGACCCAAACAGCCACTGGCAGCACCATCCTCCCCCTGGTCTAAAGCTGTAGGACGTGTTAAAGGAGGTGACACCGCTCTGTGACCAGCTCCTTGTTCAGTCAGTGTCCCCTCACACTCTGCTCCTGGGTTAAGTGGAGCTTGGGAAGCTGTTCCTGAAAACTCCAGGGTGGACACAGCAGATCCCTTTCCCCACATACACTCACTGCGTGGTTTCAAAGCTTCCCCTCTCTGCAGCCTCTGCTCCATTTTTTGTTCATGTTACAGACCCAGATGCTGTAACTACAGTCGCCATGCTCCATCCAGGGTCGGGTCACCAAATTCTCAGGTCTCCCTGAATGTCTGAGGTAGCTCACAGCACAACCTCCAGCAAACCATCCCCAGCTGCTGCACTAACTTTTCAATAATAGGAGTCAGTTAAAAACCCCTCGTCTATAAGTGTTGTGGACCAGACCAGATTCCTGCAAAATATTTTAAGAAGGCCGCTTAGACCCAAACCTTTCCTTGTTTTGAATATAGATGTGAAGTGGGCTTTCCAGATATATTGTGACTGGTCAAACCACTCGACATTAAGCAAAGTATAATCTATTTAAATGATTTAGTTATAATACAATCAAAGAAAAGAACATTTCAGGATGGCTTATATGTTGGAACACTTACACAAACAATAGATACCGTACCTTCTTGGTATACACTGCTTGGCACAAAGGTATATTCAAATACGGATCCTTACATGCAGTTTTCTGATCCAGGAGAAATCAACATCAACAGAGATCTCAGAGAGAAAAGCAGCTGGGGATCATGTATTGAAACTTCCAACCCTTCTGGGACCCGAACAGCTTCTAAATGTTGCAGCTAAAAACAAAACGAGGAAACCTGCTCTGGGAGAGCTGGCCACTGCCCTTCCATTGTTACCACCGTTTTAATAAAACCTAAATGCTTTCTCAGTTATTTACTTAAACTGTTTTAAGACAAAGGTCTGCACCTCTGCCTTTAAAACCTCTCTTAAAAAAAAAACAAGAGAAAATAACCTTTTTACAGTGATAGTATTCTCACAACTCCACCTTTAATAAAATGATCCATTAATATACAAAAATGGATTCATTTTAGACCTCCTAAACTTCCTCTATTAGCAGACTGAAATGCATATATATTACATTGACTCTGAGCAAAGAAATGTACATAACTCGATTCGATTTCAGTCATTTTACTCCTGCCACAGATTGACTTTTGTCTTCCTTCATCCAAGTCTCCACAACGTGTCAAAACTTACTTTTTCTCGCCCTGTCAACTTTATAATTTCAAATTCAATCGCAGCAAGAATAAGCTCAATAAAAACAGACTGGTATTTTTCTCGCTAAACTTCTCCACAAACTTTAAGGGATCACGATCAGTGACAAAGATTTAACTCAGGTATGTTATTCGCAATGTAAATGCTGAAATGTTGTAACACCAACATCAAGCTCAAGGCCTCCTTCCCCATTGTGGAATAAATCTGTTGATGTTTCCACTGGACGCTCCAACCACACGTTACATAATGAAGCACTTCTCATCTCTCCAATAGTCCTTCTGAATGACATAGCTCTTCATGTCTCAGCATAAAAATATTACATCCTTCTGAACCACTTAATGCTGTAACCGCTTCGCCTGGTACTCCTGGCCTATGCCAAAAAAAACCTTACTCTCACAGGATATGTTTTAGGAAGATTTCGCACATTCTTCTCAATCCCTCAAAGAAACCAAACTTTGATTTCTGAACTCAATCATCATCAGCCATTTCAGTTTCTAATCTTGCCATTGTTACTCTCTGCCCTTCCACACGAGTTCTCACAACTGCAGGAAGTGAATTGTGGAAATTCTCCAAAATAAGAATCTCTCTAAGAGGGTCATAGGTTTGCTCTGTTTTTAATACCCTTACCCACCTTTCAAAATTACTTTGTTTGATTCTTTGAAACACGACGTGTGTTTAACCAGGGATGCTATTTTAGATTCCTGAAACACTGTCGGTTTCTGGCACAAGTTCATATGCACTTCAGATGGCTTTCTCCACCTCCTCCGATAGGGATGCAAATACCTATCAGCTTTGTTTGGATAAACTAAATCCACATGTTCTCTGGCCGCTGCACTTGTTTAGCCACTTTCTGAAATGAAGTTAAAAAGGCTCCCCCATCATTCTCATCAAATTTAGATAATGCCTGGATGTATTTAAACAGATCCTGATCAGGCCTTTGGCTACCATCGGGTTGCTCATCCTCACTATCTCTTAATGAAAATCCATACAAAATGAAGAGGAATTTAGAATAACTTAACTATTGGAAACCTTAACCGAATAATGGATACAGTACGTTCTACAAATTAACTATTCAATCTATTAACATCACCTAAACACACCCCATAGCAAAAAGGAACATGCAGACATGCATTCTTGCATACAGTTCTCCAATCCAGGAGGAAACACCATCAAGTGAGGCTTTAGAGAGAGTAGCAGCTAGGGATAATTTACTAAAACTTCCAACCCCTTTGGGACCCCAAGCACCCGGTGATTGTTACAGCTACAAGAAAAAAACAAACTAGAAAGCCTGGTCTATGCGAGCTGTTCATTGTTACTACTATTTATTAAAAACCCTAAAAGCCCCGTAAGTTATTTACTTGAGCTGTTTTCAGTCAGCAGTTTGGCCTTTAAGACCTCTTACAAGAAAAATGAGAAACTAACGTTTTATTTAAAAAGTAACAGCATTGTCAGGCAATTTATATGCCTGGTCCTTCACTCAGTGGGCTTCCTCGTGTTATTGATTGCAAGGTCACCTGAGAGGGACAACCACAGATACAGACCAAGTTACAAGGATGTATCTCATAACTACTGAAACACGCCTGTCCATGGACCATCACATGGGACATATCAGGAAGTGAACAACAGCTTGACATACACCATTTCAGTATTTCTGAGCTACACAATGCCAGCACTCGATACTCTAGGGAGACAAAACCCAAGGCCAGGGAAAGATACAGAGGGACAGAGAGATTAACTTTCAAGAGAGAAACAGTCAGTTAATTAAATGAAAAGATGTTGTGGAAATATGTGGAAAAGGACAGGGCAGTGGGACTAACTGGATAAGTGAGATCTTCGAGAGTAAAATGACAAGAATGAGAACATTAAATAAAGGCATTGTCAGATCAGCTGGAATGGGTTGTTACGTCAAATTCTCAAACTGCTTAACTGAACACAACAAACAACATAAACTGGGACTAGATGACAGCCCAGCATGGAGAGCTGTGCAGACCATGCTAGCGTGTTGCTCAGTAAACTACACTATCTGCCCAGCATGAGAGTATTGCAAACTTTGTTTGCATATGCTAACTATCCTCGCATCAGATTACTGCCTGCAATGGGAAGGTTTGCTGTGTGTGTGTGTGTGTGTGTGTGTGTGTGTGTGTGTGAGAGAGAGAGAGAGAGAGTCTGTGTGTGTGTGTGTGTGTTTGAATGCGAAACTCATTGTTTGAGAAGGAACGCACATGGAGGAAATTATTTTAAATAAGAACAACTGGCAGGCTTTTTATTAATCAACAGAGAGAACGAGGGAAGTTTCATGGACAGGTGAATATAAAGTGTTTGAGAATGTTAACGTAAAGTCATTCCCAGACACAACAGCAATATACATCTGCGTGCACATGAATGACAGATGGATGGGTGTTTGGTGTGAGGTGGAATCAGATTTGCTTTGGCAGGTTTGAAGCCGGGAGTGTCAGCAGCAGATTATTGGCTTCATTAAGCCTGTACTTCATAGCTCAAGATTCAAACAGCAGATGGAATAAACCAGTGAGATATATTCTGGAGTGGTGAGTATTTCAGGTTCGAAATGTTCAGGGCATGGTGTCAAGAATCAGCTCATAGTCAAAGGGATCTCCCACAGTTGTGACTTGTCTGCTTCAGCCACAGATATTGGCCAAGGATGGGATGGAAACAGTGGAAGGAAGTGGAGTTTGTAACCACAACAGAAGACGGTGACCTCTATGCTCTTCACAGCAAAGGCAATGATACAATGCATTGTGGTTCTCCCCTGAAACTGAATAGATCAACACAGAGACCCGTGAGTAACACTGCCAGAGCAGAGAGGGAGGCAGTAATTGAACACGTTCATTAATGTAGTTAGTAGTGGTCTGTAGAGTGAATATCTGGATTGAGAGATTCAACAGGAACAATAATAGTGACAAGATGTGTAGACTATATGAAATAACCATAATACAGTCATAACTGGTTTATAGAAAACAAAATCTGGACAGTGACACTTACCAGGAACACCAACGATAGCCAGGAAGGGATAATAAAATTATTGAATAATGAGAAGAACGTAATAGATCCGCGATGATAATAACCACCAATAAAATGCAGAAAGATACCAAACATAATCAGATAAGCTCCTGTATATTGTTGGAATATTCCTGTCGAATGTTCTCAAATTCTGATCCATTGTTGGCACATTGCAGTCTAATGTTCTCAGATTCTGATCTCTCCTCCCCCTCTCTCTGGATCTGCTGATCCCTGTCAGTGCTGTCGGTGATGCTCCCGCTCATGTTATGGAATAACACATTGAACGGAGCCCATTTATCATTAAAAGATGGAAACCCTCCACTGGCATAATTAGAATCCATGGAGATTGGCATTAATCGCATTTACTGAACAAATAGGCTCAGTTAACCTGTTCAAAACATCACTTTTCATTTACTGGTTTTGGATGAAATGGATGAGGGTTGCTGAGGAATGGATCATAAATCTTTAAATCTGTTAAATCTTTTTATTAACTTGTATATGAGAGTATTAACAGGACACTGCAAGCGTCTATATATGTTCCACTCTGTTTATGAAAGGAAGCAGTTATAAAATAACAGATCGGTTACATAAATAAAATTCGGGTGATCAAGTTTCTCGATACTTGAGTATTTCAAGTTAGAAATGTTCAGGGCATGGTGTCAAGAATCAGCTCATAGTCAATGGGATCTCCCACAGTTGTGACTTGTCTGCTTCAGCTGAAGATATTGGCCAAGGATGGGATGGAAAGTACGCAAAGTACAGTACTTATTGACCAGTGTGCGGCCACTCCTGGTTTTAATACCCTGTTGTCAAATCCTTTCATAACCTTGAGACAGAGCATTGAGACTACTGCTCAGGAACAGGCCAAAGCAATTCTGTCCCTATGGGACTCTTACAGAGGGATAAGAGAAGGCCATTCAGTCCATATTAGCCTGTTGCTACTTAAACAGGTGGAAATCTAGAATATTGGCACATTTTACCGAAAGAATCATTCAAAACGAAGAGATGCATCGCTGCAGCTGTATGAAGTGTTACTGAAAGGGTACCTGGAGTACATTGTGTTGTCTGTGTTTCTGTATCTGAGAAAGGATGGACCTCCATCAGATACAGTTTAATGGCTGCTCGTAATCCACGGGTTGCTGTGTCAGTTAATGTCTCAGATCTGTTACACAGGGACAGGAGGAGGCCATGAAGCCTCTTGAGTCTATTTCAGAGGGACAAGAGGAGGTCATTCAGCCTCTCCAGTCTATTACAGAGGGACAGGAGGAGCCTATTCAGCCTCTCGAGCCTGTTACAGAGGGGCAGGAAATGTTTATTTAACATTAAAGTCTGTTACACATAAATATTAGTTTTAAATTAGTTTTGGAATAGGAAAGACCTGGTATAAACATTAAAGTTCTAACTTTGAACAAGGCAATTTTGAAAGTGTTAGGTGAGCCCTGTGAAAGGCTGATTGGAATACCGTATTCACAGGTAAAGGGATGGTTGGAAAATGCAAGGCCATCAAAACGTGGTTTCAGAGAGTCCAGAGCCAACGTGTTCCTATTAGTGAGAGGGGCAAGGCTGGTGGGTGCAGGGAGTGCTGGATGGGTAGATATATTGATGCTGTGGTCAAGGTAAGAAAGGAGGCAAATGTCAGGTAAACAGAGCTGAGATCGAGTGAATCCCGAGAGGGGTATGAGGGCAATAAGTGTATAGTCAACAGGGAAATTGGGCCAGAAAAATGTGAACATGAGATGGCTTTAGAAATAGGGTTTACGAGGCATTGAAGCAACTCTACACATCCTCTCATTGCAAAATATTAACTAGGGAGAGAATAGGGCACCTTAAAGATCAGTAAGGCAACCTATGTGTGGAACCATAGGAGATGGAAGGGATACTAAACAAGTATGTTTCCTAGTATTTAATGTAGAAGAGGTTACAAGAGTGAGAGAATGAAGAAATACATATTGATATCTTGAGAAGTATCTATATTACAAGGAGATGTTGGACATTTTAAAACTCATAAAGGTGAATAAAGCCCTGCGGCCTGATCAGTTGTATCCCAGAATATTATGGGAAGCTTGGAAAGAGACTGCTCACCCTTTTGCTGATATATCTGTAACATTGATTTCCACAGGTGAGGTGGCAAAAGACTGGAGGGTTGCTAATATAGTGTCATTATTTCAGAAATTAAGGAAAACCCACGTAAATATAGATCGGTGAGCCTGACGTCAATGGTGACTAAATTGTTGGAGGGGATTTTGAGGGAAACGATGTAAATGCATTTGGAAAGACAAGGACTGAAGAGGGCTTTGTACATTGGAGATCATGTCTCACTGACTTTGAGTTTTTTGAGCAAGTGAAGAAGATGATTGATGAAGGCAGGACAGTGGATGTTGTCTTCATGGAATTCAGTAAGAAAACCAATATGTTCTACATGGTAGACTGGTTAGCAAGGTTAGGCTGCCTGGGATCCAGGGAGAACTCACCATTTAGGTCCAAACTTTTCTTGAATATCGGAGACAGGGTGTGACAGTTGGCATTTGTTCATTAAACATGGAGACCTGTGACCAGTGGCACTGCTCGCAAAGATCAATAGTGGGTCCACAGCCTTTTGTTCATTACACAAATCATTTGCACTTAAGTATATGAAGTATTGTCAGTAAGTTTGTAGATAATTCCAAATTTGGTGGTGGAGTCGACAGTGAAGACTGATCTCTCACAATATAATGAGAACTTAATTAGCTGAGCTGAGGAGTGGCAGATGGAGTTTATTTTAGATAAATGTGAGGTGTTGCATTTTGGCAAGAAAAGTCAGGGCCAGACATATTGTTCGGTTCCTGTCGAAAGCTGCCAATCAAGGAGAACTCGATAGAAATTATAGAATCCCTACAGTGAGGAGACAGGCTATTTGGCCCATCGAGGCCACATCGTCCCTCTAAACAGTATCCCACTGGACAAACCCCTACCCTATCCCTCTCAGCCTGCATTTCCCATGGCTAATGCACCTTGCCCTCACATCCAAGGGTACTATGCACAATTTAGGATGGCCAACCTACCCTTATCTGTATATCATTATACTGTCGGAGGGAAACATAGCATCCGGAGGAAACTTACACAGACACGGGGAGAATGTGCAAACTCCACACAGCGAGTCATTCAAGGATGGAATTAAACCCCGATCGATGCCCTGTGAGGCACCTTGTGGTGCGGGTTCTCCGTTCCTTGAAATTGCCGTCACAGGTAGACAGCGCAGTGAAGAAGGCACTTGGTGATCTTCCCTTTATTGGTGCGTGCTTTGAGTCTATGCGTTTGCATGACATGTTGCATCTGTACAGGACATTGGTTTGGCCACTTTTGCAATATTGCCTTTAATTCGGGTCACCCTGCTGTCGGAATGATGTTGTCAAACTTGAAAGGGTGCAGAAGAGATTTAAAAGAATGTTGCATGTGTTGGAGGGTTAGAGTCACAGGGAGAGTTTGAATAGGCTGGGAGTATTTTCAAGTGTTGAGGCTGAGGGTGGACCTTAAAGAAGTTTATAAAATCAGGAGAGGCATAGATAAAGTAAGTAATCCATGTATATTCCCAGGATAGACAATTCCAAATATAGAATATAAAGGCTTAAAGTGAGAGGAGAAAGATTTAAAAAGGGACGTGAGGGACAACATTTTCACACAGAGTCTGCTGCGTGTATGGATTGAACAGCGAAAAGAGGTGGTGGAGGCAGGCACAGTTACACCTTCTAAAAGGCATTTGGATGGATACATGCATGGGAAGTGTTTAGAGAGAGATGAGCCAAGTGCTGACAAGGGAGACGAGATTAATTTAGGATATTTGGTTGGTATAGATGACCAGACCGAAGGATCTTTTTCCATGTTATACATCTCTGAGATTCTATTGACTGTTGAGAGTTTAACACGGGAACAGGAGGAGGCTTTTCAGCTTCTGAATTCTGTAAGTCAGCTGGTTTGCTCAATTACTGACAGTCAAATACAAAAATACATCATTCAGATTTTGATGGTGCTTTTCAGAAACGGGAAAAGGCCTTTAGCCAAGAAAAACTGTAAAGAATGTGAAGAGGCCATTCAGTCCCTCACCTCCATTCCACAGGAGCAGCAGGTGAACACAGAGCTATTGGAGCCTGTTACTCAGGAGCAGGAGGAGGACATCTATTTTCACAAAACTTCGATTAGGAGGCAGTCACTCAACTGCTCGTGACTGGGACACAGGAACAGGAGGGAGTCATTCAACTGCTCGAGACTGGGACACAGGAACAGGAGGGAGTTACTCAGCTGCTGAAGACTGGGACACAAGAACAGGAGCCAGTTATTCTACTGCTCGAGACTGGGACACAAGATCAGGAGGGAGTCATTCAACTGCTCGAGACTGGGACACAGGAACAGGAGGCAGTCACTCAACTGCTCGAGACTGGGACACAGGAACAGGAGGGAGTCACTCAACTGCTCGAGACTGGGACACAGGAACAGGAGGGAGTCACTCACCTGCTCGAGACTGGGACACAGGAACAGGAGGGAGTCATTCAACTGCTCGAAACTGGGACACAGGGAAATCTAGAGGCTGGTGAGGCCCGAGGATCCTGTTACGCAGGAACAGGAGGAGGGGACTCACTTCCCACCAGTATGGGACACTGGGAGAGAAGGGGAGTTTGCTTGGAACAAACGCAAATATATGAATAAGTTGCATTCGTGGTCCACACAATCCTGCCCTAACACTCACTAAGACCATGGCTGATCTGATTGTGATTGCCTCATTCCATTTTACGGAGATTGTCCTCTCTGCAGCCTCTGCTCCATTTGTTGGTCATGTTGCAGACTCAGATGCTGCAACAACAGTCACCATGACTCATCCAGAGGGTCGGGTCTAACCGGATAAGTATGGATTTGAAGGGTCCAATCACGAGAATGAAAACATAAAATAAAGGTATAGCCGGATGTTTAGTTCTCTTACATTCGCAATCCAACTCACATAACCAGCCTGTCCATTATATGATCAGGATGGAGCACTGTGTAGATATGGCTAGCATACTACAGAATACCACCCAGCAATGTCCAGAATGGAACTCTGTGCAGCCCACACCAATGCTGGATCTACAATCATGGGCTAAATGTTCAGTGTCGGGAGCTGTGCAGTCCGCACTGGTTCATTCATATATAAACCCAGGCTGTTGTATTGTTCGGTAACACTGTGTTAGATCACTGCCCAGTGTGGGGAAACTTGCAGCCAATGTTGGAAATGACAGGATGTGCAGCTCCCATCCATTTCCAGCTCCATATCTCCACTGTGCCTTGACAAGGGGTGTCATGGATGTGAAAATCACTGCGATATAGAGATGTAAATGGAAACAGTTTAAATACCAATAGTTCTGTTTAAGGCGAGTATCACACCACTATTTAAAGTTGAAATATCTGAGATAATATCCAATGAGGTTTCGTGAATGGTGCAAAATAGTTGGAGGGGGATGGTAATGTTATAGTGGTTGCACTAAAATTAACAATGTGAATTAGAGGAACAAATATGCCGGGGGACTGGGAAGACTTGCAGGAACAATAGGATTGTTATAATGGGTGTTTTCAATTTTCCAAACGTTGACTGGGGCTTCCAGATAGTTAAGAACTTAGATGGAACGTAATTTGTTAAGTGTGTTCAGCGAAGTTTCCACAATCAATATATGGAGTATCGTACTCGGGAAGGGACAAACTCGACCGACTGTTGGGAAATAGGGCAGGATAGGTGAAGGAGATAAAGTGGGGGAGAATTTTGGTAAAGGTGATTAGAGTTGTATTAATTTTAAAATAGTTATGATAGGGACAAAATTGGTCCACAGGTTCAAGTTCTAAATTGGGGCAAGGTGTGTGTTGTTGGAGTTAGACAGGAGATTGCAGGGGATGATTGAAGGGGATGTTTCTTTCCAGGTAAAAGGATCTCGTGCAAGTGGGAGGGCTTTAAAAGTGAGATAGCTCGAGTTCAAGGTTTCCATTTTCCTGTGAGGATAAAGGTTATGTGAGACTGGAAGAGAGAACTCTGGATGTCAAGAGATATTGAGGCTTTGACCAGAAAAAGGAGGCGTGGCTCATGTTCAGGCAGCTCGTATCAAGGGAATCCCTGGAGGTATACAGTGGATAGAGGAGTTTACTGAAGAAGTATATCAGCAAGACCATAAGGGGGTATGAGGTAATCTTGGCTGAGAAGATTAGCGTGAATCCAAATTGAGTACAGTAAAGATAAAGAGCAACTAGAGAGAGAATAGGATGCTTTAAAATCCAAAACCGGCATGCATGCGTAAAACCTCAAGAGATGGGTGAAGTCCTCAATTTCCCGTCTGTGTTTATCATGAAGAAAGACATGAAGATCTGTGACCTTTAGGAGGTTAGTTGTCGTATCTTGGTACTGTCCATATCACAGTTGAGTTGCTGTTGGACATATTAGAATGCACAAAGTCAGACAAATCTCTTGGTCCTGACCAGATATATCTGAGAGCACTGCAAGAGGCGAGATAAAAAGCTTAGGGACCAAGATCCCGGAAGACTGGGCGGTAGCAAATGTTGTGCCCTTATTCAAGAAGGGCTGCAAAGAAAAGCCTAGGAAATATAGACCAGTAAGCTTCACACCTGCTTTCGGTAAATCACTTGAGAAGGTTCTGAGAGATAAGATGTGCATGCATTTGGAAAGACAGAGTTTGACTTGGAGCAGTCAGCATGGCTTTATGCGTGGCGGATCATGCCTTACTAATTTTGTTAGAGTTTTTTGAGGAAGTGACCAGGAAGGTTGATGACACCAGGGTTGTAGACATATTCTATATGGATTTCAGTAAGGCCTTTGATAAGGTTCCACATAGTAGGTCGCGTTAGAAGGTTAGATCGCTTTAGAATCCAAGGTGAACTGGCAAATTAGACTGAGCTGCCAGTGGAAGTGGTTGAAGTGGGCACACTAACACCAGTGAAAAGGCATTTGGACAAATACACAGATAGGAAAGGATTAGATGGGTACAGAGCAAAGGCAGGGGAATGGCAGATTGGTAGATAAGGGGCAATTACACCATGGTTTGTTGACGGAGCACGGTGGGCGTATTGGATGGGTGAGTACAGAGGGGGAACATTACCATCCAAGAGGGGGCCACACCACCAGATCCACCGAGCATGGTCTGGGTTCACTACCGAGTTCAGTGCAGTATTTGAGGTCTGAAGAAATGTGCAGCAATACAGGACAAGCATCAATAACCTTCCTCGCTCTGTCAGGATAAGGGTCACCATATTCTGTCTGCTCCCTCACACTCACTATATATCTGTGATTGCAACTACTCCCGAACAAGGCTCATGGTCCCCCACTCTCACTACTGCATGCAACACCTTCTCTCTCTCTCTCTCTCTCTCTCTCTCTCTCTCCTTTGCAATACATCCCACACAGTCATAGAATATTCAGGAGAATGCCGATTATAGAATGTTCCAGATAATGTTCCAAATATTTCCCAGTTTCAGGAAAATGGTAGTGTCCCAGTGTGTAACACATATGAGTCACTTTACTCACCTTAATGATATTAAACCAAAAACAACTTCTCAACACGTCTTGTTACAAATACAATTTCGAGCAGAGAACATTTTTACCCTCAGGCGTTATCGTGACTGTTATCTGAATTGTACCACTTTCCTTCTTATCAATGTTTCTCTTACCCTTTGACTGTGGCTGTTTCTGTCTGTAACAGTTACACAGTCTCCCACCCAGTTGGCAGGACGGCCGGTTTGTGATGTAGAGGCAGGGCAACAGCGCAGGTTCAGTTCCTCACATTGACAGAGATTACCATGAAGGGGACACTCTCTCAGCCTCACCACATCACCCGAGATGTGGTAATCCTCAGGATAAACCACCATGAGTGGGCTCTCTAATGAGAGTGTTTTGGGACTGTATTCTATCAATGATAACATTTTAATTTAAAAAAAATTTAAAAAGAGATTTTTAATATTATAATAAACCAATAACAACACAACTCAAATATCTGAAAAAGATTACATCCCATTGCATGTACATACAAAACAAGTTAAAATACCACAAAGACAGAAGAAAAATCAAAACTAAACAATAAATAATGAATAAATAATACAGCTCAGCATAACAAAAGGACAGCTCTCGTTCATCAAGAGCATTAACTGATACACAGTTTTTTATGTTCATAGTTGTTCCTCTCTGGGGGTGGGGGAGTTCAGACATCCAAAACAACAGAATATTTTTCCTAGCACGGAAAGTACGGAATTTTTTTCCCATATTCATCTTCGGAAAGTACCTTGGGCAGGCCCAGGAAAACAGAAACCAAGTCCATCTCCAATTCAGTCCCCAATACCCAATCTATCACATCTTACACAGTGCTCCAATATAGATGAAGTCTGCAGCAGAACCACAAGCAATGAGTAAGAGTGCCTGTAGTCATTCTGCATTTCGGAAATGCTGAAGATAATCCCACTTTGCATTTTGAGAGACAATCTGCGGTCAGATAGACCCTACGAAGAATTTTCAACTGCATGGAATGGGTCCTATTACAGATCAAAATCCTTTGAGCATTTTCACAAATATCCTCCCATGCCTCCGAAGTGGCCTGAACCCTCAACTCTCTCTTGCAGACATCACAAAGCTGCACAGTCTCGTCTGAGGGGACACTCTCCAACTAATGATAAAGGATACTGACAGAGAATGTATTCTAAGCAAAAAGCACCCTCTTCCCTTTATCGGATCGGTAAGAGTGTGGTAATAGTGTGTTTTTTTAAAATCAAATCTCTGATCTGGAAAGAAAAACAGAAGAGGTCTCTACTAGATAATCCATACGTACGAGGTATTTGATCAAATGATATCATTGTTTCTCCATCAAATAACACGTGGTGGCTCAGTGGTGAGCACCCTGCCTCACAGCACCAGGGTCTCGGCTTTGATTCTGGCCTTGGGTGACTGGCTGTGTGGAGTTAACATATTCTCGCCGTGTCTGTGTGGGTTTCCTCCCACAGGACAAGATGTGCAGGTTAGATGAATTGGTCATTGATAAATCACCCATAGTGTTCAGGGATGTGTAGGTTTGGGCATTAGTCCGGGTAAATATAGGATGGTAGGGGAATGGGTCTGGGTGGGTTACTCTTCAGAAGGTCGAAGTGGACTTGCTGGGCCCAAGGGCTTGTATCCACACTGTAGGGATTCCACTAATTCTAAATCACTCAAGCAAGGTAGACCTGTTTGCTGCCCACAGTTTAAACCTGGAATCCATTATCCCCGGATAACAACCCGGTATACCAATTACAGGGGTAAGAAACATGATTTTGGCTGTATTGCCGTCGATCTGACGCATTGTCGTTCATGCTTTAACAATATTGATAATTATTGGGTTATGGCAATACTTCATAAATGTTGTCAATTTAGCTAAGAAAAACAGACTAATAAAGGTTCACTTTATCTGATAGGGTTAGATATCTCACAGTATTAACGCTGAGTCCACAGCAGCCCAGGCACTAACATAGGGTAAAAAAGAGCTTAATTGATAGCTTTTATCTGGGTGACCTACTCCCCACAATCTGGGGGTAGTTGCAATTTGGTTAGCTTGATAAAGAGTTGCTTATTCTGCCAAATAAAAGAGCTAAAAGAGCCATTATGTCTCCTAAATACCAATGTGGGAAACATAAAAGGAAGCATTCACACGAGGTATAGTAAATGAGGAAGGACATTCTTTAATAACAGCTATCTGATCGAGCCAGGACATTGGAAGTGCCTCCCATCTTTGAAGGTCTTGTTTAATTTTGACAAACAAATGGACATAGTTCACGTTAAATAAATGACCAATGAATGTAATGAATATACCGAAATTGGGATATCCTTCACCACCCCACCCCCCGTGACCATTTAAAAGGAAACCAGGATTTGCCCTCATTCAGTTATTTCCCCAAGACCTCCCTTAGGCATGGCCTCCATCTTTGTAAAATTAATCATAGAGCCCGAAAAGGCGACAAGTGAATTATTGCATTGCATCACGTGAGCTGCCGAAATTGCGAGATTTGACAAAAACATAACACCATCTGCATACAACATAAATTTATGTGACTTTTATCCAACTTCTTGGGCAGGTATGTTGGGGTAATATTCCCAATTGTGCAGGATGCCACCGAATCTAAGATTGTTGCAGGGATGGGGAAGAGATCAACCGTCGTGTGCCATTTCTGTAGGTTAAAGAAGAAAATAAAATCCCTACTTGTGAGGTAGATCTGCCTCCAGACATCCACCAGCTCTAGTTCTAGACACAAATCCATTAATTGCATATATTATATCGAGGGTATTGGGGGGCCTTTGGACATTCTGTCCATCGTGGGGCCATAAGACTGTCGAAATCTCTTTCTACAATCATGTACCATGATGCAAGATAACGGAATTTGGAAAATGCATCTACTAGGAATTTAAGAGGGTGCACCAGGTGGCAATAAACATTTAAAATACTGGATTAATTCCCGTAGTTCAAGACTTTGTGATTATGATCCTTCCATGGGTGTTAATACAATCTAGTAATTTAAATGGAAGTTTATTCCTATCCATTATGACTTTCCCCCACTCTTTGTATTAAAAGACGAGAAATAAACCCGATCAAACCCACCCTGCTGTAATCAAATGTTCCTTGTCATCAAGGTGCATCTCCTGCAATAGGACAACTCTCTCTTTTTTAAGACGAGAAAGTATAATTTTCCTCTTGACTGGATGATGTTCCAGGTACACCATGAAGGGTACACCCTTAATGTTCCAGGTACACCATTTAAGCACATCATTATCCAAAACACACTGCAGCAACATTTGAACTCTAGAGAATTTCATATCGAAGTACACATCGCTGAGCATTAATGACAAAAGACTCATCGAGCCTAAAATCTGTACAAACTAAAACTACTGCAACTAACAAGCTCTCAAAACTTTCCAAGGCTAAATCATAAAAAAAGAACGAAACAAAATCCAAAGTGCCAATGACACTTGATAGGGTTTTTACGCGTACCCCCTCTCCCCCCCCCACCCCCCCACCCAATGGGGACGCTGACGGCCTAGGTCTCTGTTCTACAACACTGACAAAGGCCCTGCTTTTAATTGTATAGGTCCTGCTGTTGTTTGACTTACCAAATCCAATTCCTCGTATTAATCCAAACTAAACTCTATCTGCCTTTCCTCAGCCCAGTTTGTGATATTACTGCCACCTCCCCCTCCCTCTTCAATTTTAAAATGCACATCCTCCTCTCCAGGAGGCCTGCACACTCCGGCCTTGATTTTCACAACGACCCTGAGCTTGGTTTGCCTTCTTTGGTTAGGGGGAGGAGGGACAGATTGCAGACACAGCCAGTGGGGAGGAGAGGCTGGACAGCTGCCTGGTATCATTTCATGGTTTTCGGAAGAAGGCAGTCACACGTGAGAGTTGGGTAATACTGATCGGTTTTTTGGGACCAGAAATTATGGTCTTTTTCCGTCTCTGGTGTTCAGCAATGAAAATCTATTCGAGACCCTTCATTGTGCAGAGTGTGTCTGCAGGATTTCATTCCCTAATATTGCAGACTACAGGTAATAGCGATTAAAGCTGTTCATAGTTAACATCGATGGCGCAGCATGTGCACTCAACAAAGTAAAAACAATGACTGTAGATGCGAGAAACCAGATTCTGGATTCATGGTGCTGGAAGAGCACAGCAGTTCAGGCAGCATCCTAGAAGCAGTAAAATCATCAGGAAGGGCTTTGCCTGAAACGTCGATTTTACTGCTCCTCGGATGCTGCCTGATCTGCTGTGCTCTTCCAGCACCGCTAATCCCGTACACTCAACATCCTACAGTTGAGACAAATATTTTGCCTTTATTTAACAATACAAAGTGTTTTGTGTAGTTCAGTAAAGGTAACCTGGTTATAATAAATCCACACCGAGCTGAAAGCTGACACTTAAAATAAGACCCAAAATCTGGATATGGTAGTGTCGTGGGTAATGTCCCTGCCTCTGAGCCAGAGGTCTGGATTTGATTCCTGAACTTGTGTGGTAGTGTTCCTAGCTATGGACTCGAAGACCTGGATTCAAGTCCTGCCTGTTGCAGAGGTATGTCACAGCATGCCAGAACAGGCTGGTGAGCAAACACACAGGAGAATCATGTTACAGCTTTATGGGTATTGCCGAGTGTTGCTAGTGTCCCTACCTCCGGGCACAAAGGTCTGGGTGCAAGTCCCACAGAGGTGTTTCATAACACACCTGAACGAACTGATTAAACCGGATTTAGAATTGTGGCTTGATGGAGAAGGAAGAGGTGTCAGTATTGCATTTCAGAATTTAGGCCCAGGATGATTTAAAGCACAGCCATTCGTGTTGATTGGAGTCACATTTTGCAGCAGTAAAGGTTTATAAAATCAAAATGGTCATGGATAGGGGGAGTAGTCAGGGTTTTTCCCCAGATTGGAGCGTCCAAAACTAGAGGGCATTGGTTGAAATTGAGAGGGGAAAGCTTTTGACGAGCCAACGAGCACCATTTCGCGCAGAGGGTGGATTGCATGTGGAATGAGCTGCCAGAGGAAGTGGTGGAGGCTGGTACAAATACAGCATGTAAAAGGCATCTGGATGCTGACAGACCTGCCGAGCTTTCCAGCAATTTCTGTATTGTTGCAAAATTCATTCATTTTAACACAATATTCTGAATACATTAAACATTTTATTTTTTAATGATGCAGCGACATAAAAACATATCTTCAAATCGACCGAGACAATTTTCTGCGAAGGGTATGGCTCTGTGTATGACAGCAGCAATGATGCACCTACATGGAACAGGGAATGTGATGGAGACATAGTTTGGACAATGTACAAGGGACCTCACATGGTCCAGTTTGGGAGAGAATGACATTACTGTGTGATTCAGCTCAGAGAGAGATAAAATGTAATCTGCCTGAGAAGGAACGGCCGATTACACTCTTTCTCCTTCATTGTTCCTCATGACAGCAATGTGTGCGAGCTAAAACAAAAAAATCTACAGTCATCGTTACCATTCTTATTTTTCTCGAATCTCTACAGTGTGCAAACAGGCCCTTTGGCACAAAACGTCCATACTAACCTTCCCAGGCTCGCTCCCTTACATTTACCCCGAACGATGCACCTAACCTAGAAACCCCTGAACACTTCGGACAAATTATCATGACCAATCCATCTAACCAGCACAGCTGTGGACTGTGGAAGGAAACTGGAGCAACCATGAGAAGGGGAGAATGTGCAACCTCGACACAAATAGTCACCCAAATCTGGAATTGAACGCAAGGCCCTGGTGCTGTGAGCAGCAGCGCGAACCACTGAGCCACTGTGATACCCTTGGGCGATCCCTGGCCAGAATTCATTGGAATCTCTTCACTGCCTAATGCAAAGGGAATTCAGCCAAATCCAACTGTTCCAGGATAAAGTCCCATTGCTAGCAGCTTGTGTGATTAGAATGTCTTCCGAAGCAGTATAACATTTTTAACAATCTCTCAATTTTTCCTTTTGTCATGAGTTACAATACTATATGGACAAAGCGCATTCAACTTCAAATTGCAGAGATTTTGTTTATCTGCGTGTGTGTGTCAGTGTTTTTAGAAAGGGAAATATCGATTCTTTATTTGCAATATCCAAACAGTTTGCCATGCATCTTTCCATCATAGTTTGAGTAACATTGCTCTGGATCATAAAGGTGCTATTTGAGCAGATTAAATAAAAACTAGCCTGACTTGTTTCTAAAACCCAGTCTGAGACCGATATCATCGGCCATATCACCGATCTGGTTACATTTGACATGTGTTGTGAGCAGTGGAGCATTGAGAATGGGAAAGGAAGCAGTGACCCCAAAAGTCGGGGAACTATAGACCGGTGAGCCTGATGTCAGTGGTGGGTAAATTGTTGGAGGGGATTCTGAGGGACGGGATTTACATACATGTTTATATCGAAACGTCGATTCTCCTGCTCCTTGGATGCTGCCTAACCTGCTGTGTTTTTCCAGCAACACATTTTTCAGCTCATACATTTGGGAAAGCAAGGGCTGATCGGGGTTGTCAACGTGGCTTTCTGCATGGGAAATCATGTCTCATTAATTTGATTGAGTTTTATGAAGAGATGACAAAGAAGATTGATAAAGGCAGTTTGGTAGACATTGTCTACATGGACCTCAGAAAGGTGTTCATAACATTCCGATTGGTAGGCAGATGAGTAAGGTTCGGTCACACGAGATACAGAGAAAGCAAGTCACAATTGGCTTGAAGGAAGACGGATATTTTTCAGACTGGAGGCTTGTGAGCAGCAGTGTGCTGTAAGAATCGGTACTGACTTCACTGCATTTCATCATTTATGTAAAGGATTTAGATGTGAATATTGGGGCCATAGTTAGTAAGGTTACAGATTACATCAGAAAGGTAGTGTAGTAGATTATCTCAGAGTACAACGAGACCACAATTATATGGGACAAAGGGACAAGGAGTGACAGATAAAGTTAAATTTAGATAAATACGAAGTTTTGCATTTTGGGAATGCAAATCAGGGCAGAAATTATACACTTAATTGTAAGGTCCTGGGGCGTGTTGTGGATAAAAGGGACATAGGGCTGCAGGTACATAGTTCCTTGAAAGTGGAGTCGCAGATAGACAGAGTGTTGCAGAACACATTTGGCACATTTGCCTTAATCAGTCAGAGCATTGAGTATAGGAGTTGTGATGGCATGTTGCTTCTGTACAGGATGTTGGTGAGGCCACTTTAAGAACACAACGTACAACTCGGTTGCAGAACTGGAGGTTTGAGCTTCAGGGAAAGGTTGATTAGGTTGAGGTGTTTCCCACTGGCGTGTCAGAGGCTGAAGGGTGACATTAGAGAGGTTTATAGAATCATCAGAGGCATGGATATTCTGAACAGCCATAATCTGCTCCCCAAGTTAGGGGAGTCCAGAACAAGAGGGAATAGTTTGAAAATGAGAGGGCGAATAATTTAGAATGCACCTGAAGGTAAATGTTTCACACAGAGAGTAGTGTGTGTACAGAAAGTGCTGTCAGAGGAAGTGGTAAATGCGGCTACAATCGCACATTTAAAATGTATCTGAAAGAGGAGGGATATTGGCCAAATGCTGGCAAATGGGACTAGGTCAGATTTGATATCTGATCGGAGTGAACAGATTGGAGTAACGGGTCTGTTTCCGTTCTGCATGACTGTGAGATTCTATAAGAGGGATGATGAAAAATTCTGAAAGGAACTTTCAAGTGAGAATTCTCTTCACTGGAAGATTATCGTGCCTCCATGTTCACATGGAATGAAAGCTGGTTAATTAAATGTTTGACAGGGAAGTGAGTCACGGGCAATAGTATACAGACAGGAAAGTGGGGCTGAGTCCACAATCTTAGTGCCTGGTGAAGAAGGCTCAAAGTATCTAATGTGCCACTCCAGCTCCTCAGTCCCATGTTTCTGTATTCCATCCAGCCCCGCATACCTGCTAGATAGGAGATGTTGGAGGCCACTTACTCCTATAACCTGTTGCACAGAAACAGGGGAGACCATTCAGCCTCTCAGGACTGTCGCACACGCTTTGAAGTGATTTGGGAAATGCAATTGGAAAATCCAGACACTGGTATGAAAAAGGCCCCTCATCTCTCTTTACAGAGCTTCCCCTCTCTGCAACTTGTGCTTCATTTGTTGGTCATGTTTAGACCCAGGTTCAATGAGAAAAAAAAAACCCATACCTCACCCAGAGGTGGCTCACAAAATCCTCTGGTCTCCCTGCCTGCAACATTCCATAACAGACATTCATGAAAATAACACCAACTAACTTTCCAAGAACAGAATGTGAGAACATCAGACACAGGAACAGGTCGTTCACTCCCCAAACCTGCTTGGCCCTTCACTAAGATCATGACTGATCTTCTCTCTGTCTCAAATCATGTTTCATGCCCAATTCCTCATAGCCCTCACCTCACTGACAGATCAACATCCATCTACCGCCTCTTCAAATACTTTCAGTCATTTTGCTCCCCACCACTCTTGAGAAGAGAAATCCTGACATTCAATCCCACCTGTTTGAAGAAAACACTTGCTGCTCCTATATCATGATTTATTGATATGAACAAAAGAGGTTGAGACAAGGGTTCAGGTATAAATGACTGGCCCCGATATCAAGGCAGTGGTTGACTTCTGCTGGCATCAAGGAGCTTAACAAAACTGGAATTAATGGGAATCAGAGTAAACTCTCCAGTGTTTAGAGTCAAACATGGCACAAAGGAAGATGTTCATCATCTCAGTCCTGGGTCACGTCTGTGCGAAATCCTCAGGGTAGCTTCCTCTTCACCAACATCTTAAGCTGCTTCATCAATGTCTCCTCGCCCCCACCCTCCCCACCATAAGATCAGAATGTGGGGATGGTCACTGAAGATTCCACAATGTTCAGAACATTTTGTACCCCCGTCAGCTCCCGAACTAGTCTGTGTCCATGTGCAGCAAGACCCAGACTCCATTGAGACTTGTGCTGTTAAATGGTCCGTAACATTCATGGAACAGCACTGCCTGACACTGCACATTGCCACAGTAAAATAAGAGTTCATTCAGCACCTCACGCTGGTTTCACAGGAATATGAGGAAGCCATTCAGCCCATTGACACTATTGGAGAAGAACAGGGACAACCGATTCAGTGCCTCCAGCCTATTACTCAGGAAGAGAAGGAGTCCAGTGTGATGGACCACACGAGAAACCGCCGAAAATATTTGAAGGCGGTAACATAGACTCTTCTTTTTATTTTAAAGGAAATGTAAACTGTCCCAGACGCAATGTGACAGGTCAAACTACTCGGTGTGAAGCTAAACACTATTTATTGAAACACGAAAGATACAATGAAAGTAAAGAAAGAGGAATTTAGAAAAACGTAATTCTATTGGACAAGTTAATAGAATAACAAATCTAGGAACTATTACTAATGAACTGTATCAATACCGGAATCTCCCATAAACACAGCCCTCGGCAGAAAGGAATATTCAGAAACAGAATGTCACAAACATTTCTCCAATCCAGGAATTAAAAACAGCACCAAGAGAAAATTCAGAGAGAGCAGCAGCCATGAGATCGTCACTTAAGCTTCCAACTCTGTGGAGACCCCAGTAGTTTCTGATGCTACTGAGAAACCAAAACCCAGAGATCGTAATCTGTGAGAGCTGGCCACACCCATTCAAGCTGCATTAAAATAAACACACTGTCTCCCTCGCTGTTTACTCAAGTGGTCTTAACTAACCAGCTTGGTAATGATCATACAATCTCTCTCTTAAAAGAAACCAGGACAAAATAACCTCTTAAAACTGCAAAATCAGCACACTTGTCAGCACTTTGAGCTGTCATGCAGGAACCAGGGGTAAGCCAATCCGGCCCTTGACCCTGTCCAATCGGACGAGGAAGAAGCCATTCAGTTCCTTGGGTCACTTACACAGCAATGGGATGAGGCTATTCAGCCACTTGAGTCACTTTCACAGGAATAGTGAGAGGCCATCCCCCCTCAACGTACTGACACAAGGACAGAATGAGGCAATTGATGCTGATTCCTGATGAATGGCTCATACCTGAAACATCGATTCTCCTGCTCTTCGGATGCTGCCTGACCTGCTGTGCTTTTCCAGCAATCGACGGTCTACTCTGATCTCCAGCATCGGCAGTCCTCACTGTCTCCTAATTGATGCTCTAACATGATGAACAAATGGAGCAGAGGCTGAACAGACAGACTGCTCTACGTTGCTCCTCTTGCCTCCAATGCTTATGATACACATGTGGGACTTTAACGTGGTTTTCTAGTGGTGAGGAAAGAAGCCACATGTCTTGTGTGAAATCTCAAGAAGGCATCTTCCATCTCCAAGAAGACAGCCTGGTGTTCTCTATATAAGGTGGAAGCTTGTGGGAATGGTTACCTGTTTCAGATGGAAGGTATTGTGGCTGCTGGTGGGGATTGTGAACAACCTGACGTTCAGTACAGGTTCACACGCCAACTGCACAATAACGTGGGGAAAGTTAGTAAAGGCATATAAACTATTAAGAAAGCCACGTTAGACTGATGAATGGACTCATTAACTTCAAATAATGCTGATCTTGTTCATGCTGATCTTGTCTAGTGCATGTCCTGTTCAGTGTAACCTGTATGCCTTACTCTGTCCAAGTCTATTTCCACCCTATGATCTGTCTGGCCTTGCTTACTATGACCTGTCTCCACTGCTCAACGTTTTTCCCTGTACTGAGGTACACATGGCATAAATCAAACCAATAAATGATCGCTGCCACTTCTCGTGTTTCAGCGTCACCATTTCCTCGTCTCTCACAGCTCTACAGATTAAACACTCAGCTTCGTTACTCTATCCTCATGTTACCGTGTCTGTGGTAAGGAGATCATTCATTACAAAGGAGATCAAATCCATAGAGAGTGCCCCTAATGCTCTCTCAGCAAGGCTCTACAAAAGCAGGAAGATGGCTTTACTTATGTACTCGAATCATCTTACAATAAAGGACAGCATACCATTGACTGCATCCAAGACTAACACAGGGTTTGATTTGGAGCAGTCGGCATAGACTTGTGAGTGGGAGATCATGCTTGCCAAATTTGTTAGAGTTCTTTGATGAAGTGACTAAGAAGCTTGATGAGGGCAGAGCGGTAGACGGATTTCAGTAAGGCCTTTGATAAGGTTCCACATGGCAGGCTGCTCTGGAAGGTTCCATCACGTGGAATGCTGGGGGAACTGGCCAATGATTACACAGTTGGTTTGATGGTTGGAAGCAGAGGGTTTAGTGGAAAGATCCTTATCAGACTGGAGGCTGGGTCCATAGCTGTTTGTTATCTATGAATTGGTTGAGAATGTACAAGGGATGATTAGCCAGTTTGCAGATGACAGCAAAATAAGTGGGAGCATGATCAGTGAGGAATTTTATCAGAAATCGCAGCAGGATCTTAATCAGGTGGGGAATTGGGCCGAGTAATGCCAAATGGAATTTAAAATAGATGCGTGAAGTCTTGCATTTGGGAAACCCAATTCAACATAGGAGTTTCATGGTGAATGGGAGGGCCTTAAGGTGTATAGTGGGCAGAGAGACCTTGGGGTTCAGGTGCACTGTTCCCTGAGTGTGGAGTCACAGGTAGGCAGGCCAGCGAAGAAGGCTTTTGGCACACTGGCCTTCATTAGGCAGGACATTGAGTTTGGAAGTTGGGAATTTATGTTGCAGTTTCACAGGACTTTGGTAAGACCACACTTGGAGTACTGTGTTCAGTTTTGTCACTTTGTTATGGGTTGGATGTTATTAAATTAGAAAGAGTGGAGAAGAAATTTAGAAGGGCATTGCTTGAACTCAATGGTCTGAGTTATCGGGAGATGTTGGACAAGCTAGGACCTTTTCTTGAGAGTATAGGAGACTGGGGGGGGAGGGGGGGGAGGGGGGACCTTATAGAGCTGTATAAGAACACGAGGGGTATGGATAGGGTTAATGCTCTCAGTCTTTTTCCAAGGTGTACAGAATGGGCGGCACGGTGGCACAGCAGTTAGCACTGCTGCCTCACAGCGCCAGAGACCCGGGTTCAATTCCCACCTCAGGCGACTGACTGTGTGGAGTTTGCACGTTCTCCCCGTGTCTGCGTGGGTTTCCTCCGGGTGCTCCGGTTTCCTCCCACAGTCCAAATGATGTGCAGGTCAGGTGAATTGGCCATGCTAAATTGCCCGTAGTGTTAGGTAAGGGGTAGATGTAGATGTAGGGGTATGGGTTGGTTACGCTTCGGCGGGGCGGTGTGGACTTGTTGGGCCGAAGGGCCTGTTTCCACACTGTAAGTAATCTAATCTATCTAATCGAGGATTAGAGGGGATCGCTTTAAGGTTAGAGGGGAAGGAATAAAAGGGAACCTGAGGGACCACTTCTTTACACAGAGGATGTTATGTGGATGAGCTGCCAGCAGATGTGGTTGAAGGGGTACATTAACAACAACCCACATATTAAACATTACAATCTCAAGACCACACAGTCTCTATCTTCCCCGCTGTGTTCACTCTTCCAGCTGCTGGTCTCCCTGGGTCATGTTTTTTTTTTACTGCAAGGAGGTTTTAAATGAACATGTATCTTTGAGAGAGAGTGTTTGAGATGGCCAGTTAGCACTCCTGATCTACAGCAGTAACTCTGCTATTTGATGGCAGTGGCTCTTCCTCTAGTGTTCAAAATGCTGGGTTTATATACTCCCCATGATACAATAATTCTCATAGTTTGATTGCTTTCCATGTGTCCAAGCAATAATATTCAAATTCCGTCGACTTCTTGTATCATTTGGTTGTATTTGAATTGCCGACAAAGCAGCAACCAAAACTCAGGTATCCATTTCCCAGCTAATTGTGACACGTGGAACAGCCTGACCTTTAGCTGGCATCTGTCGCTGGACTTACAATTCAACAAGACCTATTCTGTCTTAAGATAACCAGACATGCTTTCGGCTTCATAACACCTTCCCCTTCAGAAAAGAAAATGAACCATCAGAATTAAAAGATGGCATCATTCCTTTTCCTCTAATTCTTAATCCCATTATTATGATATACAAATGTATTAATCTCAGTTATACCATTCATGTTAATTCTGCACACCTATATTACAATGGGATAAGTCAAATCTTATCAAAACGTTTTCCTTTAAATCAGCGGTAACCCATCTGCTGTCACATTTTAGGACCGACAGCATGTAAATTTTGTAAGTTAAAAAGTTGGTAACATAAGAGTCCAATGAAATAGTCTCATATTCTGGTCTTCAAAGATTCCAAAAAATGCGAGAGATTTGTCATTGTCCACAACCATCTCCGACAATTTGTTTGTCATATAAACATTAAAATATTGTCAGGCCAGTACGAAACTTAATCATTCTTTTTCAATAATGGAGATTTTGTATTGTTTTTTCTGGTGGATATTGAGTTTTTTCGACAAGTAGCCAATTGACCATTCAATCCCACCATCATCTTTCTGTATCAATACATCTCCAACCCCTATATCCCGAGCATCAAACACAATTTTCAAAGGGTTTCAGAATATTTGGTGCAGCAGCCTTAAAATCTCAAATGCCTCCTGGCATGTTTCTGTCTACCACAATTCTGTTTCCTTCTTTAATAAATCCATCAGTGGTGCCAATACGCTGCTGAAGTTTGCAACAAATTTCCGATCGAATCCACTCAGTTCCAAAAATCGAAGCACCTCTTTATTCGATGATGGTCGTGGAAATTACTCAAAGCCCTTCGTCTTTGTGTTCCATGGGGTCAACCTTCCATGTCCAATGTAATGTCCCAAGAACGTCACCTCTGCCTTCGCGAATTCTGTTATCTTTAAGTTTATTACCAAGATTGCTTCTTGTAATCGTTCAACATGGTCTGCCAACTGTAATATGTGAGCTTTCAATCACTTGCTAAAGATCACTACATCATACAGATAAACTGCACAATTTGTTCATCTGGCCACAACTCTATTCCTGAGTCTTAAGTGTGTCTGGAGCATTATTTATTCACATGACATGCTCTAACTTTTTTTGTCATATCCGGTATCTTTATCAGATAGTTTAACTGACTCAACAATTTTGTTAACTTGAAAGGGTCCACTAAACCTGGCTTTGAAGGGGCTCCTACCACTGGTGGCAACAATAATATATCATCACTATGGGAAATTGTCAAAGTTTATGAGTTTTTATCTGCCACCAGCTTCACTCTATGCTGTGCCCTCTTCAGTTTCTGTTTAATAACTCACCTACTCCATCTTATTTCTCCCTCACCTCAGATACATAATCCAAGTGTGAGATCTCCGACGTCGGTCCTGAAAATTTATATGTAATTAATTTCAAAGGACCTCTCACTTCATGTACGAATATTAACTCAAAGGAAGTAAAGTGAGTAGGTTTATTTGGGGCATCTCTAATGGCAAACAATATAATGAGACGCCTTTATTCCAATCATTCGAGTAATTCTGACAGTACGCTGTTAATATTGTCTCCAGCATCTGATGCTAACTTTCTAAGGCTCCCAGGGATTCGGTTTTGGAATGCACTTGATTTAAACTGCTGTATGCCGAAACTATCCATGACGACCTTAATCAGCTGATCGGTAAAATGAGACCCTTGGTCTGACTGAATGACACTGCGTAGCCCACAGCGAGTAAAGAAAGCTACCAACTCCCCCACCTCCCTTTTTGCCTTAGCACCCCATAATGGAATTATCCCTCGACATCGGGTAGACACATCCGTTATGATCAGCAGATATCGCTTTCAACTTTTATTTTAGAAAGGAGAGCTCCACAATTAATCATAACCCACGTGAAAGGTCCTTCGAATACAGGAACTGGCAACAAAGGTGCTGGTTTTATTACTGCCTGTTTCTTACCTACCAGTTGGCATGTATGTCATGTACAACAAAAATTAACTACGTCCTTGTGCATTCCAGGCCATTAGAGATGCTTTAGCCTTTGTCTTCCGTGCATCAACTCCTTTGGCTTTTTCTTTCTGTTTTCCTTCCTATTGTAAGTCTGGAAAAATCCATGGGCATTTTTCTTTTAATTCCCCAGTTCCGTAGTTTTACTTTGGCTTTTCCACTAGGGGTGCCTCTCCCACATTGAATCCTGCTAAATCATTCTCAATTGTATTCCTGGAAGTGACACTCTGTCACTCACTCTCACTGTTACTTCCCCAACCTTGATTTGACACTCCAACGTAATGTTACACAAGGGAATGCATAACTTCTGTCCCCATTTCACAAATTATCATGCTGTTGAGTAACATGTCAGAAAGAGTGAAAATACTTCCATCTCTTACTATTAGAGGCCGAGGGAAAGTGAGGACTGCAGATGCTGGAGATCAGAGTTGAAAAGTGTAGGTCTGGAAAAACACAGCCAGTTGGCAGCTTCCGACGGGCAGGAGAGTTGACGTTTCAGGCATAAGTCCTTCATCAGGAAAGTAGGAGGTAAGGGAGGGGGAAGGGGATTGAGAATTAAATAGGAGGGTGGGGGTGGAGCTGGTGGAAGGGAGCTTGGAAGGCGATAGGTTGATGTTGGTGGGGTCTAATGGCGATAGGTCGGAGAGGAGGGTGAAGTGGACAGGTGGTAGGACAGCTGAAACCATCAAACTATACAGCATCAACATCGACTTCACCAATTTCCAAATCGCCTCTCCCCAACCTCATCCCAGATCCAACCGTTCAAATTAGCACCGCCCCCTTGAACTGCCCTAATTGTCCATCTTCCTTCCCACCTATCCACTCCAACCTCACTTCTGTTATATCATTATCACTCCCACCGACATCTTCCTATCGCCCTCCCAGTGACCCTCCCACCAGCCCAGCTCCTACCCTCCTTTTTATCTTTCAACTCCCTTGTCCCCTCACCACATTCCTGACGATGGGTTTAAGCCTGATATGTCGATTGTCCTGCTCTTCAGATGCTGCCTGATCTGTTGTGCCTTTCCGGCTCCTCACTTCTCAACTGTTAGAAACTTAACAGATCCCGCATCTTGCAAAATTATAACTTCTTGTGCTCCCCCACACCCCATTTTTTCATAGTAAGGTTTATTGACAGAGACAAATTCTTTATAGAGATTAGGCACCAACTCCATACACAGCCCCTGTCTAGGCTGTGCACTCTCTTGCAGCTCCTCGGCTCTAGTTGGGGTCTCCTTTACCAGATTCACTAATACCAATGGCTTAAACTCTTTTACGACATCTTTTCCCAAAGTGTCTTCCTTCAACGCCCGGCACTGTGTGTCCCAGCTTACTGTAGTGAAAACACCTTTTTCCCTGTGCCCTTCTTAAACCATCGGTACTGAAATTTTATGTCTTCCACTACGTTTTCGTGAGACCTGAGGCCTTTCACATCCTTTCAAACTCTTTGGGCTTTTTTTTTAAACTTGTGGTAAACTATTGCCAGTGTGCTTTTCTCTATGTTTTGTAGTATAGGATCTCCCTTTCTCCCAATTTCTATCCCTCACAGGATGAAAATCCTCCCAGAAGCTAAATTTCATCTCATGCATCAATACATACTTTACTGCCATTTCTGCTGCGCTTCTCATTTCTTGAACTTCCTGTTCATTCACATGAATTCTTACCATCTCTGGAAGTGAGTCTTTAAACTCGTCCAGCAGAATAATCTCCCATCGGGCCTCACAGGTCTTATCCATTTTTAAGGCCTGCACGCATTTATCAAAATGACTGTGGTTATTCTTTTAAACTCAACATAACTCTGACCTGGTTCCGTCTCTATATTTCTGAACCACTGTCTATATTCTTCTAGTACCAATTCATAAGCACTCAAAATAGCCTGTTTGATATTTGCATAATCTCTTGCTCCGTCATCTGACAGCGCTGCACATACCGCTCAAGCTGTGCCCATCACCTTAGTCTGAACTACCATTTCCCACAAGTTCACTGGACACGCCATCTGCCTAGCCAATTTTGCAAATGAAATAAAAAAGATTTTGGCATTTTTCTCACCGAAACATGGCAATGTATTAATATAGTTGTATACATCCCTACATTCTCCCTTCATCTTCGTCCTGCTAATTTAACTTTCTTATCTAATTCCTAACTTCTGAATTTCAAATTTTCCCTCTCTTCCTTTTTCCTCTCTTTCTCTTTCTCTATCTTCTCTCTCTATTTCTATCTCTCTCTTTATCTTTAACTCAAGTTGCCACACTTGCAATTTAAGTTTTTCTAACTCGACTGCAGTTTCCTGCTTCTCTGATACACCAAAGTGCTTGACCAACTCCATTATGGTGACAGCTTTCCTTTTGTCCCTGGTGAAACCCAATTCTAATCTACATGTTAATTCTAAAAGTATGCCCTTCCTTTGTCTTTCTACACTTTCTTGACAAATTTGTGAATCAGCTTCAAACTTCAGAACCTCTTTAGTAATGTTGAACGCCTTTTCTTTTAATTTAACCAACCACAAGGAACAAAATTAAATGACTTTTGTCACCTGTTTTATTTGAAGATCTTGGTCACTAACTGTCAAGTGATGGAATCTGCTGGGACCTTTTGTACCCCAAATCTGTTCAAATCCCATATGACAAGCCCTCAAAACGTTACGATAACGATGTCTAACCACTCTGTTAATTGAAACCACACACCCAGAAAAGCTCACCTCGCCTCGTACTCTGTTAAAACATGAGTGACAAAGTAGTGCCAAACTCCACTATTAAAAGAAAAATAACAATTTATAAGTATGTAAGTTAACTCGCTGAGCGTGAAGGTTTGTTTTCAGATGGTTCGTCACCATGACAAGGGAACATCATCAGTGAGAGTCTCTGGTGACGCACTGGTGGTATGTCTCATCTTTCTATTTATAGGCCTTGGTTTCTTAAGGTGCATGATGTTATTTTCAGTTTTTTTTCAAGGTGAAGGTAGATAGGATCTCAACCGATGTGTTTATTGATGGACTTCTGGTTAGATTGTCATGCCTCTAAGAACTTTTGTGCGTGGCTTTGTCCTAGGAAGTGTGTGTTGGCACAGTCAACGTGGTGTCCTTCTTTGTATGCATGAACACTCGTGATAGTGGGTCATGTCTTTTGGTGGCCAGGTGGTGTTCATATTTTCTGCTCGCATGACATCAGGAGAGTTTGAAATGGAGGAACAATCGTTTTAAATGCACTGTTGAATCAGTGTGTGTTCAGAGAAGTAACATTTTTCATATGTGTACAACACATTCTGAATGAACAACGGAGATACAGTTAATGAAAAATTATGCACATGATGTGTAAAATTTATAAAGCATTAAAACATTATTTGATCCTCATCTGAAGTGATACCTTCCCTTTTTCTCAACGTTCCCCCTTTTCTGGGCTTCCCAAATATAATTTCTCATTCTTATCAGGATGTATGTTATAAATTCTTGCTTCTCGTGTCCCAACTTATTTCAGTTCATCTCCTTTCTACAAGCAATTAAATATGTTGTCCTGCTTGGTTCTTTCCAAAACTAGGGTCTGTCATATTATTGGAGATAACAGTTATGGCATCAGACCCAGCATTTGAACATATTACTCTGTTGTACGTGCACTGTACAAAGAACCACAGCACACAGGAATTGCCAAAACATTGAGGGAAGTACATCTACTTCTTTCGTTAATATAGTTTTCTCATTTTCCACATCTCCATATCTATACCCTCTCTCTCGTTCTCCCTTTGTATCTAGTGAAGAAATCCACCAATTATTCTCCGTGTCCCATCTCTCAAAACTCTTTCTTTCAGTTTATATCTAACGCTCTCTTCAAGATGTAATGTGGTTATAATTAAGCAATGTAACTACAAAGACATGCGGGAGGAGCTGGCCAGAGTTAATTGGAAGGGGAGCTGAGCAGGAAAGACCATGGAGCAGCAATAACAGGAGATTCTGGGGATAATTCGGAAGATAATACTAGAAATTCAACCCTAAGAAGATAATACATACCCATGGGAGAACAAGGCAGCCATGAGTGATAAGGCATTAAACCAAAAGAGGAAACACACAATGTGGTGAAGATGATTGGGAATCCACAGAATTCATTGGCTCTGAAACTACATAAGGCTGGCATCACTGACACTACAGAGCTCTTAATCAAGGTCAGGGAGAGAAACAGAGGAAACACATTCACTTTAAACAGAGAAGATGGTATTTCTCAAGGAAATAGATTCAGGTGAATTAAACATTTGAATTAAGATCGGTTAAATGCTTTTGGGGAATTTTTCAGATTGGAAGCAAGACCCGGGAAGAGAGACCCTCAGCAGAATGAGAGTATGAAAATGGAAGTATTGCCACATCAGAAACCAGGTTATGTCACTGAGTGCAGGGCCGATGGGTGAATGGGTCACAGTGAGAATTGGGGAACAGACAGCAGAATGGCATTGCAGATATTGCAGCTCGAAACTGCGTATTCATGTAGTGCTGCAGACTACAGCAGCAGGAGAAGCAGACCTGCATTCAACCACAACCTGAAAATTTTTGCAAGGGTAACACCTCAGTCTGTCATTACCATCAACACTATCTATGGCTCAGTGACGAGTGTGGGTGAACATATCAGAGTCAGAACCACATTAACCTTAAACAGATGCGAACTCATTAAAGCTACCGGACTTGACCAATAGATCTGAACTAAGCTCTGCAGTCCTGTCACGTTCAGTTATAAATGGTCATTGACGATTAAAAAAGTGACTGGAGGAGAGGGCTCGACAAACATCCCCATCCTAAATAATGGAACAGACCTGCACATCAGTGTAAAAGAGAAGGATGTTTTATCTGCACCATCCTCTGCCAGAAGTGTTGATTCGATGATACACCTCACCCTCATCATGATGCCAACAAAATCACAGATGCTAGTCTTCACCTAATTCGATTCGCTGCACCTGACATGAAGAAACAGCTGAACACAGCAGATACGACAAAGGCAATAAGTCCAGACTCCATTTCTGCAATAGGTCTGAAGCCTTGTGCTGTACAACAAGCCGTGTCCCTGGGGAAAGCTGTTTCATTCCAGCTCCAAGTCTGACATCTCCCTGGCAATGTGGAAAACTACTTCCTATGTCCAGTCCGCTAAGATGAGTATAATTACAATCTGATCAATTACCACCCCCTCAGTCCCATCACTGAAATCAAATCGGTGGGAGTTCTTCTTGACAGAGCTGTCAAGCAGCACATAAACAACCTGCTCAGTGTGGTTTCCGGTCGGTCCCCATGTGGAGATGGTGCTGTTGTGGAAATGTCACTGAATTAATAATCCAGACCAGGCTAACGCTCTGGCAGGTGGTGGAAGTTAAAACAATTAATACAATATTGAGATCTAAAATCTGGTGTCAGTAACAGTGACCTTGAAGCCAATATCGATTGTAAACAGAATTTCCTTCTCCAATGTACTTTTAGGAAGTGAATCTCCAATGATTTCCTGGGCTGGCCTAAAACTGACTCCTAAGACCCTGAAATGTGATAAACATTTCAATGGTCTCTGAATCGGCCAAGCAAGGGCACTCATTTGTATCTAACTACTCCGAGATCTGAAAGGATGAAACCGGACAGAACACCCGGCTTCAGCATCAGTGTCTGAAAAGGGAATGGGAACACAGCCCTGTCGACCATGCAGAAACCTCCTTCCTAACATCTGAGAGCTTGTGACAGCATTTGCAGAGCTTTTCCACAGACTTCACAGCAACAGCGGGAAAGGAGTAGATCATACAACACATTGAGTCTCCCCCATTCTAGTTCATGGAAAACATCTCCTCAATGCACTTACCCCACACGATATACATATCCGTTAATGTGAGTAACCTTGGGAAGCTATAAAATAGGAAGCGCAGTAGTACGTTTGGTCCATCGAGTTTGCTACCCAATTCAATGTAATGATGTTCGGCCCTTTATTTCCACACCGTACTCCTGCTCTCCCACCATTCCTTTACTGTCTCTACATCCTTATTTTAATCAGTGTCTCGGTTTCCAGGTGCGAGCGAATTCCTCAGGTTCCCCAGTCAGTGAGTGCGACATTTATTCTCATCTCAATGCAGAGTGACCTGTTGTACCTAATACTGTGTCCCCTTGTTTTAGGCGTTGCAGCCAGGGGAATTATCACCCCTGCTTCCAATCTGACTCACCCTGTCAGAGTTCTGTATATTTCACTGAGATCTCGACTCATTTTCCTAAACCCCATGGAATACTGGCCCAGTCACCCCAAACTCTGCTCCCACAAAAAGCCTGTCAACCTAGAGGTCAGTCTGGTCATCCTTCACTGCTCTCTCTCAATGTCAGGTTTGTCCTTTATTCGGTACGGAGATCAAAATTGCCCACAATACTTACAATGTTCGAGATGATATCTCACCACTTCCTGTACAGCTGCAGTAAGACACCTTTTCTCCTGGACTCACATCCCCCTGAAATGAAGGTCCACACACCATTTATCCTCCTAACTGCTTTCTGTTTCTGCAATATTACTTTCAGCGACTGGTGTACAGGGAGGTGCAGATCCTTTTCAGTGTTACAGCTCCCCACTTGATGGGTCTATATACACTGGGCAGCGTGCCAATGCCATGCCCAGTATTGACTTCTGGTTGCCAAACTCACTGCGCTGCAGGGGCCTCAGAGGTTTATGCAGAAGGAAACAACAAAAAGGAACATTCGTCCCTATGTAGATCAACGTGTTTCGAACAATCCTTTTCAAATGGTAGGCTGCCAATTTATCGTTTCCACCAAAGGGCACACCGTCGCCTCTATCCACATTGTTCTCCATCTGTCACGTATTTACCCATTCACTCCATTTGTCTTAGTCTTCTCGGTGCTTTTTTACATCTTCCTCACGCACTCACAATCCCACATCCGATAGTGCTGTCAGCAGGCTGGGATATATTGTATCTGATTCCAGCAACCAAATGTTTAAAGGGCATTGTGAACAGCTGGGCCCCAAGCACCGATCCCTGCGACACCTCAGCAAACTTCCTCTGTTAATTTATATTTATTTATTTCATGAATCTGGATGTGACTGGTTCGTCCAGCATTTATTGCCCGTCCCTAGTTGCCCTTGAGAAGGTGGTGGTGAGCTGCCTTGTTGTACGCTGCTGTCCACCTGCTGTGGTTGACCTCCAATGCCATGAGGGAGGGAATCCCAGGATTCTGAGCGAGCGACTGTGAAGGAGCTATGATATATTTCCAAGTCAGGATGGTGAATGGCTTGGAGGGAATCTGAAGATAATGGTATTCCCATACATCTGCAGCCCTTGTCCTTCTAGATAGACTTAGTCGTGAGTTGGGAAGATGGTCTCTGAGGATCTTTGGTGAATCATTTCATTGCAGCATGTAGATAGTAAAACATTGCTGTTGCTGCTGAGCGTTGATGGTGGAGCATTGTGGATGAAGGGACAGTCAAACTAGTTGCTTTGTCCTGGGTGGTGTAAAGCTTCTTGAGTGTTTTTGGGGCTGCACTCATCCAGGCAAATTGGGAGTCTTCTATCACACTTCTGACTTATGCATTGTAGATGATGGACAGACTTTTGGAAGTCAGGATGTGAGTTACTTGCTGCAGTATTCCTAGCTTCTGACCTCCTCTTGTAGTTACTGTGTTTTTGTGGCGAGACCAGTGAGTTTCTGAGCAATGATTACCCACCAGGAATCTGATACTGGGGGATTCAGTGATAGTAACACCATTGAATGCCAAGGGGCAGGTTGGATTGTATTTTATAGGTGATGGTCATGGTCTGGCATTCGTGTGGGCTGAATATTACTTGCCACTTGTCAGGCCTGGATACTCTCCAGATCTTGTCGCGTTTGAACATGGACTGCTTCAGTATCATAGGAGCCACAAATGTTGCAGAACATTGTACAATCATTGGTGAACATCCCCACTTCTGACCTTAAAATGGAGGGAAGGTCATTGATGAAGCAGCCCTGAAGATGTTTTCGGCCACTGCTCGAGGAACTCCGACAGACTTGGAGCTGAGTTGACTGACCTTCATCAACCATGACCATCTTCCTACGTGTCAGGTATGATTCTAACCAGCAGGGAGTTTGCCCCTGATACCCATTGATTCCAGTGTTGCTAAAGCCCCATGATACCACGCTTGGTCGAATGCAGCCTTGACTTAAAGGGCTGTCACTCTCACTCTACCTCTAAAATTCAGCTCTTTTGTCCATGTTTGAACCACGGTAAAGAGGTCAGCATCTGAGTAGCCCTGCTGGAGCCCAAAACTGGGCGTCATTGACCAGGGTTTTGCTGAACAAGTGCTGCTTCAAAGCACTGAGACCTTCCACCACTTTACTGATGATCGAGAGTAGACTGACGGGGTAGTAATTGACCGGATTGGATTTGTTCTGCTTTTTTATAGACAGGAGATACTTGGGGTAATTTTCCACATAATCAGGAAAAGCCATTGTTGTAACTGCATTGAAACAGTTTGCCTCGGGGAGCGGCAAGTTATGGAGAACAAGTTTTCAGTACTATTATGATTATGGACCCTATGGACTATCCAGTGTCTCCAAATGTTTCTGTATATCGCATGGACTGAACCAAATTGGCTGATGACTGGTAACTGAATTGCTGAGGACCACTGGAGGAGGCTGAAATGGATTATCCACTCAGCATTTCTGACTGAAGATTGTTGCGCGTGCACTAGCCTGATCTTATACACTGAAGTGCTGGGCTCTTCCATCATGGAGGAAGGGGTTATTTGTGGAATCTCTTCCTCCAGTGAATTGTTTAATTGTCCCCAACGTTTCTCGACTAGATGTGAAAGGACTGCAGAACTTAGATCTGATCCGTTGCTTGTGGGATCACTTAGCTCTGTCCATCACTTACTGTTTATGCTGTTTGGCACACAAGTAGTCCTGATTGGTGGCTTCACCAGGCTGACACCTCATTGTCAGGTATGCCTGGTGCTGCTCCTGCCATCCTGCACACTCCATTGAACAAATGTTGATCCTCTGGATTGATGGCAATATTTGTGAGGGGGATATACCAGGCCATGAGATTGTGTGTGTGTACAATTCTGCTGCTATTGATGACCCACAACACCTTATGGACATCCAGATTTGAGCTGCTAGATCTGTTCGAAGTCTGACCTACTAAGCACCGTGATAATCCCACCCAAAATGGTGGAGGTTATTCTCATCGAGCAGGTGTGACTTTGTCTCCACAATGACTATGCGATGGTCACTCTTACCGAAACTGTCATTGACAAAGACTTCTGTAACTGGCAGGTTAGTAAGGTTGTGGTCAAGTATGTATTTCCCTCTTGTTGGTTCCTTCACCACCTGCCGCAGAACCAGTCTAGCAGTTATATCCTTTAGGACCCGGCCAGCTCGATCAGTAATGCTGTAGCTGAGATACTGTTGGTGGTGAACATTGAAATCCCCCATCCAGAGTACATCTTGCGCCCGTGCTACCCTCAGTGATTCCTCCAAGTGTTGGTCAGCATGGAGGAGTGTTTATTCATCAATTGAGAGAGGTTGGTACGTGGTAATCAGCAGGAGGTTTCCTTTCCCATGTGCAAACTAATGCTATGAGACTTCATGGGATACGGAGTCACTGTTGAGAACTCCAAGAGCAATTTCCTTTCAACTGTATCTCACTGTACCGCCACTTCTGCTGTGTCCGTCCTGCTGATGAGACAGGAGATATCTAGGGAAGGTAAGGGGGAGTCTGGGACATAGTCATACTCACAGAATCATACCTTTCAGTAAATGTCAGGCTATAACTTGACGAGTCTGTTTATTTCTATTCACTGTTTCCTGCCAGCTGTGCCATTCTAGAAACATGGCCATATATTTGCCCCAATCCACTCAGATTTGATTTTGCAAATTGGGCTTGGAGTTTTACCAACATTTTTCTAAAAATCAAAATGTTTTACATCCATTGCTTCTCTTTCATTTGTCTCCCAGTTTGTTTCTCAAACATAATTCCCATTTCATAAATCTACGTCAGTGTTGCCTATGACCATTACTTTCAGCCACAATAATTTCTGCTAAACCATTTACTTACTATGTTTATTGTTCCATGTACTCTATCATTTTCCCACACCAGACTTGGTTTTCCTTGTATTGTTAGAAAGTTTTGTGAAGACAGAACTTAAGTAGTGGCTTCATCGTTCTGCCATTTCCCTATTCTCCATTCTCCATTCTCTGGTTTCAAACTGTAAGGAAACTGCACTTGTTGTTTTCATATTTCTCACATTGACAAAATTTAACAAGCTAATTCAGTTCACTGTTATGACCCTTATGAATATAACTCTTCAGAAATCCATCAATTCCTGCCTTAAACTGCTCAATAATTGACCCTCCAGACCATACACTCACAGGGGCATAGACTCTGTGCCGACAGAAATACAGCACGATCTATACTAGTCCCACTTTCCTACACCAGGCCCATAGCCTGAAATGTTATGACACTTCCAATTGCTCGTCCAAGTACTTATTAAAGATTGTGAGGTGATCATTCCCCTCTCAGGAAGTAATCCCAGAACCCCACACCTCGAGGTGAAAAAATGTTTAAATCATCTCTGAAGCTCAAACTCTTCACTTTAAAAGTGTGCTCCTTTGTTCTTGATCCTCTGACGAAAAGGAACAGCTGCTGTCTATCCACCCTGTCTGTGTCGCTTATAATCTTATCCTTCTGAATCACTGACCCCTCAGCTTTCTCTGCTCCAATGTAAACAATCCGAGCTTATCCAGCCTCTCTCCATAGCTGATATGCTGCATCCCAGGGAACATCCTGGTGAATCACCTCTGCACCCTCTCCAGTACAATCACATCCTTCCTGGAATGTGGTTTCCGGAGCGACATGCAGTATTCCATTTTGTCCGAACCAAAGCCCTGTATTGCTCTTATAATCTACACCCTGATTGAGAGACGCTACACCCATGGTCCAAGACTTAACTAGTCCATTAACCTGTCCAGGAGAAAGTGAGGAATGCAGATGCTGGAGATCAGAGCTCAAAAAATGTGTTGCTGGAAAAGCGCAGCAGGTCAGGCAGCATCGAAGGAGCAGCAGAATCAACGTTTCAGGCATAAGACTTCTTCAGGAATCTGCTCGAAACGTCGATTCTCCTGCTCCTTTGATGCTGCCTGACCTGCTGCGCTTTTCCAGCAACACATCTTTAAGCATTAACCTGTCCAGTCACATTCAGGGATGTGTGGAGAAACATAATCTGAGCTTCCCAGTGTGCTGCCGTTCATTGAGTCCTCCCCTGCCTGGTTCCATCTCCAAAGTGCATCACCTCATATTTATCAGGGTTAAATTCCACCTGCCATTGATGTGCCCATCTGACCATTCCATTTGCATCTTCCTGTAACTTAATGCCTTCCTCCTCACTGCGAACCACCCAGCCAATCTTTATGTCAAACATGCACTTACTTATCACACCTTCCCCACTCTCCACCTAGACCACTCCACATTCACATCTATATTTTGTTATGAATAACACAAACAATAAGGGACACAACACTGATCTCTGTGGTACACCAGGGGACACTGGTCTCCAGTCACACAAACAGACGTCTCGCACCACCTTCTGCCTCCTGCCACTAAGACAATTTTCGCTGAAACTTGTCAAGTTATCCTTCATATTGTGAGATTTTACTTTATTTTTCAGTTTCCCAGGTGGAAATTTTTCAAAGCCCTTCCTACAAAACTGAATAATCGACCTCCTCAAACTAATGCAATCAAACCCATTGAATGTGACTTCCTCCTGATAAAGTCATGATGATTATCCCTGATCAAACTTGCGACTCTGATTGGAGTTCGAGTTTCTCCTTCCCTATTTTATCCAGTAATTTCCTTAACAGTGATCTAATACTCGCTCGTCTTTCGTTACCTGGTCTATCTCTCCCACCCCTACTGTGAAGTGGAATTTTATTCGCAGTTCTCCAGTTCTCTGACACTTCCCCTATGGTCAGATTCTAATTGAAATATTCAGTCAGTGTCTTTCCTCCTTTGACCCCAACAGCCGCCTGTTATACAACTCATTCAGACATGGAGATTGGTCCAAATTTATACAGAACAAAACCTCAAATCCCTGCTCGTATTTTACATCAGTCGGTTCAAGAGCTTCCTCGTCCATCTTCTTGAATTCTGTACCTGCCTCCTCCTTCTCCCAAGTAAAATAGATGTGAAGGTCTCATGTAACAATCCATCAATGTTCTCCAGTTTGACACACAGATTGCCCCTTTGGTTTCTAATGGACACTAACTGTTTGCTGATTATTCTGTTCTACTTGTCCTTGTGGAATATCGTGGGATTCTCCCTTATCTCGCCTACTTGTACTTCCTCATGTCCCTCTGTTATTCTATCCTTTCGATATTTCTAAGATTCACTACAATCAACTCTCATGTTTTGAAACTCGAGATTACAAGCTGAGGTTCCCCATCAGACAATCTTGCCATTTTACCGATTAATCTAGATAATACCTTTTAAAGTTCCTCTGTAGTCAATATATTCTTTCTTAGATTGGGACTCCGAACGATACATAATATTCTACGTTGAGTCTCACCAACGCTCGATGCAACTGGTGCACGACGTCCTCGATCTTCCAATTACATTCTCATGAACGCAAACCTAATTTTTGCTTTCCCATTTGCATACGTTCTTCCCAATACCTCTCGCTTTAATTTTTCTTATGAACTTGCTGTGTGAGTTCTTTAAAAAAAAGCACATGAATATCCAACTATACGTTATCAAATGGTTCATCATTGCCTATGTCCACAAGAATCATCTTCAAACCATTCCAAATATATGTTTGCCACTTCTGGTTTTCCTTTCATCGGTACATTCTCACACTCCCCAGTTATGTTATTACCTTCTAAATATCTAGTAGCACGTTCTTTGTAATAGAGTCCTACAGATACATGACTGCGGATGAAAAGGTAACTGGTCTGTATTTCACAACTCTCCAAATTCATTCTTTCTTAAACTGTTGGATAATATTTATAACCTTTGCCTTATCCAGATTGGCTAAATACCTTTCAAGAATGTGTCAGAAAATAAAGTGAAAATCCGCAATGCAATCAACATGTCTATTGCTGCTTCCTCTGAAATTCTTGCATGAAGTACATCTGATCTGTCAGATTTATAAATACTCAATCCAGCTTTCTTTTCAAAGATAACCCCAACACTGATAAGAATGATCTTAGACTTTACTTACACAAGTCCCATTGTCACTTGGTCTTTCTGGAAGAATTTCTGGACATTCTTCCATGAAGATAGACACAAAGAAACTGTTTCTTTTCCCTGCGATTTCTCTGTTCTCTGCAATAATTTATCCAGATTGCACACCCACTGTTCCACATTTGGCCTTGTTTTAATTTGTTTTCATACATTGATAGACGCTTTTTAGCAGTCTTTAAGTTTTTCTTTCGTTTGCACGCTTTTTCTCTTTCTGATTTTCTTCTCAGTTTCTTGGTCATCCTTTGCTGAGTCCTACATTTCTCTGAATCCACTGGCTTACTGCAACACTTGGCATTTTTCTAAGCTGCCTCCTTTCATCTAATAGGTAGATGAAGGTGGGGTTGAAAGTGATAGTCGGAGAGGAGGGTGGCCCAGATTGATAGGAAGGAAGGTGGACACAGAAGAACGTTCAAGAAGGCGGTACTGACTTGGAAGGTTGGAGTAGGATAAGGTGGGATTAGGGGAAATGGGGAAATGGGGAAATCGACTCTGATCCCCTGTGGTTGGAGGGTCCCAAGGCAGAAGAGGAGGCTTTCTTCCTCCAGGCTTCTGGTGGCTCGGGTTTGGCGATGGAGCAGGCCCAGAACCCTCATGTCCTTGGCAGAGTGGGAAGGGGAATTGAAGTGCTCAGCCACAAGGTGATGGATTTGTTCAATGTGGTTGTCCCAGAGATGTTCTCTGAAATGATTCACAACTTGACCTCCTGCTTCGCCAATGTAGAGAAAACCACATTGTGTGCAATAGATGAGGCATTCTGTCTCCCTTCGTCACCTAACTCTTTCAACCCCACCTGCATCGGCCTATCGCAATCCCAGCTACCTCCCTCCTGCCGCACCCCTTTCTCATTTATCTCTTAGCCCCCTTGGCCCATAAGCTCCATTCCTGATGAAGGGCTTTTGCCCGAAACATCAATTTCTCTGCTCTTAGTATGCTGCGTGACTGTGCTATTCCAGCACCACACTCTTCGACTCTGATCTCCAGCATCTGTAGTCGCCACTTTCTCCTCACACCTTCAGGGCTTGCATGACTCAGATTTATAATGGTTACTGCAAATAAAACAAAAATTGTCTTGTACTCAAACAGCATAAAATGAAACCAATACATTTTGGTCACTGTTCCCAAAAGGTCCTTTACAGCAAAAGTTTCAATTAGCTCTTCTGATCACTCAACACCAATTCCTTAATAACCTGATCTTGAGCTCAGTGTTCGACATAATGTTAACGTAAACCATCTCACACGTGGTCATGACATCCATTTTTCGCAGCATTAGCATTCAATTGGGTTAACACAGTTTAGATATGATTTAAACACAAATGTGTATATCTCACTTCCTATTTTATAACATGTCCAGCATTTGTACTGCAGCTTTCACTTTGATATTTAACTCCCATCAATATTTGCTCCTCCTTGCTGTTTTTGCACTCCACCTTACTAGATTCTGTGGAATCTGAGCGACTTGGGCGCTGGGGAGATTAATTGCAGAGATCATCTCGCCACATCATTTATGATCTTCTCCAACTTTAACTTCTCCAGATCTCCCGTTATGCTGATGGAGTAGAGAAGGACAATGATCTTCCAACAATGCTCTGTATTCTCCCAGAGAGCTGAGACTGCTCTAACCTGCGCGGGAACTTTACAGCAGGCTGGTAAAGTGTTGCTGCTGCTGTACAGGGAGATCACATCTGGAGTAATGTGTACAGATTTAGCCTCTTCTATGAAGAAAGGATGTTGTTATATTGGAAGCAGCTCAGAGATGGTTCCCTCAACTGATTCCTTATAATGAAAGCTTATAATGAAAGCTTATGAGGAAAGGATGATCAGGTTGACCCAGTAGCCATTGGAGTTTACAAAAATTAAAGATGATCTTATTTGAACATAGCTGACAGAAGAAGTTAACAAGTGAAGTGAATTACACAGATAATAGAGTTATCCATTCTGTTCTCCAGCCTGTTACACAGGAACAACAGGAGGATATTCAGGCCTTCGAACCTGTTACACCAAAGCAGGACGAGGCAATTCAACCCCTATACATTTACAGAAGGAGGCCAATCATCCATTCGACCCTGTAACAGTAGGCCATGCTGCACCAGTATCCTGTTATACAGCAACAGGATCAGTCCATTCAGCCTTCTCAAGTCTGTAACATGGGAAATGGAAGAGGTCACACAGTTACTGGAGATTGTTACACTGGGACAACAGGAGGCCATTCAGACTCACCGAGCCTATTGCTAGGGAATTGGATAGGATAAAAACTATCTGAGACTTCTTTCATGAGAAAGGAAGAGGTAATTTAGACACGTGTCTGTTGTACGGGAACAAGAGAAGACCAATCAATCCCTTGGTCCCATGTCTGGGATACATGAGGAGACGGTTCAGTATTTCCACCTGTTATGGAGAAATATGAGAAGATCCAGCAGCCTCTCAAAATGTTAGACAGCAACAGGAAGATTCCATAATCTCCCAATCCTCTAAAGCATCAACAGGAGGAGGTCATTCTGGCCTTGGAGATAGCAACATGGGAACACCGGAAAGACGTCAGCCCACCGATATTGTACACCAGCAGAATGATGAGTCCATTCAGCCACACGTGGCTCTTACACAGCAATTGGAGCAGATCTCCTAAAGCCTTGTGCCCAGTAAACAGGAATTCAAAGAAAACGTAAAGGTTTTCAAAAGGGAAGAGCTTTTAATAATGGTATACATCAGGGACTAAAGTGTAACAATAAACTATTGTAATTTAAGGCAAATGTTTAGAGTCCATTCTTCAGGACTTTTGCAAAGTCAAACCACAATTTGTCAGAGTCAACATGGTTTTAAGAAGGCTAAATCGTGTTTGAATTGTTTGCTTGAGTTATTTGAAGATGTCACAAACAAGATGGATAGTGGGAATTCTGGAGATGGAACATATCTGGTCTTCCTGAAGGCATCGGATATGTCTCTTCTCCAAAGAGTAAATGGTAAGATCAGACAACATGGGTTTAGGAGTAATCTATTAGCTTGGATGGAGGATTGGTTAACCAACAAAATATAGTCAGGTGGAATGAATGTGTTATTTTCTTTTGGCAAATGCAGTTTGTGCCATTGATTTCAGTACTCATGCCTCAAGCATTTGCAATCGATGGTAATACTGTACTCGATTGACGGGAGACAAAATATAATGCCACATTGTCAGATGATACTAAAATCGGTGGGAAATTACTTCGGAATGATGATGCAAGAGGTTTTAAAATATATGGATAGGTTGGGTGAATGGGCCAAAATTTGGCAAGGAAATTTAAAGTGAATAAATATGGAGCTATTCAAGTTGGCCAGTTTAATAGAAAGACAAATTATTATCCAAATGGACAGAAAGTTCAAAGTGCTTAGGTGCAGAGGGATCTGGGTATCTGCTTGCATATCACAGAAAACCTGCCTGTGGGTACTGCAAGTAATGAGAAATGCAAGCATAGTTTCAGTGTTTATTTATAAAAGGATAGAGTAGAAAGGTTGGGAGTGTTGGTGTAGCTATGCAAGGCATGAGTGAGGCTGTAACTGGAGTACAGTTTGGGTGTCCTGCAGAATGAGGTATTTCCATTGGAGGCAATTCAGAAGACCTTCATTAGATTGATTCCATATTTGAAGTGTTTGTCTTATGAAGAGATATTGAGCAGTTTAGGCCTATACTCTCGACTTTATTAGAATGAAAGGGGATCTCATTGAGGTCTGTAAAATGCTAAAAGCAATTGAAAGTGTAGATGTGGAGTGGATTTTTTTCATGTGGTGCAATCTCCAACAAGAGACTACAGTTTTAGGGTGGAGAGATGGCAGGAAAGTGGAACGGAGACCGAGTTGACATCAGCCTCATTGAGGGCTTGGATTCCTCACAGATGCTCCTTGTTATTATTCAACTCTTCCACTGTGTTGCCCAGGAATGGGGGAGGACTGGGCATCATACAGGAAGCAGGCACTCAGGATAAATCAGTTAGAGAGAACATAACCAGTCGGGTCACAAAGTGACTAGTGCTGTGTTCTCAAGTATTTACAGTCTATATTAATGATCAGGAGGATGGAACAGATATACAGATGCTGAGTTTGGTGATGTCCATAAGACCATGAGGCCAAAAGTCATAGGAGTGGAAGTAAGGCCATTCGGTCCATCGAGTCCACTCCGCCATTTAATCACAGCTGGTGGGCATTTCAACTCCACTTATCCGAATTCTCCCCATAGCCCTGAATTCCTTGTGACATCAAGAATTTGTCAATCTCTGCCTTGAAGACATTTAGCATCCCGGCCTCCACTGCACTGCGTGGCAATGAATTCCACAGGCCCACAACTCTCTGGCTGAAGAAATGTCTCCGCATTTCTGTTCTGAATTGACCCCCTTTAATTCTGAGGCTGTGCCCACGGGTCCTAGTCTCCTCACCTAACGGAAACAATATCCTAACGTCCACCCTCTCCAAGCCATGTATTATCTTGTAAGTTTCGTTAGATCTCCCCTTAATCTTCTAAACTCCAATGAATTCAATCCCAGGATCCTCAGCCGTTCCTCGTATGTTAGACCTACCATTCCAGGGATCATCCGTGTGAATCTCCACTGGACCGGCTCCAGTGCCAGTCTGTCCTTCCTGAGGTATTCTGCCCAAAACTGGACACAGTACTCCAAATGGGGCCTAACCAGAGCTTTATAAAGTCTCAGTAGCACATCGCTGCTTTTATATTCCAACCCTTTTGGGATAAATGACAGCATTGCATTCGCTTTCTTAATCACTGACTCAACCTGCATGGTTACCTTTAGAAAATCTTCGACTAGCACTCCCAGATTCCTTTGTAGTTTGGCTTTATGAATTTTATCACCATTTTGAAAGTAGTCCATGCTTGTATTCTTTTTTCCAAAGTGCAAGACCTCGCATTTGCTCACATTGAATTCCATCAGCCATTTCTGGACCACTCTCCCAAACTGTCTAGATCCTTCTGCAGCCTCCCCACTTCCTCAGTCCTACCTGCCTATCCATCTAACTTCGCATCATTGGCAAACTTCGCTAGAATGCCCCCAGTCCCTTCATCCAGATCATTAATATATAATGTGAACAGCTGCGGCCCCAACACTGAACCCTGCGGGACACCGCATGTCACCTGCTCCCAATCCGAAAAAGAATCTTTTATCCCAACTCTCTGCCTTCTGTCAGACAGCCAATCCTCATTCCATGCCAATAGCTCACCTCGAACACCATGGGCCCTCACCTTGCTCAGCAGCCTCCCGTGTGGCACTTATCAAAGGCCTTTGGAAGTATAGATAGACCACATCCACTGGGTTTCCCTGGTCTAACCTACTTGTCACATCTTCTAATAATTGTTATGTCGCTGTGGTTAACAAGAGATTAAATTATCAAGAGAGGGTGGAGAGTCTGCAAATAGATTCAGAGAGGTAAAAACAATAGATAATAGCTTGGCAGGTGGAATTTAACATAACATAACCTGTCATTCCATATACAGGAATAATGGAAGGCAGTTTGTTACTGAAATGGAGAGGGATTACAGGACTTTATGATACTGTGTCCTGGGGGATTCACTCAGATCCGTTCAGACATGGGATGTTTTGCTACATCCCTGAACGTCAGCTCCCAGACACTCCAAGTGACCCCATTGCTCTCCGTTCGCATGGAATACTTTGATGTGGTTGATTGGTGGTGGGGATGGTGTTTTCAAACGTGGATCAAGGGGACGGCCATTATCAAAGATATATTCATTTCCTTCCACGTGGAGATCCGATGACGATGGGAATGGCTGACTGCTTCTGAATGAAGAGGCCGTGACTGCTGCCAGGACAGTGGGTGTTTACCAACATGATGTACTGTGCATGTGTACACTGTAACATGAACACAGAGAGAGCTCCTACAGTTCCTCTACGTCTCCCCGTTGACATGAGCACTCTGCAGATGCCATGTACACCATCGGGAATCCCACTATAATGGATACACACGGCAGCTCCCTGCTGAGGGAGAAACAATCTATTTACCTCATCCACCATATATATCCTCCATCACCGAATGGTGACATTGACGTTGAGATACTGGGAAATGATGGATATGTCACCCAGTCCTGCCTGGAAAGTTCTGGATCATAGAAGCTGAATGAAACAGTGACCCTCATAGCCACTGGCAGCACCATCCTCTCCATGGTGTGAAGCTGCAGGTCGTGTTGAAGGAGGTGACACTGCTCTGTGACCAGCTCCTTGTTCAGTCAGGGTCCCCTCACACTCTGATCCTGGGTAAAGTCAAGCTTGGGAAGCTGTTCCTGGAAAACCCGATGAGGATTCGGCAGATCCTTTCCCCACACACACTCACTCTGTCGTTTCAGAACTTCCCTTCTCTGCAGCCTCTGCTCCATTTGTTGTTCATGTTACAGACTCAGATGCTGTAACTACAGCCCCCATGCTCCATACAGAGTTGGGTCACCAAATCCTCAGGTCTCCCTGAATGTCTGAGGCAGCTCACAGCACAACCTCCAGCAAAACATCCCCAGCCCCTCCCCTAAATTATCAATTACAGGAGTCAGTCAGAAACCCCTCGGTACAAGTGTTGTGGACCAGACCAGATCCCCCAGAATGTTTTAAGAAGGCTGCTTAGACCCAACCCTTTCCTTATTTTGAATATAGATGGGAAGTGTGCTTTCCACATATGTTGTGACTGGTCAAACCACTCAACATTAAGCAAAATATAATGTATGAAAATGCTTTAGTTAATATACAATCAAAGCAAAGAACATTTTGGGATTTCTTTTATGTTGGAACACTTACACAAACATTAGATCCCGTACCTTCTTGGTATACACCGCATGGCACAAAGATATATTCAAATACAGATCCTAACAGCAGTTTTCCAATCCGGGGGAAACAACATCAACAGAGATATCAGAGAGAAAAGCAGCTGGGGATCATGTATTGAAACTTCCAACCCTTCTGGGATCCCCAGCAGCTTCTGAATGTTGCAGCTAAAAAACAAAACGAGGAAACCTGCTCTGGGAGAGCTGTCCACTGCCCTTCTATTGTTATTACCGTTTTAATGAAACCTAAAGACTTTCTCAGTTATTTACTTGGAGTGTTTTCAGACGGCAGTTCTGCACCTCTGACTTTAAAACGTCTCTTAAAAAAAACAAGAGAAAATACAGTGGTAATATTCTCACAACTCCATCTTTAATAAAATAATCCAACAATATACAAAGGTGGACTAATTTAAGACCTCCTAATCTTCCTCTATTAGTGGACAGAAATGCATATACTTTACATTGACTGTGAGGATACAAATGTTTACAACTAGTTTCGATTTCAGTCATTTTACTCCTGCCACAGAATGCCTTTGTCTTTCTTCATCCAAGTCTCCACAACGTGTCAAAACTTACGTTTTCCCGCCCTGTCAACTCTATAATTTCAAACTGAATGGCAGCAATAATAGGCTCAATCGAAACAGACTAGTATTTTTCTCCTTAAACTTCACCAAAAACTTGAAGAGGTCACGATCAGTGATAAAGATGTGTCTCAGGTATGTTATTCGCAATGTAAATGCTGAAATGTTGTAACGCCAACACCAAGCTCAAAGCCTCCTTCCCCATTGTGGAATAAATCTGTTGATGTTTCCACTGGACACTCTGACCAGACGTTACATAGTGGAGCACTTCTCATCTCTCCAATAATCCTTCTGAATGGCATAGCTCCTCATTTCTCAGCATAAAAGAGTTACGTACTTCTGTACGTCTTAATGCTGTAACCCCTTTACCTGCTACCCCTGGCCTCTGCCAATAAACCTTACTCTCACAGGTATATGTTTTAAGAAGATCTCGCACATTCTTCTCAATCTCTCACAGAAACCAAATTTTGATTTCTGCACCCAATTATCATCATCAGTCATTTCAGATTCTAATCTTGCCATGGTTACTCTCTGCTCTTCCACACGAGTTCTCACGACTCCAGGAAGTGAATTATTGAACTTCTCCAAAATAAGAATCTTTCTAACCGTGTCATAGGTTTGCTCTGTTTTTAATACCCTTACCCACCTTTCAAAAATACTTTGTTTGATCCTTTCAAACTCAATGTGCGTTTAACCAGGGACCCTATTTTAGATTCCTGAAATGCTGTCTGTCAGCTTCTGGCACAAGCTCATATGCACTTCAGATGGCTTTCTTCACATCCTCATACTCCCCAGATACCTCCTCCGATAGGTATGCAAATACCTACCAGCTTCGTTTGGATCAGCTCACTTCACATGGTCACTGAGCACTGCATTTGTTTAGCCACTTTCTCAAATGAAATTCCAAAGGCTTCTCCATTCTTATCATCAAATTTCGATAATGCCTGGATGCATTTAAACAGAACCCCATTAGACCATTGGTTATAATAGGGTTGCTCATCCTCACTAGCCTCTTCATCCCGCCGACCGTCTATCTTGAACTCCGCCCTCTATGTCAACTTTCATCTCTAAGTGCTAACTTTTTTAAGTTGAAACTCTCTGCTCTTCTTCTTTCCTTTTCTCTCTTTCTTCTTCATTTTTTTCATTTTCTTTTATTTCTGCTTTTCATCATAATTCAAACTGTTTAAATTCCTTCTCATGTTCAAAGTGCCTCATTTGAAATTGAATTCTAGCCATTTCCAAAGAGTCTGATGGCGGTTCCACCAAATGTAATTGCCAAGCTATAGCTGTAACTATCTCTCATTTCCACACAGACAAATGCAACCCCAACTCCAGCTTGTCTGTTAATTCCTACAGCTTTGCCTTCATTACCTTTTGTAAAACCCCTAACTTCACTTCTTCCATACCCAGAAATCTCTTAATGACTGAAAGAATCGTTATACACAAAATACTGTTTAAACCAACCGAATTCAACATCTGGAACAAAAGGCACTAACAGCTACCATACGCAACATTTGAACGCAATAGTCTCCCAGTGCATAATCTCCAGTGTTTGCATGAGCTTATTCTGGATTCTCTGGTTTCCTCCCACAACTGAAAGATGTGCATGTCAAGTAAATTGGTCATGCTAAATTGTTCATAGTTTTCAGGGATGTGTGGGTTGGGTGCCTTAGTCGGGGTAAATGTGTAATAATGGGGTAAAGGAATGGGTCTGGGTAGGTTACTCCTCGGAGGGTTGGTGTGGACTTGTTGAGTCAAATGGCCTGTTCGCACACTGTAGGGATTGTAATTCTAAACCCAATTTGGTATTATCGATTTAGAACCAGCTAAGAGTCCCCAGTTTGCTATAGACCAACCAGACTGGCTCAAACTAGTTTAAGAAGGTAGCTTGGATACCAACCTTTTCTTACTTTAAAGGTAGATGTGAAGTGCATGTTCCTGATGTGATGCTTCTAGTCAAACCACTCACCATTAAGTAAAACACAATGTATTTGAACACTCTAATGAAAATCCATTCAAAATGACGAAGAATTTAGAATAATTTAACTATTGGAAACCTTAACCGAATAATGGATACAGTACCTTCTACAGATGAACTGGTCCAATATACTAACATGCCATAAACACACCCATTGGCAAAAAGGAACATTCAGACATACATTCTTGCATACAGTTCTCCAATCCAGTAGGAATCAGCATCAAGTCAGGTTTCAGAGAGAGTAGCAGCTGGGGATAAGATATTAGGCCGTTGTTACTACTATTTATTAAAAACCCTAAAAGCATCGTAAGTTATTTACTTGAGCCGTTTTCAGCAGGCAGTTTGGCCTTTAAGACCTCTTATTTAAAGAAAGGAGAAAATAACTTTTTTAAAAAAAAGTGACAGCATTTTCACACAATTTAGATGCCTCGTCCTTTGCTCTCGGGGCTTCCTCGTGCTACTGATAGCAAGTTCACCTGAGAGGGACAAATTCAGCTACAGACCAAGTTACAAGGATGTGTCTCATAAATTCTGAAACACCCCTGTCCATGGACCATCACGTGGGACATACCAGGAAGTGAACAGCCTGACACACACCATTTCACGGTTTCTCAGCTTCACAATGATTGTACTCGATACACTAGAGAGCCAAAAGCAAAGGCTAGGGAAAGATACAGAGGGACAGAAAGATTCACATTAAAGACAGAAAGAGACAGTTCATTAACTGAAAAGATGTTATGGAAATATGGGGAAAAAGACAGGTCAGTGGTACTAACTGGAGAAGTGAGATCTTCGAAAGTAAAATTACAAGAATGAGAACATTGAATAAAGGCATTGTCAGATCAGTTGGATTGGTTTGTCACATCAAATTCTGAATCAGCTTGACAGAACACCACAAACAACATTAACTGGGACTAGATGACAGCCCAGCATGGAGAGCTGTGCACACCATGCGAGTGTGGTGCTCAGTAAACTGCACTAATCTGCCCAGCATAGAGAGTATTGCAAACTTTACTATCATATGCAAACTATCCTCGAATCAGATTACTGCCTACAATGGGAATATTTGCTGTGTGTGTGTGTGTTCATCAGAAACTGAGGGACAGTGCGTGTGTGTGTGTGCGCGATAGGCGTAGTTGAATGCGAAACTCGTTGTTTGAGAAGGAACGCACATGGAGGAAATTATTTTAAATAAAAACAACTAGCAGGTTTTTTGTTAATCAACAGAGAGAGAACGCGGGAAGTTTCATGGACAGATGAGATAAAGTGTTTGAGAATGTCAAAATAAAGGCATTGCCAGACACAACAGCAATATGCATCAGCGTGCACATGAATGACAGATGGATGGGAGTTTGGTGTGAGTCCGAATCAGATTTGCTTCGGCAGGTTTGAAGCCGAAGTGTTTGCAGCAGATTATTAACTTCATTAAGACTGTACTTCATAGCTCAAGGTTCAAACAGCAGATGGAATAGACCAGCGAGATATATTCTGGAGTGGTGAGTATTTCAAGTTAGAAATGGTCAGGGCATGGTGTCAGGAATCAGCTCATGGTCAAAGGGATCACCCACAGTTGTGACTCGTCTGCTTCATCCGCAGATATTGGTCAGGGATGAGATGGAAACAGTGGAAGGAAGTGGAGTTTGTAACCAGAACAGTGGAGAGTGACCTCCATGATGTTAGTATTTAAATAGCAAAGATAATGATACAATAAATTGTCGTTCTCCGCTGAAACTGAGTAGGCCAACATAGAGACCCGTGAGTAACAATGTCAGAGCAGAGAGAGAGACAGTAATTGAATACCTTCATTGATGTCGTTAGTAGTGGTCTGTAGAATGAACATCTGGATTGAGAGTTTCAACAGGAAAATAATAGTGACAAGAAGTGTAGACTATATGAAAGAACAGTAATACAGTCATAACTTGGTTTATAGAAAAACAAATCTGGACAGTGACATTTACGAGGAACACCAACGATATCCAGGAAAGGGTAATAAATATATTGAATAATGAGAAGAGCGAAAAGGATCTGCAATGATAATGACAAACAATAAAATGCAGAAAGATACCAAACATAATAGGATAACCTCCTGTCTATTGTTGGAACATGCCAGTCGAATGTTCTCAGATTCTGATCTCTCCTCCCCCTTTCTCCAAATCTGCTGATCCCTGTCAGTGCTGTCGGTGATGTTCTCGCTCATGTTATGGGATAACACATTGAACGGCGTCCATTTATCATTTAAAGATGGAAATCCTCCACTGGAATAATTAGAATCCATGGAGATTGGCATTAATCACAGTCACTGAACAAACACTGGGTAACCGAGCAAAGGCTACGACAACAGATGAATGGGTACCGCACAACAATCAACAGACAGGAGTGTTCCCTCCCAGTTGGGGAGCACTTCAGTGGTCCAGGATCTTCAACCTCGGAATTTCTGGTGACCATCCTCCAAGGCGGACTTCAGGACAGGCAGCAGCGAAAAGTGACCGAGCAGAGGCTGATAGCGAATTTCGATACACATAGGGAGGGCCTCAACCGGGACCTTGGGTTCATGTCACGTTACAGGTGACCACTATTGCACTATACACACACACATACAGGCAATCCTATCCACACACATACATACGGACGCACATGTACACTGACACGTACACAGACACTCACACACACCCTTACAGACACACACACTCCCACACTCACACAGCACTCTCTCAGAGACTTAGACCACTCTACACTCATGCACACACATGTACATTCTCTCTCGCTGATACTCAAAACCCCCACCCCAGACACGCACACACACTTCCACACTCACACATGCACCCCCTCACAGACTTAAGACACTCTACATCACTACACACACATATACATTCTCTCTCACACTCACAACTCCCCAACCCAGACAGACATACACACATATACAAATCGACAGACACCCACATGCACACATATATTTTGTGGGATGAATTTGCACTTGCAAAGTTACATTGTATTTTGCTCAAAAACTGCATGAATTCATATGAAACTCTGAGCTCAAAAACTGCATGGATTCATGTAAAACTCTGTTATCTCACTTTTCAGATTAGAATCAATCTACACATCATGGCATAGACAGAGAACACAGGGGGATAACACCTTCAATATATTGTCTAGCTCAAACTCACTGTCTCAGCTAACCTGAGAATGCAGCGTTTTTTTTTTATTCGGTTTTGTGATTTACACATGAAAGTAGTGAAACAGTCATGGTATTCGAACAGATGAAAGATTCAAAAGGCAATTAAGGTATTTTTCAAGGTATAATTTCAGTTCCATAACACTGTAAATTTTTGCTATAAATTCTGTGCCTTAGAAGTGTGTCCTCCACTATCACCTGATGAAGGAGCAGTGCTCCGAAAGCTAGTGTGATTCCAATTAAACTGGTTAGACTATAACCTGGTGTTGTGTGATTTTGAACTTTGTACATCCCCGTCCAACACTGGCATCTCCAAATCACGACTGAGCAAACAGGCTGAATTAATCAGTTCCACACATCACTTTTCATATAACTACAAAGAAAAACATTAATTGGGTTTGGATGGAATGGATGAGGGTTTCTGAGGGATGGACAAGAAATCTTTAAATCTTTTTTAAACTTGAATATGAGAGTATTAACAGAACACTGCCCGGGTCTATATATGTTCCACTCTGTTTATGAAAGAGACGGTTATAAAATAACAGATCGGTTGCATAAAGAAAACACGGATGCGCAAGTTTCGAGATTCCTTATTGACCATTGTGAGGCTCCTCCTGGTTTTAAGTGCCCTGCTACCAAGTCCTTTCATAACCTTGAGACAGAACATTGAGACTGCTGCTCAGAAACAGGCCGAAGCAATTCTGTCCCTATGGACCTCTCACAGAGGTATACGAGAAGGCCATTCAGCCCATATTAGCCTGTTGCTACTTGAAAAGGTGGAAATCTAGACCATTGGCACATTTTGCCAACAAGGAGAAAGTGAGGACTGCAGATGCTGGAGATCAGAGCTGAAAAATGTGTTGCTGGAAAAGTGCAGCAGATCAGGCAGCATCCAAGGAGCAGGAAAAACGCCGTTTCGTGCTTTTCCAGCAATACATTTTCCAGCACATTTTGCCAACAGAATCATTCAAAACAAAGAGATGTGTCACTGCAGCTGTATGAGGTGTTCGTGAGAGGGCACCTGGAGTACATTGTGTTGATTGTGTTTCTGTAACTGAGAAGGGAAAGACATCCATCAGATACAGTTTAACGGATGCTCATAATCCATAGCTTGCTGTCTCAGTTAATGTATCGGGTCTGTTACACAAGGACAGGAGTAGGCCATTCAGCCTTTCCAGTTTATTACAGAGGGACAGGAGGAGCCCATTCAGCCTCTCTATCCTGTTACAGAGGGGCAGCAAGTGTTTATTTAACTTTCTGTTCCGCATAAATATTAGTTTTAAATTAGTTGTGGAATAGGAAAGACCTGATGTAAACATTAAAGTTCGAACTTGGAACAAGGCCAATTTTGAAAGTGTTCGGCGAGCCCTGTGAAAGGCTGATTGGAATACCCTATTCACAGGTAAAAGGGGTGGGTGGAAAATATAAGGCCATCAAAACGTGGTTTCAGAGAGTTCCAGAGCCAACGTGTTCCCATTAGTGAGAGGGGCAAGGCTGGTGGGTGAAGGGAGTGCTGGATGGCTAGATATATTGATGCTCTGGTCAAGGTAAGGAAGGAGGCATATGTCAGGTAAACAGAGCTAAGATCAAGTAAATCCAGAGAGGTGTGTAAGGGCAGCAAGTGCATAGTCAATGCGGAAATCGGGCCAGAAAAATGTGGACATGAGATGGCTTTAGAAATAGGGTTAACGAGGCAGTGAAGAAATTCTACAAATCCTTTTATAGCAAAAGATTAACTTGGGAGAGAACAGGGCCCCTTAAAGATCAGTAAGACTACCTATGTGTGGAATCACACGAGATTGGAGGGATACGAAACAAACATTTCTCCTCAGTATTTAATGTAGAGGAGGTTACAAGAGCGAGAGAATGAATAAACATTTAGTGATACATTGAAAAGTGTCGATATTACAAGGAGGTTTTTGACATTTTAAAACACGTAAAGGTGAACAAATCCCTGGGACCTGATCAGTTGTATCCCAAGTGTTTGTGGGAAGCCAGAAAGGAGATTGGTCAGCATTTTGATGATGTATCTGTATCATTGATTTCCACAGGTGAGGTGTCAAAAGATGTAGGGCTGCTAACACAGTGTCATTATTTAAGAAAGTAAGGAAAAAAAAACAGGTAACTATAAATTGCTGAGCCTGATGTCAATGGAGACTAAATTGTTGGAGGGGACTTTGTGGGAAAGGATGTATGTGCATTTGGAATGACAAGGACTGATGAGGGCTTTGTACATTGGAGATCTCGTCTCACTGACTGGGTGGAATTTTTTGACGAAGTGATGAAGTTGATTGATGAAGGCAGGACAGTGGATGTTGTCTTTATGAAATTCAGTAAGAAAACTGAAATGTTCTACATGGTAGACTGGTTATCAAGGTTTGACTGCCTGGGATCCAGGAAGAGCTTGCCATTTACATCCAAAATGTTCTTGAATATTGGAGACAGGCCGTGAGAGTGGACATTTATTCATTAAACTTGGAGATCTGTGACCAGTGATGTGCTGGAAAGATCAATTGGGGGTCCACTGCCTTTTGTCACTTATACAAATCATTTACATTTGTGTATATGAAGTATGGTCAGTAAGGTTGTAGATATAACAAATTTCGCCGACCGTGAAGAATGATCTCTCAGACTATAATGGGACCTTGTTTAGGTGAGCCAAGGAGTGGCAGATAGAGTATATTTCAGTTTCATGTGAAGTGTTGCATTTTGGCAAGACAAATCAAGGCAAGACATGATAGAACTCCATAGATAGTATTGAATCCCTACAGTTAGGAAACAGGCTTTTCGGCGCATGGAGGCCACACCGACCCTCTAAACAGTATCCCACTGGACAAATCCCTACCCTATCCCTCTGAGCCTGCATTTCCCATGGCTAATCCACCTCCCCTACATAACCCTGGGTACGGTGCGCAATTTAGCATGGCCAATCTACCCTTACCTGTTTATCCTTATACGGTCAGAGTAAAACATAGCACCCGCAGGAAACTTACGCAGACACGGGGAGAATGTAACAAACTCCACAGAGCGAGTCATTCAAGGATGGAATTAAACCCAGGTCGCTGCCCTGTGAGGCAGCAAAGCTAGACTAGTGGTGCAGGTTCTCCGTTCCTTGAAATTGCTGTCACAGGTAGACAGCGCAGTGATGAAGGCATTTGGTGATTTTCCCTTTATTGGTGGGTGCTTTGAATCGAAGCATTTGCATGACATGTTAAATCTGTGCAGGATATTGGTTTGGCCACTTTTGTAATATTGCCTTTAATTCTGGTCTCCCTGCTATCGGAAAGGCGTTGTCAAACTTGAAAGGATGCAGAAGAGATTTTAAAAATGTTGCAGGTGTTGGAGGGTTAGAGTTACAGGGAGAGTTTGAACAGGCTGGGACTATTTTCAAGTGTTGAGGCTGGAGGGAACCTTAAAGAGGTTTATAAAATAATGAGGGGCATAGATAAGGTAAACAGTCAATGTCTTTTCCCAGGATAGATGAGTCCAAAATTAGAAGACAAAGGTTTAAGGTGAGAGGGGAAAGATTTAAAAAGAGAAATGAGGGACAACATTTTCACACAGAGACTCCTGTGTGTATGGATTGAACAGCCAAAAGAGGTGGTGGAGGCAGATACAGTTACACCATTTAAAAAGCATTTGGATGGATACATGCATGGGAAGTGTGTAGAGGGCGATAGGCCAAGTGCTGGCAAGGGGGACGAGATTAATTTAGGATATTTGGTGGTATGGATGACCAGACCGACCGCTCTTTTACCTTGCTGTACATCTCTGTGAGTCTATTGACTCTTCAGTGTATAACACGGGAACAGGAGGAGGCTATTCAGCATCTGAGTTCTGCCAGTCGGCTTGTTAGCTCAATTACTGAGAGTCAAATACAAAACTACATCATTCGGAATTTGATGGAGTTTTACAGAAACAGGGGAAAGGCCTTCAGTCAAGAAAAGTTGTAAAGAACGTGAAGAGACCATTCAGTCCCTCACCTCAATTCCACAGGAGCAGCAGGTGAGCACAGAGCTTTTGGAGCCTGTTACTCAGGAGCAGGAGGAGGACATGTATTTTCACGAACTTGGGATCAGGAGGGAAGCATCCAACTGCTCGAAACTGGGACACAGGAACAGGAGACTCAACTGCTCAAAACTGGGGCACAGAGAAATCTGGAGGATACTGGGGCCCGAGGATCCTGTTACACAGAAACAGGAGGAGGTGACTCAGTCCCCACCAGTATGGGACACTGGGAGAGAAGGGGAGTTTGCTTGGAATAAGAGAAATATATGAATAAGTTGCATCAGTGGTCCATTCAATCCTGCACCAACATTCACTAAAACCACGGCTGATCTGATGGTGATTCCCTCATTCCATTTTACGGAGACTGTCCTCTCTGCAACCTCTGCTCCATTTGTTGGTCATGTTGCCGACACAGATACTGTAACAACAGTCACCATGAATCATCCAGAGGGATGGGTCTCAACGGATGAGTCAGGATTTGAAAAGTCCAATCACAAGAATGAAAAGACAAAATAAAGGCATTGCCAGATTTTTAGTTCTCTCGCATTCGCAATCCAACTCACATAACCAGCCCATCCATTACATATTCAGGATGGAGCACTGTGTAGATCCAGTTAGTGTACTGCTGAATGCAACCCAGCTATATCCAGAGTGAAACTACATGCAGCCCACACCAATGCTGGATCGATAATCCTGGGCTAAATATCCAGCATGGGGGGCTGTGCAGTCCGCACTGGTTCATTCATATATAAACCCAGGTTGTTACATTGTTCGGTAACACTGTGTTAAATCGCAGCTCAGTGTGGGGAAACTTGCAGCCAATTTTGGAACTGACAGGATGTGCAGCTCCCATCCATTTACAGCTCCATATCTCCACTGTGCCTTGACAAGGCATGCTGCGAATGTGAAAGTCACTGCGAGGAAGAGATGTAAATGGAAACAATTTAAATACCAATAGTTCTGACTAAGGCGCGTATCACTCTAATATTTAAAGATGAAATAACTGAGACAATATCCAATGAGATTTTTTAAATGATGCAAACAAGTAAGAGGGGGGTGGTAATGTTATAGTGGTTATACTATATGCCTTCAAATAATCAATGGGAATTAGACGAACAAATATGCAGGGAGCTTGGCGAGACTTGCAGGAGCAATGGGGTTGTCATAATAGGTGATTTTAATTATCTTAACACAGATGGGGACTTCGAGAGGGTTAAGAAATTAGATGGAACGTAATTTGTTAAGTGTGTTCAGGAAAGTTTCGACAAGCAATTTTTAGAGTATCCTACTCGGGAAGGGACAAACCCGACCTACTGTTGGGAAATCGGGATGGATAGATGACGGAGGTAACGTGGGGGACCATTTTGGGAAAAGTGACCAGAGCTGTATTAATGTTAAAATAGATATGGTTGGGACAAAATTGGTCCACAGATTCAAGTTCTAAATTGGGACAAGGCAAATTTTGTTGTAATTAGGCAGGGGATTGCAGGGCTTGATTGGAGTAGTGTGTTTCCAGGTAAAAGGATCCGGGAAAGTAGTAGGGCTTCAAAAGTGAGATAGCACGAGTTCAAGGTCGATATGTTTCTGTGAGGGTGAAGAGAAAGTGAGACTGGAAGAGAGCACCCTGGATGACAATAGATATTGAGGCTCTGACCAGAAAGAAAGGAGGCGTCGCTCAGGTACAGGCAGCTGGGACCAAGGGAATCTCTGGAGGTACACAGGGGTTATAGGAGTTTACTGAAGAAGGAAATCAGCAGGGCTAAAGTGGGGTATGAGATAGCCTTGGCTGAGCAGATTAGGGTGAATCCAAATTCAGTCTAGTAAAGAAAAAGAACAACTAGAGAGAGAGTACGAAGCCTTAAAATCCAAAATGGGCATGCATGTGTAAAACGTCAAGAGATGGGTGAGGTCCTCAATTTCCCCTCTGCGTTTATCATGAAGAAAAACTTGAAGACCTGTGACCTTTGGGAGGTTAGTTGCGATTTCTTGGTACAGTCCATATCACAGTAGAGGTGCTGTTGGACATATTAGAATACACAAAGTCAGATAAATTTCTTGGTCCTGACCAGATATATCTAAGAGCACTGCACGAGGCGAGAGACTATCGTTCAGGGGCAAGGTCCCGATAGACTGGGCAGTAGCAAATTTTGTGCCCTCATTCAGAAGGGCTGCAAAGACAAGCCTGGGAAATATGGACCAGTAAGCTTCACATCTGTTTTGGAAACCACTTGAGAAGATTCGGAGATATAAGATATGCATGCTTTTGGAAAGACAGAGTTTGACTTGGAGCAGTCAGCATAGCTTTGTGCGTGGCGGATCATGCCTGACAAATTTTGATAGAGTTTTTGAGGAAGTGACCAGGAAGATTGACGAGGGCACGGTGGTGGACTTGGTCTATATGGATTTCAGTAAAGCCTTTGATAAGGTTCCACATGGTAGACCGCTCTGGAAGGTTAGATTACATGGACTCCAATGTAAACTGGCAAATTGGCGACACAGTTGGCTTGATGTTATGAAGGAAATGGCTATGGTGGAAGTATGCTTGTCGGACTGGAGGCCTCTGATTAGTGGAGTGCCTCAGTGGTCGGTCCTGGGCCCATTGCTGTTTGTTATCTATGTCAATGATTTGGACCAGAGTGCACAACGCAACGTTAGTAGGTTTGCAGATGATTCTAAATTAGGAGACATCATTTACAGTGAGGGACATTATCAGAAATTGCAGCAGTACCCTGATCAGCTGGGGAAGTGGGCTGAGAAATAGCAAATGGAGTTTAATATAGATAAGGAAAATTTCAGAAAATCAAATCCAGGTAGGAATTTAATGACGAATGAGAGTGCCTTAAGTCGTGTACTGCATCAAAAGGTCGTTGGAGATCAGGTGCACGGTTGTCTGAAATTTGAGTCACAGATACACAGGACAGTGAAGAAGGCTGTTGGCACATTGGCCTTCATCAGGGCATTGAGTATAGAAGTTGGGACGTTATGTTGCAGTTGTACAGGATGTTGGTAAGGCTGTATTGGAGTGTTGTGTTCAGTTTCGTTCACCTTGCTCTAGAAAGTATATTATTGAACAAGAAAGTACGTAGAACAAATTTCCAAAGCTGTTCCCTGGGCTAAAGGCTCTAAGTTATAGGCAGAGGTTGGACAGATTAGAGGTTATTTCTTTCCAGCGTAGGAAACTGAGAGGGTTCTTACAGAAGTGTAGCTCTTATAAAATCATGGGAGGCGTGTATGTGGTGAATACTTCAAAATTCTTACCCAAGGTTGTGGAAACGACAACTAGAGGACATCCATTAATGTATGGAAAGGATAGAAAATATAAAAAGGAAACTGAGGGGCAACCTTTTTACATAGAGTGTGGTCCGCATATGGACTGAGCTGTCAGTGGAAGTGATTGAGGTGGGTACAATAACAACATTGAAAAGGCATTTGGACAAATACACAGATAGGAAAGGATTAGAGGGATACAGAACAATGGCAGGGGAATGGGATGAGTATGGATGGACATTTTGGTTGCCATGGACCAGCTGGGCACAATGGCCAGTCATACTGTCAGTCTCATGCAGTATAACTGCAGATGAGTGTGTTTTGGGGTGGAGACAGGGTGGGGGGGGAGGAGACAGATAAAACGTCATGGAAGGATATGTTCACAGGTTCAGAATGCTGAAATGAAGGCATTACGATAGTATCATGCAACATAGGTCAGCATTTCGAAGAATTATGAGTGAAAGGTATAATGCTGTGAGTTCAGGTGATGGAGAGTTTTGGATGAGCATTTTTTTCTGCAGCTTTGTAACTGGGAGTGAGGTCAGCAGAGTTTTCGCCTCACTGGGCTGAAACTAACAAAAAACTGTCTCAGTGACATTTTCATTGAGTGTGACAGAGGGGTTGTCTGCACGAGGCCGAGCTAGTTTCATAGTGCTATCTTACCAAATTCATCTCATTAGCTACACACCCTACTCCATAGTGTCCCTCTCTTACGATTCCAGCCAGATTCTCCCATCCATCATGACTGGATATACACACAGTCGCCCGGATGCTCCTGGATATTGCGTAATCCCTGACACTCGTGCCATCTTTAAAAGATCAATGGGCACATGGTTGCGCTTTCTCAGTTTGGAGCTGACCTGCACATTTTCCCCAAGCATGGCAATGAAGGGGAAATTACACTATGGTTTGTCGACAGCAGCGTGGAGGTCCTGGTGGATGCGCCAATAAAAAAGGGGACGATTCTCTTCCTAGAGGGGGCCACACTACCAGATCCACCGAGCATGGGCTGAGCTCACCACCCAGCTCAGTGCAGTTTCTGGGGTCTGAAGAAATGTCCAGCAAAACAGGACAAGCATCAATAAGCTTCCCCACTCTGTCAGGATAAGGGTCACCATATTTTCTCTGCTCCCTCACACTCACTGTATGTCTGTTATAGCACCGACCCCCGAACAAGGCTCATGCTCCACCACTCTCACTACTGCATGCAGCACCTTCCCTCTCTTTCTCTCTTGCCTTTCTAATGCCCCCCACATAGTTAGAGAATATTCTGCAGAATGTCAATTATAGAAATTTCCAGGTATTGTTCCAACGTATCCCAAGTTTCAGGAAAACGGCTGTGCCCCAGTGCATAACACGTAAGATGTTGGAGGAGAGATGTACGTTTTTCAAATCACACTGAATTAAAATCCATCATGAGGTCATTCAGTACTTCAAATATGCTCCAACGTTCAATTCATTTGGGGGTGTTCTTATGGTTTTCTCAGCTCCATGTTACAGGAACGTCCAGTCATTCAACCCCCAGGTTCATGTTACCGAGCAGATGATTCTCAGACACTTCATACCCCGGGTTTCTTCTAGCATGTGTTCAGAAGGCATTTCCCAAGGGGACGGTCTCTCCTTACAATATATTTCATCTGATTTATAAATTCATGCAACAGTCAGCATGCTTTCCACAGACCAATCAAAACATGCACTTATTTTATGGTTATCGATATCCAATCACAATAGTCATTCTGGTTATTTCACTTGTCTCACCTTATTGTATTCAGCCAAAGACAGCTTCCAAACACTTGTCTCTTTATAAAATATAATTTCTAGCAGAGAACATTTTTTTTAATCTCGAATCCACTTTTTCCCTTGTCATTAAAATTTCCCTTGCCCTTTTTTTGTGACTGATTCTGTGTGCAACATTACGCAGTCTCCCACTCAGTTGGCTGGATGGTTGGTTCGTGATGCAGAGGGAGGACACCAGCGCAGGTTCAATTCCCCACACTGACAGAGGTGACCATGAAGGGAATGCTCTCTCAACCTCAACCCATCACCTGTGTGGTGACCTTCAACGTAAACCACCATGAGAGTTATTTGGGACTCTAATCAATCAAGGTTAGCATTTTAATTTTTTAACAAATTTTTTTATTGAAAAAGATATTTTTATTATTATATTAAAGCAATCACAAAACAACTCAAATAACTGAACAAAATTACACCTATGTGCATGTATATACAAAATAAGTTAAAGTCTCTAAACGGACAGAAGAAAAACAAAAATAATCAATCAATAATAAATAAATAATACGGCTTAGCATAACAAAGTGATAGCTCTCGTTCTTCGAGAGCATAAACTGATACACATTCATACGTTCATAATTCTCAATATGTGATTCATTAGACAATATCGTCATGGCTATATAAAAGCCCTTCTTTGAGTGGCAGATAAGCCTGTATCGTGGTAATCCAAAAAGGGTTGCCATATCTTATATAAATCTCTGCTTTTCGGTGCACCATACTGGTCAGAATGCCCAAAGGGATATTCTCCATGACGAGCTTACAACCACCCAACACACCCGGAGGTTTTTCAGACATCCAACAAAACAGAATATTTTTCCTGGCACAGGAAGTATGTGGGAGATACTAAACGATTATTGTGCATCAGTATTTACTGTGGAAAAGGATATGGAAGATATAAAATGTAGGGAAATAGATGGTGACACCTTGCAAAATATCGATATTACAGAGGAGGAAGTGCTGGATGTCTTGAAACGGGTAAAGGTGGATAATTCCCCAGGACCTGATCAGGTGTACCCGAGAACTCTATCGGAAGCTAGAGAAGTGATTGCTGGGCCTCTTGCTGAGATATTTGTAGTATGGATAGTCACAGGTGAGGTGCCAGAAGACTGGAGGTTGGCTAACGTTGTGCCATTGTATAAGAAGGGTGTTGAGGACAACGTGTGGTTGGGGAACTGGTGCGGGAAGCAAGGTTTCAAGTTCTTGGATCACTGGGGTATATTTTATGGTAACCATAAATTCTACAAGAGAGACGGCTTGCACCTTAATAGATCAGGGATCAGCATTCTGGCAGGCAGGTTTTCTGCTGCAACACCGCTACATTTAAACTAAGTAGCGGGGGGGAGGGGACAAGCTGGATGTTTAAAAAGGAAATTGAAGGGGTAGTTAGAACAAGAGAAGTCAAGAAAGACAACTGTATCAAGGAGGCACAAAACTGGAAAATGCATCATGCTTTAAAGTTGAGTGAAATAAGGGTTGAGGGGAAGGGTGAGAGCAGTAACAATTTAAAAATTCTATATATGAATGCACGAAGCATTAGACACAAGGTGGATGACCTTGAGGCTCTTTTGGAAATAGGCAGATACGATATTGTGGGGATAACTGAGACGTGGCTTCATGGGGACAGGGCCTTTGAAATGAATATTCAAGGCTACACGTGCTATCGTAAGGACAGACTGACGGGCAGAGGGGGTGGGGTGGCCTTGTTGGTAAGGGAGGATATTCAGTCCCTTGCACGGGGGGACCGAGAGTCAGGGGATGTAGAGTCAGTGTGGATAGAGCTTCGAAACACTAAGGGTAAAAAGACCCTCATGGGAGTCATCTACAAGCCCCCAAACAGTAGTCTGGATGTTGGATGTAAGTTGAATCAGGAGCTGAAATTGGCTTGTCGCAAAGATGTTACTACAGTTGTTCTGGGGGATTTTAACATGCAGGTAGACTGGGAGAATCAGGATGGTATCGGACCTCAAGAAAGAGACTTTGTGGAGTGCCTCAGAGATGGATTTTTAGAGCAGCTGGTGCTGGAGCCGACCAGGGATAAGGCGATTCTGGATCTGGTATTGTGTAACGAACCAGAATTGGTCAGGGACCTCGAAGTGAAGGAGCCATTCGGAAGTAGTGACCATAATACAATAAGCTTCAATCTGCAATTTGAGAGGGAGTGGGTACAATCGGATATGACAATATTTCAGTTGAATAAAGGGAAATATGGAGCTATGAGGGAGCAATTGGCCAAAGTTCAATGGTGCAATACCTTAACAGGGAAGACCATGGAGGAACAATGGCGGATATTTCTGTGTATAATGCAGAAGTTGCAGGATCAGTTCATTCCTAAAAGGAAGAAAGATCCCAGGAGGAGACATGGGCGGCCGTGACTGACGAGGGAAGTAAAGAAACATATAAAGTTAAAAGAGAAAAAGTATAACTTAGCGAAGATAAGGGGGAAAACTGAGGACTGGGAAGCTTTTAAAGAACAACAGAGGATTAGTAAGAAGGAAATACGCAGAGGAAAAATGAGGTACGAAGGTAAACTGACTAAAAATATAAAGGAGGATAGTAAAAGCTTTTTTAGGTATGTCCAAGGAAAAAAAAAATGGTTAGGACAAAAATTGGGCCATTGAAGACAGAAACAGGGGAATATATTACTGGGAACAAAGAAATGGCAGAGGAATTAAATGGGTACTTCAGATCTGTGTTCACTGGGGAAGACACAAGCAATCTCCCTGAGGTAACAGTGGCTGAAGGACCTGAACTTAAGGGAATTTATATTTGCCAGGATTTGGTGTTGGAGAGACTGTTAGGTCTGAAGGTTGATAAGTCTCCGGGACCTGATTGCCTGCATCCCAGGGTACTGAAGGAGGTGGCTCGGGAAATCGTGGATGCGCTGGTGATTATTTTCCAGAGTTCAATAGAATCGGGGTCCGTTCCTGAGGATTGGAGGGCGGCTAATGTTGTGCCACTTTTTAAGAAGGGTGGGCGGGAGAAAGCAGGAAATTATAGACCAGTTAGTCTGAATTCAGTGGTGGGAAAGATGCTGGAGTCTATTATAAAGGATGAAATTACGGCACATCTGGATAATAGTAACAGGATAGGACAGAGTCAGCATGGATTTATGAAGGGGAAATCATGCTTGACTAATCTTCTTGAATTTTTTGAGGATGTAACTCGGAAGATGGACGAGGGAGATCCAGTGGATGTAGTGTACCTGGACTTTCAGAAAGCTTTTGATAAAGTCCCACACAAGAGGTTAGTGAGTAAAATTAGGGCGCACGGTATTGGGGGCAAAGTACTAGATTGGATAGAGAATTGGTTGGCTAATAGGAAACAAAGGGTATTGATTAACGGCTCCATTTCGGAATGGCAGGCAGTGAGCAGTGGGGTACCGCAGGGATCCGTGCTGGTACCGCAGCTTTTTACAATATATGTAAATGATATAGAAGATGGTATCAGCAATAACATTAGCAAATTTGCTGATGATACAAAGCTGGGTGGCAGGGTGAAATGTGATGAGGATGTTAGGAGATTACAGGGTGACCTGGATAAGTTTAGTGAGTGGGCAGATGCATGGCAGATGCAGTTTAATGTGGATAAATGTCTGGTTATCCACTTTGGTGGCAAGAACAGGAAGGCAGATTACTACCTCAATGGTATCAAATTAGGTAAAGGGGCTGTTCAGAGAGATCTGGCTGTTCTTGTTCACCAGTCAATGAAGGTAAGCATGCAGGTACAGCAGGTCGTGAAGAAGGCTAATAGCATGCTGGCCTTCATAACAAGAGGGATTGAGTATAGAAGCAAAGAGGAGCTTGTGCAGCTGTACAGGGCCCTGGTGAGACCACACCTGGAGTACTGTGTACAGTTCTGGTCTCCAAATTTGAGGAAAGACATTCTGGCTATTGAGGGAGTGCAGCATAGGTTCACGAGGTCAATTCCTGGAATGGCAGGATTGCATTACACGGAAAGACTGAAGCGACTGGGCTTGTATACCGTTGAGTTTAGAAGACTGAGATGGGATCTGATTGAAACGTATACGATTATGAAAGGATTGGACACTCTGGCAGGAGGAAACATATTTCTGCTGATGGGGGAGTGCCTAACCAGAGGACACAACTTAAAAATACGGGGTAGACCATTTAGGACAGAGATGAGGAGAAACTACTTCACCCAGAGAGTGGTGGCTGTGTGGAATGCTCTGCCCCAGAGGGCAGTGGAGGCCCAATCTCTGGATTCATTTAAGAAAGAATTGGATAGAGCTCTTAAAGATAGTGGAGTCAAGGGTTATGGAGATAAGGCTGGAACAGGATACTGATTGGGAATGATCAGCCATGGTAATATTGAATGGCGGTGCAGGCTCGAAGGGCTGAATGGCCTACTCCTGCATCTATTGTCTATTGTCTATTGTCTAAGCCAGGGAACTATAGACCAGTGACCCTGACGTTGGTGGTGGGCAGGTTGTTGGAGGGAGTCCTGAGTGAAAGGATGTGCATGTATTTGGAAAGGCAAGGACTGATTAGGGACAGTCAACATGGTTTTGTGCGTGAGAAATCATGTCTCACAAACTTGATTGAGTATTTTGAGAAAGTAACAAAGAGGATTGATGAGGGCCGAGGTGTAGATGTGATCTATACGGATTTCAGTAAGGGTTTTCATGAGGTTCCCAATGGGAGACTGAATGGCATGGTTAGATCTCATGGAATAGAGGGAGAACTAGCCATAAGATACAGAACTGGCTCAAAGGTAGAAAGACAGGGTGGTGGTGGAGGGTTTTTTGTCAGACTGGAGGTCTGTGACAAGTGCAGCGCCACAAGGATCGGTGCTGGATTCACTAATTTTTGTCATTGACGTAAATGATTTGGATGTGAGCATAAGAGCTAAAATTTGTAAGTTTGCAGATGACTCGAAAATTGGAGGTGGAGTGGAGAGCAAAGAGGGTCACCTCAGATTGACCAAATGGCCAATGGGCTGAGAAGTGGCAGATGGAGTTTAATTCAGATAAATGCGAGGTGCTGCATTTTGGGAAAGAAAATCTTAGCAGGACTTATACACTTATTGGTAAGGTCACAGGGAGTGTTGCTGAACAAAGAGACCTTGGAGCGCAGGTTCATAGCTCCTTGATAGTGGAGTCGCAGGTAGATAGGATAGTGAAGAAGGCGTTTCCTTTATTGGTCAGAGTATTGAGTACAGGAGTTGTAAGATCATGTTGCAGCTGTACAGGACACTGGTTAGGCCAGTGTTGAAATATTGCTTGCAATTCTGGTCTCCTTCCTATTGGAAAGATGTTGTGAAACTTGAAAGGGTTCTGAAAAGATTTACAAGGATGTTGCCAGGGTTGGAGGATTTGAGCTATAGGGAGATGTTGAACAGACTGGGGCTGTTTTCCTTGGAGCTTCGGAGGCTAAGGGGTGACCTTATTGAGGTTTACAAAATTATGAGGGGCATGGATAGGGTAAATAGGTAAAGTCTTTTCCCTGGGATCAGGGAGTTAGAACGAGAGGGTATAGGTTTAGGGTGAGTGGGGAAAGATATAATAGAGAACTACGTGGCAACTATTTCACACAGAGAGTGGCACGTGTATGGAATGATCTGCCAGGTGATGTCGGGGAGGCTGATGCAAGTGCAACATATAAGAGGCATTTGGATGGGCAAATGAATAAGAAGGTTTTGGAGGGTTATGGGCCAGGTGCTGGAGGTGGGACTATATTGGTTTGGGATATGTGGTCGGCATAGATGGGTTGGACTGAAAGAACTGTTTCCATGCTGTACATCTCCATGACTCTATGATTCTATGACTTATATTAATCTTTGTTTTTTGGTGCACCATGCGGGTGAGAAAGTCCAAAGGGATATTCTCCATGATCAGCTTACAAAGACCCAACAGACCCGGGGAGTTTTCAGACATACAACACCACATCATATTTTTCCTAGCATAGCAAGTAAGGATATTTTTTTCCCCATGTGCATCTGCGTAAGATACTCGGAAAAGAGAAAACAGGTCCATCTCCAATTCGGTCCCCAAGACCCACTCTACCACACCGAACACAGTGCTCCAATATATACGAAGCCTGCAGCAGGACCACATGCATTCAGTAAGATTGCCTGTAGTCAGTCTGCATTTAGGACATGTTGAAGATAATCCCACTATGAATTTTGAGAGAAAACCTGGGGTCAGATAGACTCTATGAAGATTTTTCAACTGCATGGAATGGGTTCTATTAGAGATCAAAATCCTTCGAACATTTTCACAAATATCCTCCCATGTCTCCGAAAAGATCTAAACCCCCAACTCTCTCGCACAGACGTCACGAAGCTGCACAGTCTTGTCAGCGGGGACACTCTCCAACAAATGGTAAAGGGTACTGACAGAGAGTGTATTCTTTACAATAATCACCTCCTTCTCTGTATTGGATCGAAAAGTGTCTTGTAAAATTGTATTTTTAATCAAATCTCTAAACTGAAAAAAAAAACAGAAGAAGTCTCGACTAGGTAGTCCATACTTACGAGTTATTTGATCAAACGGTACCATTGTTTCTCCTTCAAGTATCACATGGTGGCTCGGTGGTTTGCACTGCTGACTCACCGCACTAGGGTCACAGGTTTGGTTCCAGCCTTGGGTGACTGGCTGTGTGGAGTTAGTATATTCTCAACTGTGACAGCGTAGGTTTCCTCCCACAGTCACGAACATGTGCATGTTAGATGACTTGGCCATTGCTCAATCGCTCATAGTGTTCCAGGATCTGAAAGTTGCGGCATTAATCAGGGTAAATATAGGATGGTAGGGGAATGGGTGTGGGTGGGTTACTCTTCAGAGGGTCGAAGTGGACTTGTGGGGCCCAAGGATCTGTTTCCACACTGTAGGGATTCTACTAATTCTAAATCACCCAAACAAGATATCCCCTTCGCTGCCCACAGTTTAAACCCGGAATCCATTATCCGTATTGTCTAGCCGTATTGACGCCGAGTCCTCAGCGGCACAGGCACTAACATACGATGAAATAAAACTTAATTGATTGCTTTTAATCTGGGAAAACTACTCCTTACAATCATTGGGCCAGTTGCAATTTTGTTAGCGAGATAAAGAATCGCTTACGGTCTCAAAAAAAAAGAGCTAAACCAGCGATTATGTTTCTGAAAGATCTGTCGGGGAAACATCATAGAAAGCATTTGAACTGGGCGTAGGAAATGAGGAAGGACATTCATTTTAATAACAGCTATCTGACCGAGCCAGGATATTGGAAATGCCTCCCATCTTTGAAGGTCTTGTTTAATTTTGTCAAACAAATGGACATAGTTCGCGTTAAATAAATGATCAAAGACAAATGTAATGAATGTACAGAAATAGGGAAACCACCCCGTGACCATTTAAAAGGAAACCAGAATTTGCCCTCAGTATCAGGTATTTTCCTAAGACCTCCCATAAGCATGGCCTCCAACTTTGTAAAATTAATCATAGAGGCCGGAAAGGCAACAGGCGAATTAATGCATTGCATCACATGAACTACCGAAATTGCGGGATTTGACAAAAACATAAGACCCTTATCTGCATACAATGTAATCTTATGAGACTTCGATCCCATCTCTGGGGCAGGATATGGTGGCATCCCTATGGATGGCCTCCGTCAGTGGCTCAATCCCCAATGTAAACAACAATGGCAAAAGGTGTCAACCTTGTCGGCTGCCTGGAGAAAAATTAATATTACTGGTTGGCACACCATTAGTGAGAACTGCAGCCAGAGGATCGCGGTAAACGTGACTCACCCACTTGATAAAAACTTTGCGATAACAAAACGTTGTAATGTACAGAAGAGATCCGGCTACTCAACCCAATCAAATACCTTCCCTCATCTAAAGAGATCAATAATCCATGGACAGATTGTTGTTAACACTCTTGGATCATATTGAGTAAATTCTTAACATTGTAGGAAGATCTGCGGCCCTTTATAAAGCATCTTTGCTCCTCTTTGGCAACAGAAGGCAGCAAAGTTTCCAGCCTTAATGCACGGCTCTCAGACAGGATTTTGAGGCCAACATTTTAAAGTGAGATTGGCATGTAAGAAGCACAATCCTCAGGGGTCTTCCTTTCTTCAGCATCAGAGAGACATGAGCCTCTATTAAGGATGGAGGGAGGTGGTTTGTGACTGTATGAGTGACAGAACACGTTAAACATCAACCCTGACAATAAGTTTATAAATTATTTATAAAACTCACTAGGAAATCTGTCAGGAACATGCACCCTTACATTCTGAAGCTGCTTCACACCCTCCCGTGCTGACAATGGTGCATTAAGGCACAACACCTATTCAGGGGTTACTCCTGGAAGACCCAGGTTCTTGAAAAATGACTCCATCTTAATCCATCAACCCTCAAAATGTTCAGTCTGAAATAATTCGGTGAAACATCTCGGACAGGAGACATTAATCTTTTTGGAATTGAAGGTAAGGATCCCAATACCTTCCCTAATTGAGGTAATGGCTTAAGAGGGGCGATCGTTTTCCTGGCAAGATAGGCTAAATACTTGGCTGGTTTATCACCATGTTCAAAAAGCCTTTGTTTTGCAAAAGTAAGTTCCTTCTTGGCTGTCTGTGTGAGCGTGGAATTCACTGTAGGCCGAAGCGTTGTTATCCTCTGCAGCTTAGCCACTAAGGGCAATCACAGAATGTACTTTCGGCCGCCCTCAGCTTTGCCTCAAACCAGCGTTCCTGCTCCCCCTTCTACAACATCATAAGGAATGATTATTCCCTTGGCATAAGCCTTAGCAATTTACCATAGCGTGGATGAGTTACTGGTTGAATCTGAATTAATGGCTCAGAAAGACCTGAATACATTGCAGTGGTCAGCACAGTGGCACAATGGTTCACACTGCTGCCTCACAGCGCCAGAGACCCGGGTTTAATTCCTGTCTCAGGTGACTGTTTGCGTGGAGTTTACACGTTCTCCCTGTGTCTGCGTGGGTTTCCTCCCACAGTCCTAACATGTGCAGGTTAGGTAAATTGGTCATGCTTGATTGCTTGTAGTGTTAGCGGTAAATGTGGGTGGGTGTGGACTTTTTGAGCTGAATGGCCTGTTTCTACACTGTAAGTAATCTCATCTAACTACTCAATTAATCAACTAAACGTAAGAATAAAGGGATACATTCGCTAGTGCCTCGAATCTATTATATTGCCCTTAATCTTAATCAATAAGTATACTGCTTCAAGGTCAGAAACGGTAATATTCCCAATTGTGTAGGATGCCACCGAATCTACGATTGTTGCAGGAATGGGGAAGATATCAACCCTCGTCTGGCATTTATGCCGGTTAAAGAAGAAAATAAAATCCCTACTTGTGATTTGGATCTGCCACCAGACATCCACCAGCTCTCGTTCTGCACACATATCTACTAATTGCTTACATTATAATGAGTGTGTTGGGGCAACTTTGGACATTCTGTCCACCGCCGGGTCCATAAGACTTTTGAAAACTTCCACAATAATGTACCACGATGCAAGATAACTGAATTTGGAAAATGCATCTACCAGGAATTTAAGAGGGTACGCACGGAGTGCGGGGGGGGGGGGGGGGGGGGGTGGGGGGCAATAAGCATTCAAAATACTATTTTCTTTACTATAGATCAAGGCTTTTGTTATTATGAGCCTCCCGTGAGTGTCAAATACAATCTAGTAGGTTAAACGGAAGATTCTTTTTGTCCATTATGGCTTCTCCCTTTCTCGTAATATGAAAAGGGGAGAAATAAACCCGATCAAGCCCGACCTGCAGTAATATCAAATGTTCCTTGTCATCAAGATGCAACTCCTGCAATAGGACAACATCCACCCTCTCGTATTAAGGCTAGAACATAATTTTTTCCACTTTTCTGGCCAATGGCTGACCTTAATGCTCCAGGTAGACCATTCGAGCACATCATTACTCAGAACACACTGTCGCAACATTTGAACTCGAGAGAGGAAGAACACGAATTACTGATCATTAATAAACAAAATTCGGAGATGCCGGTGTTGGACTGGGGAGTACAAAGTTAAAAATCACACAACACCAGGTTATAGTCCAACAGGTTTAATTGGAAGCACACTAGCTTTCGGAGCGAAGCTCCTTCATCAGGTGAATGCCGGAGGAAAGATCACAGAAGCGCTTCACAGGAGGCTCCCAAGCACTGAGGATATCACTAGAAAGGGGACGAAACGTTTGCAACACAAGTTCCCAGCTCGGCGAACAGAACCACAACATTTTAAGTAAATGGCTGGGATGGAGTGGGTTAGGGAACCAATTTGCCCGTGCTGTGATGCAGAGCCCAACAAAGAAGACCTTTCAGATCACCACCATCTTGTATTTCCCCTGAACATTTTATCGATATTATCATTTCATTTTGCATTATGTTCCTGGATGTGCTGGAGCAGTGTGATTTTTACCACTGTCAGCATTTCCCCAACACTGCACATTCCTGCCATTCCTCGATAATCCTTGACTCCGTTATTATTTATGAACCTTCTGTCTGTGCCTCAAACATATTCAATATCTCTGCCTCCAATGCTCTAGCAAGGAAGAGAGTTCCAAATACTCTCACCATTGAGAAAACAAAAAATAAATTCATCTGTGTGAGAGATTATTTTTGCCTCCTTACCTGAGAAAGGATATAATTAAATTGGAAGCAGTTCGGAGATGTTTCACTTCATGTATTCCAGGAATTTTGGTCTTATATTATGAAGGCTTTAACAGGTTACTCTTGGAATGAGAGGCGATCTTATTGAAACATACAAAACCTAGAGGAGAGTGATCAAATAGATACCCACTGGGTGTTTGTATAGTCCAAACTTCTTCTTGTTTTTATTGAATCTCCACAGCGTGGAAGCAGGACATTCCGTCCATCATGTCCACATTGACCCTTGGAACAGTATCCCCCCGGACCTCCCCCCTTATTCTATCCATGTAACCCTGCATTTCCCATGACTAATCTATCTAACCGACACATCCCTGGGCACTATGGGCAATTTATCATGGCCAATCGCTCTAAGGACAATGGGAGGAAACCCGCACAGACATGGGGAGAATGTTCAAAATCCACATAGAGGGTTGCCCGAGGTTGGAACTGAACGCAGCTACTTGGTAACGGGAGGTATCAGTGCTAACCACGTATCCACCGTTAGTTCTATTAGTTAGTTCCGTTAGTTCTATTAGTTGCTTGTGGCTAACTAAAGAAATCTGCCTGACTTGTTTCTGTCACTGAACCTGACTCGGTCTGAGAACGTTAACATCGGCCATGTCACCAACCTGGTTACATTTAAAATGTGGTGTCAGCAGTGGAGGAATGGGACAGGAAAAGGAAACAGTGACACCCTCCGACATCCGTCAGAGCAGGAATTAGGATAAATCCACAAAGTGGGATTTCAGTCAAGTGGGAATTCTCTTTCCCAGAAGTTTGGGGTGGCTGGACCTTTTGTATTACATCGAAGCTGGCTTTGTCTGAGTTTCCATGGACAGGTGAATCAGGGATAATGGGGCATGGAAAGAAATGTGCAGCTGGGATCACAATGAGATGAGCCATGACCTTATTTACTGGTGGAGTAGTGTCAAAGGGCTGAATGGCCCACTTGTGTCCCTCAGCCCTATGTTCTGATGTTCCATTCAGCCCTCGGACATGCTAAACAGGAGCAGATCGAGGCCACTCCGATGGTTAGGTGTAGTTTTGGAAATGTACTTGAAAAATCCAGGCTTGATCAGGAAGTAACCACCACCCCCACCCCCAGTCCCTGTTTCCAGGCTTCCCCTCTCTGTAACTTCTGCTCCAGACGTGGGTCATGTTGCAGACCCAGATACACTGGGAATACAACCCCATACCCCCCACCCAGGGTTAAAACAACAAATCCTCTGCTCTCCCTGAATACAACATTGTACAATACGATTTTCAGGAAAATAACCCGTTACTTTCCAAAAGCATAACATGCGAAATGAATAAATAGGAACAGGAGTAGGTCAATCGGCCCCTCAAGCTAACCCTGTCATTTAATAAGAACATGGCTGATCTACTCCAGGGCTCAACTCCACTCTCTTGCCGACTCCTTGTATCCCTCCACACCTCTCCGAGTTAGGGAATTCCAGACATTCGCTACCTTCAGAGAGAAATCATGACTCTGCATCTCAGATTGAAATCGATGTTCCTTATTCGGTATCTATATCATCGAGTTCGACACTTTGCTCAAGAATGGAAAAACACTTCTCAACATCTACCTTCTCCAATCCCTTCTATGTCTTGCAGGTTTCAGCATTATCACTCCTCATTCATTTAAACCCCGAAGAATTATCGCCTCACCATTTTAGAGATTCTCAATAACACAAGCCTTTCTTCCCAGGAAACCGCCTCATGTACCAACCAAGCTACTTGCTGCATCATCATGCTGACTTTATGTTTTATACAAGGAAGACTTCAAACCCTTTGTACTGTTCCTTTTCTGGAAGTCTTCTCCATTAAGTAACAGCCTGCCTTTTGATCCTCAGTGTTATCCTCAAACTCGGATGTATATTGCAATCAGCACCCTCCTTCAGGCTATCAATATAGATTGTAAATAACTGATGCCGTCAGACTGATATTTGTGGTCCTCCAGCAGATACACCTTTACCATAAAGATCCATTAATCCTGACTCTCTGATTTATGTGTTAAACAATAATCATCCAATGTTAATACAGTATCCGACGTCCTGGAGCTCCTGTTTTGTGTAAGAACTTTTGTTTTTTAATACCTTGTGGAAAATCTCTGGAAAGCCTCGTGTCCACCAGATCCCCTTTATCAAGTCCACTTCTTACATTTACAGGCGTCTCCAGAAATACTTTGCATGATTTTACAGGGCAAAATATCATTTCCCTTTCAAAAACCCACCCTGACTCTGCGTGAAGCTTTTCTAAATGTCCATGCTTGCCAGGTTTTCCAAACTATACTAGTTCCATCTGTTTTCATTAGATCCATGGGCCTCTAAATGTTTCCCATTCATATGTTTATCCAAATGAGTTTTAAATGTTGTCGCTGTCCTTGCAACTCCCACTCTTCCTCTGGAGGTTCATTGCATACCCAAAACCCCCTCTGTGTAAAAAAGCTGCCCTTTAGTCCCTTTTAAATCTACTCTCTTTCAACTTAAACCTATTCCCTCTATGTTTGGATTCTCCTACCCTTTGGAAAAGACCTTGGCTATTCACCCTATCCATACCTCTCATGATTTTATAAGTTTCTATAATGTCACTCCTCAACATCCTACACTCCATCTGATGCTAACTTCAAGAACAAGCGTTTAAAGATAAGCACTGCAAAACTGAAACAATATTAAAAATGACAGGTAACGAACACTCAGCCCAAACGTCATACTGTGATTTGTTTTTCTCCATATTACAATACTAAGGTAGCATGAAACGCTTACTCGTGCCAATAAGAAGTCAAGCACCTGAAATCCTTTGTCTAAAGGGGGTAATGATCACGACAGTGAAAACGTTTCTGTGGCCAGATTTATATAATACCACATGGTCCACATTCTCCCTCCTGGTCTCCGTATGACTTTGTGTGGTTGTGCTTTATTTATCTTGCATTCAATAGAGAGAACCCCTTTCCTCCATTCACACCTTAAATTCGACCCGTTATACAGAATCTTCTCGTTCACCGCTGCTAAAAGCCCGTTTTCCCTTTGCCCCACCCTCTTTTCTCTGTCACCCATCCTCCACATCTGGCAAGGGATTAAAAGACCATTTTGCAATTGTATTCAGTTTAGAAGAATTGTCACACTGGACTGGAAACGCTAACTCTGTTTCTCTTTCGCTGCAGACGTTGACAGACCTGCTGAGTATCTCCAGAAATGAATCGGCACAGAACAATTTTTAAATTCAACAAATAATTATGGATACTGGAAATGAAAATTTAAAAAAAAACTTTATAGAAGTTTCTTTGGACCTAATATTTTAACTCTACATTCACTCCAGAAAATTCTGCAGCATCTTTCACAATTTCTTCAGCAATTTCTGTTTTTGAACAATTTCCAACGACATATTGTCAAAGATGCCCAAACATCCTGTCCACCATAGAGCGCCATACACTGGGAACTGAAGAATAAGGCATGGTGACAAGGCTGGCACCACTGATACTGCAGTGCTCTGATTCATGGTCAAGGAGAAAAACAGAAGGAAACACATTCATTTCTAATACAGAAGATGGCACTACTGAAAGGAAACGTTTCAGATTAGTACCTTAAATGGATATTGTTTATGTAACAAATTGGAGGTGTGACACCAAGGAAAGACTTCCAGCAGAATGAGAAAATGAAAATTGAAGTATTTCCGCATCAGAAATCAGAGTAGGTCACTGAATACAGGGCTGTTGGGTGAATGAGTCTCGGTGTGAACTGGGTGGGGGGGAGGGGAACAGTCAGTAGAATTGAATTGTAGATATTGCAGCTAAAACTTGGTTATTATCTGATGCGGTAGATTTCAATGACAACCTGTAACGTTTCCCCCAGGGTAGTCCACCCGTCTACTATTTCCATCAAACCGATCCATTGGTCAGTGACGAGTGTGGGTGAACATGGTCGGGTCGGAATCACGTGCACCTAAACCTGATGACAATCCATTAAAGCTACCGCACTTGACTGGTTACACTACAAACAGGAGGACTAACATCTGATACAGAGAGAGAGATGATCCCAAGACTAACAGATCAGATCTAAGCTCTGTCGTCCTGTCAAATCCATGCATAAAAGTTGATGAACCATTAAACTACTTACTGGAAGAGAGGACTCCACAAATATCTCCATCCGAAATAATGGAACAGCCCGGTGCATCCATGTAAAAGATGCAGTATCTGCACCATCCTCAGCCAGAAGTTTTGAGTCGATTACCCACCTCACCCTCACTATGATGCCCGCAGAATTACAGATGCCCGTCTTCAACCAATTCAATTTACTGCACGTGACATGAAGCAACAGCTGGACACTGTAGATACGACAAAGGCATTTGGCCCTGACACCATTCCTGCAATAGGACTGAGGATGTTTGCTACACAACAAGCCGTGTACCTGAGGAAGCTGTTTCATTCCAGCTCCAACTCTGACAACTCCCTGGCAATGTGGGTAATTACTCAACTATGTACCATTCCCTAAGAAGGGAATAATTACAATCAGACCAATTACCACGCCCTCACTCCCATCACGATAATCAAATTGGTTGGGGTTATTTTTGATAGAGCTGTCACACAGCACAGAAATAATCGGTTCAGTGTGGTTTCCAATAGGCCCCCATATGGAGATGGTGCTGTTGTGGCATTGTCATTGGATTGTTAATCCATACCAGGATAATTCTCTGGCAACTGGTACAATTTAAAAACAATTAATAAAATATCAAGATCTAATATCTGGTGTCTGTAATAGTGATCTTGTGTTCACTGTCGATTATAGATGTCGATCTCCTTACCCAGTGGACTTTCAGGAAGTGAATCCCCATTGCTTTCCTGTCTGGCCTAAAAGTAACTCCAGACACACAGACATGTGATACACTCTTCAATGGTCTCTGAAACGGCCAAGGAAGGCACTCAATTGTATCAAACTGCTCTGAGGTCTTAAAGGATAAACCTGGAGAGAACAACCGGCACCAGCTTCGTTATCAGAAAAGGGAATGGGAAACACAATCCTGTTGACCCTGCAGAGACCTCCTTCCTAACAGCTGAGAGCTTGTGACAACGTTTACAGAGCTTTCCCACACACTGCACAGAAGCATCGGTAAAGGAATATGTCATACAGCTGATTGAGCTTTATCTATTCTATTTAATGGCCGAAAATCTCCTCAACGCAGTTTTCCCCATACAATATACATATCCCTTAATATGTTTAAACATTGTGAAACATAAAATGAGAACTGCTGTAGTCCATTCAGCCCTTCAGTTTTGCACCTCCATTCTATGGACAGGCAGTTCACCGATAACGCGTGTTGATTAAATACAATTAGGCTGCAATGCAATTCATGAACCTTTTTCTAAAAAGTGAACTGGCGTTCACTGTGACGCGATTCCTTGTCGGGCAGCAGCTGAACAGCAAACCCAGCCTCAGAAACCCTCTGTCTACAAAAGGTACAGTCAATGTGTTCAGCAAAAACAGGAATGCAATTGAATCTGCAGGCTTTGAATCTGAGCCTGAAACTGGGAATTGTAGTCTCTATTTCAAAAGAACTTTATTTCAAACTGTGGGGAGAATCTTGGAGAGAACTGAAATTCGGCATCAGCATCACATGGTCTGTCAGCCCCCGCGCGCTTTCTGGTGAAGATTGTGGTGAAAGGTATGGTGCTCCAGTGAGTGACTGTCGCGTGAAAGCGTTACATTTACAGCACTGTTCCATTACAACATGTAATTTAAAGACTTATTTAGACTGTCCTATTGTGTGTTAGATCAAATTTAATTATTGGTTTTTACTATATTTTTGTGGGTTCACAACTTACCTTCTTTTTTCCATAGACCTCATTATTAATATTGTACGATTTTGTACAACACCGGTTGCACAGAAACACAGTTATTGCGTTATTGGAGAACAACTTGGAATGATAGCTGATTTTCTATCTTCACACCATACTCCTGCTCTCTCCCTATCCCTTTAGTTTCCAGAAATCCTTATTTATATTCAGTCCCTTGACTTCCACAGCCTGATCTGGGAGAGAGTACCCCTGGTTCGCCAGTCTCCGAGTGCAGGTATTTATTCTCATCTCAATGCAAAGTGACCTGTCTGTACCTAATATTGTGGCCCCTTGGTTTAGACGTCCCAGCCACAGGAATTACCATCCCTGCTTCTAATCTGTCTCGCCCTGTCAGAGTGTTATATAATTTCACTGAGATTTCCACTAATTTTCCTAAACCCCATTGAATACAGGTCCAGTTGCCCCAACCTCTTTTCCCACAACAAGTCTATCATCCCAGTGATCAGTCTGGTCATCCTTTGCTGCTCTCCCTCAATGTCAGGTTTGTCATCTGTTAGGAAAAGAGACCAAAACTGCACATAATGCTGCACAATGTTCGAGACGCCGTCTCACTAAGGCCCTGTACAGCTGCAGTAAGATACATTTACTCCTGTACTCAAATCCCCCTGAAATGAAGCTGAATACCGCATTTTTCTTCCTTTCTGCTTAATGCTCCTGCAATATTGCTTTAAGTGGTTGGTGTACAGGGAGATCCAGATTCCTTTCAAAGTTACAGTTCCCCACGTGCTGGGCCTACATACAATGGTCAGCGTGCCAATGCCATTCCCAGTATTGACTTCTGCCCTCAGAACTCACTGCCCTGCATGGACTCGGAGGGCTACGCAGAAATAAACAAAAATGCAGCTTAAGTTCATTTATAGTGCAACATTTTTCAAACACTCCTTTTTCAAATGAGAGGCTGTTCCCATTGTTCCCATCAAAGTACACAACATCTCATCTCTCCCATTGCTCTCCATCTACCACGTATTTGCACAGTCACTCCATTTGTCTCAGTCACCTTGGAGCTTTTTTATATCCTCCTCATCCACTCACAGGCTGACATTGTTTAGTGCTGTCAGCAGACTTGGGAATATTGCATTTGCGCCCCTCACCCAAAGATATGAAGTCTATTGGAAATAGCTGGAGCCCAAGACACGATCCGTACAATATCCTCCAAGCCTTCCATTTAAAAATAAAGCATGGCTTTATTCCTACTCACTGTTTCCCGCCAGCTCTCCCTTCTAAATCTATGACCATATATTAGCCAAGTCCCATAGGATTCGAATTTGCACAATAGGCTTGGGGCTTTATCAAAAATCTTTCTGATAATCCACTCGCATGGCATTGATACCTCCTACATAATTTTACTAAAAGCCACTTTATCAAATATGATTCCCATTTCACAAATCTCTGTTGACTTTGTCTATGCCCATTAATTTCAGTCCAATACTGTCTCTAAACTGTTTAGTTGCTATTTACATTCTATTCCCCTTTTCTCACAAGACGGAAATTCCCTGGTATTGCTAGGAAGTTTTCTTTTTTGTTTTGTTTTCTTCTGTGAAGGCATAACTAAAGTATTTGCTCCATAGTTCTGCTATTTCCCGGTCCTCAATTATCTGGTATCAGACTGTAAGAAATCTGCAACATTTTTCTCTTAATTTTGCCATTGACATATTTCCAGAAAATATTACAAGTTCTCTCTTAGCAACTTTATTAAGATAATCTTCAGAAACCCATCAATTCCTACCTTAAGCTACTCAATGATGGACCTTCCACAGCCATACAATCACATAAGCACAGACTCTGCACTACCAGAAATACAGCACAGTCTACATTCGGCCCACTTTCCAACATAAGACCTTAGCCGTGAATCTTAAAGCATTTGAAGTGCACAACAGTGTCGTTTCTAATGGTTTGAGGTTAGCATGACAACTCCACTCACAAGAAGTGCATTCCAGACCCCAACACGCTCTGGTTGAAAAACAATTCTCAAATCTTCACTAAACCGTAAATCCTTCACTTTTCAAGTGTGACCCTTTGAGTAACACAACAGCTGCTGTCTATCCATCCTGTCCATGTACCTCGTAATCCTATCCTTCTGAATCACAGACCTCGCAGCCTTCTCTCCTCCAAACTAAACAACCTGAGGGTATCCAGCCTCTCTCCATAGCTGATATGCTCCATCCAAGGGAACATTTCTGCACCGCCTCCACTACAATCACATCCTTCCTGTAATGTCGTTCCCAGAACTACACACAGTTTTCCATCTTGCCCTCACCCAAGTTCCACATAGTTCTTCTAATCTATGCCTCCATTAATAAAGGCTATATTTACAATCCCCTAGCCTTTCCCAGATTGTGTATTAACCTGTGCAGACACATTCAGCGGTGTCTGGAGAAGCACCCTCTGTGTTTTCTAGTGTGCTGCCATACATTGAGTACTCCCCTGACTGAATCCTTCTTCCAAAATGCATCACTTCATATTTATCAGGGTTGCATTCCATCTGCCATTGATCCACCCATCTGACCATTCCATCCGTATCTACCTGTAACATAAGGCCTTCCTCCTCACTGCCAACCACCCGGCCAATCTTTGTATCAAATCCAAACTTATTTATTACACACCCCATCCCTCCTCCATATTCACAGCTGCATCATTTATGAATACCACAAATAATAAGGATAAAAATCTCTCAACATCAGTTACATCACGTGGTTGTGCACGTTGATGAAGCAGCAGTGTTCCGAAAGCTAATGCTGCTGAATAAACCTGTTAGATTATGGTCTGGTGTTATGCTATTTTTAGATTTGTCCAACGCAGCCCAACACTAGCACCTCCGAATCACAAATAATAAGGGACCCAGCACTGATGTCCGTGGTTCAGCATTGGACAATAGCCTCCAGTCACACAAACAGCCTTCTACAACTCCCCTCTTTCTCCTACTGCTAAAGTTGATTTAGATGCAACTTGGCAAGTTACGAATGAGTCCTACGAGTTCACTGGCTATTCTGTTCCGCTTGACACACTTGTAGATTATCTGGGGATTCTCTGTAATCTTGTCCATAAGACCATAAAACATAGGAGCGGAAGTAAGACCATTTGGCCCATTGAATCTACTCCGCCATTCAATCATGGCTGATGGGCATTTCAACTCCTCTTACCCGCATTCTCCCCATAGCCCTTAATTCCTTGTGACATCAAGAATTTATCAATCTCTGCCTTGAAGACGTTTAGTGTCCCGGCCTCCACTGCACTCTGTGGCAATGAATTCCACAGGCCCACCACTCTCTGGCTGAAGAAATGTCTCCGTATTTCTTTTCTGAATTTACCCCTTCTCATTCTAAGAGTGCGTCCACTGGTCCTAGTCTCCTCGTCTAACGGAAACAATTTCCTAGCGTCCACCCTTTCCAAGCCATGTATTATCTTGTAAGTTTCTATTAGATCTACCCTTAATCTTCTAGACTCCAATGAATACAATCCCAGGATCCTCAGCCGTTCCTCATATGTTAGACATACCATTCCAGGGATCATCAGTGTGAATCTCCGCTGGACACGTTCCAGTGCCAGTATGTCCTTCCAGAGGTGTGGGGACCAAAACTGGACACTGTATTCCAAATGGGGCCTAACCAGAGCTCTGTACAGTCTCAGTAGTACAATGGTGATTTTATATTCCAACCCTCTTGAGATAATTGACAACATTGCATTCACTTTCTTAATCCCGGACTCAAACTGCATGTTTACATTTAGAGAATCCTCAACTAGCACTCCCAGATCCGTCTGTACTTTGGCTTTACGAATTTTCTCACCGTTTAGAAAGTAGTCCATGCTTGTATTCTTTTTTCTTTTTTTCTTTTGTCCTGCCTTGCCCTTGTTTTTGTCAGTTCCCTCCACGCACGGAATTTCCTTCTTATTGCAGTCTTCAATGGTTTGTCCCTTATCCTGTCATTATTTGCCTTGAATATGAATTAGACAGCCTGATAAATTTCCTGTTAAAATCCAATTTGCTGTATGTTTTGTGAGTTTTATAAGTTCACAGTGACCCACCGCTGATTCGTTGAAACTCTGGAGAACACAGGCCGAGTTTCCTCATCACGCAATCTCGCCATCTGTGGGATTTATCTGGATAATGTCCATTACACTTCCTTTGTGGTCAATAAATTCTTTCTTAGATGTGGTCACCAAAACTGTTCTCAATACTCCATGTACAGTCTCAACAACACTCTGTGAAACTGCTTCAACATGTCTTTACATCCACATTCTGACTCCCTTAAAGGAAGGCAAACCAAACTTTAAGTTTACACTGACATATATTCCTCCAAATACCCTTCACATCATTGTATTTTCGAACTCACAGTGTGAGTTCTTATAGAAAGCTTTCTGAAATCTAAAATATGCCAATTCTACTGGTTCCCCATTATCTATGCTGTAAGAATCAACTTCAAACAATTCCAAAGTTTGTCAAGTATGATTTCCCTTTCAGAAATGCATACTGAGTCTCTCCAAAGTTGCTGTTAATGTCTAAATATCCAATATCACATCCTATATAATAGATTCCAACAGTTTCCCGACAAATGTCAAGTTAATTTGTCAGCAGTTCTCCACACTGTCTCTTCTCCCCTTTGTAGATGCTTGGATCCCTTCCATTCATCTATAGTGCTTGGATCACGTTTACTCATGTTCATTTATCTCCACTAGCTTCCAGACTCTGCAGAATGTACAGGAAAATAGAACGCAGTCATCTACAATGCAATCAATACTTCTATTCGTGATTTATTTCTGAAGATTTTGGTATGAAGTACATCTGGTTTGTCAAGCTTAGCAATGCTCAATCCAGCTACATGTTCAATATTGCCTTGAATTGACTTTATGTCTTTACTTCCACAAGTCCTATACGATCACTTCGTATTTCTGGGTGATTTTCTGGATCTTACTCCATTAAGACAGATGGAAACTAACTGGTCATTTGCTTTGCCATTTACCTGATAGTCACCAGAATCCCGTCTCACCCGATTGCAAATTTCCACATTTGACCTTGTTTTTTTTTCTTTTGAAATATAGATCATAGATTTTTGCAGTCTTTGTGTTCCTGTTTGTTTGCACGCACGTTCGCTCTTTGATTTCCTGATCAGTTTCATGGCCCTCCTTTTCTGGATTGCAATTTTCTGACAATTCTTAGGATTCCACAGTGTCTCGAATTCTTCTGAACTCACTTCCTGTGATTAATATATTCTTTAATTTGTTATGTTAGTCATCATTAAGTCACTGACTCACTCTTTGGTGTTTTCACCTGAAATAAGTAGACATATCTTTCAGACTTTGTAGTATTTATATAAATCCCCTGGTCCTGACCAGATACATTCAGGAAGACTGCACGAGGACAGAGAATTAATAGTGGGGGCCCTGGTTAGTACTTTTGTATCATCGGTAGCCAACGGGTGAGGTCCTGGAGGACTGGAGGGTAGCAAATGCTGTGCCTTTATTCAAGAAGAGCTGCAAAGAAAAACCTGGAACCTATAGACCAGTAAACCTGACATCTCTAGTAGGTAGGTTTCTTGAGAAGATTCTGAGAGAGACGATATGCATGCATTTGGGAAGGCAGGGTGTGATTATGAGCAGTCAGCACGTCTTTGTGCATGGGGGAATCATGGCTTAAAAATTTGTGAGAGTGCTTTGGTGTAATGTCCAGTAACTTTGACAAGGTCATGGTGGTATACGTAGTGTATATGGATTTCAGTAAGGCCTTCAGTCAGGTTCCGCATGGTAGGCTGCTCTGGAAGTTTAGATCATATGGAATTGAGGGGGAGCTGGCAAATCAGATCCAAAATTTGCTTGATGGTAGGAAACATAGAGTAATAGTGGAAGCATGCTTATCAGACTGAAGGCCTGTAATGAGTGGAATGCCTCAGGAGTCGGTTCTGGGACGACTGTTACTGTTTGTTTCATGCATGTATATTGTCTACATATTTACAGATAAGTGTCAGTTCTTGCATTTTAGAAAGTCAAATCAAGGTAGGAGTTTCATGGTGAATGCCAGGGTCTTAAGGAGTGTATTGAGACAAAGAGACCTTTGAATTCAGTTTCAAGGTTTTCTGAAGGTGGCGTCACAGGAAGATAGGGCAGTGAAAAAAGCATTTGGCACACTGGCCTTCATCAGTCAGAGGAATGAGTATCGAAATTAGGGAGTTATGTTGCACTTATACAGGATGCTGGTTAGGCAATACTGGTTGTGTTATGTTCAGTGTTGTTCACTTTGCGTTAGGAAGAATGTTATTTGACTGGAAATAGTACAGAAGAAATTTACAAGGATGTTGCCCGGACTCAATGGTCTGAGAAACAGTGAGAGGTTGGGCAAGCTAGGAGTTTTTACTTTAGAGTGTATGAGACTGAGGGGGATCTGATAGAAGTGTATAGGATCATGGGAAGTATAGATAGAGTGAATGCACTCAGTTTATTTCCTCCCAGGATTGGGCAATCACGGACTGGAGGGCATCAATTTAAGATCCGAGGGGCAAGAGTAAAATGGAACCTGAGGGGCAATTTCTTTTACACACAGGTGGTCTGCACATGGAATGAGCTGCCAGCAGAAGTGGTTGAGGGAGGTACATTCACAAAATTTAAAATGCATTTGGACAAATACACAGATAAGAAAGAATAAGAAGGATACGGGGCAAGGGAAGGGAAATAGGGTTAATGTGAATGGACATTTTGTTTGGAATGTACCAGTTTGGGCTGAAGGGCCTTTCTCCATGCTGTCGGACTCTATGACTATCACAATCATTGCTTCTACCATTGAATGTTATATTTTACTTCCCCAATTAATTGGAGCGTCCTTGACCCTCCAGCCTCCAGGGCTTCCATGATATTTGACCAGAATATTCAAACATTTGACAATGTATTCAAACGCTGTGTAAACATGCAATATATTGATGTCACGATTCCTCCAAAGCTGCTTCAGAGCAAGGTTATTAATTAGTCCTCCTGACAATACAACACCAAATCTGAAATAACCTGCTCTCTAGTTTGGTTAACAACATACTGTTCAACCTACCTAATACATACTTACGGAAGTTTTTCTTCACAGTATTAGTAGTCACTGCAGTTTTGGTGCAACTTGAGACCATCTATTATTATTGCAGCACCACGATTATTTGTTATTCATTCACAGGATGAGGGCGTCACTGGATAATCAGTATTTATTGCCCATGCCAGAGGGCAGTTAAGAGTCAGCAGCGTCGCCTTGAGTCTGGAGTCACATACAGGCCACACCAGGTAATGACAGCAGTATCCTTCTCTCAAGGACAGCAGTATCCTTCCCTCAAGGACATCAGTGAACCAGGTGAGTTTTTCCAATAATCGACAATGGATTCGTGGTCATCATAAACCCTTGATTGCGGACACATATTGAATTCAAATTCCACCATCTGCCATGGCAGGATTTGAATTCATGTCCCCAGAATATTACCTGGGTCTCTTGGTAATGATCCCAGCGATAATATCACTGTGTCATTGCTGACCCTTGCATATACTTGCATACATAATTTTCATGGCATATGTTGTAAAGTATTTTCGTGACAGAATTGGTTTTGATATATAACACACTAATGTTTGCTTCACCTTGCTATTTGTAACATCCATCCACGCTGATACTATTGGAAGTGAGGGATAGGGTCTGTGGCGTTATTAGCGATAGACTTGGACAAGACGTTCAGGGAGACTCACCTCAACGCTGAGATGATCTGAAGAATTGGTCAGCAATACAGGACAAGCATCAATATTATTTCCCCCCACTTTGCCAGGATAAGTGTCACCATATTCTTCTGCTCCCTCGCACTCACTGTATATCTGTTATAACACCTATCCCCGAACAAGGCTCACACTCTATCTCCAAATAAGGCTCAAGCACGACCACACTCACAGCTGAATTCAGCACCTTGCTTCCCCCACTTTTCCTGTCACTGACGCAATAGCCACGCACACTAATACTACTGCATGGATAAACACTGTGGTCAGACTCCCTCCGGACATCTCATCCTTCCCCCCTTCCCCTATGCCAGCATTAACAGCAGGGAAACCCACTCCCACCCTCACTCCGTCCCTCCTCTTCTCTCATTCCAGAAGAAACATCCTGGAATCGGACATAAAGGGCCACGCAGGGTGTTAGAGTGCCCGATATCCGTTCCCTCACCCTCTAAATCGACATGTGGGGAGGATCCTGGAAAGATCCAGAGAGAACCAGGACACCTTGTGTGGAGATTCTGAAACATCGACGTCCCACCAACCAAGTAAGCAGCAATGTTCAGTAAAGAGCAATTCTGAATTTAAACTCGCTGGCATTTCCAATCTCAGCTCTCTCACTTTTCAGGCTTAGTTAAAAGCATCAATGAAAGACTAAAAATAAAAATAATGTTTATTCTCTTCAGTAAAAATGTTAAAAAGAAAAAAAAGATATAAGTTCATTACGAAAAATCTAAAATATGACGTTTATTCAAAATTATGGGCAATCCCTCGTAAATACTCGACATCATTTCTCTCACTAAATCTTCTTACCAGTGTTTGTATTCTCGCATCTGCTTCTTTAATTTCAACGGAATATCGTGCCCTGCTATCAGATGCTCATAGTAAATGTCCCTTCCTCTCTGAACTTTTCGTAAACTGTCAATATATTTCCAAATAACTGGATGTTCCACATCAAGTTGGCATTGCCATCTCCTGTGGGCAGCTTCTGCATTATTGTCTGTTTTGTCCTCATTGTTTAAAGTTCTTTCATATAAGTTCCACATTCCAACTGGAAAAAGCGGTGGACGCCGACCATTTCCTTTGTGTAATCTTCTACCTCCATAGATATCCACGAACCAGTCCAGCAGCGGTTGCAATTTATCTGGAAGCGCATCAGTCAAATGTTCAATAGCTTCATGAATGTTTTCAATGTGAATAAATGCAAGACCAATTATCATTTTAGCTCTGAAAGAAAACTCTGAGTCAATGTTATACTTACTCAAGTGTCTTTTTAACATTTTTACTGAACGGAATAAACATTATTTTTATTATTATTGCTTAGATTAATGTTTTTTTTCGAAGCCTGAAAAGGAATAAATATGAGCTGCGCTGAAATAGTTCTGCGTTTATAAGGGTCTGCGGTACAATGGGCTGCACTAAACAGACCCCACCAAACAGAATGAAGTACTCAGTAAATTACACAGCACAGGAGGACGCCATATAACCATTCCAGGCTGTTATGCAGAAGCAGGGATGCCCTGGGTAGCTGTCAGGAAATGCAGTGCATAGATCATTACTCATTTTGTGTTTGGAAAGTTGTAACAAGTGGAAATCTTCAGGGATCTGTATGAGGTCATCAACTAATTACAATCTATTCTAATGAACCGGATGAAGGAGATGGAGCTCAGTTTGCTCATGCATCAGGATAGTCATTCAATAAGATGTCAAATGGAGACAGAGCGTCTGCAATGGGAAACAGACAGGGGGAGGGCATAGCGTCTGCAAAGGTATACAGACAGGGGAGGCATAGCGTCTGCAGTGGGATAAAGACAGGGGAGGGAAGAGCATCTACAATGCGATACAGACAGCTGAAGGCAGTGCATCTGTAATGGGATACAGACGGGGAAGGGTAGATCGTCTGCAATGGGATACAGACAGGGGACGGGCAGAGCGTCTGCAATGGGATACTGATGGGTGAGGGCAGAGGGTCTGCTATTGGATCCAGACGGGGAGGTAGAGCATCAGCAATGGGATACAGACAGTGGGAGTGCAGAACGTCTGCAATGGGACACAGACTGGGGAGGGCACAGTAACAAGCAATGGTATAGAGACAGAGGACGGCTGTGAGCAAATCTTCAGCAGAAAAAAAACAGTGCAATATATATGTGATGGGAATTTTCTGTTTTGTGGAAAAGACGAAACAGCAGAAATTTATTCAAATGCAAGGAGAATGCAGAACTCAGTGGTACAGAGGTATTTGTGTGTCTTAGTACATGAATCACATCAAATTAACCTGAAGATGTAGCAAGTGATTTGGAAGGTAAATATCGTGATTCTGTTTCGTGCAAGGGGTGTTGCGATGATTTCTGCATCAGTCCAGGGCATTGCTGAGATTACATCTGTTGTATTATGTCTAGTTATAATTGTCTAAACTGAAAACAAAAGAAAATTGCTTTTGAAACATCTCAAAAATGTTTCTCTTTACTCATTCTTGGGATGAAGGCATTAGGTTATGAAGAATTAACAGTTCAGCCTGAGAATGAGGGATGTTGTATTGAACATATAAGACGTTGAGAAGAGTGTAGTTGGTGAAGACCGGTTGGATATTTCTTCTTGTGTGGGAGAATAAAACTGGGGAACCACTTTAAGAATAAGTCAGGTTCAAAGGAAAGATCATTGGACCGAAAAATTGAACTCTGAATTCTAATACTACATGCTGACAGATAAGCTGAGCTTTTCCAGCAATTACTGTGTATGTTTAAGAATATTCATTTGAACACAGATATTGTGAAGACATGAAAAGCTTATTTTTACATCATGTAAGCACAAATTAACACACCTTCAAAACAATTATGACACTTATTGTTAATGAATTGATTCTGCAATAACGCACAGACCTGGAGTCGAGAATGTGACGGAGTCATATAGTTTGGACAATGTTCAAAAGAGCTTACTGAGTCCAGTGTGGGACTGATAACGTTACTGATTGAACTTACAGATGGAAAATGTAGCCTATCTGTGGAGAAACATTCTATTGTTCCCTTTCTGTTTCTCTATCGCTCATCACAGCAATGTGTGGGAGTGAAAAAAAGTCCAGTCGTCTTTCCCACTAGTGGAGGATTCCTGATGAGGATTCATTGGAATCTCCCCATTGCCTGAAGCAAAACAGTTCAGCCAAATTCAACTGTTTCATGAAGAAATCCCATTGTCAGAAGGCAGTGCAAACAGAATAACTACAGAAGTAATTATCCGACTCAATAGTGAGGGGAACAGACAGGAGATTCTGTGGCTGCAAATGGGAATCCGGAGTGGTGTGTAGCCTCCCACATGCCAGGGTCCAGGATGTCTCAGAGCGGGTGCAGAACGTTCTCACCAGGGGTGGTTGGGGGTTGGGGGGTGTGGTGGTGGGGAAGCAGCCAGAAGTCATTGTGCATATTGGTACAAAGGACAGAGTAACACAGTTAGAAATAGTGATGACATCCTGCAGAGTGATTGTAGAGAGCTAGGGAAAAGGATAAACGATAGGACCATGAAAGTGGTAATATCCAGGTTACTTCCAGTGGTCCATGCCAGTGAAGGTAAGAACAGGAGGATATGGCAGATGAAGGGGTGGCTAAAGAATTGGTGCAGGGCGGCAGAGATTTTTGGATTACTGGGATCTCTTGTGGGGCAAGGTGGCGTGTTCAGGAAGGACGGGTTGTACTTGAGCTGGAAGGGGACCAATATCCAAGCAGGCAGGTTTGCAACTGCTGCAGAGGAGGGTTTCAACTAGATTGGCTGGGGTTGGGGGCGGGTGGGATCCCCAAAGGCAGGGAGGCAAGTGCGAGGTCAGAAGGAGATATAGTAATCAGAAACAGCAAAACGAAGAGACAGGTCAGGCTAGACAACAACAGGGAGCAAGGAATGTCTGTTGGATTAAATTGCAACTGTTTCAATGCAAGATGGCTGACAGGTAAGGCCGATGAACTCAGGGCATGGATCGGTGCATGGAACTGGGATGTTATAGCCATTACTGAAACATGGATAAGGGAGCGACTGCACTGACAGCTTAATGTACCAGGGTACAGGTGTTTTATGCGGGACAGAGACGGTGGAAGGAGGGGACGGGGAGTTTCATTTTTGATTAAGGCGAGTATCACAGCATTAAACAGAGATAAAATAACTGATGGATCATCTTGTGAGGATTTGTCTGCGGAGCTAATAAATAAGAAGGGAATGGTGATAGTATTTGGATTGTACTATAGGCCCCCAAATAGTAAACGAGGAATTAGGCGAACAAAAATATGTAGACAGACTGGGGAGACTTGCAGGGCCAATAGGATTGCATTAGTAGGAGATTTTAATTTTCCTAACATAGACTGGGAATGACATCGAATTAAGGACTGAGATGGGGTGTACTTATTAATTGTCTTCAGAATAGTTTCCTCAAGCAGTATGTATTGGGTGCAACTCGGGAAGGGATGAAACGTGAGCTACTCTAAGATCTAGGGCAGGACAGGTGACTGAGGTGACAGCGGGGAGCACTCTGCGACCCGTGACCATAGTTCTATTAATTTTTAAATAATTATGGAGAAGGACGAAACTGCTCCACATGTTCACGTTCAAACTTGGGGCAAGGCGAATTTTGATTGAATTAGACAGGAGCTTGTAGGTATTGGTTGGAGGAGTTTGTTTGCAGGCGAAGGGACCTCCTGCAAGTGGGAGGCCTTTAAAAATGAAATGTCTCCAGTTCAAGGTCTATATGTTACTGTGAGGGCAAAAGGCAAGGTTGGCAGGAAGAGGGAACCTCAGGAGATATTGAGGCTTTGACCAGCAAAAAGGAGGCGTGGCTCAGGTCCAGGCAGCTGGGATCGAGGGAATTCCTGGAGGTGTACAGTAGTTTACTGAAAAAGGAAATCGGGAGTGCGAAAAGGGGGCACAAGATAGCTTTGGCTGAGAAGATTAGGGTCAATGCAAAGAGGTTCTTCAAGTATATTAAAGTAAAAAGAATAACTAAATGAGAGTATGACCCCTCAAGTTCCAAAGTGGACATGCATGTCTAGAACCGTAGGAGATTTGAGAGATTCTCAATGAATATTTCTCCTCTGCCTTTACCGTGGAGAAAAACATGAAGACTTGGGAGGTTAACAAAGGTAGCAGTGTTATCTTGGGATGAGTCAATATCACAGGAGAAAACGTGTTGGATGCATTAGAATGTATGAAGGTGGATAAATCTCCTGGTCCTAAACAGATGCATCCAAGAACACTGCACCCGGCTACAGAAGAAACTACGGGGACACTGGTTAATACTTTTGCATCATCGTTAGCTACAGTTTAGGTTCCAGAATACTGGAGATTAGCTAATGTGCCATTTTTCAAGAAGGGAAGCAAAGAAAAATCTGGGATCTATAGACCAGGAAACCTAACAACTGTGGTAGGTACGTTACTTGAGAAGACTCTGAGGGATGAGATATACATGCATTTGGAAAGATAAGGTTTGTTTAGAAATAGTTTTTTTTGACAGATTCGCTACAGTATGGGAACAGGCCATTTGGCCCAACAAGACCACACCGACCCTCCAAACAGTAACCCACCCAGTCCCATTCCCTTAGCCTATATTTACTCCTGACGAATGCACATAACAGTATGGGTAACTTAGCATGGCCAATTCACCTGACCTATACATCTTTGGATTGTGGGAGGAAAATGGAGCACCCAGAGGAAACACACACAAATACAGTGAGAATGTGCAAACTTCACACAGAAAGTCACCTGAAGCTGGAACCAAACCCGGATCCATGGCACCATGAGGCAGCAGTACTAGCCACTGAGCCACCACGCCACCCTTGCCTTTTTCAACATAGTTCAATGACACAGGGACAAAATCTATTCTGCCCTTCGCCCATGATACACGTTCCAATATCACATACCATGGACAATGTATTCTCCACTGAAAATGTCATCTTATTGTTATTTACTAATTAGTTTGTTATTACTAATTTTAATAAATATTGTTAAAAGATGTTTTTAGACTGGAAAGAGTGAATGGCTTTATGAGTGGAAGATCATGCACCTCAAGTTTGTTTGAGTTCATTGATGAAGTGACCAGTAATGTTGATGAGGATAGGACAGTACACGTCATCTGTATGGTTTTCACTAAGGCCTTTGACAAGGTTACCATTGATAGGCTGTTCTGGAAGGTTAGAATCGCATGGATCCCAGAGAGAGCTGGCAAATTGGACACACAATTGGCTTCATGGTAGTAAACAGAGGTTAAATGTGGAAGGATGCTCTTGGACTGGAGGCCTGTGACACATGAAGTGCCTCAGGGATCGCTGCTGGGCCCATTGCTGTTTGTTATCTGTATCAATGATATTCTTGCGAATGTACAAGGCATGGTTAGGAAACTTGAAGATGACACTAAAATAGGTGGTATCGTGGACAGTGAGGACGTATATCAGAAATTGTAGCAGGTCCTTAATCAAACTGGATAAGTTGGCCGAGGAATATTTGGGCAAAGTTAGATCAAGGTAGGAGTTTCATGATGATTGGTAGGACTTTAATGAGTGTAGTTGAGCAGAGGGATCATGAAGTTTAGGTCCACCGTTCTCTGAAAGTGGGGTCACAGTTAGCCATGGCAGTGAAGAAGGCTTTTGCCACACTAGCATGCATCGGTCAGGACATGGAGGAGAGCAGTTGGGAAGTTACATTGCAGTTATACAGTATGTTGGTGGGGCTGCACTTGTAGAGTTGTGTTCAGTTTTAGTCACATTGCAATCGGAAGGATGTTTTTAATTTGGAATGTGTGCAGACGGAATTTACAAAAATGTTGCTAGAAGTCAACAGTCTGAATTATAGGGAGGGATTGGACAAGCGAGGAGTTTTTTCTTTGGAGAATAGGAGACTGAGAGGGATCTTATAGAAGTTTACATGGATAGGATATATCCAGCCTTTTTTTCCCCCTAGAGTTGGGGAATCGAGGAGAAGAGGGCATCAGTTTAAGTTGAGAGGAGAATGAATAAAAGGGAAGCTGATGGCAAATGCTTTACACAGAGAGTGGCACACAAAGGGAATGAGCTGCCAACGGAAGTGGTTGAAGCATTTGTATTAACGATATTTAAACGGCATTTGGGCAAGTACATGGACAGGAAAGGTCGAGAATGCTATGGGCCAAGTGCTGGGAATGAGTTTAGTGTGGTTGGATATTTGGGTCAGCATGGACGAGTTTGGGCCAAAGGGCCTCGCTGCCTCTTTCCATGCTGTAGGACTTGATGACTCGACAAATAGAACAGCATTTGGGTCAAACTCTCATGTTTCCTTTGGTCATGCGTTCGAATCATATTTGGACAATGTTCCTTCAAGTTAACTTTGCAGATATTTTGCTTTTCAGTTTATTATCGACAATACGTCTGTGTGTGTACGTGTGTGCGTGTGTCTGTGTGTGCCTGTGTGTGTGTGTCTGTGTGTGTTTCTCAGTATTTTTCAAAGGAAAATATCAATGTACATATTTGCAATATCCTCTTATCATTCCTCTTTCCATCATTGTTTGAGTAACTTTGTTTTGGTCATAAATGTGTTGTTTTAGCAGATTAAAGAAATCTGCCTGACTTGTTCCTAACACTGACCCTGACACACTCTGAGAACTATATCATTGGCCACATCACCAACATAGTTATCATTATTTTTTGTGGCCAGTGAAGGAGTGGGGCTAGAAAAGGGAGCAGTAAGCCAAAAAAACACAGGGAATTATCGACTCAATCAGCCAACGTTTTTGCCAAGGAGTTCGTTGGAGGGGATTCTGAGGGATAGGATTTACATCTATTTAGAAAGACACGGACTGATTAGGATCAGTCAAAATGGATTTGTGTGATGGAAATAATGTTTAATTAGTGGGATTGAGTATTATGAAGAGGTGCCAAAAAAGATTGAAGTAGACACTGTGGTATATATTGTTTACACAGACTTCAGTGAGTCATATAATAAGGTTCCCCATCGTAGACAGATTACTAAAATAGGTTATATGTAATCTAGGAAAAGCTAACCAATTGGATACAAAATTAGATTGAAAGTAATAGATTGTCTTCCAGACTGAAGACCTGTGGCCAGCGGTGCGCTAAAAGAATCAATAGTGAGCTCACTGCTTCTCATCACGGATATAAACAACTTTGATGTGATTATCGGAGGCATGGTTATTAAGTTTACAGATAACATCACCAACGTGGTGCAGTTCACAATAAACAAGAGTATCTCAGAATATAACGGGATCCTTGACCACCAAGGACTGGCAGATTGAGTTTAATTTAGATATTTGTGAGGTTTTGCATTTTGGTAAGTTAAAGCAGGGTAGTGCCCTGGGGAATGTTGCTGAACAAAGAAACTTACGGGTGAAGATTCATAGTTACTTGAAAGTCGAGTTTAGGTCGGTCGAGTGGTGAGGAATATAGTTGGCATGCTTGCCTTAATCGGTCAGAACATTGAGTATAGGAGTGGGGGTAGCGTGTTGCGCTTGTACAAGACGGAGGTGAAGCCACTTTAAGAATACTGCGTCGATGTCAGTTGACTCTGCTAAAGAGTAGATGTTGTTAAACTTGAAAGGGTTCAGAAAGGATTTACAAGGATTTTCTGGAATCTGAGGGTTTGAGCTACAGAGAGATGATGAACAGTTTGAGGCTTTTTCCCCTGGACTGTCAGAGGCTGAATGGTGATATGACAGAGGTTTTAAAAAGTTCTGAGGGGGATGGATAGTCTGAATGGGCAAGAACCTTTTCTCAGTATAAGGGCGGTCAGAACTTCACGGCATAGGGTGAAGGTGACAGGGCAAAGACTAAGAAGGGACTTGAGAGGAAACTTTTTTCATACAGAGGCTGGTGGGCATACTGTCAGAGGAAGTGGTGAAAGCGGGAACAATTACACGTTTAAAATGTATCTGGATAGGTACATAAATAGGAATGGTACAGAGGGATGTGGGCCAAATGCTGACAAGTGGGACGAGATCTGATTAAGATGCCTGATTGGCGTGGACAATTTGGACAAAAGGATCTGTTTCCACGCAGTATGACTCTCTTATTCTGACAACGGGATGAGGGAAAATTCTAAAAGGGCCATTCGAATGGGAATTCTCTTCCCCAGATGTTTATGGTGCCTCTCTGATTACAAGTATTCACAGCTGAGTTAGTTAAAGATTTGACAGAGAAGTGTGTCACTGAAAGTGGGACGCAGACAGGAAGATGAGGCTGAGACCACAATCTGATCAGCCACAATCTTAATGCCTGGTGGAGAAGGCTCAAATTCACTAATGACCCACTCCTGCTCCTCAGTCCCATGTTTCTGCGTTCCATTAATCCCCTCAAACCGACTAGACAGGAGCTGTTAGAGTCCACTGACTGTTATAGCATGGTGCACGGAAACAGAGGAGACCATTTCGTCCCTCAAGACTGTCCCACACGGTTTGGGAGATTTGGAAAATGTAATTGGAAGACCCAGGTGAGACATAAAAGAGGTCGCTCATCTTCTTTACAGAACTTCCCCTCTCTATAACTTGTGATTCATTTGTTGATCATGTTGTAGACCCAGATTCACTGTGAACACAGCCCCCAAATCTCACCAGTGATGGCTCACAATATCCGCTGGTCTCCCTGATTGCAACATTCCATAAAAGACCTTCCAGGAAAATAACACCAACTAACTTTCCAATAACAGAATGGGAGAACATCAGAAACAGGGGCAGGTCATTCACATCCTAAGCCTGCCTTGCCCTTCACTCAGATCAAGGCTGACCTGCTCCAAGTCTCAAACCTTCTTCAATGTCCAAGTCTTCTTGAACACTTCCGTCGAACCCAGAACAAAGATCAGTACTGATTTAGAGATGCTGGTGTAGGCTTGGGGTGTACAAAGTTTAAAATCACACAACACCAGGTTATAGTCCAACAGGTTTAATTCGAAGCACACTAGTTTCGCAGCGTCGATCCTTCATCAGGTGATAGTGGAGGGCTTGATCCTAACACAGAATTTATAGCAGAAATTTGCACTGACATGTAACTGAAATTATACATTGAAAAATTGATTGTTAAGCCTTTCATATGTCAGAATACCAAGATAGTTTCACTTCCTTCATATGTAAATCACAAAACCTTTTTTTTAAGTTGAATTCACAGGTTAGCTGTTAACAATGGTGATATCTAGACAATATGGTGAAGGTGTTGTCCCCCTGCGTTCTCTGTCTAAGCCATGATGTTTAAATTGATTCTAATCTAAAAAGTGAGATAACGAAGTTTTACATGAATTCATGCAGTTTTTGAGCTCAGAGTTCTGCATGAATGCAAGCAGTTAGGACCTTCAGCCCTCGATGTTGTGCCATTTATCCAACTCTAAGATCAGACTAACCTACATGCTTCCAAGCACTTTGTTCCATGTGCCTATCCAAGAGTCTCTTATGTGTCCCTCACGTATTTGACTCTACTACCACCGCTGGCAGTGCATTCGACACACCCACCACTCTCTGTGTAAAGAATCTACCGCTGATATCTCCCCTAAACCTTCCTCCAATTGCCTTAAAATTATGCCACTTAGTCATACACATTTCTGCCCTGGGAAAATGCTTCTGGCTATTCACTCTCTCTCTATGCCTCTCATTATCTTTTACACCTCCAGTGAAAAAAGACCTCGCTCCCTCATGGTTTCTTCATAAGACGTGCCTTCCAGTCCAGGCAGCATCCTGATAAATCGCCTCCTGGTAAATTACACTTAATGAGAATTAATTATGACCTCTACATTTTTTGGAGTAGTTCATGGCACAAGGGAAGATAATTATCATTGGTGGGCATCAATCATCTCTGCCGTGGGATACAGTTGCAGGAGACCCTCAGCGTAGCTTCCTCAGCACAGGCATCTCCAGGTTGTCATCATAGAATCCCTACAGTGTGGAAGGAGGCTATTCAGCCATTGAATCCAAACTGAGCAGATTAGTTTCCCAACAGTGTGGAAACAGGCACTTCGGCCCAACCAGTCCACACTGACCCTCCCAAGAGTATCCCCACCCAGACACATTTCCCTCTGACTAATGCAACTAACATAATGGACAATTTAGCATGGCCAATTCACCCAGCCTGAACATCTTCGGACTGTGGGAGGAAACCGGAACACCCGGAGGAAACTCATGCAGACAAGTGGAGAATGTGCAAACTCCACACAGACAGTTGCCGAAGGCTCGAATCGAACCTGGGACCCTGGTGCTGTAAGACAGCAGTGGAAGCTACTGAGCCACCGTGCCAGCAGAAGAGGGGGCATTCACTGAAGTTTACAAAGTTTTCAGGACAAGTTGTCCCTCTTCAGCTCTTGAAACAGTCTGTGACCATGTGCAGCAAGACTTGGACAACATTCAAGATCGTGCTGTTAAAGTCCGCGTAACATTTATGTAACAGCACAGTACATTTCCACAGTAAAGAGAGTTCATTCAGCACCTCAATCTGGTTTCACAAGGATGTGGTGAAGCCATTCATCCCATTAACTACTGGGCGAAAAGAGGGATAGACCATTCAGTTCCTACAGCCTCTTGCACAGGAAGTCAGGGAGTTTGCTCTCTCCCACATGTAACGTGCATGGGAACAGAAACAACCATTTCACACCCGGAGTCACTTACAAAGGAACAGGAAGAGGTTATTCAGCTTGTCAAGCCACTAACACAGGAACAGGAAAGTGTCAGAGATGCTCCAACATGACAAACGAATGGAGCAGGGGCTGCACAGACAGACTGCTCCAAATTGATCCACATGGCTCAATTACTCATGGTATATATGTGTTACTTTAACATGGTTTTCTGACAGTCGGAATGAAGCCAACATTTTTTCACCATTCTCCAAGTTGTCTTCCATCTCCAAGAAGGCAGACCCATGGTATCCGTGAAGGTCAGAAACCGTTAGGGAATAACTAACTGTTTCAGAATGATGGTATTGTGGCTGCTGACAGGGTTGTGTACAAAGTAACATTCAATGCAGTGTCACACAGTAACTATGCATTAAAGTGTTCAGAGCTTATTCAGAGCCTGTACCACTCTGTCAATCGACATGGGGGCTCTGCAGATGCATGTAAACTGTCGTGAATCAAACATCCAATGAAAAGTATGACATTGTAACCCCATTCAGCTGTTTGGGACATAATGAGTGACTGTCCATACCAATCAAGCTTCAACTTCTTATTCTCTCACAGCGCTACGGAGTAAACACATATTTCCTGAACACTCTCCTCATGATAACATGCCAGTGTTTAGTCTGGTCGAAATACTTTCCACTCTCTCAGCGACAAAGGGATCATTGTTTATAAAGCAGACCAAATCTTTAAAGAATGCACCAAATACTCTCTCAAAAAACATGATAAGTGGGAAAGATTTTCTAACTTTTGTACTTGAATTATTTTGCATGAAGAGCCACACATCATTTACTTCCTGCCCCTGTATGAATTCTGTCAGTGACTTATGACCAAGGACATTCAGGTTCTTTTCAACAAAAGCACTCGCCAACCTCTCTACCATTTAATAAATATAAATGTACATGATGATATTTGTTGTTCACATCTGAATCATTTTTATACCTTGTGAACAGCTATTGCCCAAACACTGATCCTGCTTCCACCCATCAATCCTTCAGTCCAGAGAAAAACAGTATTCTTCTCGTATCTCCATTACCCAATTTTTAATCCATGTGGTATATATTCCAGCCCTACCTACCCTTGGACTCGAACATTCCCCATTCTCCTGTACTCAAACATGTCACGCGTTTTATAAAAATACAAAGACTCCATTCCAATTGGTTCTCAACTGTCGATGTCACAACAGATAATCTCCAGGTTTATCAAAGATCATTTCTCTTTCCTGAATCTAGGTCGAATGTACCAAATCAAATCATTATTCTCCAAGTATCTAGTTGCCACGTTCCTTATAAAACGTTCCAATATTTTATTCTCACAGCTGACATCAAGCCATTTAGTTTTCTGTTTTACCTCTCCATCCTGTTTTAAATGTTGAGGTTTACAATAGGTGTTTTCCACTCTGCAGGATCCTTTCCAGAATCTAACTAGCTTTGAAGAATAATCCGTAATTCTTTCACTTGCTCTGTTCTGATCTCAATCACTCTGGGATGTAACTCATCAGATTCAGCAATTTACGAAACTTCAATTCAATTAGATTTCAAATAGCATACTCTTCATTGCTTCTGATATCCTGCAGTCTCCCATTTTTAACCAATCACTCTGCTGTGTCTTGGCAGCGTAGGAATTGCTGGGCTCCTGAGGCCGTCTGTGTCTGATCACCAGGCCTGCTGCATCCTTTTGTTTTATTTATTTATGTTTAACTTTGACTTTTGTCTGTCCAGCATTTAATGGCTTAGGTCAGTTTAGGCATTTTTGAGAGATACTTACAGAGCCATCGACGATGTAGATACAGCCCATTCCTTGTGTTCTTGCAGCCACGGCCCGGTCCTGTGGAGTGATTGTCAAGCTCTCACAGAACCAGTGTTCTTAGCTTTATCTTTCGCCAGTTATTGCTGGGGTCTCAGCAGAGTTGGAAGGCAGGAAATCTGTCCCCGGTTCTACACACTCTCTCTGTGATTTCTCTCGGAACTGTGGTTTGATGTTCTTTCCTCCTGGATTGGAGAACTGCATGTGAGACAATCTGTTTCCTGCATTTGTTTTTTGACGTTTGTGTGCTTGTTGGATGATACCATATTGGAACAGTTACTGTATAGTAGTTAAATAAACTATTTTTTCTGCTAAGTCTTCCAATATAATTAAGTTATTGCAAGTTCCTCTTCCTTTTGTTGTCTTTTATTGACAGTATTCGAATAAATAGTGTTTTGCTTATTGTCGAATATTTTGACCAAGTAAAGCCTATCTGAATCACACCACCTCACATTTACCAGCGAAATGGGCCGAGCTGGAAGAGTGACAATCCTGGAGGGAACTATTTTGGATGCTGAATCCACCTCTCAGATCCAGCCCGGAGATGTATTAGCCCAGAGGAGATACCTGTTCAGCACGAAGCATTGCGTAGACTGCTCAGCAATCCGTCCAGGATCAAACACTGTTTAGTGCTCACCAGTTCACTATTTAACTGACCAACAGTGCACTGATCTATAAACTTGGACTCGATAATCTTTTCAGCACAGGGCACTGTGCAGAACAAACAGAGGCATTGTTCTTTTCACACGGACTGGATATCTGTGCAGCATGGGGAGCTGTGCAGTGAATAGCAGTGAATTTATCTATTAATCTGGAGCAGTTTCCTTCCCAGCATACACAGCTGTGTACACTAATCACTGCATTGCTGAGTAACACTGTGTTAGATCACTACCCAGTGTGGGGAAACTTGCAGCTCCCCTCTAAATGCAGCTCCATATCTCCACTGTGGCATGACATAGGAGTGCTGTGGGATTGAAACTCACTGCCAGAGAGAGATGGCGGGGGAATCAGTTTAAATACCAACAAATGGGAGGAGCTTGGTTAAAAGACAGGGGGAGATTAAGAGAGAATTTCACAGAAGGATCCGAAGGTTGGATTTAAAAATTGTGAAATGAGAACAATTCGATAGCATCTTGCAATATAGGCCATTGTTTCCAGGAATGATGGGTGAGCAGGATATCGGTGTAAGTTAAGATGATGGAGAGTTTTGGATAAGCATTAGTCCTGCAGCTTTGTAACTAGGAATAGGATCAGCAGAGTCTTCAACTCATTGGGCAGAATCAAACAATAATTAGTCTCAGTGCCATTTTCATTGAGTCTGACAGAAGGAATGTCTGCACGAGGCAGAGCTAGTTTCCTGGTGTTATCTTATCGAACCCACCTCATTAACTATCCACCCCATTCCATGGTGTCCCTCTCATTCAATACCAGCCCAATTCTCCCACCCATCATGGCTGGAGGTACACGCCATCGCCCGGGGACCCCCAATATTCAGTGATCCTTGGCGCTGTTGCCATCTTTAAAAGGTCAATGGGCACACTGCCGAGCTTTCTCAGTTTGGAGCTGCCCTATATAGTTTACCCGAGTATGGCAGATAAGGAGAAATTACACCACAGCTTGTCGACATGGGCACGGAGGTCCTGGTGAATGGTCAAGTACAACAGGGGACCATTCTCTTCCCTGAGGGAGCCGCACCACCAGACGCACCGAGCATGGTATGAGTACACCATCCAGCACAGTGCAGTACCTGCAGTCTGAAGAAAAGTCCAGCAATACAGGAAAAACATCAATAACCTTTCCCTCTCTGTCAGGATAAGGGTCACCATATTCTCCCAACTCTCTCACACTTACTCTATATCTGTTCGCGTTTCCCCAGAATAAGGCTCCATCACTCTCACCACTGCAATGCAGCACTTTCTGTGACCAATTCTATTAAAATAACCTATGAATTGCTGATGAGCTGTTTACCCTTGGTCTTCTCTGTTTGAGAAAAGCCTTGTTTTGTTGGAGACAGTGCAAAACTTTCATCTGACTACAATATGTTTATAATATTGAAACTCTTTGTGCCTTCTCCCGAGAGGAAAGATGTAAAATACTATTTTAAATTTCTGCCTGTTCCCTGAAACCAGTTCCCCAGTCACATCCTCCAGGTGTCCAACATATTCTTTCCTGCCTTTCTTCCAAGTGTCAAACACACATCATGAAGAATTTTTATTTGTTATGGGAAAACCCTTGCAGTTAGTTTCTTTTCATATTTCTTGCCAATTTTGGAATATTATTCTTTATAATTTGTTTTAGACAATCTGCTTCTGGTTCTGAAAGTAAACTTCCCAAATGTGGGGGGCGCTAGAACTCACCAATCTGATTTTTTTAGTTTGTGATTGATTAGTATCATTCACAGCCTTTGTGCATCATGGGTGGTTCATCTTCACATCTTCATATCATCTTCTTTTTGACTTGAATCAATCATTACTGAGCATTACTAAGCAGTACCTGCTAAAATGTCCCACCCACACATCTTCTGACTTTGACCTGTGTCTATTTTCACACACTGTATTTGACAAGATATGTGACATAAAACTGTATTTGAAATGCCTGGCTCTTTTCAATCATTCAGAGGGAACCTATGTATGTGGCTGAACACATGATCAGCTGAGGGTGACTCCATTCTCCCAGTTTCCCTGCCTCTGTCATTTCTGTTCGATGATGCCACATTCCTTTCATACATGTCATCCTTTTCTCTCTAGCGAGAAATCCCCTAACTATGACGGACAGAGCTTTCAGCTGTGTCGGTCCCATATCCCTTACTTCTGCCCTCACTCTGTCCCCTCCTTCCCAGAACAATGATCGATCTCCCCTTGCCCTCACTTCTCACTGCACTAAAATCTGCATTCACAGAATCATCCTCCACCACTTCCACCACCTCCAGCAGGATAGTACCATCAAACACATCTTCCACTCTCGTCCAATGTCAGTATTTCACAGGGTCCATTCCTTCTGTGGCACTCTCCATCACCGCGAACACTTTCCCACACCCTTCTAACACCTTCCCATGTAAATGCAGAAGCTGCAACATTTGCCAATTCACCTCTTCCCTCCTCACTGTCCAAGGCCCTAAACACACCTTCCAGGTGAAACAGCATTTCACTTGCTCTCTTTCAATCCAGTCTCCCGTCATTGCTGCTCACAATGCAGTCTCCTTTACATTAGTGAACCAACCAGAAACTGTTCTGAGGAACATCTCCACTTTGTCTGTAAAAATGACCCTGGCCTTCTGATTGCTCCCCATTTCAATAACCTGCATTGCTCTCAAGATAATCAGAATTCTTTGAGGAGGTAATGACGGGTTCGACCAGACAGAATTACCTTTTTAAACTCCAGAAAGCCTCTGATATGGTACCGCACATGAGGCTGCAGGGTAAGATAAGGACCCATGGTGTTAGAGGCCTTGTACTAGTATGGATAAAAGGTTGGCTCTCTGACAGGATGCAGAGTGAGGATAAAATTGTCTCTCTCAGTATGGCAGCTGGTGACTAGCAGTGTTCCTCAAGAGTCAGTGTTGCGACCACAGCATTTCACTTTAAAGGTTAATGATCTGTGTGGCGGGGCAGAAAGCATTCTGGCTACGTTTGTAGATGATGCAAATATTGGTGGGGGGCATGTAGTATTGAGGAGGCGGGGAGCCTGCAGAAAGAATTCAACAGTTTAGGACAGTGGGGAAAGGAGTAGCAGATGGAATCCAATGTGGGAGAGTGTGAGGTCATGCACTTTGGTATGAAGTATACAGGCATGGACCATTTACTAAATGGGAAAAGAATTCAGTAATCCGAGTAACAAAGGGACTTGGGATTCCAAGCGCAGGATTCGGCATAGATACACTTGCAGGTTGAGTCAGTAGTTAAGAACTTCGAGGAGAAATTGAGGACTGCAGATGCTGGAGAACAGAGCTGAAAATGTGTTGCTGGAAAAGCGCAACTGGTCAGGCAGCATCCATTCCTTAAGAAGGGCTTATGCCCAAAACGTCGATTTTCCTGTTCCTTGGATGCTGCCCGACCTGCTGCGCTTTTCCAGCAACACATTTTCAGCTCAGTAGTTAAGAAGGCAGATACAATGTTGTCATTCATCTCGAGAGGAGTAGGATATAATGGTGGGGATTCTGAGGCTTTCTAAGGCTCTGGTCAGACCACATTTCCAGTATTTTGTTCCCCAGACCTCAGGAAGGATGGATTAGTCTTGGTTTGTGTGAAGAGAATTTTCACCAGACATGGAAAGTTTAATATATGAGGATCATTGGAGAACTCTGGGTTTATACTCAATCGATTAGAAGGATGGTGGGGGGAGGGGGGGGAGGGGGGAGGTGCGGGCGGGATCCAATTGAAGCTTACAGAATACTTAATGACCTGGATACAGACAAAATTGAGAGGACGTTGGCACTGGCAGGAGGGCACAGGCTTAGACAAAAGGGAAAACCCATTAGAACGGAGATAAGATGAAACGTCTTTAGCCAGAGAGTAGTGACATTGTGGAATTCCTTACCACAGAAGGCTGTGGAAACTAGATCATTTGGCACCAACGATATAGCCAGGAGCGAGACTGAGGATCTGAAAAGTGACTATAGAGAGTTAATTTGGAAGCGGAAGAGCAGGACGAGTAGCGTAGTGATCTCAGCTTTGCTACCAGTGCCATGAGCTAGTGAGATGAGGAACAATCAGCGAAAGCAGCTTTACACGTGTCTGTGAGGCTGGTGCAGGAGGGAGAGCTTCAGATACCCAGACCATCGGGATACCTTCTGGATAAGGTGGGACCTGTACACGAAGGACGGGTTGTACATAAACAGGAGGGGCACAAATGTCCTGTTTCAGAGGTTGGCTCGTGTGATTCTGGCAGGTTTAAACTAGTTTGACAGGGGGATCAGAATCAGACCACATGTAAGAGAGGCTTTAGTTGCAGACGGGAGAGTGACAGGATATATTCAATCTATCAAGAAGTTGTTCACGTTATGAAACAAAGGAAGCGGTTAAAATGCATCTGCTTTAATGCAAGGAATTTCTGAAATAAGAGTGACGATCTTGAGCATGGATCAGTACTTCTGGCTACGATGTCGTGGCCATAACGGAGACGTAGGTTTCACAGGGACAGGGATGGTTGCTTGATGTTCCAGGGTTTAGAACGTTAAAAAATCTTTAGGGGTGGCAGGGTGGCGCAGTGGTTAGCACTACTGCTTCACAGCGCCAGAAAACCGCGTTCAATTCCCACCTCAGGGAACTGTCTGTGTGGAGTTTGCATTTTTTCCCGTGGGTTTCCGCTGTGTGCTCCAGTTTCCTCCCACAATCCAAAAATGTGAAGTTGTAGTGTTAGATGAAGGGGTAAATGCAGGGGAATGGTTCTGGATGGGTTGCTCTATGGAGGGTTGGTGTGGATCTGTTGGGCCGAAGAGCCTGTTTCCACGCTGTACGTAATCCAATCGAAAAAAGAACAGAGGTGGTTGGAAAATGAAGAGGGGGTGTAGCATTGGTTATCAGAGGGTGCGTCACAGCTCCAGAAATTAAGGCTGTTGAGGAAGGTTTGTCTACTGAGCCAGTATGGGTGGAAGTTTGGAACAGCAAGGGAGCAGTCACCGCATTTGGGGGCTTCCTGTAGACCACGGAAGAGCAGAAGAGAGATTGAAGATCTCATAGGCGGGCAGATTCTGGAAAAATGCAAAAGTAGCAGGGATATTGTTATGGGTGATTTCAACTTTTCCAATATTGACTGGAACCTCCTAAGTGCAGATGGTGTGGATGAAGTCCACAGGTGTGTTCAAGAGGGTTTCCTTGCTCAGTATGTAGACAGACCGACGAGGGGAGAGGCTATTTTGGATTTGGTGCTCGGCAACGAGCCAGGACACGTGTCAGAACTCACGGTTGGAGAGCACTTTGGTGAAAGTGATCACAACTGCTTCACATGTAGCATAGCCTGGGAGAGTGAAAGGAGCAGTTTCCGAGGGAAGATATTTAATTGTGGAAAAGGAAATTATGATGCTATCTGACAGGAGTTGGGAAGTACAGACTGGGAGCAATTGTCCCACAGAAAGGGCACAGCAGACATGTGGAGACTATTTAAGGAGCAGTTGATGCAAGTGATACACAAATTTGTTCCTTTGAGACAGGTAAGAAGGGGTAAGATTAAGGAACTTTGGATGACAAGAACAGAGGAACTTCTCGACAAAAGGAAGCAGACAGCTAAGATAAAATGGAGCACGCAAGGATCTAGCACAGCTTTAGAGGATTACAGAGATGCGAGAAAGGACCTCAGAAATGGACAGAGGCGAGACATGATGGGGCACGAAAAAGGCTTGGCAAGAAGGATTAGGAAGAATCCAAAGGCATTTTTCTCATACGTGAGGAATAAGAGAATAATCAGGGAGAAGGTAGGGCAGATGAGGGACAGCGTAGGGAACTTATGTGTGGAGTCTGTGCAGATAGGGGAAGCCCTATCTGAGTTTTTTGCTGCAATTTTCGCCAAGGAAAGGGAACTTGTTGTAAATGAAAACTTCGAGGAGCTGGGCCAGATCAGCTTTGATCAGATCAAGATTGATGAAGTTGATGTGCTATCAATTTTGGAAAGCATTAAGATGGATACGTCCCCAGGGCCAGAACAGATTTATCCTAGACTGCTCCTGTAAGTGGAAAAGGAGGTTCCGAAGCTTCTGGCGAGGATATTTGCCTCCTCACTCTCCACAGGAGTCATACCAGAGGATTGGAAGGAGACTAATGTTGTTCTTTTTTTCAAGAAGAGTAATAGGGAAATCCCTGGCAATTCGAGACCAGTGAGTCTTAGGTCTGTGGTCAGCAATGTTTGGATAAAACTCTGAGGGATAGGATTTATGACTATTTTGTAAAGTATTATGTGATTAAAGGCAGTCAGCATGGCTTTGTGAGGGGCAGGTCATGCCTCACAAATCTTATTGATTTCTTTGAGGAAGTGTCAAGACAGGTCGATGACGGTCGAGCAGTGGATGTGGTACATGTGAATTTCAGCAAGGTATTTGATATGGTTCAAAATGTGATACTGGAAAAGCGCAGCAGGTCAGGCAGCATCGAAGGAACAGGAGAATCGACGTTTCGGGCATAAGCCCTTCCTGAAACGTCGATTCTCCTGTTCCTTGGATGCTGCCTGACCTGCTACGCTTTTCCAGCAACACATTTTCCACTCTGATCTCCAGCATCTGCAGTCCTCATTTTCTCCTCGAAGATTTGATAGGGTTCCCCATGGAAGGTTCATTCATAAAGTCATGAAGTATTGGATATAGGGAGATTTGTCTATCTGGATTCAGAATTGGCTGGCTGGCAGAAGGCAGAAAGTGGTTGTAGTTGGAAAGTATTCTGCTTGGAGGACAGTGTTGAGTGGGATCCCACAGGGCTGTGTTCTTGGGCCTCTGCTCTTTGTAGTTTTTATAAATGACTTGGATGAGTACGTTGTGGGGAGAATTAGTAAATTTGCTGATTACACAGGTTGGAGGTGTCATAGAGGGCTAATGCAGGCTGCAGTGCGACATAGACAGGATGCAAAGCTGGACTGATAAAGGGCAGATGGAGTTCAACCTGGATAAATGCAAAGTGATGCATTTTGGAAGGTCAAATTCGAATCCTGAATATAGCATTAAATACAGGATTCTAGGCAGTGTGGAGGAACAGAGGGAGCTGGGTGCGCAAGTGCATAGATCCATCAACGTTGCCACCCAAATGAATAAGCTGTCAAGAAATCACATGGTGTTTTGGCTTTCATTAACAGGGGGATCAAGTTTAAGAGCCGTGAAGTTTTTCTGCAGCCCAACAACTCCCTGGTGAGATCTCACTTGGAATATTATGTCCAGTTGTGGTCGCCCTACTACAGAAAAGATACAGAGGCTTTGGAGAAGGTGCAAATAAGGTTTACGAGGATGCTGCCTGGACTAGAGGGCTTGCTTTATGAAGAAAGTTTGAACAAGCTTGGATCTTTCTCTCTGGAGACAAGGAGGAGAGAGGAGAGTTGATTGAGGTGTACAAAATAATGAGAGGAATAGATAGAGTCAATACCCAGAGAACTTTCCCCAAGGCAGGATTGACTAGTACGAGAAGTCAATATATTTTGAATTAATTAGGAAGAAGGAATAAGAGAGGTGTCAGAGGTAGGCTCTTTATGCAGAGAGTTGTGAATGGTGGTGGAAGCAGAGTCATTGGGGACATTTAAGCGACTGCTGAACATGCGCATGGATAGCAGTGAGTTGAGGGGTGTGTAGGTTAAGTTACTATAATTTACATTAGGATTAAGTCTCGGGACAACATTGTGGGCCAAAGGGCCTGTTCTGTGCTGTACTTTTCTATGCTCTATGTTCTATTTTTGTGTACTTAAAACAGACACAGATAAGTTCTTGACTGACAAGGGGATCAAAGGTTATTGAGAGGAAGCAGGGAAATGGGGTTGAAAATCTATCAGTTGTGATCGAATGGCGGAGCAGACTTAATAGTCCGAATGGCTTCATATCTGCTCGTATTGTCTTGTGACCTTATAATATATCGGTCCTGGATGGCACGGTGGCTCAGTGGTTTGCACTGCTGCCTCACAGCATCATGGAACTGGGTTAGATTTCCTCCGGGTGCTCTAGTTTCTTGCCACAGTTCAACGTTGTGCTGGTTAGGTGAACTGGCCATGCCGAATTTCCGATTGTGTACAGGGACGTTGAGGTTAGGTGCAATAGTCAAAGGTCTATGAATAGTATTAGGGTAGAGAATGGGTTTGGTTCACATGCACTTTGGAGGGTTAGTATAGATCTGTTGGGCTGAAGGGCCTGTTTCCGCACTGTAGGGAATCTGAGAAAATACAGGCTGCTGCTGCTGCAACGAAGAACAACCCAAGCTCGAGTACCATCTCACTTTTCGCTTTGGTACGTTACAGTCTGTAGGAGTTAATATTCAATTCCATAAATTCACAGCCTGAACCCATTATGGCTGCTCTCCATTTTCCGTACACTCTCCCACCTGGGTTCCCTAAGATCGTGTCTTTTTAAGTTCCATTCAACAGAGAAAATCAATTTCTAATATTTACACATTAATGTACACCCATTATGTGTCTGTGTCTCTTTCACCACAATTTAAAGCCCATTTACCTTTCACACTGGGCCTCCAAACACACTTTCCCACCTCTGCCAAGATACTAAAACGCTCACGTTCCAATCCTTTACACTTCTGAAGAAGATTTACACTAGATTGAAATATTAACATTATTTGTCTGTCTCTGTGGATGTTTCCAGACCCACTTTGTTCATTCAAAAATGAAAAGTTAGAGAATACATTTTCAATATAGCAAAGATCATTGGATACAGGAAATCTGAAACAAAAACAAAAAATATTTAACTTACTGGATGCTTTGAGGAACAGTCACAGAACCCGAAATATTAAGTCTGCTTTCACTCCACAGGTGCTGTCAGACTTGTCAGTGTCTTCAGCAATTTCTGTTTTTGAACAAGTTTCAAACATGCGTGTCAAAGCTGCTCACACGCCCCGTCCAACATGGAGCACCATACACTGGGAAGTACATGATAATGCAAGGTATACAAATTCATTAGTTCTGAAACTGTCATCACCGACACGACAGAACTTTTTATCATGCTCATGGAGAGAAACAGAGGGAAACACATTCGCTTTAAACAGAAGTTGGCATTACTGGAGGGGAAAAGATTCAGATGAAAACGTAAAATGTTTTTGAGGCATGAAACAAATTGGAGGCATGGCATCATGAAGATACTCTAATAGTGTGAGAATTTTTTAAAAAGGAAGCGTTCCCACATCCGAAATCAAGATAGGGTACTGTGTACAGGGTAGAAGGGTGACCTGGTCCCCGTGCGAATTGAGGACAGGCAGCAGAATTGTACTGCAGATATTGCAGCTCAAACTGGGCATTCATGTGATGCTGCAAATCATAGCAGCTGTAGTAGCAGCAGCAGCAGCAGAATTATATTCAACCACCATATAATCTCTCAGTCTACCATTACCATGAAACTGGTCTCCGGTTCAGTGATGAGTGTGGGTGAACATGCCACGGTCAGAACCATGTGTACCTAAACATGATGACAACCCATTCAAGCTACCGCACTTACTGCTTACATTAACAAACAGCAGAACTAACATCTGATAGAGAGGGCGCAATGACCACAAGACTGTGACCACTTCTTTTAAAAGCAGCTATGAACTACTGCTGACCTGTCTACCCTTAGTCTTATCTGTTAGAAAAATTCTTGCTCCTTTTGTTAGAGACGGTTCAAGAACTTTCCTCCTATTACCATTTTGCTTACATCATTGAAATACTTACTGTGCCTTCCTCTGTAAAACATGGGTGTAAGTTAGCTGTATGCTCCCTGTAGCCAATTCTTCAGTCACACCTTCCAATTATCCTCAATGTACTTTCCTGACTTAATTTCTCCTAAGGTCACACACTCATCTTGAAATTCTTTTATATGCTCTGAAAAGCTCATGCTACTTGTTTTTTTGTATTTCTTGCCAAATGACTACATCATGTCTATTCTTCCTTGTTCCTCGCTTTCTAGATTAATACAGTCATATAGTGCACAAACAGACCCTTTGGTACAGCTTGTCCATGCTGACCAGGTTTTCCAAACGAAACGAGGTCCATCTGATTGCATTTTGTCCATATGCCTCTAAGATTTTCCCATTCATGTTTGTCCTAATGAATTATAACTGTTATAGTTGTACTTGCACCTCCCACTCTTTCTCTGCCAGCTCATTCCATATACACACATCACCCTCTGTGTGAAAACATTGATCCTTCGTCCATTTCAAATCTTCCCTCTTTCACTTTAAACCTGTAGGTAAAAACAATGACTGCAGATGCTGGAAACCAGAGTCTGGATTAGTCGTGCTGGAAGAGCACAGCAGTTCAGGCAACCTCAGAGGAGCAGTAAAATCGACGTTTCCGGCCTGATGAAGGGAGTTTGCCCGAAAGGTCGATTTTACTGCTCCTCTGATGCTGCCTGATCTGCTGTGCTCTTCCAGCACCACTAATCCAGCACCTTAAACTTGTGTCTTCTGTGGTTGAACTTCCCCATCCCGTGGAAAAGACCTTGGCTGGTCACTCTGTTCATACCTCTCATGATTTTATAAACTTCTACAATGTCATCCCTCAACCTCCTACACGCTATCTGACACTAATATTACGAACAAGCATTTAAAGTTTAGCACTGCAAATTTGAAACAGTATTCAAATGACAGGTAAGTAACACTCAGCCCAAGCTTCTTACTATAAGTTGTATTTCTCCATGTTACAATACTCCATGTTAAGGCAGGAGGAAGCTGTTACGATTACCAATAAGAGATCAAACACCTGAATTGCTTTGTCCAAATGGGGTGATGATCTCTACAGTGAAAGCGCATCACTGTCCTGAACCATATAAGAAGGGGAATTCTTGTACCATACGGTCAGCGTCTACCTTCAGCAGAGTGAGATGAAGGCCGAGTATACTTGTTGAAATTTGGATAACAGAGTGAATTCAGTGCAAAAGGGGAGAGGTGTTTACATTAAGGTTTATGCCAACAAGGAAACTTTTCAGAATGAGATGTGAGTGGGAGGTGTAAAACAGCATGAATGGTGAGGCCGAGCCACACTGATACCAGAGCAAAGTGGCAACGCAAAACGCAGCTTGATGCTACTGCAGAGTAGGTAGAATTCATCAAAGAGTTTCAGGTGAAATGGGTAGGGACCATAATGTGAGAGAATGTGCTCTGTAATTTGAGAGGAAAGACCTGGAATCAGGAAGGGGAGACGAGCAGGGAAGAGGATGGATCAGAAATGGCAGTGTTTAGTGCGGGGTAAATCAGGAAGCACAGCTGAAATTCATGCCTAACATCAGCTTATGGTCCCTGAAATAAAGATTATAAATCTGGCCTTCCACTAATGGTCATCGATTGTATTCTTGAGAGCTTTTGTCAACCATGTGTGGTTCACCTGCTTATCGAGTTCTTCTTTTTGAACAGAAACAATAATTACTGAGCGGTTTGGGATATCTGCTTGAATGTCTGCTCATGTATATTCACTGACCTTCCTCTGGGTCTATTTTCACATTCCGCTTCAGACCGGATGTGAGGCAGAAATCCTCAATTTAGATGCCTGGTTCTTTTCAATCATTCAGCGGAACTTCTGCATGTGGCTAAACACATGATCAGTGGAGACTGACTCCATTCTCCAAGTTTCTCCATCTCTGTTATTTCTGTTTGAGGATGCCACATTCCTGTGAGCTGTGTCTAACGTGACCTTATTTTCCTTCAAACCAGAAACCTCCTAACTCTGGTGGACAGGGCCTTCAGCTGTCACTGTCCATCCCCCACAGTGTTGCCCTCAATCCGCCCCCTCTGCCCCAGAATAATGATAGATTCCTCATTGTCCATACTTCTTCCTGCACTAGAATCCACATTCATATAATCATCTTACGCCATTTCCACCATCTCCAGCAGGACAGCACCATCAAACACATCTTCCCCTCCCGCCCACTGTCAATATTTCGCAGGAACCGTTCCCTCTCTGTCCCCTCCATCACTAGAACACATCCCCACTCCCCCATGGCAACCTCCCATGCAATTGCAGAAGCTGCAACACTTGCTCATTCACCTCTTCCCTCCTCAGTGTCCAAGGCACCAAACATACCTTCCAGGTGAAGCAGCATTTCACTTGTAACCTTTCAATCTGGTCTCCTATCATGGCTGCTCCCAATGCAGTCTCTCTATATTGGTGAGACCAAACAGAGATTGCTTTGAGGAACACTCCCACTCTGTTTGTAAAAATAACCTTGACCTTTTCATTGCTTCCCATTTCAATAACTTACCTTGCTCTCATGTTAACATTTCGGCCCTGGGCTGCTGCAATGTTCCAAGGAAGCACAACCCAAGCTCGAGTAAGAACTCACTTTGCACTTTCGTACGTTACATCTTGTCGGAGTTAATGTACAATTTCATAACTTCACAGTCTCACCCCATTATAACTGCTCTGCAGTTTCCATACATTCTCCCTCCTCGCCTGCCTACGACCTTGTGTGGTTGTATCTTCTTTATCGTTCACTCAATAGAGAGATCCCCTTTTCCCCATTCACATTTTAATTATTAGGCTACATCACACGATCTTCTCATTCACCACTACTAAAAGCACGTTTATCTTTTGCCACACCCTCTTTTACCCGTCAACCACCTCCCCACATCTGTCAAGGGATTATAAAGCTCATTTTCCAATCCTTTTCAGTTCTGAAGAAGTGTCATACTAGACTTGAATTGCTAACTCTGTTTCTCTTTCTCTGCAAATGATGCCAGACCTGTTGAGTTTCTCAAGAAATGAATAGGCTCATAAAAAATTTTTAATTAAACAAATGACTATGGATATTGGAACTGAAAACGCAAAAATTGCTGGAGAAAATGGGAGCTTCGTAGAAGGGTCACTCGCCCTGAAAGGTTAACTCTGCTTTCACTCCACGAGATGCTGCTGAGTTTCGTCAGCAATTTCTGTTTCTGAACATGTTCCATAGACGTGTGTTAAAGCTGCTCAAACGCCATGTCGAACACGGAATGCCGTGCACTGTGAAGTGACCGATAATTCCTGGATCTGAAACTGCATATGGCTGGCATCACTGACACTGCATAGCTCTTAATCATGATCACGGAGAGAAACACAGGGGAAAACATTCACATGAAACACAGAAGATGGCATTGGGAGAATGGAAAAGATTCAGATGCATATGTTAAGGGGTTTGAATAAAGTAACAATTTGGAGGCGTGACACCAGGGAGAGACCCTCAGCACAATGAGAATAGGAAAATGGAAGTGTTACCACGTCAGAAACCAGGCTAAGACACTAGTACAGGACTGATGGATGAATGGGTCTTGGTGTGAACTGATGGACAGTCAGTAGAATTGAATTGAACATATTGGAGCTCAAACTGGGCATTCATGTGGTGCGGTAGAATTACAGCAGCAGCAGAATTGTATTCAACTACAATCTGTAACATTTTCCCCAGGATAATCTCTCAACCTACCATTAACATCAAGCTGATCTATGGTTTAGCGACAAGTGCAGGTGAACATGATAGGGTCAGAACCATGTGTACCTAAACATGATGACAACCCATTAAAGCTACTGCACTTGACTGGTTACATTCGAAACAGCAGGACTAATATCTGATACAGAGGGCGAAATGACCCCAAGACTAACAGATCAAATAGAAGTTGTGCAGTGCTGCCACATCCAGACATAAATGTCGATGGACTATTAAACAACTCACTGGTGGAGAGGACTCCATAAATTATCGCCAACCTAAATAACGGGACAGCCCTGTACATCAGTGTAAAAGACATGGTTGTATTATCTGCACCGTCCTCAGCCAGAATGTTGAGTCGATGATCCACCTCACCCTCGCCATGCTGCCCGCAGAATCACAGATCTCAGTCTTTAAGCAATCTGATTTGCTGTATGTGACATGGAGAAACAGCTGAACACAGTGGATACGACAAAGGCATTTGGCCCTGACACCATTCCTGCAATAGGACTGAAGCCTTGTGCTGGACAACAAGCCGTGTCCCTGAGGAAGATGTTTCATTCCAGCTCCAACTCTGACATCTCCCTGGCAATGTGAACATTTAATCAGCTATGTCCAATCCCATAACAAGGGAATAACTACTGTCTGACCATTTACCACGCCCTGAGTCCCGTCGCGATAGTCACGTTGGTGGGAGTTCTTTTTGACAGAGCTGTCAAGCAGCACAGAAATAACCTGCTCAGTGTGGTTTCAGATAGCTCCCCATGTGGAGATGGTGCTGTTGTGGAGATGGCACTGGATTATTAATCGAGACCAGGCTAATGCTCTTGCAGCTGGTAGACGTTATAATTAATAAAATATCGAGATGTAAAACCTGGAGTCATTAACAGTGACCTTGAAGCCAATGTCGATTGTAACCATCAATATCCTTCCCCCATGTACTTTCAGGAAGTGAATCTCCCGTGCTTTCCTGGCCTGGCCTAAAAGTGACTCCAGAAACACAGACATGTGAAAAACTCTTCAATGGTCTCTGAAACAGCCAAGCAAGACACTCTATTGTCTCAAACTGTTCTGGAATCTTAAAGGATAAAACAGATCACCCGACTCCACCCTTACGATTAGAACGGCAAATACGACCGTATTGACCCTGCAGAGATCTGCTTCCTAACATCTGAGAGCAGGTGGCAACATTTACAGAGCTTTCCCACAGACTGCACAGAAACTTCGGGAAAGGAGTAAGTCATTCAACACACTGAGCATCCTCCATTCTAGCTCATGGTGAAAATCTCCTCAATTCAGTTTTCCCCACACAGTGTTCATATCCTTTAGTATGTTTAAACATCGGAACATATAAAATAGGAACTACTGTGTTCCCTTTGGTCCATAAATTTTGATCCTCCATTCAATATACAAGCAGTTATCCAATAAGGCGTGTTTATTAAACGCAAATTCGCTGCAACACAATTCGTGAATTGAGCCCCTTTCTTTATAAAGCGAGCTCCCGTTCACTGTTATCGGGGACCGTCTCTGGCACCAGCTGAACAGTAAATCCCAGCCTCAGGATTCCTCTGTCTGCCAAATGCACCCTCAGTGTGTTCAGCTAAAGCAGGAATATAATCCGCTCTGCAAGTCTTGAAACTGAGCCTGAATGTGCGATTTGTAGTCTACATTTAGAAGGAAATTAATTTCAAAACGGGAGGGGAATATCTTGGAGAGAACTGGAATTCCGCATCGGCATCACGTGGTCAGTCAGCTTGCGTGCTTTCTGGTGAAGATCTTGGTGAAAGATGCAGGGCTGCAGTCAGTGACTGTAGTGTTAGAGTGTCACATTTACACTACTAATTCATTACAATATTTATTTATAATGAATTAGAGATTTATGTAGCCTGTGCTATTGTTTGCAGGCACAGGAAGAATGTGCAAACTCCACACAAACAGTGACCTTAGACTGAAACTGAAGCCAGATCTCTGGTGCTGGGAGGCAGCAGTGCTAACCACTGAGCTACCACTGTGGGCAACACAACTTGCCTGCACAATTCAATACTCGAAATATGGCAAAACAGTAGAGAGATTCCATAAGCCCCAAACGTGTCATTAAGCAACAGGAGGAGGACATTGAGATCTTGGGCGGCTTGGCCAGGTTATAGGTGCAGGACATGCTAGCCATCAGGACTATAGTGTAGAAACATCAGGAGGACATTCAGCCCATCGTGTGTGTAGTGCAGGAACACAATGAGTCCAATCAGCCACCCATGCCCCTTACACAGCAATTGGAGCAGATCTTTTACAGCCGCGTGTCTATTTCACGGGAACTGAAATGGACTGTCGAGTTTATGGAAAAGGATGAACTTAAAATAACCAACTTCACTCGGGAATGGAAAGGTATGAGCAAACGTTTGGGACTGAAGACAAATTGGTCGAATCTGTTGTTAAGGAATGAACAACAGGAGACTTTGAAAGTCAAACCACAATCCATTAAAGGGAACATGATTTTATTAAGGATAAATCATGTTTGAATGATTTTATATTTTTTAAAAAAGTAAGACAAACAAGTTGAATAACGGGGATCTGAAAGATGTATTATATCTTAACTTCAACAAGGCAATGCATAACATGCTTGACTAAAGATTAATATGCAAGACAAGAGCACATGTGGTTAGAACAATTTATTTGCTTGGAGAGAAAATTGGCTAACCAATAAAAACCACGATATGGAGGTGCTAGCTTTGGACTGGGTTGAGTAAGGTCAATCATTACATGGCACCAATTTATAGTCTGACTGGTTTATTTGAAAACACAAGCTTTCATTGCCCTGCTCCTTCGTCAGGTGTTAGAGAGAAATGACCTTAGGCACAAAATTTATAAGGAAAAGATGAAAGGGTTGTACAACACATGCACATGAATTGAACACATCTAAGATGGCTGCTAAATCTTTAATTGCTTAGAATAGAGATGCAGGTATAGATTGATGAATATGCAAATCCAAGAGTTCCTTTCAAGTCCTGCCTGGAGATACCTTCAGGTATTATTGATATAACGGAGGTGATCCCTCCAGTCAGACAACGTATTTTAGGCAAGCGATCATGTTTGGAGTCTGTATGCGTCTTCACCTGGAAGTAGTTTGGGTTTATTTCCAAAGTAGGAGCTCATAAAATATCTCATTGACTGACTCTACAAATTGTAAATATTTTTGAGAAAATATAATGCATCTGGAAATACAAACCGGCAAATGAAAATTCATCTTACAGATTAGATGTGTGTGTGTGTGTGTGTGTATGTGTGTGTGTGTGTGTTTGCGTGCACGTGCATGGGTGTTTGAAAACAAGGTGCAGTGTCTGTGGGAGGGAGAGAGAGACAGAGTGTGTTTGTGAGAGAGTGAGGGGGAGTATGTGTGTCTTTGGGAGGGAGAGAGGGAGAGAGAGGGTATGGGTGTGTGAGAAAGAGTGTGTGCATGTGAGTGAGGGGGAGTATGTTTGTTTGCGGGGAGGAGCGGGTGAATTTGCACGGGTGTATTTAAAGGGGAGAGGGAAATGATGTGTGTCTCCTTGTTAAAACACGGGCAGATTTGGCAGATCCCTTTCCCCACACACAGTGTGTGGTTTCAGAGCTTCCCGTCTCTGCAGCCTCTTTTCCATTTGTTGTTCATGTTACAGACCCAGATGCTGTAACTAAAGTCTCCATGCTCCATCTAGAGTTGGTTCAGCAAATCCTCAGTTCTCCCTGAATGTATTTTGCAGCTCACAGCACAACCTCTAGCAAACTACTCCCATCACCTCCACTAACCTTTCCATAACAGGAGTCAGTCAGAACCCCATCCGCTCCAAGTTGGAGTCCTGTGCCTTGACAATAATTCTCGACGGGTTTCCTTATGTTATGGCCCACACAATCATCTGAGAGGAACAAACACAGGCTTTCAGTGGTCATGCACAGACCAAGTTTCAAAGACGTGTCTCAAAGCTCCTGGACCCCCTTTCCAACATGGAGCAACAGCCTGCCACATACCATTGCATTTTTTCTGAGCTTCACAATGCCAGCACTCGATACACTCGGGAGCCAAAAAACAACACCAAGGAAAGGTACAGAAAAACAAATAATTAATTAACTGATAACATGTTGTGAAAATATGGATAAGGAGATAGGGGAGTGGGAGTAACTGGAGAAGTGAGACAATGGTGTGTCCAATCACATAGATGAGAGCATTCAATAAAGTTTTTGCCAGTTCACTTGAAATGGTTAGTTACATCAAATTATGAATCTGCCTCACAGAACCATCCCAGACACCATAAACTGGGACAAGGGACCAGCCAGAATGGAGAGCTATGCACACCATGCTCGTGCACTACTCTATAATCGGGACTACCTGCCCAGCATGGGGACCATTGCAAACCTTTGCCAGTAGATTGCTAATATACTTGCACTACAAAAATGTCTTGCACGGGAAAATTTGTAACCCATGCAGTGAGTGACGGTAAATGGTCTCCCACAAATGTATGGCTCTGTGTCTCCACTGCTGAAATATAAGGCAAGAGATTGTGTGTGTGTGTGTGTGTGTGTGTGTGTGTGTGTGTGTGTGTGTGTGTGTGTGTGTGTGTTGGTGGTGGTAGTAGATATGAAAATTATTATTTTAGAGAGAATAGACATAGAGGAGATCTGTTTAAATGTGAACAACTGACAGGGCTTTGTGTCATTAACCGAGGGAGACTGAGGACCGTGTCATAGACAGAGGTAACGATGTTCTTTTGAGTATCAAAGTAAAGGCATGCCAGACCCAACAACACTATAAAGCAATCCGTACAGGAATGATGGGATTTTGGTCTGCCTTTAGATACAAGCCATGGAATACCGACTCAGATTTGATGAAGCAGCAGCAGATTATTGGCTTTATTAAGATTATGTATCATAGCTGAAGGTTCAAACAGCAGATGGCATGAACCAGTGAAGTATAATCTGCAGTTGTCAATAGTTAAAATTAGGAATGGTCAGGATATAGTGTCAGTAATCAGCTTGTAGCCAAAGGGATCACCGTAGTTGTGACTGGTCTGTTTCAGCCTCAGTTATTGGCCAGGGATGAGATGGAGTCTGAGGAAGGAAATGGAGTTTGCATCCAGAACAGAAGACAGCGACCTCCAAGCTTTCTATATTTAAATAGCAAGGGCAGTGATGCAATGAATCCTGGTTCATACCTGAAAGTGAGTAGGTCAATCAACAAGGCCCAGTGCCAGAACTAAAGAAGGAGAGAAAGAATGAACAAGTTCACTGTTGTTTGTTGTGGTTTGGGGCGTGAATACTTACAGAGTAAATGAAAAGAACAGTAATACAGTCGCACATGGTTAATGCAAATAATAAATCGACAGTGAAACTTACTAGGGACACCAACAATAGCCAGGATCGGATAATAAAAATATTGAATAATGTGAAGTGAATATTTCATCCGCAAATATAACGACCACCAATAATATGTAGGAAAAATCCAAACATAATAGGATAAACCCCTGTCCATTGTTGGAACATTCCAGTATAACATTCTCAGATTCTGATCCATTGTTGTAACATTCCAGTATAACATTCTCACATTCTGATCCACTGTTGGAACTTTCCAGTCTAATGTTCTCAGTTTCTGATCTCTCCCTCTCTCTGGAGCAGCCGGTCCCTGTTAGTGCTATCGGTGGTGCTCCCGCCCATACTATGGGATAACATAATGGAGCCCTTTTATCATTAAAAGATGGAAACCCTCTACTGGGGCAATTAGAATCCATGGAGACTGACATTAGTCACGGTACCAAACAAACAGGTTCAGTTAACCAGTTCCTTACATCATTTTACATAACACAATGAACAAGAACATTTACTCGGTTTGGATGGAATGGATGAGGGTTGCTGAGGGATAGACCATAAATCTTTCAAACTTTTTAATCTGTCTTCCCTATATGTGGGAGTATTGTCGGAACACTGCACTGTTGAATATGTTTCACCCTGTTTATAAAAGGAGACGAGCTGCATAAAATGTTTAGTGGAGACGTTTATAGATACCTTTGTGTAATGCTGCTCCAAGTTTGAAATTCCCTGTTATTAAGTCCTTTCTTAACCTTGTGACATCATTCAGAGCATTGAAACTGCTGTTCAGGCGCATGGAGAAACAGGAGGTAGTCAATCATCTGCTCGAGACTGGGACACAGGGGCAAGAGACAGTCTTTCAACTGTTCGAGACTGGGACACAGGAACAGGAGGCAGTCATTCAACTGCTCGAGACTGGGATACAGGGAAATCTAGAGGCTAGTGAGGCCCCAGATTTCTGTTCCCCAGGAACAGGAGGAGGTGACTCATTACCAACAGTCTGGGACACTGGGAGAAAAGGGAAATTGGTTTGTTACTAACAGAAATATCTGAATCAGTTGCATGAGCGAGTCATTCAATCGTGCTCCAACATTCTTCAAAACCACGGCTGATCTGATTGTAATAGCCTCATTCCATTTTACAGAGATTCCCCTCTCTGCAGCCTGTGCTCCATTTGTTGGTCATGTTGCAGATCCAGATGCTGTAACTACAGTTACCATGTTTCATCCAGAGTTGGGTCACAAATCCTCTGGTCTTCCTGAATTTCCACCGCAGCCTAAAACACAGCCTTCGGGAAACCATCCCCAGCTTTTCCACAAACGTACAAAAACTAGAGTTAAGTCAAATGTCAGTCAAATGCAAGTGAGAAGCCTGGTCTGAATCACTAATAGTTGAAGGGATTCCTCATGTTACTGAGCACATGAGTAGCAGAGAGTGATTAACACAGACATATAATGGATAGGCACAGACCAAGTTACAAAGATGTGCCTGAAAACTGCTAAAACCGCACTCTCCAACATCGAGCACAGGGCAGGACACTGGGACACACACAGAGACAACACATGCCCACAGACACATTATCGTCATAAGGATATAACTAGATAGGTTATGCTGAAGGATGGGATCAAGGCTTGTTGTGAGAAAGCAGGAGAATTGGCTTGAAAAGCATGTCAGGAGAAAGTGAGGACTGCAGATGCTGGGGATCAGAGCTTAAAAATGTGTTGCTGGAAAAGCGCAGCATGTCAGGCAGCATCCAAGGAGAAGGAGAATCGACGTTTCGGACATGCCTGAAGAAGGGCTTATGCCCGAAACCTCGATTCTCCTTCTCCTTTGATGCTGCCTGACCTGCTGCACTTTTCCAGCAGCACATTTTTAAGCTTTGAAAAGCATGTCAGCCATGATCAATAGCTCAGTCGACTGGGTGGGCCAAATGGCCTTGTATTCTGCTCTAATGATTTACGGTCAATGGTTCATGCATTTGTCTGTGTTTGTGTGTGTGTCCGTATTTTTGTGTCTTTGTTTTTGTGTGTTTGAGTGTGTCTGTGAGTACATGTCTGGATGTGTGTTTGGGTGTGTCTGTGAGTACATGTCTGGATGTGTGTTTGGGTGTGTCTGTGAGTACATGTCTGGATGTGTGTTTTGGTGTGTCTGTGAGTACATGTCTGGATGTGTGTTTTGGTGTGTCTGTGAGTACATGTCTGGATGTGTGTTTTGGTGTGTCTGTGAGTACATGTCTGGATGTGTGTTTGGGTGTGTCTGTGAGTACATGTCTGGATGTGTGTTTTGGTGTGTCTGTGAGTACATGTCTGGATGTGTGTTTGGGTGTGTCTGTGAGTACATGTCTGGATGTGTGTTTGGGTGTGTCTGTGAGTACATATCTGGATGTGTGTTTGGGTGTGTCTGTGAGTACATGTCTGGATGTGTGTTTGGGTGTGTCTGTGAGTACATGTCTGGATGTGTGTTTGGGTGTGTCTGTGAGTACATGTCTGGATGTGTGTTTGGGTGTGTCTGTGAGTACATGTCTGGATGTGTGTTTGGGTGTGTCTGTGAGTACATGTCTGGATGTGTGTTTGAGTGTGTCTGTGAGTACATGTCTGGATGTGTGTTTGAGTGTGTCTGTGAGTACATGTCTGGATGTGTGTTTTGGTGTGTCTGTGAGTACATGTCTGGATGTGTGTTTGGGTGTGTCTGTGAGTACATGTCTGGATGTGTGTTTTGGTGTGTCTGTGAGTACATGTCTGGATGTGTGTTTGGGTGTGTCTGTGAGCACATGTCTGGATGTGTGTTTGAGTGTGTCGGTGAGTACATGTCTGGATGTGTGTTTGGGTGTGTCTGTGAGTACATGTCTGGATGTGTGTTTGGGTGTGTCTGTGAGTACATGTCTGGATGTGTGTTTGGGTGTGTCTGTGAGTACATATCTGGATGTGTGTTTGGGTGTGCCTGTGAGTACATGTCTGGATGTGTGTTTGAGTGTGTCTGTGAGTACATGTCTGGATGTGTGTTTGGGTGTGTCTGTGAGTACATGTCTGGATGTGTGTTTGGGTGTGTCTGTGAGTACATGTCTGGATGTGTGTTTGGGTGTGTCTGTGAGTACATGTCTGGATGTGTGTTTGAGTGTGTCTGTGAGTACATGTCTGGATGTGTGTTTGAGTGTGTCTGTGAGTACATGTCTGGATGTGTGTTTGGGTGTGTCTGTGAGTACATGTCTGGATGTGTGTTTGGGTGTGTCTGTGAGTACATGTCTGGATGTGTGTTTTGGTGTGTCTGTGAGTACATGTCTGGATGTGTGTTTGGGTGTGTCTGTGAGCACATGTCTGGATGTGTGTTTGAGTGTGTCTGTGAGTACATGTCTGGATGTGTGTTTGGGTGTGTCTGTGAGTACATGTCTGGATGTGTGTTTGGGTGTGTCTGTGAGTACATGTCTGGATGTGTGTTTTGGTGTGTCTGTGAGTACATGTCTGGATGTGTGTTTGGGTGTGTCTGTGAGTACATGTCTGGATGTGTGTTTGGGTGTGTCTGTGAGTACATGTCTGGATGTGTGTTTTGGTGTGTCTGTGAGTACATGTCTGGATGTGTGTTTGGGTGTGTCTGTGAGTACATGTCTGGATGTGTGTTTGGGTGTGTCTGTGTGTGTGTCTGTGTATGTATCTGTGTGTCTGTGTGTGTTTGTGCTTCTCAGTATTTTCAGAAATGGAAATATCAATGTACGTTTTTATTATTTCTATTCTGTTTGATATTCACTTTTCCATCATCGTTTGAGGAACTTTGTTTTCGTCATGAATTTGTTATTTTAACAAATGAAGGAAGCCAACCTGACCACTTCCGCGGATGATCCTGACCTAATGTGAGACCTATATCATTGGCCATATCATCAACCTGGTTACATCGATAATTTGCTGTGACCAATGGAGCAGTGTCAGTAGAAAATACAACATTTACCCAACAACCCAAGGAACTCTGAACCAGTGAGCCTGACATCAGTGGTGGGTGAGTTGTTTGACGGGATTCTGAGGGATAGCCAATTGCATGCATTTTCAAAGGCAAGGGTTGATTGGGGATAGTCACCATGGCTTTTTGCATTAGAAATCATGTCACACTAATTTGACTGAGTTTGTTAAAGAGATGACCAAGCAAATTGATGAAGACTGTGTTTTAGATGTTTTCCATTTAGACTGGAAGAAGTTGTTCGACAAGATTCTGCATATTAGGCAAGTTAGTAAGGTTAGGTCACATGGGAACCAGCGCACCCAAGCCAATTGAATACAAAATTAGATTGAAGGGAGGAAAGGAGGTTTGTAGAGGATTGCTTTTTAGATTGGAGCCCTGTTTTAAGGGACGAGGGGGAATATTTTAGAGAAACGTAGACGAAATGTTTTCATACAGAGTGAGGTGTCCATATGGAATTATCTCCCAGAAGAAGTGGTGGAGTCTGGCATCTTGATGGGTATCTGAATAAGGAGGTTTAGATGAATATGAGCCAAATACTCTCAAATCAGACTCAATCATAATGGGATATCTGGTCAGCACTTACACATTTGCAGGCTTTATGACTCTATAAGAGGGATGAGCAGAAATTCTAAACAGGCATTTCAAGTGGGAATTCTCTTCCCCACAAGTTTGAGATATCTCTTTGTTTATATTTATTCATCGCTGAGTTCGTTAAGTATTGGACAGAGAAGTGATTCTTGCAAAATGGCACACAGACATGAAAGTGGAGCTGAGACCACAACCGGATCAGTCACAATCTTAGTCCCTGGTAGAGAAGGCTCAAAGTGTCTAATGACCAACTCCTGCTCCTCAGTCCCATGTTTTTGTGTTCCATTCATCCCATCAAACCTGCTACACACGAGCAATAAGAGGCTACTTACTTTTATCACAGAAACAGAGGAGACCATTTGGCCCCGCAAAACTGTCAAACTAGTTTGTGCTGGTTTGGAAAATGTAATTAGAAAACCCAGGCAGGGGTATGAAAGAGGGTCCTCATCACTCCTAACTGAGCTTCCCCTTTCCGCAAGCTGTGTTTCATTTGTTAGTCAAGTTGTAGATCCAGTTTCACTGTGAATACAGCCACCATTCGTCACCCAGATATGGTCCAGTCAATCTGTTAATATTCAATAACAGAGCTTCCAGGAAAATAACAGCCTCTACTTTCCAATAATAGAACGTGAGAAGGCCACAAACAGGGATATGTCATTCATCCACGTACCACCCACCCCCTCCCCCCACAAACTGGTCTTCGCCCACAATAAGATCATAAGGTCTAACATCCTCTTTCATGTCCAATTCTTCACAACCCACAACTCTGACTGGTCAAAAAGCACTCCCTGCCCCCACACTGTGACCTATTGAAATGAGCAAAAGATGTGAATACAAGGGTTCAGGGAGGAGTGACTGGCCCTGACATCAAGGCATCATTTTACTAAGGACGTTCTCAAGGAGCCTGAGAAGGATTGCACTTAATGGGAATGAGTTGTAAACTTCCCTGGTTCGAGTGATTTAAAGCATAACGCACAATGACTGTGGTTTGTATATAAAAATCCATGTAGTCCTGGACATATCTGCAAAAGATCCTCAAGGTAGTTCCTCAGCACACACATCATCAGCTGCTTCACAAATATCTTGCCCTCACCATAAGATTAGAATTGGGGGTCTTCACTGAAGATGACACAATATTCAGGAAAAATGTCCCCCTTCAGCTCCTGAACTAGTCTGTGTCCATGTGCAGCAAGACCAGGACAACATTCAGGCATGTGCTGTTGGAAGTATCGGTAACATTCATGTAACAGTGCTGCTGGACACTACACATTTCCACAGTTAAAAGGAGGAGACTATTCAGCGCCTCACGCTAGTTTCACATGAATATGAGGAAGTTATTCAGCTCAATGAAATTATTAGAGAAGAGTAGAGATAGCCCATTTAGTGCCTTCAACCAATTATACAGGAAGGGAAGGAGTCACGTGTTTCGGACCACACCAGAGCCCCTCAAAAATATTTGAAGGCGGTGGTCTAGACTCTAATGTTTTCTTACTTTAAAGGAAATGTAAAGTGATTTAATGTGACTGGACAACCTAAAAGCCGTTAAGAAAAACACAATTCATTTAAACACCGCAATTAAAATACAGGCAAACAGGAATTCAGTCTTTTGGAAATCTTATCTCAATGATAGATAGAGTAACCATTATTAATTAATAGTTCAGATACAGTAATACCCCACAATCAAATACTTAGGAAAAGGGCAAGTTCAGACACAGATTCTCAGATACAGTTCTCCAATCGAGGACAGAAAAAATCAAGTGAAAATTCAGAGAGAGTTGCAGCCAGGAGACTTCCACTGAAGCTTCCAACTCTGTTGAGACCCCAACAGCTTCTGGTGTGACTGAGAAACCAAAACCCTTCCTGTAAAGTGCACACAGTATTCTATCTATGGCCTAACCAATGCCATGTTTAGCTCATATTATTTCGCCTCGATGTATAAACTCTCTGCCTACAGTCCCGTGTGCTTTCTTAACTAGCTATTACACTGTCACATTCAGGGATATGTGTAGAAACACTCTCTGAGCTTCTTAGTGTGCTGCCATTCATTGAGTACTCCCCTATGTGGTTCCTTCTTCCACACTGCATCACTTCATATTTATCAGGTTTGCATTCCATCCGCCATTGATCTCCCCATCTGACCATTCCATTTGTATCTTCCTGTAAAATAAAGACTTCTTCCTCACTGCCAAACACCTGGCTAATCTTTGTATCAAACACAAAATGACTTACTGTACTCGCCACCCCCACTCCCCACTCTCCCCTCCACATCATTTATGAATGCCACAAGTATGATACGCTACACTGCTCACTGTGGTTCACCACCAGACACTGGTCTATCTCCACCACCTTTCCCGTAACATGGGAACACATAGCTGTTCTCTAGTCCTCTGGCATCGCCTTTGCGGTCAGATACGACTTAAACATTTAGGTCAGATCATTTCTTCTCTTGTCTCCTACAGCATCCTGAGATACAACTCATCTGGACTTTACATCATTCAAAACCATCAATTCCAATTTGCATCTTATATCAATCTGGTCGAGAGCTTCACAATGCATCCTCTTGAATTCTGTACCTGCCTCATCCTTCTCCCACGTAAAACAGTTGTGAAGCTCTCGTGTCACAATCTATCAATGTTCACCAGCTTCACACACAGAGAGCCCCCTTGGTTTCGAAATGGGTCCTAATTGTTCCCTGGTTATTCTGTTCTGATTGATGTTTTTGTAGAATATCTTGCGATTCCCCCTAATCTTGCCTGCTGCACTTCTCCATGCCGTTGTATTAGTCAGTCTGCTGTGCATGAATCTTCTAAGATCCCCTGAGATCACCTCTTATTCTTTGAAACAGTACAGAACACAGGTATAATCTCATCAGTTCTGCATACAGCCTGTGCAGAACGCTTTTACATCGATATTCCAATTTCCGTTAAATGAAGGCCAACTTCACTTTTAACTTTCCATGAGTAAATGTCCCTTCTGAACAGCGTTGGTTTAATTTTATTTATCATTCACGTTCTGAACTCTTAAACATCCACCTGAATATCCAACTATATTACATCCAATAGTTCTCCATTATCTCCCCTACAAGAAACATCTTCAAACCATTTCTAAAACGTTTGTTAACAGTGATTATTCAGGGGAGATCCAAGATGGCAGCGATCCAGTAGGACTGCTCTGCTGATCTCTGCACCAGAACCCAGACAAAGTGGTGCGTTCATCCTCTGTTTCTTCCCTATTGTGGTAAACATCGGTCGCTTTTGATCCCCAGTATTGCTCTATGCCATTTTAAGTGAGTAACGAAAATGTCTAATGGAAAATGACCACGAGGATCACAGCCAACAGGGCACTGCAGCAATGGATACGCCCGCGACTGTGATGTCGGCCTCCCCGAGCACCCCAGGGATCTTATTTGTGGGACAGAGACTGGTCTTGGAGTGCAGGCGCCTGTGAGAGAAGATTGCTTCAGCAGTGGAGGAGACCAGAACCATGCTGGAGCTGGTCTCAGCCAAGCTGCCGTAGCATGGCCAGGAGATCCAGCGTCTCGGGCCACACATCGAGGAGGCGGAAAAGGGGACCGCGGCTTTGGAAACCATGGCAGAATGCTCAGTGGGTCGTGTCCAAGCCCTGGAATGTTAGGTACAGGCCTTAGTGCAGCAGGTCGAGGACCTCGAAAATCAGACCTGTCAGAAGAACATCAGCCTGATTGGGCTGCCGGATCGGAAAAAAGAAAGCCAGCTCGTCAGCTTCTTGGAACATTAGCTCACAAAATGTTTGAAACTGCATGTCAGGGCAAACTGGGTGTGGCTCGAGCGGACCCACCGGGTCGCAGTGTGCAGGCCCGGATCGGACCAGCGCCCCTGCCCAGTCCTTGTGCAACTCCAGCACGATAGAGAAAAACAGGTGCTGGAACCTTCTGGAGGTCTGTGAAGGATCTATAGGTTCTGATCTAGAAAGGATCGCGAATTATGTTTTTCCAAAACCTTTCTACGGCTGTGATCTGCACGCAGCAAGCCTTTGATAAGGCAAAAATGACGTTGAGGGATGTGAATATTCTGTACTTGGTAATATAGCCAGCAATATTACGTTTCAGCCATGGAGGGTCTGTGCTTAATTTTGGCTCACAAGAAAACGCAAAGGACTTCCTGTACATATTAAAATAGACTGGCTGGTTCAAATAATATGGACAATTGCGTTCCCTTTGTTTTCTCTGGGCTTTGCCTGGTTTACCTCGTTTTGGGTTTTTTTTTAAAGTATGTGGAGGTCCCATGTTTCCGTTTTCTCTCTCCTCCTTTCTTCCTCCCCTCCCAGTATCCTTTGATTTTTCTATCATTTGCTTTTCGTTTGTCTCTTAGTACGGAATGGGAAATGGGTTGGGGCAGGTGGAGGTGGTTACATTTTGTTTCACCAGGACCGTCTCGGGTGAAGGTACGGATGGGACGGGGTTAAATGCCCACTTTTAATTTTCTTGTTGTGAGATCAGTGTACCGTTATCTAACATTGTTTTGTCTGGATTGGGAGTGTCTTCAGCGAGGAGGAGCCATGGGGGATCAGTGGTGGTATGAGCGTCCCCTGTGAGCAAGGGGGATAGTCTCTGCTTATTTGTGTTCCATGTTGGTTCATGGTAGAAGTAGTTGTTAGAAGTTTTGATTTGGTTGTTTTTGGAGTTCTATTTTCACATTTATACGAACTGTTTACAGCTTTCCCTTGGCGGGCTATAAATGGGCTTTTTCGCCCAGTGGGTCATGGGCTGCTTCGGATGGTTATGGCTAAACACTCGTTTAAATGGTGCACCTGGAATGTTAAAGGGAACCATTCACTGATTAAGAGAAAAAATATATACGTTCAAGACTTAAAAAGGAAATGGTTGATGTAGCCTTGTGCAAGAAACATATCTAACCAATAAGGAGCATTTAAAGTTCCAGCAGGGAAGGTTCAGCCAGGTGTTTTTTTTATCCTTTAATTCAGCAAGTAGAGGAGTAGATTCACTCATTCATAAGAACCATCCACTTCAGTAGTTTGACCAAATTAAGAATGAATGTGGGTGGTCTCTGATCCTTAAAGCTTTAATACATGGAGGGGAATATGGGACCTTGATTAATATTGCCCCCAGCACACCCCCTCAAATTACATATACATCCGCTCTCCTGGTTGATGATCCTTGGGGCACATCATACAATTAAGGGGAGACTTGAACTGACGTATGGACCCCGAAGTGGATAGGATGTCGAGGGGCCTCGCGGGTATTTCCCCACCACCCAGGCAGCTGGTTGACCTGAACAGGTAGCTGGGTTGGTGGATGTGTGAGATGTCTTCACCCTGAACATAGGGACTTCACCTTTTTTCTAACCCACATAAATGCTATACTAGGATTGACATGTTGTCTGCCCCATTGGTCTTTTTAAATTCGGTGCTGTCCTGTAGAATTGGGAACATAGCCATTTTTGATCATGTGGCAGGGTACATGGAGGTTAAAGATGGTGGCGATGGGACAGGCTCACGGCACGTGGATCCTTTCCTCCTGAAGAATAGCAAATTCTTTGAGTATTTTTGGGGGGGATTTTAATCTTTTTGGGACATTAACTTGTGTACGGCCAGTAATCTGACGGTGCTCTGGTAGACTGCCAAGGCCTATACAAGGGGTTTGATTATTTCTTACTCGGCGACTCAGAAGTAGCAGAAGGGAGAGCAACAGCGTATGCTTAAGGCTTGGCTGAAGACAGCTGAGATACCATACTTTGGCAGATTGTCTGTAACTTAATCGCAGCAGGTTACAGCCCTCCGGACTTCTCTGAATGTTGCACTCGCCCAGACAGCAAAGAGTGAGATCTCCTTTGCGAAACAGAAGTTATTAGAGCATGGTGATAACCAAGTAGATATTAGGCAATCTTGGCCAGAAAGAAGATTGCTGCTATTATCACCCACGATCCCAAAAAATTAATGCAGAGTTCAGGAAATTCTACTCTGGGGTGTTCCAGTCAGTGGGCTGGGAGTACTGATTGGAGACGATGGAGTCCTTTTTTAAGACCTTGGACCTGGCAGGTGTAATTTCAGAGCAAGCGTCTCTTTAGAATGCCCCTCTGATAATCCGAAAGATACACGAGACAGCGAGCCAGTGCCAGAGTGGTATAGCCCCCGGCCTAGATAGATTTTCGGAGTGAGTTTTGAAGGAGTTCAGAGATAGGCTGGCTGGGCCAATGTTGGATATGTACAATCATTCGTACAGTCAGGAGTGCCTCCCATCCTCTCTCAGAGAAGGAAATGTTTCTCTTATTCTCAAGAGAGGGAAAGTCCCAGAGGATTGTACTTTGTATATGCCTATATCATTATTACATTTGGAATTTAAAATTTTGTCAAAAATGCCAGCTTTGAAGCTGGAGAAGATCTTGCCCATAATTGTGGAAGAGGACCATTTTTATGAAGGGCCAAGTGGTCCTATGATAATAGTGGAAGAGTGCTAAATTTGGTTCCAGTGTGCCAGCAAGGTTTGATTCCAGACTCGGGATTCTCCCTGGATGCAGAGAAAGCATTTGACCGGATGGAGTAGATGTGCATCTTTTATGACCTTGAATGGTTTGGTCTTGGAGGAGTCTTTGCCAGGTGTTATATAGTGACCCAAAAGCACTGGATGTCACTAATGGTAATTAGTGGATTTCACTAATTTTAGTATTGACAGCGGTAGCCAACAAAGTTGCCCCCTTTCACTGTTACCATTTACATTAATGATTAAGCCGTTGGCAGAAGCCATCCGGAGGGACACCGATATCACTGTCGTGGAGGTAGTATCAGGAAGGCATAAGATCACCCTTTAAGCAGATGGCGTTCGTCTCTTTCTAACGAACCCAATGATATATGTTTAATACGATTGATTACTTTATTTGGCTCTTTCTCAATTTTATGAAATCGGAGGCCATCCCTGTTGGGGGTCTTATTAGAGTACCCGACCTTGGAGTGGAAACTGTTTCCCTTCCAGATGGTGGCAAGGAGGTTTAGGTATTTTTATCACCCAAGCCTTCGATCAGTTATATAAAGCTAACTTCGTGCAGTTGCTAGAGAAGATAGGACAGAATTTTCAATATCCTGTTTGGGTTAGCTGTGGTTCAAATGAATGTCCTTCCTTGTTTATGATACTCCATGTCAATGCTCCCTTTGACGCTGCCCAGGCTGGCGCTACGGAGGCTTAACACTTGGCTTTGATCTTTCATTTGACGTCAAAGATGGCCTCCTATGAACCTGGACAAATTGCAGCTTCCACAGTGAATGGGGGCGTGTAAATTTTCTATACTTTTGTGCACTCACTATACGCGATGGATTATGTCCTTTTCGAGATTTTAACGTCGCTCGTCGATGAATGAATACCGCTATCTAGCGAAACCACAGCTAGATGATCTTCAGGGGACGGTATAAAGCAACATGAATCAGAATTTCAGTGAAGCGACGGATGAGCTGGGTTTTTCAACCATTAGACTATGTTACCACTCATCACCTGTTGTGTGTAGCGTGTACTTTAATTATTTATCACCGCTATTACCCATCACCCTTCCTATGTCACTTAAAATACTATAATTTTATTATTAAAACGTGTAAATTTGAAAATAGTAATTTAAATCAAACCTATTTAAATTGCTAATTAACATTATTAAAATACTTAAAAGTTAAAATGTAACATTAAAAAGTTATTAAATTTTGTCAAGAGAGAATTTTAAGAGTCCAGAAAAATCGGTAGCAACTCGAGAGTCAAAGATAAAATAAGGTTTGTGATATTCTGAGTGAAAGATTTAAATTTGATGTTACCGAGGTCTTTCATTAATTCCATGTTCTTCTCGAACCATTTCCCTCGGGAACCTATCACAAAACCATAAAAAGATATATTTCCTCCTCTGGTGAGGTCCATTATCTCCTTTTCTAGTTGTTTATATTTGCTTTCTTTTCATCCCAAGCCGACTCAAGAGAGTTAATCTGTAGGTCCGTTCTAATAGTAACGTCCACCATGACAATCTGATGTTCCTTCTTAAAAATTAAATCCGGAATCCAAAGTTTTCTAATATCATCTTTGATTCGTGGTTCTATATAAATTATCCACCCATTCTTCCTAACAAACTTGACTAATTCCTCTAATATCCTATTATGTCTTTTAATTCTCATACTTTTAACGTATGGACACCATCCAGAAATATGTGCAAACGTCTCCGAAGTATTATTACACCTCCTGCAATTCTTGGTGTTGAACGGCCTTCCGTATGACAATAATGCCCATGTTGGAAATAAAGTTGTTCTTAAAAAGATCGAATTAATAACTGTGGACGTCTTCATAAAATGCAATTTCGTCAACCAACTGTTAGATATATTATCGTTTTTATAATAAAGGACACCTGCCCCTTGACAGGGGAGGGCCATCCACCTCTGTAATGAAATGGATCTCCAATTTGCATAATTTGTACTGCTAAATTCTTCCATCTCATCCTCACCATCTTCCTCGAAAATTCCGTCTTCACCCAATTGCCGATTTATATTCAGGTTCCAGATATTTTCCAGCACTTCTAATTTACTAAATTTATACATTTTCACAGCCACCCTATCACCCTCGAACCAAAACGAGGCATGCAAAATTTTGTCCTCGGATTTATGTTGCGTTCCATACTTCCTCAAAATCAAGACTGGGATGAAGGTTGACAATCTGTTTAATGCAAAGCCACCATCACAGGACTTAGCATATAACACTCCATCCTTGATGGATTGTGGGAGGTGTAAAATTTCTTTAACTGTGCTTTTAATTATGTTGTCTAGTTTATTAAGATAAGTAATTGAAACTTCTGATAAAACTACATAATAATACAACCTAGGAATAAAATACGTTTTTAAAAGTTCTAATTTTTGCACAGGTTTTAAAGGGGATTTTTAAAAAAATTCCTATCCATATGTTTAATTGGCTTTCCCAGTCTGATTAGCTTACGCCAAACCATGAGTCTCTCTTAGCTCCAAAGTATTTATCTGTGTTTCCTGGGTCTATAAACTGTATATTCCCTTATTTTAGCTTCCAATTTGCTTTATCGTTATATATGGATGTCTTATTCTTATAAGTAAAGTAGAATCATTTCGTTTTATTTATATTAACCTCCATTCACGTATTGTTACAAAATGTTTCCACAAGTTTTAGATTATAAACCATACCAACATAGATTGACTAACTAGAGCTATATCATCTGCGAACGCTAATGTTGCGCAGTGATAACTATCTCTCTCTAATCCTAAAAATATTCCTTTCTTCTTCTCTTCATTGGTACTTATCAAGGGGTCCATTATTATATTAAAAAGAATTGGTGACAATGCACCCCATTGCTTGACATCTCTTAAAATTTTAATTTTTCCAGTTTTACAATTAAAACCTTCTACTTGAGTCAAATTATTATCGTAGAAATTTGTAATCAATTTAATAAGTATTAAAGGGAGCTGGAGTCCTTTAAGGGCAGTTATAATTAGTTGATGGCCTAGTGTATCGAAGGCTTTTGCTAGATCCACAAAAAACACCGCTAAATCTCTTTTATTCTTTTTAGCGCCATTAATAATATTTTCCAGGATTTTAATGTTTTCCTCACATCCTGCTACATCAGCCATAAAGCCTTTTTGTCTTTTTTTTAAATTTTATCACTTTACTAAATCTATTCGCTATAATTTTTGTGAATAACCTAAGCATAATTGGCCTCCAATTATTAATTTCTCTCAATCCTTCTACCTCACTCACTTTCGGAATCAATACCTACTTACCTTCATTTGATCTGGGATTTGTCTGTTTTTATCCAAATGGCATATAATCTAGGAAGTACCGTATTGTTTTTTATTGAATATCTTAATTATCACTTTCAGTGTTATCCTATCTGGTCCTGCAGCGCTTTTCACGTCCATTGCCTTTACCCTTGATTCACGTCCTCCACCGTTACAGGACTGGTCAGAATTTCACCTACAGATCCCTCACCTTGACTTTAATATTTAGCAAAACCTCTCAAGTTATTTTTATCATTAGGGTTAGATAATCTCTCTTTATAATAATCCTCTAACTCTTCCTTACTACGGGGGTACTCGCACATGGCGGGGGCCCCCATTAGGGTTCTCGCTAGGAATTGCCTCTTAGCTTTGGAGAAAACCTGAATTTCTTTAAATTTGCCCTTCTTTCTACTATGTCTTCTTTCAGCTGTATTTTCCTTACTATTTCTTCTCTGTCCACTATACCTTTGCATAAAACCTACTCGTTTAACATAGTTCACTTTTTAGACTTATCATCTTCAGTATTCTTTTCTAATTTATCCATTATCCTACCCATGATATTGTCGTAGTCCTTAATGGTACCTTTATTCCTACCCATGTCATCTTCTACTATTTTAATTAATTCTGTTAGTGACCTACCATTATAACCTAATTTTCTGAAGTATTATTATTATCCTGATGACTTCTCATCTGTTCCTCTTTCCACTACTACCATACCTACCTCCTGGTCACTATTCTCCATTTCATTATTATCACTAATATTAAGGACCAATTCTTGATCTTTACCCTTGTCGTTATTGGGAGAATTGTTTGCCAGGTGGGTGGGTCATGATGAATTTTGAGCAGCTGAGCCAGGAATATGAGATATCTGTGCGGAACCTCTTTTGTTACTTTCAGCTTCAGGACTTTATACAGAAAAAGACGATATTAATGGTTCGTCTCTGAAATTCAGATATGGAGACGAGAGTGCTTCAGTGTACGGGCACTCTCTCGGTCAGCGCCTTCTGACATTTATTAGGAGATAGTGTCTCAAAGGACATACACCAGAACAGGAAGAGGATATTCATCCCCTGGAGCCTGATTTACAGTTACGGAAGGAGGCCAGTCAGCTCCTCCTGTCGATAACACTGGGCCCAGAGTAGGCCATGCAGCACCAGTACCCTGTAATGCAACAATAGTATCAGTCTATTCAGCCTCCTCAAGTCTGTAACATAGGAACTGGAAGAGGCCACACAGAGACTGGAGGTTGGTGCACTGGGATACCAGGAGGACATTCAGTCCAATCGAGCCTGTTGCACGGGAATTGCAGAAGGAAACAATCTATGAGATTTCTTATGGGAAAGGAGAAAGACGTTTACCTCACCTGTCTGGTGTATGGGAACAGAAGAAGGCCAATCATTCCCTCAGTCCTATATCAGGGATGCAGGAGAGACCGTTCAGTATCTCCAGCCTGTGATGGAGGAATATGAAAAGTTTTTTTCAGCCCCTCAAACTGTTATACAGCAATTGATTCAAGATGATTCTCGATAGGAGTGACAGAGACAGGGTAGATGTAATGGGGAACTTCAACTTTTGAAATATTGAACGAGAACACGATAGTACGAGTACTATAGAGGGGTCAGATTTTGTCCAGTGTGTGCAGGAGGGTTTCCTGATGTAGATAGGCCAGCAAGGTTGTATTGTGCAGTTCACTAGCCTGGTCTGAACACTATTACATGCTGCACAGATATATCATCTGGATTATGCTGTAGACAGTTCGTAGACAGGCCATCAAGGGGTGAAGCCACATTAGTTTTGATACTGGGTTATGAGCCTGGTCAAGTGTAAGACTTGGAAGTAGGTGAACACTTTGGTGAAAGCAATCACAATTCTGTTATGTTTACTTTAGTGATAGAAAGGGATAGTTGTATACCACTGGGCAAGAGTTACAGCTGGGGGAAAGGCAATTACGATGCAATGAGGCAAGATTTAGGAAGCATATGATGGGGAAGGAAACTGCAGGGGATGGGCACATTAGAAATGTGGAACTTATTCAAGGAAAAGCTACTGTGTGTCCTTGATATGTATGTACCTGTCAGGCAGGGAGGAAGCTGTAGAGTGCGGGAGCCATGGTTTATGAATGAAGTGGAATGTCTGGTCAAGAGGAAAACAGTGACTTATGTTAGGATGGGATGTGAAGGCTCAGTTGGGGCACTTGAGGGTTACAGAGTAGCCAGGAAACACCTAAAGAGAGAGCTTTGGAATGCTTTGCCTGCAACAGTAGTAGATTCGCCAACTTTAAGTACATTTAAGTCGTCATTGGACAAACATATGGACGTACATGGAATAATGTAAGTTAGATAGGCTTAAGATTGGTATGACAGGTCAGCGCAACATCGAGGGCCGAAGGGCCTGTACTTCGCTGAAGTGTTCTATGTTCTATGTTCCCCTATCTCCTCTGACTCCTGGTGCATGTTCCCTCCACTATCCTGATGAGCCCTACCCTCACTAAAGCTATCATCTTGTTCCTCACAAAAGTATAGAACATCTTATGTTTTACTTTAATCCTACTCAGCAAGTCTTTTTCATGCCCGCTTCTCGCTCTACTGCGATTATTCTTCACTTCCTTCCTGACTACATTGTAACCCTCTAGAGCCTTGTCTGATCCTTGCCTACTTAACCCTAAGTCATTTTCCTCCTTCCTCTTGAGATATTCTACATCCATTGATGCAATGGAGATATGGAGCTGCAAATGGATTGGAGCTGCACATCCTGTCACTTCCAGCATGGGCTGCAGGTTTCCCCACGCTGGGCAGTGATCTAACACAGTGTTACTGAACAATGCATTGGGGCAGTGTACACAGCTCTACATGCTGGAAGGGTAATTGCTCCTGGTTTACAGATCCAGGCCCCGGGGTGGCATACACTGCTCTACATGCTGGGAGGGTAAATGCCCCTGGTTTACATAACAATTCACTGCTGTTCAATGCATAGCTCCCAGTGCTGGAGAGGCAGTTCATGGACTGGTGTGGTCTGCACAGATTGCTGAGTTGTATTGAGCAGTACACTAGCCTGGTCTGAACACTGCTACATGCTGCACAGATATATCATCTGGATTATGGTGTCTGATTCTGTGACGTGGATTTCAGCTGATTTGTCAGCACATGTACTTTATATTCTTATTTTTGTTATTGGACCTAAGAAAATACTACTCATCCAGTTTATCCCATTTGTCTGAGAAGAGCCACGTTTACTGAACTTGTCGAGCAAATAATCATCCAATTATGAACATGAATATCCGTCCTCCTGTACCTTAACCTGGCCGTTGGTGCTCATATCTCTAGAATCCCGGGCATATCATTATGAAGCTCAGAAACAATGTGCAAAACGTATGGCTCGTGGTCTCCTGTACGTCCTGGCTGTGGGTCCCATTTAGATCCCTAGTGTATCGAAAGCTGGCATTGCGAAGCTCAGGAACAATGAAATGGTATGTGTCAGACTGCTGTTCACTTCCCGGTGTGTTCCATGTGGTGCTCCATAGACAAGGGTGTGTGTGCTGGGCTGTTGTTCACTTCCGGGTGTGTTCCATGTCGTACTCCATAGATCGGGCGTTGTGTGCTGGGCTGTTCACTTCCTGGTGTGCCCCATGTGGTACTCCATGGACAGGGATGTATGTGTTTGACTCTTGCTCACTTCCTGGTTTGTCTGATGTACTGCTCCATAGGCGGGGGGGGGGGGCGGGTGTGTTTGGCTGCTGTTCACTTACTGGTGTGCCCCATGTGGTGATCATTGGACAGGTGTGTGTGCGTGCTGGTCTATTGTTCACTTCCCGGTGTGCCCCATGTGGTGCTCCATGTTGGACAGGGGTTCCAGCAGCTTTAGACATGTCTTTGAACCTTGCTCTGTGCGGGTCCACTGAACACCTATGCTTATACCTCTCAGTTGATTGTGTCGTCAGTATCACGAGGAAACCTCTCGAGTATTATTGAAAAGAGCAGGCATCTAACTTGTAGCTGAGGGGCTTCTGAATGACTCCTGTTATACAAAAGTTAGTGGAGGTTAGTGGATGGTTTGCTGGAGGTTGTGCTCAGACATTCAGGGAGACCTGAGGATTTGGTGACCCAACTCTGGATGGACCATAGGGACTGGAGTTACAACACTCGTGTCTGTAAGATGAACAACAAATGGAGCAGAGGCTGCACAGAGAGGAAGATCTGAAACCACAGAGTGAGTGTGCTTGGGGAAATGGATCTGCTGTATCCACACCAGATTCTCCAGGAACAGCTTCCCAAGTTACATTTAACGCAGGAGCAGAGTGTGAGGGGATCCTGATTGAACACGTGGTGTCACTTCCTTCAATAAAATGAGCATCTTCACAACAGGCGGAGGCCGGTACTGCCAGGGTCACTGTTTCACTCAGCTTCTATGATCCCAAACTTTTTGGGCAGGAGTGGGTGACAGATCCATCATCTCCCAGTACGCCGACGTCAACATCACCATTTGGAGACGGAGGATATATATGGTGGTTGAGAGCAATGGGGTCCCTGTGAACATCAGGAAGATGGAGCAACACTTCCCGTGTCTGATCGGGTCAGAATGAACCCTCCAGTACACACTGCATCACTACGTCCTGTGGTATTTTTCCGTTTCAGTAACATGCTATCTGCCATTCTTCCTAAAGAAAATAGCAGACTATGTATTATCTTTAATCCCATTTGCTAAACTTTTATCCATTGACTTCACCTGTCCATATCCAATTACAGACTCTCCACCTTCCCTTGATAATTTAGTTTCCTGTTTATTTTAGTTTAAATGGCAAATTTAGTTGCAGTACATTTATTCCACTCCTCCTGATCATTGATACAGATTGTAAAGAGCTGTGGACCCTGCACTGGTCACTGTGACTCCACTGCTGACATTCTGTCAAACTGACTAAGGCTGATTTATCCAGAGTGCCTGCTTCCTGTCTGATAACCAGTCCTCCCCCATTTATGTGTAACACATTCAAAGCGCTGAGTAAGAACGAGGAGCATCAGTTCGGCAATTCAGCCCCTCAGGCCTCTTCCGACATTGAATACAATCATAGCTGATGTCATTGCGGCCTCAGTTCCACGTTCCTGTCCGCTCTCCATATTCCTTCATTTACTCAATATCCCAGCACCAACTGCACTCTGGGGCAGTGAATTACGCAGATTCCCAACCCTGTGACAGAAGTATGTTCTCCTCACCCCTGGTTTAATTTTCCCCCACCTCATCCTAAAACTATGGTTGTAGGATCGTTCGAGATTGTCCTGCATGAGGAAATATCCACTTCACATCTACATTGTCAATCACCTTTAACATCGTCCAGAACTCTGACATCTCCTCTCATTTTTCTGTACTCCAGGCAGCGTTGGCCTGAACTGCTCAATCTCTCTTCAAAGGAGAAACTCCTCATCTCTGGAATCAATCTAGCAAACCACTTCTGAACTGCCTCCATGGCAAATACATCCCTCCTACAGTCAGGACACCAAGACTGCACACAGTACTCAGTTGCGATCTCACACCTCCCTCCCTTTATAATCCATTGTTTTAGAAATAAATGCCAACGTTACACTTGCCTTTCTCATTATCTTCTGTACCTACATCGGAGTATTCTGTATTATGGATGTGGACAGCCAGATCCCTCTGTACCTAATCATTCTGAAGTCTCTCTCCATTTGGATAATAATTTGCCTTTCTGCTGCACTGATCCAAACGGACAGACTCATACTTTTCGTTGTTCAGTTTCTTCTGTCAAATGTTGCCCCAACTTATCCATATACATTTTCTAACTTCTTGCATCTTCATTGCAATTTCTCACCTGAGTAAGTGCCATCTGTTAATGTAGTTATAACATGTTCTATCTTCACAACTACTTCAGACGATAGATTGTAAATAGTTGGGGCCTGGGGACCAAGACATATGGTTTTCTAAAAGTTGCATTTTGCCAACAGAAAATGACCCATATGTTTCCATCTCATTGCATTTTATTGCTTCACCAAGCCTGTACCCAAGCTGAAAAATTACTTTTAACCGTAAACGATCTTATTCTGCAGATTAATCATTTGTGCAGAGCTATTCAGTGCCTTCTGGAAGTCCAAATATTTCATATCTCGGATCCCCATGATCGAAATCATGTTGATTCTGATGGTTTGTGATTTGACTTTTAAAATTTCTTGTCATTAATTCCTGAATAATCGACTTTAACAATATTTCTTAAATTTCAACAGTTTTCTCACTACTATATATTCCATCGTGAAGGTGATAATTCTAAATTCTTAACTCTCTATAATCTCTTTGTTCGCTCCAATCCTGTAAAATTGGCACATGGCGTGAAATGACCTGCTCTGATTGCTCTGTAAGAGGTCGGAGTCTCTGAATGGATTCATTCTGTTCCTGGTGAACAAAATCGGTGGGCTGGTGTCTTTCTGGTGTTCCACATCACCATCTCGATGGTCTGCCTGACCTCTTCCTGTTGATGCGTAAGAGCCGTGATGGCTTTTAACAGTTTGATCGAGTGAAATATTGAGGAAGTCACCACGCAAAAAATAAATATTGGCAGATTCTGCATTTATGTATAAAGGTCAGTGTGTCAGTGTTTGTGGTGTGTCTGTACTGGTGCCTGTATATCTGTGTGTGCACGTGCATCAGTGTATTGGCATTTCTCTCTGGGTGCTTTAGTATCTGCGTGACTGCACCAGTCTCTATGTGTGCCTGTGTATCTATATGCATATCTGTGTGTATCTGTGTGTCTCTGTGCGTATCCGTGTGCACAGCGGATCTGCCATCCTCTGTGATGTTTAAAGTGATGCAATACCCGCTCTGCTGGCCTTCACACTCGACTGCATTGAGGGCAGTGGAGGGAGAAAACCATAAGGTATTCAGTCTAGGAGCTGGGGAGAGGGAGGTAGATCATAGCACCATCCAAACTGACAGCAACATCTGCACATGCACACACACACTTAGGTATAGGAAGGATCATAATTATACTGAGGACACTCAAAGTCCTGAAACTGGCCCAGTGGTGGTGGTAATATATCTAGGTATCAGACAAAACTGTTCTGTGCATCCAGAGATATTTGCAAAACCAAACAGCCGTGCAATGTGAGATATTCACAGTATTTGATGTCCTCTGATAGAAAAAAAAACTGACACTTTGCAGTGGCATGGGGAGACCAGCAGAGGATGGCATTGTATGATTATAATCTTAACAGGGACAGACGTAGAGGTGGAGGAGGGGAGTAAGGGTTTATCTCAATTTGAATGGATTTACCCCCAAAATCACAGAGCCATTATTTCACAGAGATGTACACAATCATACATAGACACATGAAACACACAACACGTATACATACAGATATGGACACTTACACACAAACACATGCACACGCCTCCACACACACAGTGGTTTCTTTAAGATAGAGATAAGCATGTTGTTCATGAATAAGGGAATCAATGGTCAGTTGGTGAAGGCAGGAGAATGTGGCTGAGAAGCATTTTAGCTTTGACCAAACAGCACAGCAGATCCAAGAGGCTAAATGGCCTAATTCTGTTCCAATTTCCTATTTTGTGAAGGGATTCATTTTGGAAGTTGAATTTGAATGCAGATTACTGGGTCAAATGTAGGATTCATAGCAGTGTGGAGGAACAAACGAAACTTGGGGTCCATGTCTGCAGGTCCCTCATTTGCCACCTAAGTTGATAGGGTTGTTGAGAAGGAGTATGGTGTGTTGGTTTTCATTTCAGGGGGACTGAGTTGAAGAGTCGCAAGATTATGCTGCAGGTCGATAAAGCTCCTGTGAGACCATATTTGAAATGTTCTGGTTGCCTCATTATAGAAAGGATATGGAAGCTTTAGAATGGGTGCAGAGGAGATTTACCAGAATGCTGCCTGGACTAGAGGGCTTGTCTTTTGAAGAAAGGTTGAGGGGGCGATGGCTTTTCTCACTGGAGTAAAGAAGGATGAGAGGTAACTTGATAGAGCTGAACAAGATGGTGAGAGTTCCAGACAGAGTAAATAGCCAGAGACTTCTTCAGAGGGTGGAAATGGTTGTCACGACATGAGCATAATTTTAAGGTGTTTGGAGAAAGGTTTTGGAAGATGTCAAAGGCAGTGAGACACCAGCCCCTCTCCCCCTCCCCACAAACCGGGTCTCTGATCCTGTGAGGTAGCAGTGCTAACCACTGAGACATCATGCCCCTCTCCCCCTCCACCCAAAACAGGGTCCCTGGTCCTGTGAGACAGCCGTGCTAACCACTGAGACTCAATGCCCCCCTCCCCCTCCCCCCAAAACCAGTTCCCTGGTACTGTGAAACAGCCGTGCTGAACACTGAGACACCATGCCCCCCTCCCCATCCCCCGAAACCAGGTCCCTGGTACGGTGAGACAGCCGTGCTAACCACTGAGACACCATGCACCCCCTTCCCCTCCCGCTTCCCCCCCAAACCGGGTCCCTGGTACTGTGAGGAGAAAGTGAGGACTGCAGATGCTGGAGATTAGAGCTGAAATATGTTGCTGGAAAAGCGCAACAGGTCAGGCAGCATCCAAGGAACAGGAGAATCGACGTTTTGGGCATAAGCCCTTCTTCAGGATTCCTGAAGAAGGGCTTCTGCCAGAAACGTCGATTCCTGTTCCTTGGATGCTGCCTGACCTGCTCCGCTTTTCCAGCAACACATTTTCAGCTCGGCCCTGGTACTGTGAGACAGCCGTGCTAACCACTGAGACATCATGACCCTCTCCACCTCCCCCAAGACTGGATCCCTGGTACTGTGAGACAGCCGTGCTCACCACTGAGACACCATGCCCCCTCCCCTCCCCCCAAACCGGGTCCCTGGTAATTTTAGAGAGCTGTGTTAACCACTGAGTTAACCACCGTGTCCTAATTCCCCACCCCATCCGTCCAACCGGTTCCCTGGTACTGAAAGACTGCCGTACTAAATACTGAGACACTATGCCCCCCTCCCCCTCTCCCCAAACCCGGGCCCTGGTATTGTGAGACAGCCGTGCTAACCACTGAGACATCATGCCCCCTCTCCCTCCCCCATCCCCCAATCCGTGTGCCTGGTACTGTGAAACAGCCATGCTAACCGCTGCGACACCATTTCCCCGTCCCCGTCCCCTCCCCCAAAATGGATTCACTGTGCTGGGTAATACTGGGGAAAATGTGAATAAAAGTGATGAGCTTAGAGATATGATGTTGTGGCCATAACAGAGACGTGGGTTTCTCAGGGGCAGGAATGGTGCTGGATGTTCCAGGGTTTAGAACATTTAAGAAGAATTGGGAGGAGGTAAAGAGAGGGGGTGTAACACATCTAATCAGAGAGGATATCACAGCTACAGAAGTTACCATTATCAAGGAGGGTCTGCCTACTGAGTCAGTATGGGTGGAAATTAGGAACAGTAAGGCAGCAATCACCTCATTAGCGGTTAAATACAAGCCCCCCAATAGAAGCAGGGCGATTGAAGAAAGCATAGGTCGACAGATTTTGGAAAGGTGTGAATGGAATAGGGTAGTTGTAATGGGTGACTAACTTTCCCAATATTGATTGGAACCTCCTTCCTGCAGATGGTTTGGAAGGAGTTGTTTTTGTAAGGTGTGTTCAGGAGGGTTTCCTAACTCAGTACGTTGACAGGCCGACGAAGGGAAAGGCCATTGTGGATTTAGTGCTTGGCAATGAGCCGGGGCAGGTGTCAGATCTTGTGGTGGGAGAGCATTTTGGTGATAGTGACGACAACTGCCTCATATTCTACATAGCTATGGAGAAGGAGAGAAGCAGGCACAATGTGAGGATATTTATTTGGGGAAAAGGAAACTATGATACTGTCATACTGCGTTGGGAAGCATGGACTGGGAGCAATTGTACCATGAAAAGGGCACGATAGACATGTGGAGACGGTTTAAGGAACAATTGTTGCGAGTAATGCATAAATGTGTTCCTCTGAGACAGGCAAGAAGGGGTAAGATAAAGGAACCTTGGATGACGAGAGCGGAGGAGCTTCTCATCAAAAGAAAGAAGGCAACTTAGGTAAGGTGGAGGAAGCTAGGGTGTGGCTCAGCTCTAGAGGATTACAGGCAGGTGAGGAAGGAGCTCGAAAATGGCCTGAGGAGATCCAGGAGGGAGCAGGAAAAAGGCTTGGCACGAAGGTGTAGGGAGAACCTCAAGGCATTTTGCACATATGTGAGGAATAAGAGAATGATCAAAGAGAGAGTAGCGCCGCTCGGGGATAGCATAGGGAACTTGTGGATAGAGTCTAATGAGGTTGGGGAAGCCCTAAATGAGTTTTTTGCTTCTGTCTTTACGAAAGAAATGGACCTTGTAGTGAATGAAACCATTGAGGAACAGGTAATCATGCTGCAACAGATCGATTGAGGAAGCTGATGTGTTGAAAATTTTGACAAACATTAATATTAACAAGTCACCAGGGCCAGACCAGATTTGTTCTCGACTGCTCTGGGAAGCGAGAAATGTGATTGCTTCGCCGCTTGCGAAGATCTTTGCATCCTCACTCTCCACCAGAGTCGTACCAGAGGACTGGAGGGAGACAAATGTAATTCCTCTCTTCAAGAAAGGAAATAGGGAAATCCCGGGAAATTACAGACAGCCAGTCTCACGTCTGTCACCTGCAAGGTGTAAGAAAGGATTCTGCGGGATAGGATTTATGATCATCTGGAAGAGCATGGCTTGATTCAATGCAGTCAGCACGGCTTTGTGAGGGGCAGGTCATGCCTCACAAATCTTATTGAGTTCTTTGAGGATGTTACGAGACAAGTTGATGAGACTCGAGCGGTGGATGTTGTGTGTCTGGACTTCAGTTAGGCATTGATAAGGTTCCCCATGGTAGGCTCGTTCAGAAGGTCAGGAGGAATGGGATAGAGGGAAATTTAGCTGTCTGGGTACAGAAATGGCTGGTCGACAGAAGACAGCAAGTGGTAGTGGAAGGGAAATATTCTGCCTGGAAGTCAGTGGTGAATGCTGTGCCACAGGGCTCTGTTCTCGGGCCTCTACTCTTTGTAATTCTTATTAATGACTTGGATGAGGAGGTTGAAGGATGGGTTAGCAAGTTTGCAGAGGACACAAAGATTGGAGGTATCATTGACAGTATGCAGGACTGTTATAGGCTGCAGCCTGACATTGCCAGGTTGCAGAGATGGGCTGAGAGGTGGTAGATGGAATCCAAACTGGATAAATGCGAGGTGATGCATTTTGTAAGATCGAACTTGAAAGTTGAGTACAGGATTAAAGGCAGGATTCTTTGCAGTGTGGAGGAACAGCGGGATCTTGGTGTGCAGGTACATAGATCCCTTAAAATTACCACCCAGGTGGACAGGGTTGTTAAGAAAGCATATGGTATTTTGGCTTTCATTAACAGGGGGATTGAGGTTAAGAGCCGTGAGATCTTGTTGCAGCTCTATAAAACATTGGTGAGATCACACTTGGAATACTGTGTCCAGTTCTGGTCGCCCTATTATAGAAAAGATGTGGATGCTTTGGAGAGGGTTCAGAGGAGGTTTACCAGGATGCTGCCTGGACTGGAGGGTTTATCTTACGAAGAGAGGTCGAATGAGCTCGGACTTTTCTCGTTGTCAAAAAGAAGGAAGAGAGGGGACCTAATTGAAGTGTACAAGATAATGAGAGGCATAGATAGAGTTGATAGCCAGAAACCTTTTCCCAGGGCAGCAATTGTCAACACGAGGGGTCATAGTTTTAAGCTGTTTGGCGGAAAGTATAGAGCAGATGTCAGAGGCAGGTTCTTTATGCAGAGTTGTGAGAGCATGGAATGCGTTGCCAGCAGCAGTTGTGGAAGCGAGGTCGTTGGGGATATTTAAGAGACTGCTGGACATGCGTATGGTCACATAAATATGAGAGTTCATACATTAGGTGTACCTCACATGAGGATCAATGGTCGGCACAACATCGTAGGCTGAAGGGCCTGCTCTGTGCTGTACTGTTCTATGATCTGTGTTCTAAACAGTAAACAGTGACAAAACACCACATATGTGTCAGGATCTGGAGGCAGAAACAGAGGCAGCATATTGAGTCTGATAGGATCCTCTTCTGAAAAACTCATATCGGACTCAAAAAGTTAATTGTGTTTCTCTCTGCTCAGAACCTGCAAATGTTTTCCTGAACTTTCAACTTAGTTACTCTTTTGGACAGTGGATATTTGTCTGATCTGAAAGGGAACAGCGAAGCTGTCATTTCTATTGACGCTCAAGAGTTTGGTTATGGTTTTTGAATGAAAAATGAAAAACTATGTGCCTGACAGCTCCCCAAATACCGATAGTTTATTGACATGTCATAATGCATTATAAAAATGTTGAACTCGGTGGTCATGACATCACATGATCAATCCTCTGAAAGTAACTGATTGAGGTACTGATCCCAATTGTTATCAATGTCTTATCATGCTCCTGATGTCACTGGCATCATACTCATCCAGCAAGGTCTTACCTTTCCGAAAGTTTACATACAACGATGAAAACATAAAATATCTTTGTATTTTTAACAGGACATATTCATCCAGGGTTTTGGAAGGCACTAGCAAGGGCAGAGTTTATATGTCATCCCCAATTACTCTGGAGTAAGTGAAACAGAGTTGCCCTGTTTTAACTCCTCAATCCAAAGTGATGCAGATCAAGACAGAGCTGTTTGTAGGGGGATTCCAAGATTTTTAACAAATACTTGTGAAGGAACAGCAAATTAGTCCCTAGTCAGGATGACATGCAACTTGGAAGATACCTTTCAGAGACTGATTTTTCTACTGTTACCATTCCCAGTGCAGAATGTTCTCTAATTCCCATGAATCACAGTTTTGCTCAGGGTCCTTGATTCCACCCTCAGTCAAGTCCTGCTTCGATTGAAAGGGAAGTCACTCTGATCTCACCTCAAAATACACGGGCAGATCTGTTGAAAGAATAAGGAGCAAAAGACAAGAACACTGTTTGCTTGAACAATGTCCTCACAATATTCAAAAGAAAATTGATGCATGGTCTTCCTTCATGCATTATTTCAACATGACATCACTTTTCAAACAATATTCTGAACGGTGGGTGTTTGTTCTTTTAATTTGCTTCCAATTCAGTGCAGAAATGAGAACGTTAATTATCTTCTATAGTGTGTTTATAATCCAGAATTTAATTCAATCTTTGTCATCATTGCTCTAGCTCTTTGAAACAAAAATAATGAATGAGCCTGTGTCCATCCTGCAGATGAAAATGTTCTTTCAGCTCTGACTATTGCAGCGAATGTTGTAAAAAACAAGCTGCAGTCCCACGTAAAATGAAAATGCTGCAGGGCAAGGTGCCAAACGCTAGTCCAAGATTAATTATGTCCAAGCATTATGAATAATACATGCAGAGAGGCGGAGTATAAAAGCAGGATTCGGCTCCATGTCCAAAATACTGTTTGTGGCTCCCTCACAAAATACCACAACTGATTCATGGTGTAAATTCACCAAAATAGGAAAAACAAGAGACTGGAATTCCCAATTATGCAACCACATCAGCAGAACAGGAAGAAAATCAAGGTTTGTTTCTGAAATTCATAAATTGTGATGATAAGAATGTGGTATATGTTGGGGGGGAGGGTGTTAGAGGATGATAAACAATGTTGGACGATCATAAACAATGTTGGAGATAACACAATGATTATCCAGGTTGGTCACAGTGGGAAGGAAAGTGTCGGTTACTGAAGGGTACAAACAGATTTTCAGATGGCCAGATCAATGACTGATAAAAGGTAACACTGAAATATGAGAGATGCTGCACGTTGGAAGATGTAACAAGACAAGGGAGAACACAAGCCATTAAGATAGATTAGATTTGCTTTTGGAGCAGAGAAAGGTGATGGGTGAACCTGACAGAGGTGTATGATAGCATGCGAGGTATGGGACGAGTGAACAGACAACAATTATTCCCTTCGTCAAAGGGTCAAAAACAATGGGAAATAGGTTTGAAGTCAAAGAGAAGATACTAACAGAGGATTTGTGAAACCTGTTTCGAACCCAGAACATTATATGTGTCAAAAATGCATTGCCTGGGAGGATGTTTCAGGAAGGTAACCTCACAAACATTATAAAGTACTTGTATCAGCACTGGGTGGTGCAGACTGGACGGGCCTTGTCTTTATCACATGATTCCATGTGGTGGCAGCCATGAAATGTCTGATATATTCTGAAGCAGCAACCAATTGGACTTGGGTTTGTTCCAACGAACTGTGCTCAGTAAGTGGTGAGATTTCAAACAAGCATCATCCCATGGAGTATCAGCACCAACTCAACCTAGGACAGCCCAGCCATCTCTGAAATCATCCAGGATAATTCACATGCTCAGTGTAAGAATCGTCCAACACAGCATCAACAATATTCCAGCTGTTTGACATCATTATTTTAAGTTCACCAAGAAACAGACTTCCCTTCATTATTATATAGACTTCTCGTGTAAGGTTGTTATTTCTCTGAAGACTAATAATATCCTTCCCATATATTCGTATTGGCAAACGGTCTGTTATCCTGCGAGCTGTTCCTCACCAGTAATATTTACTCCCAGTTAAACCAGCACATGAGATGCACTGCTGGCACTCCCTCCCAACGGCCACTTGGATGGACCAACATCAACTGGACTGGAACTTCTCAAGGGCAATTAATGCTGGTCTAGCTTCATTAAAATCCAAAATGAACTAAAAAGACAATCCGATTTTATAATAATTATGAAACAATGAGGGAATTTTGTTGATCTGAAGAGTTTGTCGCTGTCTTTGAAATTGTGAGAATTGTGTTATTTTATTTTCAGTATCAAAAGACAACAGAAATGTAAAATCTAGCATCAGGAGTAAGGAATCAAAACAACTCCATCATGTGATAAGGTCGTGGATGACCTGATTGTGACCTCAATCGCACATTCCTCATTTGCCCTTACAATGTTCATGCATCATTCTTAGTCAAGAATCTGCCTGCCTCTGCCTTAGGAATATTTAATGCCTTATCCTCCATCGCTATCTGGGAAGAGAATTGTACAAAGACACAACACTCTGAGAGGATGACACCAAATCACCATCTTCTTAACAGAGACATTTTTCTGTTTTACTCTCCATCCACTCATGGTAATCTCTCACACAAGGTGAAATATTGTTTTAGAATTCAACTTGAAAGACTACTTGGAATACTTTGAGGTGAAGCAAGACCACATTTTCTTCGCCTAAACCCCAGCAGATCCAGAGCCAGTCATTTCAAGATTTCCTCCTGAGATAAATGCTCCTCACAAGAGTCAGCTGAGTGAATCTTCTCTGGGTTGCATTTCATATCATTGTGGCCATCGCTCTCTCGATGTAGTAACACCATTACATGGTAAATCTGTACAAAATCGTCCCAACTTTTAAATGTATTCTGTTTCAGAAAGTTTCAACATTTTTCTTACCTCCCAAAAAATTTGATGTTCATATAAAATTTTTATTTTGTAATCCAAGTGCCCGGTTCCTCTGTGCCTAAAGCCAATCTCTCCACTGAAATAATACACTCCATTTCCATTCAACCCACCAATATCTTTTAGCACAGACACATTTTTCCTACTATGTTCCATACACAAATATTTGCCTGTTCACTTGACCCACCTTAATCTCCTAAAAGACTCATGTCGTCTTCATATCTTCCTTCTCGAACAGTTTCAAGTTTTTTGTAGATTAGTTACAGTGTGAAGATAGGCCCTTCGGCCCAACAAGTCTACACCGACCCGCCGAAGCGCAACTCACTGAGACCCATTCTCCTACATTTACCCCTTCACCTAACACTACGGGCAATTTAGCTTGGCCAATTCATCTAAACTGCACATTTTTGGACTGTGGGAGGAAAACGGAGCACCCGGAGGAAACCCACGCTGAAGTTTGTATTCCTCCGTCATAAAGACAGAATATTTGGCCAAAGAAATACACTGTGGCCATATTGCAAAGCAATTGACAATGAAATATTGTTATTTCATGTCTAAACTATAAATTTGAGACAATGCTAAAATGTTTTGCAGTCGCATCACTCAGTTCCATTACTTAAAATAGAGTCAGATGGTGTGGAATGTGTGTGGGTAAAATTGAGGAACCGTAAAGGTGAAAACCCGCAGTTGGAGTTATGTGCAGGTGTACAAATCGTAGTCAGAAGCTGGGGCGCATGATAGACGAGGAGATAGAAACGATATGTAGGAAAGGCAAAGTTACAGTGACTGGGGTGGATTTCAATATGCAGGTGGACTGGGAAAATCAGTGGTAGTTGTTTGCAAGGAAAGGAATTTGTGAAATGTCTACAAGATGGTTTTTTGGAGCAGCTTATGGTGCAGGCAACGAGGGAACGGGCAATACTGGATTTAGAGCCGTGCAGTGAGGCAGACTTGATCAGGAAGCTTAAGGTGAAGGAACCTTCGGAGGCAGTGATCATACTATGATTGAACCTACTCTTCAATTTGAGAGGGAGAAAGTAGAATCGGAGTTAATATTACAGCTAACTAAAGACACCTTCAAAGACGCAAGGGTGGAGCTGGATAGAATTGACTGACAGAGGAGCTGAGCAGGAAATACAGTGGAACAATAATGGCGGGAGTTTCTTGGAGCAATGTAGGAGTCACAGCAGAGATTTATCCCGAGGTAAAAGATGCATTGTACAGCGAGGATGAGGCAACCATGGATGATTGGGACAGTCATGGCTAGGGTAAAAGGAAAATAGAAAGTAGATAACATAGCAAATAGCAGTGCGAAACCAGAAGATTTGGAAGCTTCAAAGATGAACAGATGGCAACAAAATAAGAAATAAGGACGGAGAAGATTAAATATATGGTTAAGCTCTCCAGTGATATAAAGGACAACTGTAAGAGTTTCATTAGGCATATTAAGGGCAAAAGAGAAGCAGACGGAGATATTGGGGCACTGGAAAATGACGCTGGAGAGATAGTCATGTGGAACAAATAATAGATGAGAAACTGAATAACTATTACGAGAGTGGGCAAAGAAGTGGCAGATGGAGTACAACTTGGGAAAGTGCGAGGTGATGCACATTAGTAGGAAGAATACTGGCATAGACTACTTTATAAGTGGAGAGGAAAATCAGAAGTCTAAAGTGCAAAGAGATTTGCGAGTTCCAGTTCAGGATTGTCTATAGATATACTTGTTGGTTAAGTCAGCAATTAGGAAGGTGTTGTTTCTGGTGCACAGTGTGTTGGAAATCTTATATTCAGCAAATGAACTGAGTTAACTCTTACAAACTATATGTGCTTTTTAAACACAATTAATATTAGAACAATAAAACGTATTATAACGCAATGATAAACGTTAGAAATTATCTTATGCTTTAACTTAACTTTGGATGATCACAAACCACCCCACTAGAAGTTGACCGGGCTCGACTTGGTGATGTCTTCTTGTTCTTCTGATGATCTTGGAGGTGTCTTCTCTTTCCCTGGTTATTCTCCAGTTACTGCACTGTGTGGGGTTTTGTGGTGATTCTTATCCTTCTAAGTCTTCACGCCCTTTTGGGAAGGTAAGGAGGATCTGTCAATGGAATGATCAGGTTCATTTACTATGATCAATCAGACTCAATCATGGGTTGGCTCAAGGCAACATTCCATTGTCCCATTCAGGTCCAACTTCAGGTGAGTATTACAGGATCTGTAGTTTCAGGTTTGTTTGCAATCCGTCTGTGGGTATCTCCAGCCTGTCTGGATTCTGGAGCATGTGGATTAGCACAGAGACTTGAGTCAAAGCTGGGGTCCATTTCACAGCATGCTTTAATAATTGTTCATTTTTGTAACTCCATAGTAAATTTATTATTGTCCATCGTAAGATTATTCTTTCAGGTGGCCCACCCGTTCAGAAGGGCCTTCAGCCTGAGAGTGGTGAATCTATAGTAAGGATGGCAGTTTCCTTACCTTAAGGACATTCGTGAACCAGGTGGGTGTTTCTTAGCAATCAATTCATAACCACTATCAGTCTCTTCATTCCAGATTTGAATTCAAGCTCCCCTCCTTGCTGTGGCAGGAATTGGACCCAGGTCACCAGAACATTACCTGGGATTATCACATAAGAATCCAGTTATAAAACCACGAGGCCACTGACTTGCCCAATCCTCCATCGTGTGACTAACATGCGCAGTATGATATGTCCTAGGATTTGTCTTCATGTTATCCTTGACTTCCTTATCAAGATATGTATGTTTTTTTCCGTTATGTAACTTCTGTTCAGTCTTCAGTATCTCCCTAATTATTTGCCAAATTTCTTCGTCTGCCTGCCTCTGACTATTCTTTTCTCCCACCCTACCCACCCCCCAGTACACCCAGGCCAAATCCTTCCTTAGGCCAGTATAATTACCATTGCCTAACTCTCATGTATGACTCAGTCTTCACTCTTTCAATATGAATGTGAAATTCCAGCAAGTTGTGTTTACTCCTTCCAAGACAAAGCTAATCCACCAACCCTCCCTTGTTACATAATATCAAATCTAAATTAGCCCATTCTCTGGTTGGTTCCCTGCCATCCTGCTCTCAGAAATAATCTCTCATACACTCCATGAATTTATATTCGAGGATACAACTGTCAAGTTGATTAATTGAGTCAATTTGCATGTTCAAAACACCCCTAGTTAAAATTGTGTCCATGTTACAAGCCCTCAGTATATTCTACCTCAGAAGTACTTTGGGGGGACAGTGACTGAAAATTCCTCTTCCCAAGATGTTTCTTCTCTTCTTTCTATTTGCACTGAGACAGATTTAAAACATGTTTTGACACAAAACAGTTTGAAAAGGTCTGAGTTCCCACTCGCACGAACAAATGTTTATTTTCTTTTCACGAACCACATTTCACAGTAAATATTGAAGAGTTAAGAGGGCTAAAAGTGCTCATAAGATATCTTTAGCAAACAGGATTGAGAAAATCCCAAAGACTACGTTTCATATATAAGCAACAAGAGGGTAACTCGAGAACTGTTTGGCCCACACAGGACATAGGAAGAAAGTTATGCATGGAGTCAAAGAAAATGCGTGAGATTCTTACAGAGTACTTTGCATCTGTATTCACCAAGGAGGGGGACATGATTGAGGTTGAGGTTAGGGATAGATCTTTGCGTACTCTGGTTCAAGTCGACATAAAGAGGGAGAAAGTTTTGGATATTCTAAAAGGTAGAAATGTAGACAAGCTACCAGGTCTGGATGAGATCTACCACAGATTACTGAGGGATGTGAGTGAGGAAATAACTGGGGCTTTAACAAATATCTTTGCAGGGCCCTTGTGCATGGGTGAGGTCCCAGAGGACTGGAGCATTGCTAATGCTGTCTCCTTGTTTAAGAAGGATAGCGGGAATTATCCAGGTATTTATAGACCGGCGAGCCTCAGATCAGTGGTAGGGAAGCTTCTGGAGAAGATACTGAGGTACTTGAGCAAGGTGATTTATTAGGTTCTCCAGGGTAGGCTGATGGAGAGGTGATGCGCATGGGGTGCAGGATGTTTTATCTAGATGGTTAGAGAACTGGCTGGCCAACAGGAGACAGAGGGTAGTAATGGAAGGGGATTTCTCAAAATGGAGACCATGACCAGTGGTATGCAACAGCGATCTGTGCTGGGACCACTGTTGTTTGTGATATATGTCAATGATTTGAAGGAAGGTATCGGTTGCCTGATTAGCAAGTTTGCAGATGATACCAAGATTGGTGGAGTAGCAGATAGTGAAGGGGAATGTCAGAGAATGCAGCAGAATATAGATAGATTGGAGAGATGGCACAGAAATGGCAGATGGAGTTCAGACTGTGCAAATGCGAGGCGATGCATTTTGGAAGATCCAGTTCAAGAGCAACAATACAGTAAGCGGAAAAGTCTTGAGGAAAATTGACATACAGTGAGACCTGGGTCCATTGTTTCCTGAAGGTGGCAACTCAGGTCAGTAAACTGGTCAAGGCAACATAAGGCATGCTTTCCTTCATTGGATCAGCGGTTGAGTCCAAACGTTGGCAGGTCATGTTACAGTTGCATAGGACTTTGGTATCACCGCATTTGAAATACTGCATTTATTTCTGGTCACCACGTTACCAAAAGGATGTGGATGCTTTGAATAGAGTGCAGAGTAGGTTCACCAGGATGTTGCCTGGTATGGAGGGTGCTGGTTATGAAGAAAGATTGAGCAGATTAGGATTATTTTAATTGTAAAGACAAAAGTTGAGGGGGACCTGATTGAGGTCTACAAAATCAAGAAAGAGATAGACAGGGTGGATAGCAAGAAGCTTTTCCCCCAAATTTTGGAATTCATTTACTGGGCGTCATGAGTTCAAAGTGAGAGGGGAAGGGTTTAGGGTAGATATATGTGGGAAGTTCTTTACACATATGGTGGTGGCAGCCTGGAATGTGTTACCAGCAGAGGAGATCGGGGCAGGTACAATAGCGTTATCTAAGATGTATCTGACAGATACATGAATGGGCAGGCAGCAGAGGGATACATTCTCTTAGAAAATAGGTGGCATGTTTAGAAAATAGGAGGATCTGGATCAGCACAGGCTGGGAGGGCCAAAGGGTCTGTTCCTGTGCTGGAATGTTCTTAGTTCTTTATCATTCATTCTAAAAATAGCAAGGTTTCAACTATTGTATGCTACAATTTAATGATATAAACCAGTTATTTGACAATACATATCAAATTATTGCCATTTCTAAATTAAATTCACAGAGTCAAAGAGATGTACAGCATGGCAACAGTTCCTTCGGTCCAACCCGTCCACTCCGACCAGATAACACAAAGCAATCTAGACCCACCTGCCAGGACTCAGCCCATATCCCTCTAAATCCTTTCTATTCATATCCAGACACCATCTAAATGTTGCAATTGTACTAACTTCCACCACTTCCTCTGGCAGCTCATTCCATGCACAAACCACCCTCTGTGTGAAAAGGTTGCACCTTGCATCTCTTTTATATTTTTCCTTCTCAACCTAAACCTATGCCCTCTAGTTCTGGACTCCCCCACACCAGGGAAAAGACCTTGTCTATCTCCCCAGTCATGGCCCTCATGATTTTATAAACCTCTTTAAGGTCACCCCTCAATCTCCAACGTTCCACGCAAAATAGCCATAGCCCACTCAACCACCAGCTGTAGCTCAAACCCTCCAATCATGGCAACATCCTTGTAAATCTTCTTAGAACACTTTCAAGATTCACAACATCCTACCGATATGAAGGGGAACAGAATTGCACGCAATATTCCAAAAGTCGCCTAACCAATGTCCTGTACAGCTGCAACATGACCTCACAACTCCTGTACTTAATGCTCTGACCAATTAAGGAAAGCATATCAAATGTCTTCTTCACTAACCTAACTACCTGTTCCTCTACTTTCACGGAACAATGAACCTGCACTCCAAGGGCTCTTTGTTCAGCAACGCTCCATTGGACCTCATCATTCAGAGTATTAGTCCTGCTCAGATTTGCTTTCCCAAAATGCAGCATCTCACATTTATCTAAATTAAACTCCATCTGCCACTCCTCAGCCCATTGGCCCATATGATCAAAATCCTCTTGTAATCTGAGGTAATCTTCTTCGCTGTCCAGTACACCTCCAATTTTGGTGTCATCAGCAAATTTACTAACTATACCTCTTACTCACATGCAAGTCATTTATATAAATGACAAAAAATAGTGGACCCAGCACCGATCCTTATGACACTCCACTGGTCACATGCCTCCAATCTGAAAAACAACACTCCACCACCAGCCTCTGAGTTCTACCTTTAGCTAGTTCTGTATCCAACTGGCTAGTTCTCCCTGTACTCCAATGAAATCTAACGTTGCTAAACAGTCTCCCATGGGGAACCTTATCGAATGCCTTACTGAAGTCCATATAGATCACGTCCACCGCTCTGCTCTCATCAATCCTCTTTGTTACTTCTGCAAAAAAATCAATCAAGTTAGTGAGACATAATTTTCCACACACAAAGCCATGTTGACGATCCCGAATCAGTCTTTGCCTTTCCAAATACATGTTGATCCTGTCCCTCAGGACTCCCTGAAACAACATGCCCTCCACTGACGTCAGTCTCACTGGTCTATAGTTCCCTGGCTTGTCCTTACCACTTTTCTTAAACAGTGGCACCACGTTCGCCAACCTCCAGTCTTCTGGCACCTCACTGTGGCTATCAATGGTACAAGTATCTCAGCAAGAGGCCCAAGAATAAGTTCTCGAGCTTCCCACAGAGTTCTAGGCTATACCTGATCGATCGGGTCCTGGGGATTTATTCACTTTTATGCATGTCAAGACATCAGCACTTCGTCCTCTGTAATATGAACATTTTTTAAGATGTCACCATCTATTTATCTGTATATCTACATCGCCCATGTCCTTCTCCTGAGTAAACACTGATACAAAATACTCACTTAGTATCACCCCTAACCCCTGCAGCTCCACACAAAGGCTGTCTTGCTGAACTTTGAGAGCTCTATTCTCTCCCTATTTACCCCTTTGTCCTCAATGTATTTGTGAAGTCCTTTTGGATTCTCCCTAAATCTATTTGCCAAAACTATCTCATGTCCCCTTTTTGATTTCCTGACTTCCCTCTCTAGTATACTCCTCTTGCCTTTATACTCTTCTAAGCATTCGCTCAACCTATCCTGCCTGTACCTGTCATATGCTTCCTCTTTTTTCTTAACCAGACCCTCAATTTCATTATTCATTCAGCATTCTCTATACCTACCAGCCTTTCCTTTCATCCTAACAGGAATATATTGTCTCTGCACTCTCGTTATCTCCTTTCTGAAGGCTTTCCATTTTCCAGCCATACCTTTCCCTGGGAACATCTGCTGCCATCGGCTTTTGAAAGTTATTGCCTAATACCATCAAAATTGGCATTTCTCTAATTTAGAACATTAACATTTACATCTAGTCTATCATTTTCCATCATTATTTTAAAACTAATAGAATTGTTGGCAAATAGGTGAAGCTCATATATTTCAGGTGAGAAATTAAATTGATTGATTATATTTAAATTGAATTCTCCCCTATCTTGTTCTATCTTCCAAAGTGCATCACCTCATAATAATCAGGGTTACATTCCTTCTGCCATTGATCATTTTCATCTGACCAATCCACGTGCACCTTCCTGTAATATAAGGCCTTCCTCCTTATTGCCATCCACCCTGTCAATCTTTGTTTGCAACATAGACTTGCTTATCACGCTCCCTCTACCCACTTAACATTCACATCACTTATGGTAACCACGAATAATAAGGGATACAGCACTGATCTCTGCGGTACACCAGGGGACATTGGTGTCCAGTCACACAAACAGCCTTCTACCACGAAGTTGAGTTTGGATGCAACTTGGCAAGTCACTAATAGGTCATATCTTTCCCTGGTTATTCTGGTTCAGATGACATGCTTGTAGAATATCTGGAGATTCTTCCTAATCTTGCCCTTTCAGCAGGTTTCGCTGGCCCTGCATGCGTCAGTCCCCTCTGAGTAAAGAATTTCCTCCTTATTGGGGTCTTAAATGGCCTGTCACTTATCCTGCCATTATTTGCCTTAAGTGCAGAGTAGACAGACAGAGAAACATTCTATTGGTTTCCACCTTGTCACATGTTTCGTAGATTTTCTAAATTTCATTGTGATCACCTCTCGTTCTTTGAAACGGGGAGGTCAGAAGACAAGTACCCCCATCAGAAAATCTTGTCATCTGAGGGATTAATCTGGAGAATGTCCATTGCACCTTCTCTGTGATCAATATACATTTTCTTAGATTAGTCACCAACACTGCACACAATTGTCCAAGTATACTCTCACCAACACTCTATGCACTGCTTAATGATGTCTTTACATCTATATTCAGATTCCCTTAAACGAAGGCCAATCTAACTTTAACTTTCCAACTACATGTATTCTTCCAAATATTATTCACGATAGTTGCATTTACAAACTCATTGTGTGAGTTCTTACAGAAATACTTCTGAAAATCCAAATGCACCTCTTCCACTGGTTGTCCATTGTCTTTGCTGCAAGAAACGACATCAAATAATTCCGAAATTTGTCAGGTATGATTTCTCTGTCAGAAATAAATATTTATTCTCTGCAATGTTGCTGTTCATTGATAAATTCCCAATATCATCTTATGTAGTAGATTCCAACTGTTTCCCTACAGATGTAAAATTAATTGTTTTGCAGTCCTCTGCATTATCTCTTCTTCCCTGTGTATATAGTTGGATTATGTTTACTACTTTCCAGTTATCTACAATGGCTTATAGCCTTTGCAGGATCTACAGGAAAATAAAACACAGTCACCGATAGTTCAATTAATATGCTGTTTTGTTTCTGACAATTTGATAGGAAGTGCACCTGGCCCATCAGACTTAGCAATAATCAATCTAGCTCCATTCTCAAGTACTACCTTGTTGCTGATATGCATTGACTTCATGTTTTCATTACACAAGTCCCATGTGACCACTTGCTATACGTCGGAGGTTTCCTGGAGCTTTCTCCATGAAGACAGATGTGAAGTAACTGGTTAGTTTCTCTGCAATTTTCCTTTTCCCTCACAATAAATTCTCCTATACCTTACAAATTTCCACATTTGGCCTTACGTTTGTTTTCTTTCGTATATGGATCGTAGATTTGAGCACTCTGTGTGTTTCCTGTTTGTTTTTTTTTTCATGTTCTTTTTGATTTCCTGAACACTTTCTCCTTCTTTATTTTCGGAAAGTAAATCTCTCAGAATGTTCAGGTTTGCACAATATCTGGAATTCTCCTGAAACTGCTTCCTTTGATTTAACGCAATCTTTAATTTCTTACATTAACCATCATTGAGTCACATTCCCTTTCTTTGATGTTTGTACCTTAGTGATATGTACGTATTTTTCAGACGTTGCAGTACTTCTATCAATAACAATCATTATTTAGCTCACACTAAATGTCATATAGTATTTTTCCAATTCAATTGACCCTCTCGTTTCCGGGCTTCCATGAAATTTGAGTCTAATGTTCAAAAATTGTATATTGCATGCAGACACCACGTAAAATACAACATATTAATGTCACGATTCCTCAAAAGCTGCTTCAGAACAAGATTATTAATTAGCCCTTGTGACTACACAACACAACGCCCGAAATTACCTGCTCTCGAGTTTGATTCACAACATGCTCTTCAACCTACCTCATATACATTTATAAAATTTACTTTTCACAGCATTGGAAATCATTTTGTGAACGCAGTTTAGATGCAATTTTAGATCATCCAGTATTACTGCAGTATTACTGCAGTATTTGCATATCTCATTTCCAGAGCGTAGGATGCTCAAAATTTGCACAGCAGTTTTGGTTTAGATACGCAAGGCACCAATGTGTGTTCCTCCTTGTTATTTACAAGATCGATGCAAACTGATTCCGAAGGAGCTGAGGGATGTGGTCTGTGGTGTTATTAGTGACAGACGTGGATAAGACATTGGGGAGGCTCACCCCGATGCTGAGATGATCCGAAGAAAAGCCCATCAATACAGGACAAGCATAAATAACCTTCCCCGTTCTGCCAGGCAAGTGTCTACATATTCTCTCTACTCTGTCACACTGACTATATATCTGTTATATTCCTGATGAAGGGATTTTGCCTGAAACGTCGATTTTCCTGCTCCTTGGATGCTGCCTGATCTTTTCCAGCGCCACTCCGATATAAATCTTGATTCCAGGATCTACAGTCCTCACTTTTGCCATATCTGTTATAGCACCTATACCCGAACAAGGCTCTTGCTCCACCACTCTCACTATTGCATACAACACTCATTTTTCTTGACTCTCTTTGTCACTGAAAGCAAATTGAGCTTGAATTTATAGTTTTGCCAACATCGAACCAGTAAGGCGATTTAAAAATGCCGACATTTTGAAAGTTGGAGAAAGAGAAGATGCCATCGAAACGGAAGAAGCCTGAGGATCAACCATCTTGCTCTACAAGACATTAGGAAATACTCTCTATCAAAGATATTTGTTCATATGAAACTTATTCACAGTAAACAGAAATATGACGACCCAGGGAATTCAACTGCCGTAAGAGTGAGATCACAGAGGATGGCTGTGGCTGTGTGGTTTTGAAATTAAGTTGATGTAATCTTCATAAGTGTCTTATTTAAACAGCATATTGTTATTGAGTTGGAGTCAGATAAGGGGGGGGGTGTGTGTGTGTTAGATTTGTCAATAGTTGTGTAATGTTCACTTTTAGAGTGAAAAAATAAATTGACATTATTTTATTTAAAGAGTGAAATGTGGGAGTTTTCTGTTAATCATATTCAAATAGACTACGATATGAGGTGAGCTTTCCTGGGTGTTCACATTAATTAACAGACGGGTTCACCGCCATGTTGTAACACTTGCAAAGACCAACACAGAGTATCGAAAAAATAGATAAGGAGTGAGAAAATTAAATATGAGAGCAAGTAAGCCACTCTTGTAAAGAAAGATTGTAAGAGCTTGTTTCGATGCAGAACAGGCAAACGAGAGGCAAAAATAGTCATTTGATCACTAGAAATTGACACTAGAGAGATAGTAGTGTGGAACAAGGAAATGGCTGAGGAGCTGAATAATTACTTCGCGTCAGTCTTCACAGTGGAAAACACGAGTAATATCCCAAAAATTCAAAAGACTGAGTGGACAGAGCTAGGTATGGTGGCCATCACCTAGGAGAAAGTGCTGGAAAAAACTGAAAGGCCTGACGGTAAGTAAATCACCTGGACCAGATGGACTCCAATCCAGAGTTCTGAGGCAGACAGCTGATGACACAGTGAAGGCATTGGTCGTGTTCTTTCAGGAGTCACGCGAATCAGGGAGATTCCCAGAGGACTGGAAAATCGCTAACGTGATACGACTGTTTAAAAAAGGGAGGAAAGCAAAATACGGAAACTTACAGACTGACTCATTTAAACTTGGCTGTGTGTAAGATCCTAGAATCCATTGTGAAGGATGACATTTCTGAATACTTGGAGGTGGATGGTAAAGTAGGACAAAGTTAGCATGTTTTCATGAAGGGAAGGTCATGCCTGGAAAATCTGCAAGAAAACCTTGAGGACGTAAAGAGCAACTTTGAACAAGGAAAACCAATGAATGTCATTCACCGAGACTTCCAGAAGGCCTTTGACAATGTGTTGACAGGAGGCTACTAAGTAAAGCAAGGGTCCATTGTGTTCAAGGCAAGATGCTAGCATGGATTGAAGTTTGGCTGTCTGGCAGGAAGCAAAGAGTGTCGATGAAAATGTCCTTCTCAGGTTGACAGTAGGTGACAAGTGGTGTTCCATAAGGCTCATTGTTGGGACCACAAGTTTTCACTTTATATGTTAACGATCCAGATGAAGGAACTGAAGACGTTCTGGCGACATTTGAAGATGATACAATGATAGGTGTAGGGCAGGTCGGCTCAAGGATTTGGACAGATTTGGATAATGGGCAAAGAAGTGGTAAATGCAGTACAAAGTGGGAAATTGTGGGGACATGCACTTTGCTAGAAAGAATACAAAGATGGACTACTTTCTAAATGGGGAGAAAATTCAGATACCTGGAGTGCATAGGGACTTGGGAGTTCTACTCCAGGATTCTCTCAACGTAAACTTGCAGGTTTAGTCATTAAGTAGGATGGCAAAGGTAATGATGGCATTTATTTTGAAAGGATTTGAATGTTAAAGCAGGGACGTACTTCTGAGGCTGTATAAGGCTCTTGTTAGACCATATTTGGAATATTGTGCGCTGTTTGGAGCCCCATATCTCAGGAAGGATGTGCTGGCCTTGGAATGGGTTCAGAGGAGGTTCAACGAGAATAGTCCCAGTAATGAAAAGCTTAACATATGAGAACGTTTGAGGACTCTGGGTCTGTTCGTGATGGAGTTCAGAGGGATGGGGCGGGATCTAATTGAAGCATACAGAATACTGAATGGCCTGCACAGTGTGGATGTTCAGAAGACTTCCATTTGTAGGAGACTCTATGACCCAAGGACAAATGCTTTTGAGTAAAGGGAAAACCTTTTAGAATGGAGATAAGGAGAAACGTCTTCAGCCAGAGAATGGAGGATCTATGGAATTCATTTTCACAGAAGGCAGTGGAGGTTAGGTCATTGAGTATATTTAAGACAGAGATAGATAGGTTCCTGAGTATCAAAGAGTTCAAGGGTTACAGGGAGAAAGCAGGAGAATGTGGATGAGCAACTTGTCAGGCATAATTGAATGGTGGATCAGACTCGATGTGCTGAAGGACCTATTTTCTGTTCCTATGTCCGATTATCTTATGGTCATAAGCCGCAGCCGATTGCTTCCTCTCTATCACTTTGACCCTCCTGACAGCAAAGTGCGAGAGTAACAAATTCCATGAGTCATCTTTACCAAACATGGAGGATTCCTGTTGAGGGCTCATGGGAATCGCTCCACTGCTCGAAGGGAAGGAAATTCTGCCAAATCCATCTGTTCCAGGAAGAAGTCTCATATCTGAAGATTCTTTGAGTAGAATAATATCAGAGACAGAATAGCATTTGGGACACATTATCACTTTTCCATTTGATATGAGGTCGACTATTCTGCAACTCTGAAAACCTTTCTTTATTCTATTTCATCTTAAGACATGTGCATTTGTTTATGACTCTGTACGTGTGTGACTCTGTGTCTCACATTTTTCTGGAAAATGACCTAGGTTACACTTCAAATCTGTTGTAACAAGTGGAGAGGTGGCGCTGGTAAAGGAAATAGTGACATTCCAACGATGGTCGGAGCAGGAATGAGAAATTCTCACGGGGCTGCACAAGTGGGAATTCTTTTCCCCCGAAGTTTCATCCCAAGATGGCAGCTCATCACCACCACTTCCAGCGTAATTCCACATGGTCCATAAGTTTTGGCCTATCCTTAAACATTCCTTAAACAATTCAAAAATGATAAACTGCAGCAGAATTAATTGGATAGGAACAAGACTGATAGATAAATGTCTGTTGCCTTCCAGAATTGTGCTGCTTGTGCACTTTGACTTTGTGCAGTTTCCTACTATTTATTCAAAGTTGAGTTTATTCAACATTTGACAGACGTGAATGGAGGAAAATTGTGGACGGACAGAAAAGTGCTGTGGAGACCACAATCAGATGAATCATGATCTTACTGTCTGTTCGAGCAATGACAAAGTGTCGAATGACCCACTCCTGCACCTCAGTCCTATTTCCTATGTTCCACTCATTCCTTACAACCACTATGAACAGGAGCATATAGAGACCACTTGCTCCAAATACCTGGTCCGCAGTAACAAAGGATACCATTCAGTCATTAACACTGCGTGGTTTGGTGTGGGTTGGAAAATGTGATGGGAAATCCAGGCTGGTTACGAAAGAGGCCTCCTATCTCTTTACAGAAAGTCTCCTCACTGCAACTGGAGTTTCATTTGTTGGTCATGTTGTAGACCCAGATTCACTTCGAGTATCTGGCCCATATCTCTCCCAAAGATGACTCACAGAATACATGTCTCTCACTATCCTCAACGTTCAATAACAGCACTTCCAGGAAAATTGCAACCATTCACTTTCCAAAGACAGAATACGAGAACATAAGAAACAGGAGTAGGTAATTCGGATGCCCACGCCATTATGCGATTATTTCTGACCGACTGTTGGCATTAACTCCATTTTAATGGCCAATCCTTCACAATCCCTCAGCTCTCTGACAGGTCCAAAATCCATCTATCTCCTCGTTAAACACTTTTAGTGATCTAGCTCCCCTAACTTTCTAGACCTTTGAAGTGCTGACATTCACTGCCCTCAATGAGAAGAAAACACTCTCCAGACAGACACCATCCTATGAACATTAACAGATGGGGTGAACTGATCTGCACAGGTTTGAACCGGATATCAAAGCAGGATTTGATTCAAGATTTTATCCTCAGAGGCACTGAAATATCCAGAATCATAGATCTCGAGTAAAATTTAAAAAATGCAAGCCATGGAATATATCACCTTCTCAGTGTCTGTGTAGAACATAGCGAGTGATTGTCCATCACCATCAAGTTTCAATGCAATGACCTCTTATTCTCTGACAGTGTGCAGATTAACCTTCACTCACTCCTCTTTTACCATCAGCCAGTGATTACTACGGTGAAATCTCTTTATACTGTCTCCGTTGCAATGAGATCATTCCTTTTAAAGGAGAGAAAATCTATCCACAGTATCCCAAATACTGTCTCAACAACAATCTCAGCGATGATCATAATAATTCCTGTCCCTCACTTACCGGTCTCCATTTCTTTATTATGATGTAAAACCCCATTCCCTCTCTATGCACTGCCACTGATGTGGAATTTAAAAATTTCTTACATTTGTATGTCAGCATCATTAAAGCTAGCAGCAGAGGTGCCCGTGGAGATGACCATCACTCTTGGGGATAGACTCAGTGAGAAAGTTTTCACTTGAAATAGGGAATGGTCACCGATCTGAATGGAAATGAAGTGTTGGAATAAGGAAAACAGCCAGAGGAAGGGAGCTAACTTTACCTTTGTTCTTCTCTCACGTGATATGTGCAGCCCAGCATGTTATATGGATCTTGAACTGAGTGACTGGTTCAGCTGTTCCACAGGACAGTAAAGATTAAAACACATTGCTGTGAGTTTGCAAATCTAATCTAATCTAAACCTGACTGGGGAAGGACAACCCATTGATTTCTTTGAAGGACATGATGCAAGCAGATGGGCATTTTCTCACAAATGATGATAGTTTCATTTCAATTACATTTATTTCCTTCATAAGATATCAACAGACTATTATTCTGTGCCTCTAGATTATGTGCAATGACTTAAGCAGCTTGCAGTGCCTGCCTGTCTGACGGATGCTGTGCAGTGATCAAGTTCAACATACTCACACGCAATTATTCTGTAATTAACATGTGATCAGAAGGGACTTGGTAACGTGTGCCCAGATTTAACAAACACACAATTGATGGTTTATTCAGAAGATGCACTGAGGCGGAGAAGGAGACGGAGATATCATGATGGCGCTATTGGACAGGATTCGTGAGTGGGGAGGATATGGAAATGTACATCTGTGCAGGGCTAGAAGGATTATGGAGTTTGTGAACAGTCTGGTTCTGCTCGCATATTGGTGAGTAATTTGTCATGAGTAATCTGCTCGATACAATTTGTGAGGAAAGGAATATTTCATTGAAATTGAAAATGTTGACGTCCACCTTTCTAAATTTTAAATAATATCGACAGCAATTCAGTTTAACCTGGCTTAATGAACAGATAGAATAACTTACCAGGAACACCAACTATAGCGAGGATGGGATAGTAACCAGCTTGAATAACCAGCAGAAAATTATAGATCCACCAAGTTAATGATATTCCAGGCTGGGAAATCCAGTAAAAGCCATACGATAAACTCCTGTCCATTGTTGGAACATTCCACTCTAATGTTCTCAGATTCTGATCCATTGTTAGAAATTCCAGTCTAATGTTCTAAGATTATGAGCTCTCCTCCCCCTCTCTCTGGAGCAGCTCATCCCTGTTCGTGCTGTCGGTGAGCTCCTGCTCATACTATGGGATAATTCATTGAACCGAATCCTTAATTAATAGAAGAGGCAAGTCCTCCCATGACACATTTAGGATCCATGGAGACTGACATCAATAACATTCGCTGAGCTAATACTTCCAGTTAACCCGTTTCAATTCAATACTATCTTATTAAAATTCAAAATAACGATGAATATTTACACATTCTGATAGGGATATGTGAGGGCGACTGAGGCAACGAATGTTGGGGCTTGTAGGGCAATTCAATTCAACCTGCCTTGGATCTGGGAGTAATAACTGGAGATTTATTGGAACATGAATATGCTTCCCCGTTTATAAATGGAAGTATACATCATGTACCTGTTGCTCAGGCATTACTATATCAATAAAACATTGGGAGAACTTCTATCGTCCACGTTCTTGAAGAAAATATCCCTTAGACTATGGGCGTTTACAAAAGAGAATGACATTATGTGAACAGAGAATTATAGCTCAGAGACAATGGCTACTGCAAATGCTGGAGAATTCAGTATAGATGAAGTGTGGCGGTGGAAAAGGCACGGCTGGTCAGCCAATAACCGAGGAGCAAGAGAGTCAACTTTTCAGTCAGGACTCTTCTTCATGACTGGGGAGGGGGAAGAGGGCTGAGAGAAAATGAGTGGTGGGGTGAGGCTGGGGAAAGATAGGTGATACGAAGATGAAGGTGGGAGGTGATAATGATAGGTTGCTGGGTAGTGTGGAGCGGTCGATGGGAAGGATCATGGCCAGGTAGGTCACCTCGAGAGGGCGGATTTAAGTTGGGGAGTTGGATTTAAGATTTGGTGGGTGAGGGTGGCTTGGAAACTGGTCAACTCAATCTTCATGCCTTGTGTTTGTAGGATCCTGAGGCAGAAGTTGAAGTGTTCATGGTAACAGCATGGCAAATCTCTTCACAACCCTCTCCAGCATAATAATATCCCTCCTATAACATAACGAATGAAATTGCACACAGCACAACAGAAAAGGCTTCATCAGTGTTCTGCACAGCCTCAGCATGACTTCTCACCTTCTCATCTAAAAGTTCTGAGCAATTAAGTAACCTTAAACACCCTGCAGCACAAACGTCAAAGAATTATACCTGCGTCCCCGGTCCCTCTTTTCTACATAACTAGTAAAGCCCAGCATTAATTGTACAAACTCTCTGCTTGTTTGATTTATCAAAATGCAATACTTCGTATGTATCCAAGTTAAACTCCATCTGCCACACCTCAGCCCATTGAGTGATATCACAATCCCTTCTACATTCTCCCTTCGGATTAAAACGACACTCCCCTTACCATTAGGTCCACAAACAGCAGCCTTGGCTAATGCTGAATGATGGTGGTGTCCCTATCACTGGGCCGAAAATTCTAGTTCCAAATCCTACAGAGCTGTTTCATAATATGTCTGAACAAGTTAATTAAACTTTTTCGGAATTGTGCCTTGATGGAGAAGGAAGAGGTACGACTACTGAATTTGAGACTATAGACCCAGGATGACTGAAAGAACAGCCAACCGTCTTGATTGGAGTCACATTTACACTTTCTAGAGGTTTATAAAATTATGAAGGGCATGCATAGGGTGAGTGGTGAAGGTTTCTTCCCCCCAAGGTAGGAGAGTCTAAAACTAGAAGGCATAGGTTTATGGTGGGAGGAGAAATATTTGAAAGACAATGAAGAGCAACATTTTTTCCTGCAGAGGGTGGTGCTTCTATGGAATAAGCTGTCAGAGAAACTGGTGAAGGCTGGCTTTATGATTAGTGTGATATGGGCCAAATGCTGGCAAAAGGGAGTGGATTAATTTAGAATATTTGGATGGCATGAGAGAGTTGAAGAGTCTGTTTCCCTGTTGTACACCTCTATGAATCATTGATTTAATTAATGAAGGTATCTTTGTAATCTTCAGCTGTACACCATTAAACAAACACTGTCCACTGGACACCCAAACTCGATGTTATCCACAAATTTGCGAAATATGCCTTCTATAATTCTCATCTAGATCATTTACATAAATGACAAACAAAAGTGGACCCAACAATTTTGCCTCTGGATCATCGCTACCCACAGGCTTCCATTTCAAAAAAGCAACCATCCACCACCACCCTGTTCTCCTGCCATTAAACAGATATACACAGAAACACACACGCAATCACACACACATACAGAGACACCGAAGTAACCATGTCTTTACGAAAAAGGTTAGATTAAAACCACGATCAAGAGTTACAGTGAGAAGGTGGAGAAATTGTGTTGAGAAACACACCAGACAGGATCAAACTGCAAATAGACAAAATGACCTAATTCCAATTTCCTATGCTCTGTGGCCTTAAGGTGTCAGGATTATTTTCCAAGGGTGCAGTAGAAGCTAAGTTTGATAAATACTTGGCTGAACAGTCAATAGGACTCTGGGATACGTTTGAGGGGCTGAATGGTATATGCTTGTTCCTATCTGCTGTGCCCTTGTTTCTGAAAATAGTAGGTGACTTGCTGTGAGGTTAACACGCTTTAATACAAAAGGGGTCTCCATTTCCATTTGAGATAACGTTGTTCCTTTCTCCTTTGGATTGTGCGATCTGTGGCGTTCTCATCCCCCGGGGACAGTGAAGTCTGGGTCATTGAGGATATTCAAGGCTGACCTTGACTGTCCTTTGATGGACAGGGGAGGGAATGTTTATTGGGAGCAGACAGGAGAGGGGGTGGTCAGCTACAGTCAGACCAGCCATGATGTTTCTAAAAAAAAGCAACATACTGGAGGGTCCGAATGGCCAACTGCTGCTCCTAACTCACACGTTGTTCTGTCAATTTACCCTCAAGACTGTTACAGAGGGAGAGAATGATTCCATTCAGCTAGTCAACATCATCACTACGCAGCAGGAGAAGGCCATAATGCCCATCCATGGGGTTAGATAAGAATAGATTGAAGTACTCAAGTCATTTCAATAAATTACACAGCATAGGAGGACGCCATATAACCATCCCAGGTTGTTATGCAGGAGCAGGGGCACCCTGGGTAGCTGTCAGGAAATACAGAGTAGAGATCATTATTCATTTTGTGTTTGGAAAGCTGTAACTACCAGAATACTTCAGGGATCTATGTTAGGTAATCAAAAATTACAATCCATACCAATAAATTGGATGAAGGGGATGGAGCTCAGTTTGCTCATGCATCAGGATAGTCATTCAATAAGATGTCAAATGGAGACAGAGCGTCTGAAATGGGACACAGGCAGCTGGAGGGCAGAGCGTCTGCAAATGAGATACGGACAGGGGAGGGGCAGAGCGTCAACAATGGGATACAGACCCGGGGAGGGCAGAGCGTCTGCAATGGGATAGAGACAGGGGGCGAGCAGAGAGTCTGCAATGGGTTACAGACAAGGAAGAGCAGAACATCTGAAATGAGATACAGACAGGGGAGGGCAGAGCGCCTGCAATGAAATACAGAGAGGAGGCGTGCAGGGCATCTGCAATGAAATACAGAGAGGGGGAGGGCAGGGCGTCTGCAATGAAATACAGACGGGGTAGGGCAGGGTGTCTGCAATGAGATGCAGACAAGGGGAGGACAGAGCATCTGCAGTGGAAGACAGACTGGGGATGGCAGAGCGTCTGCAATGTGGTATATACATTGGAGGGCATAGCGTCTACAATGGGAGACTGACAGGGGAGGGCAGACCGTCTGCAATGGGAGAAAGACAGGGGAGGGCAGAGCGTCTGCAATGGGATACAGACGGGGAGGGCAGAGGGTCTGCAAAGGGATACAGACGGGGAGGGCAGAGCGTTTTGAAATGGGATACAGACAGGAGGAGGGCAGAGCATCTGCAATGGGATACAGACAGTGGGCGGCAGTGCGTCTGCAATGGGATACAGAGATGGGGAGATCAGCGCATCTGCAATGGGATACAGTCAGAAGACGGCTGTAAGCAAAACTTAAGCGAAAAAAAAATCAGTGCAATTTCGGCGATGGAAACTTTTTGTTTCGTGGAAAAGGCAAAACAGCAGAAAATTACTTAAATGCAGGGAGAATGCAGAACTCAGTGGTACAGAGGGATTTGTGTGTCTTCGTACATGAATCACATCAAATTACTCTGAAGATGTTGCAAGTGATTTGGAAGGGAAAAGGAATTATTCTGTTTCGTGCAAGGGGTGTTGGGTATGATCTAAACCATGTTTTTGCAACAGTACATGGCATTGCTGAGATCACATCTAATGCACTATGTGTAGTTATAATTGTCTAACCTGAAAAAGAAAATGGTTTAGAAACATTACAAAGATGTTGTCCTTTACTCGTTCTTGGAATGAAGGCTTTCCGTTATGAAGAATTAACAGTTCAGCCTGAGAATGAGGGATGTTTAATTCACCATATAAGATCTTAAGAAGAATATAATTGGTGAATATGGATGGATATTTCTTCTTGTGTGGGAGAATAAAACTGGGGAAATAATTTAAGAATTCAACAGGTTCATTGGACCGAAAAGCTAAACTCTGATTTCTCTTCATACGTGCTGTCAGACAGGCCGAGCTTTTCCAGCAATTTCTGTACTTGTTTAAGAATAAAACATACTCACCTTAGCACAGATATTGTGAAGAAGCAAAACGCTAATTTTCACATTATGCAGGCACATACTCGCACATCTTCAATACAAGTAGGGTCATTTAAAGTTAATGAATTGATTCTGTGTACGACAACAGCAATAATGCTGGAATCGGGAATGTGATGGAGTCATATAGTTCGGACAATATTCAAGGAAAGCTCACATGGTCCAGTTTGGGGTCTGATAATGTTACTGATTTAACTTACAAATGGAAAAATGTAGTCTATCTGTGAAGGAACAGTCTATTGCTCCCTTTCTGTTTCCCTGTCGCTCAACACAACAATGTCTTGGTGTGAAATTAAAAGCCCAGTCGTCTTTCCCACTCATGGAGGATTCCTGATGATGATTCATTAGAATCTCCCCACTGCCTGAAGCAAACCAGTCAATCAAATCCAACTGTTTCAAGAAGAAATCCCATTGTCAGAAGGTTGTGAGAGAAGAATAACTTCAGAAGTAATTATTCAGACTCGATAGTGTGGGGAACAGGCAAGAGATTCTGTGGCTGCAAATAGGAATCCCGGATGGTCTTTAGCCTCCTACGTGCCAGGGTCCAGGATGTCTCGGAGCGGTTGAAGAACGTTTTCACCGGGTGGAGGAGCAGCCAGAAGTCTTTGTACACGTTAGTACAAATGACACATGTAGAAACAGTGATGAGGTTCTGCAGAGTGATTATATGGAGCTAGGGAAAAGGGTCGAAGACTGGACCATGACAGTGGGTAATATCTGGTTTTCTTTCAGGGCTCCGTGCTCGCAAGGGTAAGAACAGGAGGATATGGCAGATGAATGTGTGGCTAAAGAATTGGTGCAGGGAACAGAGATTTTTGGATCACTGGGATCTTTTGTGGTCACCTGTTCAGGAAGGGTGGGTTGTATCTGAACTGGAAGGGGGCCAATATGCTGGCCGGCAGGTTTGCTGGTGCTGCAAGGGCGAATTGCAACTCGATTGGCTGGGGTTGGGGAGGGGTGGGATCCTCAACAGTAGGGAGGCAATTGCGAGGCTGGAAGGAGATACAGTAAGCAGAAATAGTAAAGTGAAGAGACAGGTCAGGCTGGAACACGGCAGGGAGCAAGGAATGCCTGTTGGATTAAATTGCATTTGTGTCAATGCAGATGATGACAGAAAAGACCAATAAACCCAGGGCGTGGATATGCACGTGGGACCGGGATATTATAGCCATTACAGAAACATGGCTAAGGGAGGGACAGGACTGGCAGCTTAAAGTACCAGCGTAAAGTTGCTTTATGTGGGACAGAGATGGTGGAAGGACGGGAGGGGGAGTTTCATTTTTGATTAAGGCGAGTATCACAGCAGTGATCAGAGATAAAATAATTGAAAGATTATCTCGTGAGGATTTCTGAGGGAGCTAAGAAATAAGAAGGGAATGGTGATATTATTTGTGTTGTTCCATAGGCCCCCAAATTGTAAACGAGGAATTATTGGAACAAATATATGTAGAGCGACTGGGGAGTCTTGCAGGGTTAATGGGATTGCATTAGTTGGAGATTTTAATTTTCCCTACATAGATTGGGAATGACATAGAATTAAAGACTGAGACGGGCTGCAACTATTAAGTGTGTTCAGAAAAGTTTCCTCAAGCAGTAAGTAGAGGGTGCAACTGGGGAAGGGTCAAAATTTGACCTACTCTCAGAACTAGGGCAGGACAGGTGACTGTGGTGACAATGGGGGAGCACTCTGGGACCAGTGACCATAGTTATATTAATTTTAAAATAAAATATGAAAAAGTACAAAACAGGACCACATATTCACGTTCTAAAGTGGGACAAGGCGAATTTTGATGGAATTAGACAGAAGCTTGTAAGGGTTGGTTGGAGGAGTTTGTTTACAGGCGAAGGGACCTCCTGCAAGTGGGAGGCGTTTAAAAGTGAAATGTCTACAGTTCAAGGTCTATATGTTCCTGTGAGGGTAAAGGCAAGATTGGCGGAAGAGAGAAGCTTGGATGTCAGGAGATATTGAGGCGTGCACCAGCAAAAAAGGGGGCGTGGATCAGGTCCAGGCAGCTGGGGATCGAGGAATTACCTGGAGGTGTACAGGGGATACAGCATTTTACGGAAGAAGGAAATCAGGAGGGCGAAAAGGGGGCACAAGTTAGCTTTGGCTGAGAAGGTTAGGGTGAATCCAAAAAGGTTCTTTGAAGTATATTAAAGTAAAATGAATAACTAAATGAGAATATGACACCACAAGGTCCAAAGTGGACATGCATGTCGAGAACCATAGGAGATGTGTGAGATTCTCAATGAATATTTCTCTTCTGACTTAACCATGGAAAAATACATGAAGATTTGGGAGGTGAACGAAGGTCGTAATCTTATCTTGGGATGAGTCAATATCCCAGGAGAAAACGTGTTGGATGCATTAGAATAAATGAAGGTGGATAAATCTCTTGGTCCTAAACAGTTGCATCCAAGAACACTGCAAGAGGCTACAAAAGAAGCTACGGCGACCCTGGTTGATATTTATGCATCATCGTTAGCTACAGTTTAGGTTCCAGAATATTGGAGATAAGCAAATGTTGTGCCATTATTCAAGAAGGGAAGCAAATAAAAATCTGGTATCTATAGACGAGGAAACCTAACATCTGTGGTCGGTAGGTTACTAGAAAAGTCTCTAAGGGATGGGATATACCTGCATTTGGAAAGATAAGATTTGTTTAGAAATAGTTTTTTTTGACAGGTTCCCGACAGTATGTAAACAGGCTATTTGGCTCAACAAGATCACACCTATATTTACCCCTGACGAATGCACAGAACACTCTGGGTAACTTAGCATGGCCAATTCACCTGACCTATACATCTTTGGATTGTGGAAGGAAAATGGAGTACCAAAGGAAACCCACACAAACACAGTGAGAATGTGCAAACTCCACACAGAGAGTCACCCCGAAGCTGGAACCAAACCCGGACCCATGGCACTATGAGGCAGCAATACGAGCCAAAAACCACCATGCCACCCTCGCTTTTTTCAATATAGTTCAATGACACAGGGACAAAATCTATTCTGCCCTTCACCCATGATGCACATTCCAATATCACATACCATGGATAATTTACTATCCGTTGAAAATGTCATCTTATTATTATTTATTAGTTTGTTATTATTAATTTTAATAATAATTATTAATAGTTGTTTTTAGACTGGAAATATTACATGGCTTTGTGAGTGGGAGATCATGCCTCTCATATTTGTTTGAGTTCATTGATGAAATGATCAGGAATGTTGATGAGGGTAGGGCGGTAGACTTAGTCGGTATAGTTTTCAGTAAAGCCTTTGACAAGGTTACCATTGAGAGGCTTGTCTGGAAGGATAGAATTGCATGGAATCCAGAGGGAGTTGGCAAATTGGAAAAACAATTGGCTTCATAGTAGTAAGCAATGGGTACTAGTGGAAGAATGCTCTCGGACTGGAGGCCTGTGACACATGAAGTGCCTCAGGGGTCAGTGCTGGGCACATTGCTGTTTTTTATCTATAACAATGATATTCTTGCGAATGTACAAGGCATGATTAGGAAACTTGAAGATGACTCTAAAATAGGTGGTATCGTGGACAGTGAGGACGTATATCAGAAATTGTAGCAGGGCCTTGATCAAACTGGAGAAGTGGGCCGAGGAATATTTTGGCAATGTTTGATCAAGGTAGGAGTTTCATGGTGATTGGTAGGACATTAAGGAGTGTAGGTGAGCAAAGCACCATGGAGTTTAGGTCCACCTCTCTCTGAAACTGGTGTCATAGTTAGACATGGCAGTGAAGAAGGCTTTTACCACACTAGCATGCATCGGTCAGGACATGGAGGAGAGCAGTTGGGAAGTTTCATTGCAGTTATACAGGATGTTGGTGAGGCTGCACTTGAAAGTTCTATGTTCAGTTTTAGTCACATTGCGATCGGAAGGATGTTTTTAATTTGGAATGTGTGCAGATGGAATTTACAAAAAGATTGCCAGAACTCAACAGTATGAATTATAGGGAGAGATAGGACAAGCAAGGACTTTTTTCTTGAGAGAATAGAAGACTGAGAGGTATCTAATAGAAGTTTACATGGATAGGGTGATTGAATCCAGCCTTTCTTTCCTAGAGTTGTTTAATCGAGGAGGAGAGGGCGTCAGTTTAAGGTGAGAGGGGAAAGAATAAAAGTGAAACTGGTGGAAACTGTTTTATACAGACAGTGGCACACAAAGGGAATGAGCTGCCAACGGAAGTGGTTGGAGCATTTATATTAACGATATTTTAACGGCATTTGGGCAAGTACATGGACAGGAAAGGTCGAGAATGCTATGGACCAAGTGCTAGGAAATGAGGTTAGTGTGGTTGGATATTTGGGTCAGGATGGACGAGTTTGGGCCAAAGGACGTCTCTGGCTCTCTCCATACTGTAAGACTTGATGACTACAAAATAGAACAGCATTTGGGTCAAACTCTCATTTATCCTTTGGCCATGAGTTCGAATCATATTTGGACAATGTCCTTTCAAGTTAACTTTGTAGATATTTTGCTTTTCAGTTTGTTATCGACATTACGTGTGTGTGTGTGTTCGTGCGTGTGTGTATGTGGGTGTGTGTGCGTGTGTGTGTGCGCGCGTGTGTGTGCGTGTGTGTATATGTGTGTGTGTGTGTGTGTATTTCTCAGTATTTTTCAAAGAGAGTGGTACACAAAAGGAATGAGCTGCCAACGGAAGTGGTTGAAGCATTTATTTTAACGATACTTTAATGGCATTTGGGCAAGTACATGGACAGAAAATCCTAGTAACTATAGGCCAGTGAGTCTCACTTCTGTTGTGGGCAAAGTCTTAGAGAGAATTGTAAGGGATAGGATTTATGCACATCTGGATAAGAATGATGTGATCAAGGATAGTCAGCATGGTTTTGTGAAGGGCAGGTCGTGCCTCACAAACCATATTGAATTCTTTGAGAAGGTGACTAAGGAGGTAGATGAGGGGAAAGCGGTAGATGTGGTATATATGGATTTTAGTAAGGCGTTTGATAAGGTCCCCCATGGTAGGCTACTGCAGAAAATACAGAGATATGGCATTGAGGGTGAGTTGGAGGTTTGGATTAGGAATTGGCTGGCTGGAAGAAGACACAGGGTAGAAGTTGATGGCAAAGGTTCATCTTGGAGTGCCGTCATTAGCGGTGTTCCGCAAGGATCTGTTTTGGGACCATTGCTGTTTGTTATTTTTATAAATGACCTGGAGGAAGGGTTAGAAGGTTGGGTGAGCAAGTTTGCGGATGATACGAAAGTCGGAGGAGTTGTAGACAGTGAGGAAGGATATGGCAGGTTACAGCGGGATATGGAGAAGCTGCAGAGCTGGGCAGAAAGGTGGCAAATGGAGTTCAATGTAGCTAATTGTGAGGTGATTCACTTTGGTAAGAGTAATAAAAAGATGGATTACTGGGCTAATGGTAGACTACTTGGTAGTGTGGAAGAGCAGAGGGATCTTGGTGTCCATGTACACAGATCTCTGAAAGTTGCCACCCAGGTAAATAGTGCAGTGAAGAAGGCATATGGCGTACTGGCTTTTATTGGTAGAGGAATTGAGTTCCGGAGTCCTGAGGTCATGCTGCAGTTGTATAAGACTCTGGTGCGGCCGCATCTGGAATATTGTGTGCAGTTTTGGTCGCCATACTATCGGAAGGATGTGGAGGCACTGGAACGGGTGCAGAGGAAGTTTATCAGGATGTTGCCTGGTATGGTAGGAAGATCCTATGAGAAAAGGCTGAGGCACTTGGGGTTGTTTTCATTGGAGAAAAGAAGGTTTAGGGGTGACTTGATAGAGGTGTACAAGATGATTAGGGGGTTGATAGGGTTGACAGTGAGAACCTTTTTCCACATATGGAGTCAGCTTTTACAAGGGGGCATAGCTTTAAATTAAGGGGGGGTAGATATAGGACTGATGTTAGGGGTAGGTTCTTCACTCAGCGAGTCGTAAGTTCATGGAATGCCCTGCCAGTAGCAGTGGTGGACTCTCCCTCTTTATGGGTATTTAAGCGGGCATTGGATAGGTATATGGAGGATAGTGGGTTAGTGTAGGTTAGGTGGGCTTTGATCGGCGCAACATCGAGGGCCGAAGGGCCTGTACTGCGCTGTATTCTTCTATGTTCTATGTTCTATAAAAGGACGAGAATGCTATCGGCCAAGTGCTGGGAAATGAGGTTCATATTTGCAACATCTTCTCGTCATTCCTCTTTCCATCATGGTTGGAGCAATGTTGTTTTGGTCATAAACGTATTGTTTTAGCAGATTAAAGAAATCTGCCTGACTTGTTTCTAACACTGACCCTGACACACTCTGAGAACTATATCATTGGCCATATCACCAAGCTAGTTTTAAATATTTTTTGTGGTGAGTGGAAGATTGGGGCTAGAAAAGGGAGCAATAAGCCAAAAAGACACAGGGAATTATCGACTCAATCAGCCAACGTCAGTATCGAGGAGTTCGTTGGAGGGGATTCTGAGGGATAGGATTTACATCTATTTAGAAAGACAAGGACTGATTAGGGATGGTCAATATGGAATTGTGTGATGGAAGTCATATCTAATTAATGTGATTGAGTATTATGAAGAGGTGACAAAGAAGATTGAAGAAGGCACTGTGACGTACATTGTTTACACAGACTTCAGCAAGACATTTAATACAGTAACTCATCGTAGACAGAATACTAAAAAAAGCTTATATGTAATCTAGGAAAAGCTAACCAATTTAATACAAAATTGGATTGAAGGTAATGGATTGTTTTCCAGACTGAAGACCTGTGGCCAGCGGTGGGCTGAAAGAATCAGTGCTGAGCTCACTGCTTTTCATCACGGATATAAACAAATTTGATGTGATTATCGGAAGCATGGTTAGTAAGTTTACAGATAAGATCATCAAAGGGGTGCAGTGAACAGTGAAGAAGATTATCTCAGAATATAACGGGATCATTGACCATCAATGAACCAAGGACTGGCAGATGGAGTTTAATTATATATTTGTGAGGTTTTGCATTTTGGTAAGTTAAAGCAGGGTAGTGCCCTGCGGAATGTTGATAAACAAAGAGACCTACGGGTGAAGATTCATAGTTCCTTGAAAGTGGAGTTTAGGTTGGTAGAGTGCTGAGGAACGTGGTTGGCATGCTTGCCTTAATCGGCCAAAACATTGATTACAGGAGTTGGGATAGCGTATTGCGCTTGTACAAGACGTAGGTGAGGCTACTTTAAGAATACTGCGAACATGTCAGTTGACTCTGCTAAAGGATGGATGTTGTTAAGCTTGAAAGGCTTCAGAAAAGGTTTTCGAGATTTTCTGGAACCTGAGGGTTTGAGCTACAGGGAGATGATGGACAGGTTGAGGCTTTTCCCCGGACTGTCAGAGGCTGAGTGGTGACATGACAGACGTTTAAAAAAGTCCTGAGGGGCATGGATAGTCTGAATGGGCAAGATTCTTTTCCCAGTTTAGGGGCGTCCAGTACTAGACGGCATAGGGAGACGGTGACAGGGCAAAGGCTTAGAAGGGACCTGAGGGGAAACTTTTTCGTACAGAGGCTGGTGGGTGTACTGTCAGAGAAAGTGGTGAAAGTGGGTACAATTACACGTTTAAAGGTACATAAATAGGAATGGTTCAGAGGCATGTGGTAAGTGGGACGAGATCTGATTAAGATGCTTGATTGGCAAGGACAATATGGACAAAAGGATCTGTTTCCACTCTGTATGACTCTCTTATTCTCATAGCAATACGAGGAAAACTTCTAAAATGACCATTCGAATGGAAATTCTCTTCGCCAAAACTTTGTGGTTCTTCTCTGATTACAAGTATTCACAGCTGAGTTAGTTAAAGATTTGACAGAGAAGTGGGTCACGGGTAATGGGACACAGAGAGGAAGATGAGGCTGAGACAATCTGATCAGCCATTATCTTAATGCCTGGTGGAGATGGCTCAAATTCTCAAATGACCCACTCCTGCTCCTCAGTCCCATGTCTCTGTGTTCCATTCAGCCCCTCTAGCCTGCTAGCCAGGAGCAGTTGGAATCCACTTACTGTTATAGCATGGTGCAGAGAAACAGAGGAGACCATTTCGTCCATCAACACTCTCCCACACGGTTTGGGAGATTCGGAAAATGTAATTGGAAGACCCAGGCTGGGTATGAAAGAGGTCACTCATCTCTTTTTACAGAGCTTCCTCTCTCTGTAACTTGTGCTTCATTTGTTGATCATATTTGAGATCCAGATTCACTGTGAATACCAAATCTCACCCAGCGATGGCTCATAAAATCTCTGATTGCAACATTCCTTAAAAAGGTCTTCCAGGAAAATAACACCGACTAACTTTCCAATAACAGAATGGGAGAACATCTGAAACAGGGGCAGGTCATTCACATCCCAAGCCTGCATTGCCCTTCACTAAGATCAAGGCTGACCTGCTCCAAGTCTCAAATCTTCCTTAATGTTCAAGTCTTCTTGAGCACTTCCATAGAACACAGAACAAAGAAAAGTACCGATTTGGAGATGCTGGTGTTCGACTGGGGTGTACAAAGTGGAAAATCACACAAAACCAAGTTATAGTCCAACAGGTTTAATTGGAAGCACACTAGATTTCGGAGGGTCGCTCCTTCATCAGATGATAGTGGAGTGCTCACGCCGAACACAGAATTTATAGCAGAAATGTACAGTGTGCTTTAACTGAAATTATACAATGAAAAATTGATTGCCTGTTCAGCCTTTCATCTGTTAGAATACTATGATAGTTTCTCTTCTTTCAAATGTAAATCACAAAACCTTTTTTTTTAAAAAGTTGCATTCTCAGGTGAGAATGTTAATAATGGTGATAGCTAGACAATATGTTGAAGGTGTTGGCCCTCTGTTTTCTCTGTCTATGCCGTGATGTTTATATTGATTCTAATCTAAAAAGTGTGATAACGGAGTTTTACATGAATTCATGGAGTTTTTGAGCTCAGAGTTCTACATGAATGCATGCAGTTAGGATCTTCAGTACTCGACGTTGTGCCGTTTATCCTACTCTAAGATCAGACTAACCTACATGCTTCCATTCACTTTATTCCATGTGCCTATCCAAGAGTCTATTAATTTTCCCTCAAGTATTTGACTCTACTACCACCGCTGGCAGTGCATTCGACACACCCAACAATCTGTGTAAATAATCTACCTCTGATATCTCCCATAAACCTTCCTCCAATTATTTTAAAATTATGCCATCTAGTGATAGACATTTCTGCCCTCGGAAAATGTTTCTGGCCATTTACATTCTCTTTGTCCAAGTATGGGGACGACAAACACGAGGGGACACAAATTTAAAGTGAGGGGAGATAGGTATAAGACGGATGTTAGAGGTAGTTTCTTTACTCGGAGAGTAGTAAGGGTATGGAATGCTGCCTATATCTGCAGTAGATTCGCCATGTTTATGTGCATTTAAGTCGTGATTGGACAGGCAAATGGACGTACATGGAATAATGTACGTGGGATGGGCTTCAGCTTAGTATGACAGAGTGGTGCAACATCGAGGGCCAAAGGGCCTGTACTGCGCGGTAATTTTCTCTGTTCTATGCCTCTCATCCTCTTGTACACCTCTATAAAGTCATCTCTCATCTATTCTTCCTTCAGTGGGAAAAGCACTCGCTCCCTCACGGTTTCTTCATAAGACCTGCCCTCCTGTCGAGGCAGCATCCTGGTAAATCTCCTCTTTACCCTCACTAAAGCTTTCTTATCCTTCCTACAATGAGGAGACCAGAACTGAACACGATATACCCTGTGCGGTCTGAGCAGGGCTCTATCAAGCTGCAGCATAACCTCGTGTCTCTTAAACTCAATCCCCCTGCAACTGATAGTCAACACACCATGCGCCTCTTAACAACCCAATCAACTTGGATAGCAACTTTGAGGAATCTGTGGACACGGACACCAAGAACCCTCTGTTAGATTAGATTAGATTAGATTAGATTACTTACAGTGTGGAAACAGGTCCTTCGGCCCAACAAGTCCACACCGCCCCGCCGAAGCGTAACCCACCCATACCCTTACATCTACATCTACCCCTTACCTAACACTACGGGCAATTTCGCATGGCCAATTCACCTGACCTGCACATCTTTGGACTGTGGGAGGAAACCGAAGCACCCGCAGGAAACCCACGCAGACACGGGGAGAACGTGCAAACTCCACACAGTCAGTCGCCTGAGGCGGGAATTGAACCCGGGTCTCTGACGCTGTGAGGCAGCAGTGCTAACCACTGTGCCACCGTGCCGCCCAGCACACTGTCACTGTTCTTCCACACTGCCAAGAATCCTCCCTTTAACCATGTATTCTACATTCACCTTCGAGCTTGCAAGATGAATCACTTCAGTTTGAACTCCATCTGCCACTTCTCAGCCCAGCTCTGCATCCTGTCAATGTCCCGTTGCAACCTACAATAGCCCTCCACATTCTGTACCACTCCAACCTCCTATGTGTCATCGGCAGATTTACTAGCCCACTCTTCAACATCCATATCCAAGTGCGCAATATCACTAGTCCCTTTCAGTGATCTACCTCCCCTAACTCTCTGTGTAATAGAATTCCTGACATTCACTACCGTCTGTTTGAAGAAAACATTTCTGCTTCTACACCATGACATATTGTTACGAACAAATGAGGTAACAGAGGGGCTCAGGCCAGAGAGACTGGTCCTGAACTCAAGGCAGTTTTTGATTGAGGATGACGTCAAGAAACTTGAACAAAATCACACATACTGAGAATTAATTGTGACCTCTCCAGTGTTTGGTATCATTTACGGCACAAGGGAAGATGATTATCATTGGTGGGCATCAATCATCTCAGCCGTGGGACACGTCTGCATGAGATCCTTAGCGTAGCTTCCTCAGCCCAGGCACCTCTCAGTTTGTCACCATACAATTCCGACGGTGTGAGGAAAGAGGGTATTCAGCCCATTGAGTCTAAACTGAGTAGATTGGATTCCCTACAGTGTGGAAACACGACCTTCGGTCCAACCTTGTTATACCGAAACTCCAAAGAGTATCCCCACCCAGACACATTTCCCTCTGACTAATGCAACGAACATAATGGACAATTTAGCATGGCCAATTCACCAGACCTGCACATCTTCAAACTGTGGGAGGAGACCGGAGCACCCGGAGGAAACTCATGCAGACAAGTGGGGAATGTGCAAACTCCACACAGGGTTGCCCAAGGCTGGAATCGAACCTGGCACCCTGGTGATGTGAGGCAGCAGTGTTAGCTACTGAGCCAACGTACCAGCAGAAGAGGGGGCATTCACTGAATTTTACTAAGTTTTCAGAACAAGTTGTCCCTCTTCAACTCTTGAATCAGTCTGTGACCATGTGCAGCAAGACTTGGATAACATTCAGGATCGTGCTGTTAAAGTCTGGGGAACATTTATGTAGCAGCACTGTACATTTCCACAGTAAAAAGAGGAGTTCTTTCAGCAGCTCAATCTGTTTTCACAAAAATGTGGGGAAGCCATTCATCCCATCAAAACTACTGGGCAAGCAGAACGATAGACCATTCAGACCCTCCTGCCTGTTGCACAGAAAGTCAGGGAGTCTGCTCTCTCCCACATGTCACAGACATGGGAACAGACAGAACCATTTCACATCCGGAGTCACTTACAAAGGATCAGGAAGAGGTTATTCAGCTTGTCAAGCCACTAACACAGGAACAGGAAAGTGTCAGAGATGCTCCAACATCACAAACAAATGGAGCAGGGGCTGCACAGACAGACTGCTCCAAATTGATCCACACGGCTTAATTACTCATGGTACATATGTGTTACTTTAACATGGGTTTTCTGGCAGTCGGAATGAAACCAACTTTTTTTTTGCCATTCTCCAAGTTACCTTCCATCTCCGAGAAGGCAGACCCATGGTCTCCATGGAGGTCAGAAGCCTTTGGGGAATAACTAACTGTTTCAGAATGAAGATATTTTGGCTGCTGACAGGACTGTGTACAAAGTGACATTCAATGCAGTGTCACACAGTAACTGTGCATTAAAGTGTTCAGAGTTCATTTAGAGCCTGCATCTTGCTGTCAATCGACATGGGGGTCCTGCAGATGCATGTAAACTGTCGTGAATTAAACATCCAATGAAAGGTATGACATTTTCACCCCATTCAGTTGTTTGGGACATAATGAATTTTTGTCCACACCCATCAAGCTTCGAGTTTGTATTCTCTCACAGCGCTACAGATTAAGCACATCGTTACTGTACTCTCTCCTCTTAGTAACAACACGCCAGTGTTTAGTCTGGTCAAACTCCCTTGCACTGTCTCGGTGTCAAAGAGATCATTGATTATAAAGAAGACCAAACCTTTCCACAATGCACCAAATACTCTCTCAATAAAACACGATCAGCGGGAAAGATATTCTAACTTTTGTGCTTCAATTATTTTGCATGAAGAACCACATATCATTTACTTCCTGCCCTGTATGAATTCTGTCAGTGACTAATGACCAAGGACTTCCAGGTCCTTTTCAACAAAATCACTCGCCAACCTCTCGACCATTGAATAAATATAAATGTAGATGATGATATCTGTTGTTCACATCTGAATCATTTTTAGACCTTGTGAACAGCTATTGCCCAATCACTGATCCTGCTCCAACCCATCAGTCATTCAGTCCAGAGAAAAATTGTATTCTTCTCGTATCTCCATTACCCAATTTTTAATCCCTGTGGTATATATTCCACCCCAACCTACCCATGGACTCGAACATTCCCCACTCACCTGTATTCAAACATGTCAACCGTCTTCTAAAAATACAAATACTCCATTCCCATTGGTTCTCAACTTTCGATGTCACAACGGACAATATCCACAAACAGGTTTATCAAAGATCATTTCCCTTTCCTGAATCTAGGCCGAATGTACCAAATCATATCATTATTCTCCAAGTGTCTAGTCGTCACGTTCCTTATAAAAGATTCCAGCACAAAATTATTTAGTTTTCTGTTTTCCCTCTCCATCCTGTTTTAAATATTTATGTTGGCAATAGCTGCTGTCAAGTCTGCAGGATCCTTTCCAGAATCTAGCTAGCTTTGAAGAATAATCAGTCATTCTTTCACTAGCTCTGTTCTCATCTCAATCACTCAGGGATGGAGCTCATCAGATGCAGCAAATTATGAAACTTCAATTCAATTAGAATTTCAATAACATACACTTCATTAATTCTGATTTCCTGAAGTTTCCAATTCTTACCAGTCCCTCTATTCCCTAATATTTGTGGAAAGTAGTTTCTGTACCTTCCCCTGTGGAGATGGAACCAATGCATTTCTCTCAGCAGGCAGATGATTTCAGTCAACTCGTGAATACATTGGAGGACTGCACTTCAGAGATGGTAGATATATTCCCCACTGCTGCCTGCAAAGTTCCAGAATCAATCCAGTTTAATTCATCGTGAGTGTCAGCGCAGTCCTGCTACTGGTGTGAGAACACAGTTTATAATGAAGGAGGGGATACAGCTCAGTGATCACCTCAAATTTGAGACAAGTTGGTTTTACACTTTACACCTGAATGGGTGCAGCTTAGACAAATGTTCCTGGAAATCCCAGAGAGGAAAATATAGTGCCTCACTCCTCCCTGTTTATACAGCTTCCCTTCTTTGTAGTCTCAGCTCCATTTGTTTATCATGGACCCAGACACATTGTAAATGCAGTATTCAGCGTGGGGTCCCCAGACCATCGGGGCTCCCTGAATGAACCCAGTAGCTGACATCACTATCCTGAGAACACCATCCACACAGACTCCACTGACTTTCCAGATGGCAGCGGCAAGTGAATTCCCCGCACAAACAATGCATCCATTCAGTATTGAAAATGCCTCGGTCTCCTCAGTTTCTCGAGGAGAAAGTGAGGACTGCAGATGCTGGTGATCAGAGCTGAAAAATGTGTTGCTGGAAAAGCACAGCAGATCAGGCAGCATCCAAAGATCAGGAGAATCAACGTTTCGGGCATGAGCCCTTCTTCAGGAATGAGGAAAGTGTGCCAAGCAGGCTAAGATAAAACGTAGGGAGGAGGGACTTGGGGAAGGGGTGTTGGAAATGCGATATTTGGAAAGAGGTTAAGGTGAGGGTGATAGGCCAGAGAGGGGTGGGGGCGGAGAGGTCAGGATGAAAATTGCAGGTCAGGAAGGTGGTGCTGAGTTCGAGGGTTGGGTATGAGACAAGGTGGGGGGAAGGGAAATGAGGAAGCTGGAGAAATCTGAATTCATCCCTTGTGGTTGGAGGGTTCCCAGGCCGCGCCTCCCCCAAGTCCCTTCTCCCTACCGTTTATCTTAGTCTGCTTGGCACACTTTCCTCATTCCTGAAGAAGGGCATGCCCAAAACGTCGATTCTCCTGATCGTTGGATGCTGCCTGACCTGCTGTGCTTTTCTAGCAATACATTTTTCAGCTCCTCAGTTTCTCTTCCTGGCTGAGAAAGCTCTTACATCTCCATACAGTCGCACTGTAACCGTTCCTGTCTCCAAATAAACAGTTGATAATGGCACATTACGTTTCTCTGTATCTCTGCGACTATAAGTATTGCTGATGGATTTGATCACCACACTCAGAGAGGAGAGATAGAGGAACATAACTCACGGTAAGCAGGGAGATCCAATAATAAATATGATATTCAGGCATATGTTAAAAGGGGAAATGGTAGAATAACTTCCCATTATGTTTTCCTTCCAGTCCATCATCAGCAATTCTTTTGCTTGCTTTTCCTTTCTCTTTCTCTCTCTCCATCTCTCTCTCTTTCTCTCTCACTTTCTCACTCTTGCTGGACATCATCTACTCAACACAAACCTCCCGCTCACCCTTCCGTCCATCCCTGATACAATAATATTATTTCTCAGTTGCATTCAGTTTTGATAGGTTCACTGAACTCGAAACGTTATTTGTTTTTTTTTCGGACAGACTGCCATACCTGCTGAGATTCTCCAACATTCTTTCAGACGGTGGAGAATTTTATTTCAGATCGCCAGCATCCGCATTTCCTTGGTTATTTCACCTTCAATGTTGTTGTTTCGCGGGTTGCAAGCATCACTGGCAAGGGCAGTATTTGTTGTCAATCCTAACTGTCCTTGACCACGGGGCCATTTGTTAAGGCAATATGGAAGCAACCAGATTGTTGTGGGTCTGAGGTGACACTTAGTTCAGAGAGGGCAAACATGTTAGGTTTCTTTACCAAAGTTTATTAATAAAATAAGAAAAGAAATCCTGATGGTTTATGCTTGCCATGAGTGAAAATAGGCGTCATTCCAATTTTTGATAATGGAATTTAAATTTAGTCATCGGCTGTGATAGAATTTCAGACAATGCTTTTAGAGTCATAACCCGTGCCTCTGAATTACACAGTCAGTGACATTATTACTCTGTTTAAGCGTCCCTGTTGTGAAGTAACTGTAGAGACAAGAACAAGTTTGTGGTCAAACTATTTGTAACTGGAAGAGAGGTCAGAAGAGAACTGGAGCCATAAAATCTGTCGTTAACGAAAGGTTAGATGATGGCGAAGTCAGCAGCCCAAATGAGGCAAATCTGGAGACTGGGGACATTATGTCAGTGGGTGTCGGCAGGTTTGATCACACAGAGAATATAGAGACATAAAACAGTTTACGGTAAATGGAGACTCAAGGTTCCGATCAGTCTTTTACCTTCTCAGATGTTTATGAATAAGTAGTTTGGAAATGCATGAGAAGGAAGTGGCGTTTGTGACTGAAAGTTTATGTTTTTGTTAAATATAATCAACCAGAATAGCAATAACATTCAGCATCATTTATAGAATTGACAGAGATAGACTGACCAGGAACACCAACAATAGCAAGGATGTATAGTACCCGACTTGAATAATTATCAGTATGGCTCGAATCCGCAACTCTAACCGCGGCCAATCCTGAGAAAGCCAATAAGAACCCCAAGATAAACTCCTGCCCACTGTTGTAACATTCCAGTCTAATGTTCTCAGATTCTGATCCATTGTTGGAATATTCCAGTCTAATGTTCTCAAATTAAAATCCATTGTTGGACCATTCTAATGTTCTCAGGTTCTGATCTCTCTCTCTTTCTCTGTAGCTGCTGATCCCAATCTTATTGAGGTTGACACTGTCCCGAATACTATGGCAAAACAATTTGAAAGAAGTCCCTAATTATGGAAGAGGGAAATCCTCCAGTGACCCAGTTAGGTCCAGAAAGACTGATATTAATCACAGTCACTGAACAAACAATTCCAGTCAACCTCATTTCACGGCAACTCTGATATATCACAATAATACTTGGTGTGGGTGGGATTTTGATATCGATGATTTTTGGGCTTATGGCACATCTCCAGTTGTAAACATCGAGGTGAGGGAGAGACATAATTCTTTCTCTTCACAAGCTCGATGATTCTGCTGTGTTTTGGCAATATAGGAATTGCTGGGCTCCCGAGGCCGTCTGTGTCTGATCACCAGGCCCGCTGCATCCTTTTGTTTTATTTATTTAAGTTTAACTTTGACTTCTGTCTGTCCAGCATTAAACGGCTTAGGTGGGTTTCAGCATTTTTGAGAGACACCTACAGAGCCATAGACGATGTAGGTACAGTCCATTCCTTGTGGTCATGCAGCCGCAACCTTTTCTTGTGGAGTGATGGTCAAACTCTTACAGAACCAGGATTCTTAGTTTTACCTTTCTCCAGTTAGTGATGGGGTCTCAGCAGAGTTGGAAGGCAGGAAATCTCTCCCAGGTGCTACACACACTCTCTGAGATTTCTCTCAGAAGTGTCTTTTGATGTTCTTTCCTCCTGGATTGGAGAACTACATGTCAGACAATCTGTTTCCTGCATTTGTTTTTTGACATTTGTGTGCTTATCGGTTGATACCATATTGGAGCATTTACTGTATAGTAGTTAAATAAACTATTATTCTGTTAAGTTATCCAGCAGAATTAAGTTATTGCAAGTTCGTCTTCCTTTTGTTGTCTTTTATCGACAGTCTTCGAATAAATTGTGTTTTGCTTAATGTCGAATATTTTGACAAAGTAAATTCTATCTCAAACACAGCACCTCACATTTACCAGCGGAATGGACCAAGCCGGAAGAGTGATAATCATGTCAAGAATTATACGTGTTACCCATCCACCTCACAGATCCAGCCCGTGCACGTATAAGCCCAGATGAAGTACCTCCTCAACATGAAGAGCTGCGTAGCCCAGGTTAGTGCACTGCTTAGCAATCCGTCCAGGAGTTTAGAGCTCACCAGTTCACTACTTATGTGTCCAACAGTGCACTGATATATAAACTTGGACTAGATGATCTGTTCAGCACAGGGCGTTGTGAAGAACACACAAAGGCATTGTTCTATACAGGCGGACTGGATATCCGTGCAGCATGGGGAGCTGTGCAGTGAATAGCAGTGAATTTATCTATTAACCTGGAGCAGTTTCCTTCCCAGCATACACAGCTGTGTACACCAATCACTGCATTGCTGTGTAACACTGTGTTAGATCACTGCCCAGTGTGGGGAAACTTGCAGCTCATGCTGGAAGTGACAGGATGTGCAGCACCTCTCCATTTACAGCTCCATATCTCCAGTGTGGCATGACACAGGGGTGCTGTGGGTGTGGAACTCACTGCCAGAGAGAGATGGCGGGGGAATCAGTTTAAATACCAACAAATGGGAGGAGCTTGGTTAAAAGACAGGGGGAGATTAAGAGAGAATTTCACAAAAGGATCTGATGGTAGGTTTAAAAATTGTGAAATGAAATCATTTCGATAGCATCTTGCAATATAAGCCATTGTTTCTAGGAATAATGAGAGAGCAGGATATTGGTGAAAGTTAAGATGATTGAGAGTCATGGATAAGCATTTGTCCTGCAGCGTTGTAACTGAGAGTCAGATCAGCAGAATCTTCGACTCATTGGGCTGAATCGAACAATAATTTGTCTCAGTGCCATTTTCATTGAATGTCATAGAAGGAATGGCTGCACGAGGCAGAGCTAGTTTCCTGGTGTTATCTTATCGAAATCACCTCATTAACAACCCACCCCAACACATGGTGTCCCTCTCATTCAATCCCAGCCCAATGCTCCCACCCATCATGGCTGGAGGTGCTCACCATCGCCCAGATGCCCCTGGATATTCAGTGATCCCTGGTACTGCTGCCATCATTAAAAGGCCAATGGGCACACGGTTTGAGTTCCTCACTTTGGAGTTGCCCTGCATAGTTTACTCGATGTTGTGGTTCTGTTCGCCGAGATGGGAATTTGTGTTGCAGACGTTTCGTCCCCTGTCTAGGTGACATCCTCACTCCTTGTGAGCCTCCTGTGAAGCGCTTCTGTGATGTTTCCTCCGGCATGGCAGTTTACCAAAGCATGGCAGATAAGGGTAATTTACACCACAGCTTGTCGACAGGGACACGGAGGTCCTGGAGATTAGTCTAGTACAGTGGGGTACCTTTCTCTTCTCAGAGCATGGTCTGAGCACACCACCCAGTTCAGTGCAGTATCTGCATTCCGAAGAAAGGTTCAGCAATACTGGAAAAGCATCAATATCCTTCTCCGCTCTGTCAGGGTAAGGGTCACCTTATTCTCTCTACTCTCTCACACTCAAACTCTCACCACTGCAATGCAGCACCTTCTCTCTCTCTCTCTCTCACCGACGCAATACCCCCACATGGTTATAAAATGTTCTTATGAGTGAAGTTTCTAGAATTCGCTGGATGATGTCGTTTGTACAATGTTCCAGATAATATTCAAAATAATTCAACTTCAGCAAAATGTTCATCCCCCAGTATGTAACGCATCAGAGGAAGGGGCAGAGATTTACTTTATTTAAAATCACTCAGGGATGAAAGTGCATCATGAGGCCATTAAGCCTCTCAAATATGCTCCACTATTCAGGCAAAGGGAGCACTTAAACACTTGAAGACTCACTCTCTTCTTGAAGAAAGACGCCACTTTGGAGATTCGCCAGTTTCACTGGAACACTCCTGTAATCCCGAGAGTTATGGAATACTTCACGCAGTGCCACCAGTCACTCTGTAACCACTTCTATTAAAGCAAGCTATGAATTGCTGGTGAGCTGTTTACCCTTGGTCTTTTCTGTTTGAGAAAGGTCTTGTACGTTTTGTTAGAGACAATGCAAAACTTTCATCTGACTACAATTTTGTTTATAATATTGAAACTCTTAGTGCATTCCCCTGCAAGGAACGATGTAAAATACTGTTTTAAATTCTCTGCCTCTTCCTTGAAACCAGTTCCCCAGTCACAATCTACAGGTGTCCCACATATTCTTTCCTGCCGTCCTTCCAAGGGTCACACGCATATCATGATTGTTTTCAATTCAATATGGGAAAATTCTTGTGGTTAGTTTCTTTTCATATTTCTTGCCAATTTTGAAATGTTTTTCTTTGTACTTTGGTTTATACAATTTTCTTCTTGTTCCAAAAGTAAACTTCCCAAATGTGGATGACGCTAGAGTTCAACAATCTGAATTGTTTAGTTTGTGATTGATTAGAAACCTTCACAGCATTTGTGCATCGTAGGTGGTTCGTCTTCACATCTTCATATCATATTCTTTTTCACCAGAGCCAAACATTACTGAGAGTTATTAATCAGTACCTGCTTGAATGTCTCCCTCCACCCCCCACCCACCCCCCCCCCCCCCCCCCCCCACACACACACACCTGCTGACCTTCATCTGTGTCTGTTTTCACACTGCAGATATGTGACATAAATCTACATTTGAAATGCCTGGCTCTTTTCATTCATTCAGGGGGAACCTACATATGTGGCAGAACACATGATCAGCTGAGGGTGACTCCACTCTCCCAGTTTCCCTGGCTTTGTCATTTCCATTCGATAATGCCACATTCCTTTGGGAAGCTTCCTTCATGTCTTCCTTTTCTCTCAAACGAGAAATCCCCTAAATCTGATGGACTGAGCTTACAGTCTGTCCCATCTCACTCGTTTCTGCCCTCACTCCGTCCCCTCCTCCCCAGAACAATGATAGATCTCCCCTTGTCCTCACTTCCTACTGCACTAGAATCTGCATTCAAAGAATCATCCTCCACCACTTCCACCACCTCCAGCAGGACAACACCAACAAACACATCTTCCCCTCCCGTCCAATGTGGGAAAAGGAGTAGGAGATGGAATACAATGTGGGAGAGTATGAGGTCATGCACTTTGAAATGAAGAATATAGGCATAGACTATTTACTAAATGGGAAAAAAAATCAGAAATCGGAGTAATAAAGGGACTTGGGATTCCATGCGCAGGATTCGCCTTAGATACACTTGCAGGTTGAGTCAGTAGTTAAGAAGGCAGATACAATGTCGTCATTCATCTTGAGAGGAGTAGGATATAATGGTGGGGATTCTGTGTCTTTCTCAGGCTCTGGTCAGACCACATTTCCAGTATTTTGTGCCTCATACCTCAGGAAGGATGTATTAGCCTTGGTGTGTGTCAAGAGAAGGTTCACCAGAAATGAAAAGCTTAACACATGAGGAACGTTGGAGGACTGTGGGTTTATACTCGATGGAGATTAGAAGGATGAGGGGGATCCAATTGAAACTTACAGAATACTGAATGACCTGGATACAGACAAAATTGGGAGGATGCATGCAGTGGCAGGAGGACACAAGCTTAGAGCAAAGGGAAACCCCATTAGAATGGAGCTAAGATGAAATGTCTTTAGCCAGAGAGTGGGAAAATTGTGGAATTCCTTACGACAGAAGGCTGTGGAAACCAGATTATTTGGCACCAACGATATAGCCAGGAAAGGGACTGCGGATCTGAAAAGTGACTACAGAGAGTTAGTTTGGAAGCTGAAGAGCAGGACGAGTAGAGTAGTGATCTCAGGTTTTCTACCAGTGTCAGACCGAGTGAGATGAGGAACAGTCAGCGAATGCAGCTTTACACGTGGCTGCGAGGCTGTTGCAGGAGGGAGGGCTTCAGATACCTAGACCATCGGGATACCTTCTCCGTAAGGTGTGCCCTGTACATGAAGGACGGGTTGCATCTGAACTGGAGTGGCACAAATGTCCTGTTTTGGAGGTTTGCTCGTCTGATTCTGGCAGGTTTAAACTAGTTTGGCAGGGGGTTAGGAATCAGACCACATATCTGAGAGGGGGTTAGTTGCAGACGGGACAGTGACAGGGTATATTGAACCTATCAGGAAGGTTTCTCACGCAATGAAACAAAGGGATCAGTTAAAATGCGTCTGCTTTATTACAAGGAATATTCGAAATAAGAGTGACGAACTTAGAGCATGGATCAGTACTTGGGGCTACGATGTCGTGGCCATAACAGAGACATAGTTTTCACAGGGGCAAGGATGGTTGCTTGATGTTCCAGGGTTTAAAATGTTTAAAAATGTTTCGGGGAAGCACGGTGGCACAATGGTTAGCACTGCTGCCTCACAGCACCAGAGACCCTGGTTCAATTCCCAACTCAGGGAACTGTCTGTGTGGAATTTGCAAATTTTCACTGTGGGTTGCCTCCTGGTGTTCCGGTTTCCCTCCATAATCCCAAGATGTGCAGATTAGGTGAATTGGCAATGCTAAATTGCCCATAGTGCTCGATGATGGGGTAAATGTAGGGTAATGGTTCTGGGTGGTTTGCTCTATGGAGGGTTGGTGTGGACTTGTTGGGTCAAAGCGACTGTTTCCACACTATATGTAATCTAAAAAGGAACAGGGTGTGTGAAAAACAAGGAGGTGGTGTTTCATTGCTAATCAGAGAGTGTGTCACAGCTGCAGAAATGAAAGTTGTTGAGGAAGGCTTGCCTACTGAGTCAGTATGGGTGGAAGTTAGGAACAGCAAGGGAACAGTCACCGCATTGGGGTTTTTTTACAGACCACCTAATAGCAGTAGAGAGATTGAACATCTCATAGGCGGGCAGATTCTGGAAAAATGCAAAAGTGTTATTGTTATGGGTGATTTCAACTTTTCCAATATCGACTGGAACCTCCTAAGATGCAGATGGTCTGGATGAAGCCGTTTTTGTCAGGTGTGTTCAAGAGGGTTTCCTTGCTCAGTATGTAGACAGACCGACGAGGGGAGAGGCTATTTTGGATTTGGTGCTCGTCAATGAGTCAGGATAGGTGTCAGAACTCACGGTGGGAAAGTACTTTGGTGAAAGTGATCACAAATGCCTCACATTTAGCATAGTCTGGGAGAGTGAAAGGAGCAGTTTCCGATGGGAAGATATTTAATTGTGGAAAAGGAAATTATGATGCTATCAGAAAGGAATTGGGAAGTACAGTCTGGGAGCAATTGTTTCACAGAAAGGGCACAGCAGACATGTGGAGACTGTTTAAGGAGCAGATGTTGCGAGTGATACACAAATTTGTTCCTCTGAGACAGTTAAGAAGGGGTAAGATTAAGGATACCTTGGATGATGAGAACAGAGGAATGTCTCATCAAAAGGGCGCAGGCCACTTCCGTAAGATGGAGAAACCAAGAATCTAACACAGCTTTAGAGGATTACTGGTTTGCTAGAAAGGAGCTCAGTAATGGACTGAGTAGAGCCATGATGGGGCACGAAAAAGGCTTGGAAAGAAGGATTAGGGAGAATCCAAAAGCATTTTTCTAATACGTGAGGAATAAGAGAATAATCAGTGAGTAGGTAGGGACGATCAGGGATAGTGTAGGGAAATTATACGAGGAGTCTGAGGACACGTGGAAGCCCTAAATTAGTTTTCTTTGCTTCGATTTTCACCAAGGAAAGGGAACTTGTTGTAAATGAAAACTTAGAGGAGCGGGGCCAGATCAGTCTTGACCAGATCAAGATTGATGAAGTTGATGTGCTCGCAATTTTAGAAAACATTAAGATGGATAAGTCCCCAGATTTATCCGAGACTGCTCCGGGAAGCGGGAAAGGAGGTTGCTAAGCTGCTGGTGAGGATATTTGCCTCCTCACTCTCCACATGATTCCTACCGGAGGATTGGATGGAGGCGAATGTTGTTCCTTATTTCAAGAAGGGTAATAGGGAAATTCCTGGCAATTAGAGACCAGTCAGTCTTACGTCTGTGGTCAGCAAAGTTTGGAAAACATTCCGAGGGATAGGATTTATGACTATCTGACAAAACATAGTGTGACCAAATGCAGTCAGCATGGCTTTGTGAGGTGCAGGTCATGCCTCACAAATCTTATTGATTTCTTTGAGGAGATGTCAAGATAGGTCGACTACGGTTAGGCAGTGGATGTGGTGCATGTGGACTTCAGCAAGGTATTTGATAGGGTTCCCCATGGAAGACTCATTCATAAAGTATGGAAGTATGGGATACAGGGAGATTTGGCTATCTGGATTCAGAATTGGCTGGTTGGCAGAAGGCAGACAGTGGTTGTAGATGGAAAGTATACTGCTTGGAGGTCAATGTTGAGAGGGATCCAACAGGGCTGAGTTCTTGGGCCTCTGCTCTTTGTAGTTTTTATAAATGACTTGGATGAGGAGGTTATGGGGTGGTTTAGTAAATTTGCAGATGACACAAAGGTTGCAGGTGTCGTCGATAGTAAAGGGGGCTTCTGTAGGCTGCAGCGCGACATCGACAGGATGCAGAGCTGGGCTGAGAAATGACAGATGCAGTTCAACCTGGATAAATGCGAAGCAATGCCTTTTGGAAGGTCAAATTCGAATCCTGAATATAACATTAAATACAGGATTCTTGGCAAGTGGAGAAACAGAGGGATCTGGGTGCGCAAATGCACAGATGACTCAAAGTTGCCATCCACGTGGATAGGATGTCAAGAAAGTATATGGTGTTTTGGCTTTCATTAACAGGGGGATCAAGTTTAAGAGCCGCGAAGTTTTGCTGCAGTTCGACAAGTCCCTAATGAGACCAGACTTGGAATATTGTGTCCAGTTGTGGACGCCCTACTATAGGAAAGATACAGAGGCTGTAGAGAGGGTGCAAAGAAGCTTTACCAGGATGCTGCCTGGACTCGAGGGCTTGCTTAATGAAGAAAGGTTGAACAAGCTTGGACCTTTCTCTCTGGAATCAAGGAGGAGAGAGGAGATCTGATCGAGGTGTACAAAATAATGAGAGGAATAGATAGAGTCAACATCCAGGGACTTTTCCCCAGAGCAGGATTGACTAGTAAGCGAAGTCATAGTTTGAAGATATTAGGAGGAAGGTAAAAGGGAGACGTCAGAGATAGGTTCTTTATGCAGAGGGGTGTGAATGCATGGAATGCATTACCAGCTCTGGTGGTGGAGGCAGAGTCATTGGGAACATTCATGCGACTGCTGGACATGTACATGGATAGCAGTGAGTTGAGGGATGCTGAGGTTAAATTACTATATTTCACATTAGGATTAAATCTCGGGACAACATCATGGCCCAAAGGGCCTGTTCTGTGCTGTACTGTTCTATGTGCTATGTTCTATTTAGTATATTTAAAACAGACTCAGCTAAGTTCTTGATTGACAAGGGGATCAACGATTACTGAGAGGAAGCAGGGAAATGGGGTTGAAAATCTATCATTCGTGATCGAATGGTGGAGCAGACTTGATGGTCCGAAAGGCTTCATTTCTGCTCATATAGAGGTGTGGCCTTATAATATTTCGCTCCTGGATGACACGGTGGCTCAGTGGTTTGCACTGTTGCCTTACAGCATCAGGGAAATGGGTTCGATTTCCTTTGTTCCAGTTTCCTGTCACAGTTCCAAGTTGTGCAGGTTAGGTGAACTGGCCATGCTGAATTGCCGATTGTGTTCAGGGATGTTGGTTTTCGGTGCAATAGCCAAGGCTCTATATATGGCATTAGAGTAGAGAATGGGATTAGTTCGCATACACTTTGGAGGGTCAGTATAAACCTGTTGGGCTGAAGGGCCTGTTTCCACACTGTAGGGAGTCATCAGAAAATGCAGACTGCTGCAATGTTCCAATGAAGCACAACGCAAGCTCGAATAACACCTCACTTTACACTTTGGTACTTTACAGTCTGTAGGAGTTGATATTTCATTCTATAAATTCACAGCCTGAACCCATTATGGCCGTTCTCCATTTTCCATGCACTCTCCCTTCTGGGCTCCCTAAGTTTGTGTCTTGTTTATGTTGCATTCAACAGAGAAAATCAATTTCTAATATTTACACATTAATTTACACCCATTATATATCTTCACCACAAGTGAAAGCCCATTTGTCTTTCACACTGGGCCTCAAAACACTCTTTCCAACCTCTGCCAAGATACTAAAACACTCACTTTCCAATCCTTTACACGTCTGAAGAAGATTTACACTGGACTTGAAACATTAACATTGTTTCTCTGTCTCTGCAGATGTTGCCAGACCCACTGAGTTCCTTCAAAAATGAAAATTTGCAGAACACATTTTCAATATAGCAAAGATTATTGGATACAGGAAATCTGAAACAAAAACAAAAATTGTTGGACTTACTGGGTGTTTTGAGGAACAGTCAGCGAACTCAAAAGATTAAATCTGCTTTCACTCCACAGATGCTCTCAGACTTGTCAGTTTCTTCAGCAATTTGATTTTGAACAAGTTTCAAACATGTGTGTCAAAGGTGCTCACACGCCCTGTCCAACACAGGGCACCATACACCAGGAAGTAAATGATTACGCAAGGTATACAAATTCATTTGTTCTGAAACTACATAAGGCTGTCATCACCGACACTAAAGAGCTCTTAATCATGGTCATGGAGACAAACAGAGGGAAACACATTCGCTTTAAACAGAAGATGGCATTACTGGAGGGGCAAAGATTCAGGTGAAAACGTTAAATGCTTTTGATGAATGTGACAAGTTGGAGGCATGGCATCATGAAGATATCCTAACAGGTTGAGAATTGTAAAAAAAAGGAAGCGTTCCCACATCAGAAACCGGGATAGGGCACTGTGTACAGGGGAGAAGGGTGACCGGGACCCCGTGCGAATTGAGGACAGGTAACAGAATTGTATTGCAGATATTGCAGCTCAAACTGGACATTCATGTGATGCTGCAAATCATAGCAGCTGTAGTATCAGCAGCAGCAGTAGAATTATAATCAACCACAGTATAATCTCCCAGTCTACTATTACCATAAAGCCGATCTCCGCCTCAGTGATGAGTGTGGGTTAACATGCCACGGTCAGAACAGTGTGTACCTAAACCTGAAGACAACCCGTTTAAGCTACTGCACTTACTGCTTACATTAATAAACAGCAGAACTAACATCTGATAGAGAGGGCGCCATGACCCCAAGACTGTGACTATTTCTTTCAAAACCAGCTATGAATTACTGCTGACCTGTCTACCCTTAGTCTTATCTATTAGAAAAATCCTTGTTCGTTTTGTTAGAGACTGTTCAAGAACTTCCCTCCTATTACCATTTTGTTTGCATCATTGAAATACTTACTGTACCTTCCCTTGTGAGGAAAGATGTAAAACATGGGTGTAAATTATCTGTCTGTGCCTTGTAGCCAATTCTTCCTCAATATACTTTCCAATTATCCTCAATGTACTTTCCTGCCTTAATTTCACCTAAGGTCACACACTCATCTTGAACTTTTTTTGTATGCTCGGTAAAGCACGTGCTGCTTGTTTTTGTATTTCTTGCCAATTTACTACATCATGGCTTTTCTCCCCTTCTCATCGCTTTCTAGATTCATACAGTCATATAGCGCACAAACAGACCCTTTGGTCCAACTTGTCCATGCTGACCAGTTTTTCCAAACTAAACTAGTACCATCTGATTGCATTTTGTCCATATGCCTCTAACCTTTTCCCATTCATATGTTTGTCCTAATGAGTTATAACTGTTGTAGCTGTACTTGCACCTCCCACTCTTTCTCTGCAAGCTCATTCCATATACACACATCACCCTCTGTGTGAAAACATTGACCCTTCGTCCATTTCAAATTCCCCTCTTTCACCTTAAACCTACGCCTTCTATGATTGAACTCACCCATCCCGTGGGAAAGACTTTGGCTGGTCACTCTATTTATACCTCTCATGATTTTATAAACTTCTACAATGTCATCCCTCAACCTCGTACACACTATCTGACATTAACTTTACGAACAAGCATTTAAAGATAAGCACTGCAAATTTAAAACAGTATACGAATGACAGGTAAATAACACTCAGCCCTTGCTTCGTACTGTGACTTGTTTTTCTCCATGTTACAATACTCAGGCAGCATGAAACTCTTACTAATGCTAATAAGAGGGCAAACACCAGAATTGCTTTGTCCAAATGGGGTGATGATCTCTGCAGTGAAAGCGCATCTCTGGCCTGAACCATATAAGAAGGGGAATTCTTGTCCCACACGGTCAGCGTCTACCTTTAGCAGAGTGAGATTAAGGCTGAGTATAATTTTTGATTCGGAGAAATTTGGATCAAATTAATGAAATTATTGCAGGGGGGAGAGGTATTGTCAATAAGGTTTACGCCAAGAAGGAAACTTTCCAGAATGAGATGTGAGTGGGAAGTGTAAAACAGCATAAATGGAGAGGCCAAGTCACACTGAGACCAGAGCATAGTAGCAGCACAAAACGCAGCTTGATTCTACGGCAGAGTAGGTAGACCTAATCAAAGAGTTTCAGGTGAAGTGGGTAGGGACCATAATATGAGAGAATGTATTCTGTAATTTGAGAGGGAGAAACTGGAACCAGGAAGGGGAGATGAGCAGGGAAGAGGATGGAGCAGAAATGTCAGTGTTTTCTGGGTGGTAAGTCAGGAAGCACAGCTGAAATTCATGCCTAACATCAGCTTATGGTCCCTGAAATAAACATTATAGATCTGGCCCTCCACTACTGCTCATCAATAGTACCCTTGAGATATTTTGTCAACCATGTGTGGTTCACCTGCTTATAGAGTTCTTCTTTTGAACAGAAACAATAAAGACTAAGCGGTTTGGGATATCTGCTTGAATATCTGCTCACGTATACTCACTGGCCTTCCTCTGGGTCTATTTTCACATTTCGCTTCAGACCAGATGTGAGGCAGAAATCCTCAATTTAGATGCCTGGTTCTTTTCAATCATTCAGGGGAACTTCTGCATGTGGCTGACCATATGATCAGTGGAGGCTGACTCCATTCTCCAAGTTTCTCCATATCTGTTATTTCTGTTTGAGGATGCCATATTCCTGTGCGTTGCATCTAACGTGACCTCATTTTCCTTCAAACAAGAAATCCCCTAACTCTGGTGGCCAGGGCCTTCAGCTGTCACTCTCCCATCTCCCAGGGTGTTGCCCTCAATATCCCCCCCCTTCATCCAAGAACAATGGTAGATTCTTCATTGTCCACACTCCGTCCTGCACTAGAATACACATTCACATAATCATCTTACGCCATTTTCACCATCTCCAGCAGGACAGCATCATCAAACACATCTTCGCCTCCCGCCCACTGTCAGTATTTCGCAGGAACCGTTCCCTCTCTGTCCCCTCCATCACTAGAACACTTCCCCACTCCCCCATGGCAACCTCCCATGCAATTGCAGAAGCTGCAACACTTGCTCACTCACCTCTTCCCTCCTCACTGTCCAAGGCCCCAAACATACCTTCCAGGTGAAGCAGCATTTCACTTGTAACCTTTCAATCTGGTCTCCTATCATTGCTGCTCCCAATGCAGTCTCTCTATATTAACGAGACCAAATAGAAATTGCTTTGAGGAACACTCCCACTTTGTCCGTAGAAATAACCCTGTGCTTCTCATTGCTTCCCATCTCAATAACCTATCTTGCTCTCATGCTAACCTTTCGGCCCTGGGCTGCTGCAACGTTCCAAGGAAGCACAACCTTAGCTCGAGTAACAACTCACTTCACACTTTCGTACGTTACATCCTGTAGGAGTTAATGTACAATTTCATAACTTCACAGTCTGACCCCATTATAACGGTTCTCCAATTTCCATACAATCTCCCTCCTGGCCTCCCTATGACCTTGTGTGGTTGTATCTTCTTTATCGTTCACTCAATAGAGAGAACCATTTTTCCCCATTCACGTTTTAATTGTTAGTCTACTTCACATGATCTTCTCATTCACCACTACTAAAAGCATGTTTATCTTTTGCCACACCCTCTTTTACCCGTCGACCCACTCCCCACATCTGTCAAGGAATTATAAAGCTCATTTTTCATATCCTTTTCAGTTCTGAAGAAGTGTCATACTGGACTTGAAACGCTAACTCTGTTTCTCTGTCTCTGCAGATGATGCCACACCTGTTGAGTTTCTCTAGAAATGAATAAGTTCAGAACAAATTTTCAATTAAACAAATAACTATGGATACTGGAAATGAAAATGCAAAATTTTCTAGAGAAAATGGGAGCCATGTAGAAGGGTCACTGGCCCTGAAAGATTAACTCTTTCACTCCATGAGATGCTTCCAGACCTGCTGAGTTTCATCAGTAAGTTCTGTTTTTGAACAAGTTCCATAGACGTGTGTTAAAGCTGCTCAAATCTCTTGCCTAACACGGAACACTGCACACTGGGAAGTGACTGATAATGCAAGGTGCACAAATTCCTTGATCCGAAACTGGATAATGCAGGCATCACTGAAACTGCAGAGCTCTTAGTCATGGTCAGGGAGAGAAACAGAGGGAAACACATTCACATCAAACACAGAAGATGGCATTGGGGGAATGGAAACGATTGAGATGCATATGTTAAGGATTTTGAGTAAAGTAACAACTTGGAGGCGTGACACCAGGGAAAGCAGAATGAGAATAGGAAAATGGAAGTGTTACCACATCAGAAACCAGGTTAAGACACTGAGTATAGGGCTGACGGGTGAATGGGACTTGGTGTGAACTGGGGGACTGTCAGTCGAATTGAATTGAGCATATTGCAGCTCAAAGTGGGCATTCATGTGGTACGGTCGAATCACAGCAGCAGCAGAATTGTATTCAACTACAATCTGTAACATTTTTCCCAGGATAAGACCATTTCCATCAAGTCGATCTATGGTTCAGCGACGAGTGTGGGTGAACATGATAGGGTCGGAACCATGTGTACCTGAACCTGATGACAATCCATTAAAGCTACTGCACTTGACTGGTTACATTCGAAACAATGAGACTAACATATGATACTGAGAGCAAAATGATCCCAAGACTAACAGATCAAATCGAAGTTCTGCAGTGCTGCCATATCCAGACATAAATGTCGATGGACTACTAAACAACTCACTGGAGGAGAGGACTCCATAAATATCGCCACTCTAAATAACGGGACAGCCCTGTACATCAGTGTAAAAGACATGGTTGTATTATCTGCACTGTCCTCAGCCAAAAGTGTTGAGTTGATGATCCACCTCACCCTCGCCATGCTGCCCGCAGAATCACAGATGCCAGTCTTTAATCGATCTGATTTGCTGTATGTGACATGAAGAAACAGCTGAACACAATGGATACGACAAAGGCATTTGGCCCTGACACCATTCCTGCAATGGGACTGAAGACTTGTGCTGCACAACAAGCTGTGTCCCTGAGGAAGCTATTTCATTCCAACTCTGACATCTTCCTGGCAATGTAGAAATTTACTCAGCTACGTCGAATCCCATAACAAGCGAACAGTCTGACCATTTACGACGCCCTGAGTCCCGTCGCGATCATCCCTTGGAGGGAGTTCTTTTTGATAGAGCTGTCAAGCAGCACAGAAATAACCAGACAGTGTGTTTTCTGATAGGTCCCCATGTGGAGATGGTGCTGTTGTGGAGATGTCACTGGATTTCTAATCGAGACCAGGCTAATACTGTGACAGCTGGTGGACATTATAATTAATAAAATATCGAGATGTAAAACTTGGAGTCATTAACAGTGACCTTAAATCCAATGTCGTTTGTAAACACCAATTTCCTTCCTCAATGTACTTTCAGGAAATGAATCTCCCATGCTTTCCTGGTCTGGCCCAAACGTGACTCCAGACACCCAGACGTGTGATAAACTCTTCAATGGTCTCGAAAATGGCCAAGCAAGACACTCTATTGTATCAAACTGTTCCGGGGTTTTAAAGGATAAAACTGTACAGATCACCCGACTCCAGTCTCACTATTGGAACGGGAAATATTACCGTGTTGACCCTGCAGAGATTTCCTTCCTAACATCTGAGAGTTGGTGGCAGCAGTTAAAGAGCTTTCCCACAGACTGCACAGAAACTTCGGGAAAGGAGTAGGTCATTCAACACACTGAGCATCCTCCATTCTAGCTCATGGTGAAAATCTCCTCAATTCAGTTTTCCCCACACAGTGTTCATATCCTTTAGTATGGTTAAACATCGGAACATGTAAAATAGGATATAATGTATTCGCTTTGCTCCATCAATTTTGATCCTCCATTCAATAAGAGGTAGTTATCCAGTAAAGGTGTGTTTATTAAACACAATTTCGCAGCAACACAATTAGTGAATTGTGCCCCTTTCTTTATAAAGTGAGCTCCCGTTCATTGTTATGGGAGTCCGTCTCTGGCACCAGCTGAACAGTAAATCCCAGCCTCAGGATCCCTCTATCTACCAAATGCACCCTCAGTGTGTTCAGCTAAAGCAGGAATGTAATCCGTTCTGCAAGCCTTGAAACTGTGCCTGAATGTGGGATTTGTTATTTACATTTAGAAGGAAATTAATTTCAAACCGGGAGGGAAATATCTTGGAGAGAACCGGAATTCTGTATTGGCATCACGTGGTCAGTCAGCTCGTGCGCTTTCTGGTGAAGATCTTGTTGAAAGTTGCAGTGCTGTAGTTCGTGACTGTAGTGTTAAAGTGAGACATTTACTGTACTAATTCATTACAATATACGGTTTAAAGATTTATGTAGCCCATGGTATTGTTTTGCAGGCACAGGGAGAATGTGCAAACTCCACATAAACAGTAACCCGAGACTGAAAATAAACCCAGATCTTTGTGCTGAGAGGCAGCGGTGCTAACCACTGAGCTACCCACTGTGGGCAACGAAACCTGCCTGCACAATTCAACGCTCAAAATGTGGCAAAACAGCAGGGAGATTCCATAAGTTCCCAAACTTGTATTGGGCAACAGGAGGAGAACATTGAGATATTGAGCGGCTTGGTCAGGAGTAGGCGCAGGACATGCTAGACTTCGAATATATAGTGTAGGAACATCAGGATGACATTCAGCCCATCGTGTCTGTAAAGCATAACAGAGTGAGTCTAATCATGCCCCTTATACAGCAATTGGAGCTGATTTTTCACAGCATCGTGCCTATTTCACAGGAATTGAAACGGACTGTCGAGGTTATGGAAAGGGAAGAACTTCGAATAACCAACTTCACTCGGGAATGGAAAGGTATGAGCAAACGATTGGGACTGAAGACAAATTGTTCGAATCTGTTATTAAGGAATTAACAACAGGAGATGTTGAAAGTCAAACCACAATCCATCAAACTTGACATGATTTTATTCAGGATAAATCATGTTTGAACACTTTTCCACATTAAAGAATGTGACAAACAAGTTGAATAACGGATATCTGAAGGATCTATTATATCTGGACATCAAAAAGGCAATGCATAACATGCTTGACAAAAGATTAATATGCAAGACAAGAGCACACTGAGTTAGGACAATTTATTTGCTTGGAGAGAAAATTGGCTAATCAATGAAAATCATGATATGGAGGTGCTAGATTTAGATTGGGTTGAGTAAGATTAATAATCGCATGGCACCAGGTTATAGTCTGGCGGTTTTATTTGAAAACACAAGCTTTCATTGTCCTGCTCCTTCGTCAGGTGTTAGAGAGAGAAGACCTTAGGCACAAAATTTATAAGGAAAAGATGAAGAGGCTGTACAAAACATGCACATGAATTGAACACATCTAAGATGGCAGCTAAAGCTTCAATCGGTTAGAATGGCGATGCAGGTTTTGATTGATGAATATACAAATCCAAGAGTTCCTTTGAAGTCCTGCCTGGAGATACCTTCAGGTATTATCGATGTAAAGGAGGTGACCCCTCCAGTCAGACAACGTATTTTAGGCATGCGGTCTTGTTTGGAGTCTGTATGTGTCTTCACCTGGAATCAGTTTGGCTTTATTTCCAAAGTAGGAGTTCATAAAATATCGCATTGACTGACTGTCTACAAATGGCATATTTTTTTGAGAAAACATAACGCATCTGGAAATACAAACCGGCAAATGAAAATGCATCTTCCCCACAAGTTTGAGATGTCTCCTTGTTTCTCTTTATTCAGTGCTGAATTAGTGAAATATGGGACAGAGAAGTGATTCTTGGATAAAGACATACAGACAGGCAAGTGGAGCTGAGACCAAAACCTGATCAGCCACAATCTTAGTCCCTCGGTGGAGAAGGCTCAAAGTGTCTAATGACCCACTCCTGCTCCTCAGTCCCATGTTTCTGTGTTCCATTCAGCCCATCAAACCTGCTAGACAGGAGCAATTAGAGGCTACTTACTCCTATCACCTCGTGCACAGAGGAGACCATTCAGCCCCTCAAAACTGTCAAACCCAGTTTGGACTGGTTTCGAAAGTGTAATTGGAAATTCCAGGCTGGGGTATGGAAGAGGTTTCTCATCACTCCTAACTGAGCTTCCCCTTCAGAAACGTGTGCTTCGTTTGTTGGTCAAGTTGTAGACCAATTTTCACTGTGAATACAGCACCCATTCCTCACCCAGAGATGGTCCAGACAGTCTGGTACTCTTCAATAACAGAGCTTTCAGGAAAATAACAGCCTCTACTTTCTAATAATAGAATGTGTGAACGCCACAAACAGGAATATGTAATTCATCCACAAGCCACCATCCCCTCCCCCCCGCAAGCAGGTCTTCACCCACAATAAGATCATAAGGCCTGGTATCCTCTTTCATGTCCAATTCTTCACAACACTCAACTCTGACTGGTTAAAAAAAGCACTCCCAGCCCCCACACTGTGACCTATTGATATGAGCAAAAGACGTGAACACAAGGGCTCAGGGAAGAGTGACTGGCCCTGTCATCAAGGCATCATTTAACTAAGGACAGTCTCAAGGAGCCTGAGCAGGATTGCACTTAATGGGAATCAGTTGTAAACTTCCCTGGTTAGAGTGATTTAAAGCATAAAGCACAACGATTGTGATTTGTATACAAAACTCCATTCAGTCCTGGACATATCTGCAAAAGATGCTCAACGTAGCTTCCTCAGCACAAACATCTTCAGCTGCTTCATAAATGTCTTGCCCTCACCATAAGATTAGAAGTGGGGCTGTTCACTGAAGATCACACAATATTCAGGAAAAATGTCCTCTTTCAGCTCTTGAACTAGTCTGTGTCTATGTGCAGCAAGACCTGGACAACTTTCAGGCTTGTGCTGTTGGAAGTATCGGTAACATTCATGTAACAGTGCTGCTGGACACGGCACATTTCCACAGTTAAAAGGAGGAGATTATTCGGCGCCTCACGCTAGCTTCACAGGAATATGAGGAAGTCATTCAGCTCAATTATATTATTGGAGAAGTGTACAGATAGCCCATTTAGTGACTCGAACCAATTACACAGGAAGAGAAGGAGTCACGTGTTATGGACGACAGCAGAACTATTCAAAAATATTTGAAGGCGTTGGCCTAGACTGTATTAATAATTAAGTGTTCTGATACAGTAATATCCCATAAACACATACTTGGCAAAAAGGAAAGATCAGACACAGATTCTCAGATGCAGTTCTCCAATCGAGGAGGGAAAACAAATCAAGTGAAAATTTAGAGAGACTTACAGCCAGGAGACTTCCACTGAAGCTTCCAACTCTGTGGAGACTCTAATAGCTTCTTATGTTACTGAGAAACCAAAGCACTTCCTGTAATGTTGCTGCCAGAACTGAACACAGTATTCCATCTATTGCCTAACCAACGGCATGTTTAACTCATATTATGTTGCCTCGATGAGTAAACACTATGCCTCCAGTCCCGTGTAATTTCTTAATGGGCTATTACACTGTCCAGTCACATTCACGGATGTGTGGAGAAACACCCTCTGACGTCCCTCGTGTTCTGCTATTCATTGAATTCTCCTCTGTCCGGTTCCTTCTTACAAAATGCATCACCTCATATTTATCAGGGTTCCATTCCATCTGTCATTGATCTGACCATCTGACCACTCCACCTGTATCTTCCTGTAACATAAGGCCTTCTTCCTCACTGCTAACCACCTGGCCAAACTTTGTGTCAAACACAAGATTACTTATTACACTCAGCGCCCACCCCCACCCCCACCCCCTCCACATTCACATTTACATCATTTATGAATACAACAAATAATTTGATACACTGCACTGCTCGCTGTAGTACACCACGAGACACTGGTCTATCTCTACCACCTTTCCAGTAACTTGGGACCACATATCTGTTCTGCAGTCCTCTAGCACCTCCCTCGTGTGGTCAGATTCGACTGAAACATTTAGGTCAGGACGTTTCCTCTCTTGTCTCCAACAACATCCTGCGATGCAACTCATCTGGACTTTACATCATCCAAAACCATCAATCCCAACTTGCATCTTATATCAAACTGTTCGAGAGCTTCCAAGTCCATCTTCTTGAATTCTGTACCTGCATCTTCCTTCTCCCAACTAAAACAGGTGTGAAGCTCTCATGTCACAGTCTATCAATGTTCCCCAGTTTCACATACTGATTATTACCCTGGTTTCGAAATGGGTCCTATTTTTTCCCTGGTTATTCTGTTCAGCTTGATGTTTTTGGAGAACATCTTGTGTTCCCCCTAACTTTGCCTGTTGCACTTCTCCATGCCCCTGTATTAGTCAATCTGCTGTGGGTGAATTTTCTACGTTTCCCTGAGATCACCTCTCATTCTTTGAAACACAGAACACAAATATAATCTCATCCACACTGCATGCAATATGTGCGGGACGCCTTTACTTCGATATTCCAATTTCCGTTAACTGAAGGCCAACTTCACTTTTACCTTTCCATTTGCAAAAGTCACCCCTGAACTACGTTGGTTCAAGTTTATTTACTACTCACTTTCTGAACTCTGAAACATCCACCTGAATATCTGAATATATCACATCCAATACTTCTCCATTGTCTCCCCCTACAATAAACATCTTCAAACCATTTCAAAAAAAGTTTGTTAACAGTGATTATTCGGGTGAGATCCAAGATGGCGGCGATCCAGTCGGTCTGCCCTGCTGAGCTTTGCACCAGAACCCAAACAAAATGATGCATTCACCCTCTCTTTCTTCCCTATTGGGTAAAATCGTCGTTTTTGATCCCCAGTATTACTCTAGGCCATTTTAACCATGGCAGAATCCTCAGTGAGTCGTGTCCAAGCCCTGGAACGTTAGGTACAGGCCATAGTGCAGCAGGTCGAGGACCTCGAAAATCAGACCTGTCAGAAGAACATCAGCCTGATTGGGCTGCCGGATCGGAAAAAAGAAAGCCAGATCGTCAGCTTCTTGGAACAATGGCTCACACAATTTTTGAAACTGAAAGTCAAGGCAGCCTGGGTGTGGCTCGAGTGGGCCCTAGGGGTTGCAGTATGCAGGCACGGATCGGACGAGCATCCCTGTTCAGTCCGAGTGCAACTCCAGCACAATAGAGCAAAACAAGTGCTGGAAGCTTCTTGAGCTCCACGGAAGGATCCATAGGTTCTGATCTACAAAGGATCACGAATTATGTTTTTTCCAAAAGCTTTCTACGGCTGTGGTCCGCAAGAGGCAAGCCTTTGATAAGGCAAAAAGGAGGCTGAGGGACGTTAATATTCTGTACTTGGTAAGATATCCAGCAATATTACGTTTCAGCCATGGAGGGTCTGTGTTTAATTTTGACTCACGAGAAAACGCAAAGGAGTTCCGGTACTCATTAAAACAGACTGGCTGGTTCAAATAATATGGACAAATGTGTTCCCTTTGTTTTCTCTGGGGTTTGCCTGGTTTCCCTCGTTTTGGGTTTTTGTTTAGTATGTGGAGGTCCCATTTTTCCTTTTTCTCTCTCCTCCTTTCTTCCTCCTCTCCCATTATCCTTTGTTTTTTCTATAATTTGCTTTTCGTTTCTCTCTCTTAGTATGGAATGGGAACGGGGGTTGGGGAGGTGGGGTGGTTACATTTTACTTCACCAGGACTGCCTCGGGTCAAAGTATGGATGGGTTGGGGTTGAATGCCCACTTTCAATTTTCTTGTTGTAAGACCCATGTAACGTTTTTTAACTTTGTTTTCTCTGGGTTGGGAGCGGCATCAGCTAGGAAGAGCCACGGGGGATTAGTGCGTTGTATGAGCGCCCCCTGTGGGCAAGGGGGAAAGTCTCTGCTTACTTGTGTTCTATGTTGGTTCAGAGTTGAAGTAGTTGTTCAAAGTGTTGATTTGGTTGGTTTTGTATTATATTTTCAAGTTTATACGAACTGTTTACAACTTTCACTCGGCGGGCTATAAATGGGCTTCTTCTCTCAGTGGGTCATGGGCTGCTTTGGATGGTTATGGATAACCGCTCGCTTAAATGGTGCACCTGGAATGTTAAAGGGAATCATTCACTGATTAAGAGAAAAAAAATATACGTTCAAGCATTAAAAAGGAAATGGTTGATGTAGCCTTGTGCAAGAAACACATCTGACTGATGAGGAGCATTTAAAGTTCCAGCAGGGAAGGTTCAGCCGGGTGTTTTCTCATCCTTTAATTCAACAAGTAGAGGAGTAGCAATACTCATTCATAAGAACCTTCCACTTCAGTTGTTTGAACAAATTAAAAATGAATGTGGGTGGTCTCTGATCCTTAAAGTGGAGAGGAATATGGGACCTTGATTACTATTGCCCACAGCACACCCCCTCAAATTTCAAAAAGATGGGCTCTCCAGGTTGATGATCCTTGCGGCACGTCATACAATTAAGGGGAGACTTGAACTGACGTATAGACCCCGAAGTGGATAGGATGTCAAGAGGTTTTGCGGGTATTGCCCCGCCACCCAAGCAGCCGGTGAACCTGAACAGGTAGCTGGGTTGGTGGTTGTGTGAGATGTCTTCACCCTGAAGATAGGGACTTCACCTTTTTTTCTAACCCACATAAATGCTATACTAGGATTGACATGTTGTATGTCCCATTGGTCTATTTAAATTCGGTGCTGTCCTGTAGAATTGGGAACAGAGCCATTTCTGATCAAGTGGCAGGGAACATGGAGGTCAAGGATGGTGGCGATGGGACAGGCTCACGGCACGTGGACCCTTTCCTCCTGAAGGATAGCAAATTCATTGAGCATTTTTCAGGGGAATTTAAATTTTTTTGGAACATTAGCTTGTGTACGGCCACTAATCCGACGGTGCTCTGGGAGACTGCCAAAGCCTATACAGGATTTGATTATTTCTTACTTGGCGACTCAGAAGTGGCAGAAGAGAGAGCAGCAGCGTATGCTTGAGGCTCGGTTGAAGAGAGCTGAGACATCATATTTTATCAGACCGTCTGTAACTTAATTGCGGCAGATTACAGCCCTCCAGACTTCTCTGAATGCTACACTCGCCCAGACAGCAAAGAGAGCGATTTCTTTTGCAAAACAGAAGTTATTCAAGCATGGTGATAACCAGGTAGATATTAGGCGTACTTGACCAGAAATAATATTGCTACTATTTTCACCCACGATCCCAAAAAGATAAATGCAGTGTTCAGGATGTTCTACTCTGGGTTGTTCCAGTCAGCGGGCTGGGAGGACTGATTGGCGACGATGGAGTCCTTTATTAAGACCTTGGACCTCCCAGGTGTAAGTTCAGAGCAGGCGTCTGTTTAGAATGCACCTCTGATAATCCGAGAGGTACAGGAGACAATGAGGCTGCTCCAGAGTGGTAAAACCCCCAGCCCAGATGGATTTTCGGAGTGAGGTTTAGAAAGAGTTCATAGACAGGCTGGCTGGGCCAATGTTGGATATGTACAATTATTCGTACAGTCAGGACTGCCTCCCATCCTCTCTGAGAGAAGGAAATATGTATCTTAGTATCAAGAGAGGGAAAGTCCCAGAGAATTACATATGCCTATATTATTATTAAACGTGGACTTTAAAATTTTGTTGAAAATACTAGCTTTGAAGGTCCATTGTGTAAGTGGACCATTTGTATTAGGGGCCGTAAGTCCTCTGATAATATTAGAAGAGTGCTAAATATGGTTCCAGTGTGCCAGCAAGGTTCGATTCCAGGCTCGGTAGTCTCCCTGGATGCAGAGAAAGCATTTGACCGAACAGAGTGGATGTGCAACTTTTCTGTCCTTGAATGGTTTGGTCATGGATGGGTCTTTGCCAGGCGGGTGGCAGTGTTACATAGTGACCCAAAAAGGAGCTGATTTCACTAATGGTATAAGGTCTGACAATTTTAGTATTGACAGTGGCAGCCAACAAAGTTGCCCCCTTTCACTGTTACCATTTACATTAACGATTGAGCCGTTGGCAGAAGCCATCCGGAGGGACGCTGATATCACTGCCGTGGAGGTAGGATCAGGAAGGCGGAAGATCACCCTTTAAGCAGATGGCGTTCCTCTCTTTCTAAGTAACCCAATGATATCGGTGTCCTGTTTAATACGAATGATTAATTTATTTAGATCTTTCTCAGGGTATAAAATCAATTTTATGAAATCAGAAGTCATTCCTGTTGGGTGTCTTATTAGAGTACCCGACCTTGGAATGGAATCTGATTCCCTTCCAGATGGTCACAAGGAGGTTTAGGTATTTTTATCATCCAAGACTTCAATCAATTATATAAAGCTAACTTCGTGCAGTTGCTAGAGAAGATAAGACAGAATCTTCCAATATCCTGTTTGGGTTAGCTCTGGTTCAAATGAATGTCCTTCCTTGTTTATGATACCCCATGCCAATGTTCCCTTTGACGCTGCAAAAGGCAGGGGCTCAGAGGCTTAACAGTCGGCTTTGTTCGTTCATCTGGTGTCACAGATGGCCTCCTATTAAGCTGGACAAATTGCAGCTTCCACAATGAATGGGGGCGTGTCGACTTTCCGGACTTAAAGAAATACCAACTAAGTTCCTTGCTATCTGATGCGGCTGATTGGGCTTGTCAGGACCCATGGTCAATTTGGCTGGACATCGAGGCCTTAAAATCAAATTGTCCCCTCATTAATCTGTCGTTCATGGCCAAGATGAGGACTGTTATGGAGAATTGCAGAAACCGATTGTCCATAACACAGTAAAAGCATGGAGAATGATGTGACAAGTTGAGGGCACTTTACAAAACAAACACTTCGGCTTTCACTCCCACTGTCGGATTGGTAGGATTCCAGCCGGGATTGATGGATTCTGGCTTCAGGCTTTGGGAGTCCAGATGAGTTTCCTGTTTGGGAGAATTTTTTCACGGGAAGATCATGATAAATTTTGAACATCTGTGTCAGGAATATGAGGTATCTGGGAGGGACCTCTTTGGTTACTTTCAGCTTCAGGACTTTATACAGACAAAAGACTATATTAATGGTTTGTCTTTGTATGTCAGATATGGAGACAAGAGTGCTTCAGTCCACGGGCACTCTCTCGGTTAGCGCCTTCTGACATTTATTAGGAGGTACTGTCTCGAAGGATATTGACACTGTTACACCAGAACAGGAAGAGGCTATTCAGCCCCGGAGCCTGATATACAGTTACGGGAGGAGGCCAGTCAGCTCCTCCAGTCAATAACACTGGGCCCAGAATAGGCCATGCAGCACCAGTACCCTGATGTGTAGCAAAAGGATCAGTCGATTCAGGTTCCACAAGTCTGCAACATAGGAACTGGAAGAGGTCACACAGGGAAAGGAGATTGATGCACTGGGATAGCAGGAGGATATTCAGTCCCATCGAGCCTGTTGCACGGGAATTGGAGAAGGATGCAACCTATAAGATTTCTTATGCGAAAGGAGAAAGAAGTTTACCTCACGTGTCTCGTGTATGGGAACAGAAGAAGGCCAATCATTCCCTCAGTCCTTTATCAGGGATGCAGGAGAGACCGTTCAGTATCTCCAGCCTGTGATGGAGGAATATGAGAAGTTTTTTTCAGCCCCTCAAACTGTTACACAGCAACAGGAAGATTGCATAAGCCCTCACGGCTCTTACGCATCAAAAGGAAGAGGACAGGCAGACCATCGAGATGGTGATGTGGAACACCAGAAAGACATCAGCCCATTGAGTTTGTGCACAAGGAAGAGAATGAGTCCATTCAGCGACTCAGCCCTCTTACAGAGCAATCAGAGCAGGGCATTTCACGCCATGTGCCAATTATACAGGATTGGAGCAAACAAAGAGATCATAGAGAGATAAGAATTTAGAATTATCACCTTCACGATGGAATATATAGTAGTGAGAAAACTGTTGAAATTTAAGAAATATTGTTAAAGTCGATTATTCAGGAATTAATGACAAGAAATTTGAAAAGTCAAACCACAATCCATCATTATCAACATGCTTTGGGTCATGGGGATCTGAGAGATGAAATATTTGGACTTCCAGAAGGCACTGAATAGCTCTGCACAAATGATTAATCTGCAGAATAAGATCGTTTATAATTAAAAGTAATTTTTCAGCTTGGATACAGGCTTTGTGAAGCAACAAAATTCAGTGAGATGGAAAAAATACGGGTCATTTTCTGTTCAGCAAAATTCAAGTTTTTGGAAACCATATGTCTTGGTCCCCAGGCCTCAACTATTTACAATCTATAGTCTTATGTAGTTGAGAGGATAGAACATGTTATAACCAAATTAACAGATGACACTAACTAAGGTGAGAAATTGCAATGAAGATGCAAGAAAGTTAGAAAATGTATATGGATAGGTTATGGCAACATTTGACAGAAGAAACTGAACAACGAAAAGTATAGTGTATCCGTTTGGATCAGTGTAGCAGAAAGACAAATTATTATCCAAATGGACAGAGACTTCAGAATGATTAGTTACAGAGGGATCTGGCTGTCCGCGTCCATACTACAGAATACTCCGATGTAGGTACAGCAGATAATGAGAAAGGCAAGTGCAACTTTGGCATTTATTTCTAAAACAATGGATTATAAAGGGAGGGAGGTGTGAGATCGCAACTGAGTACTGTGTGCAGTCTTGGTGTCCTGACTGTAGGAGGGATGTATTTGCCATGGAGGCAGTTCAGAAGTGGTTTACTAGATTGATTCCAGAGATGAGGAGTTTCTCCTTTGAAGAGAGATTGAGCAGTTCAGGCCAACGCTGCCTGGAGTATAGAAAAATGAGAGGAGATGTCGGAGGTCTGGACGATGTTAAAGGTGATTGACAATGTAGATGTGTAGTTGGTATTTCCTCATGTGGGACAATCTCGAAAGATTCTAAGACCACAGTTTTAGGATGAGGTCTGGGAGAATTGCAACAGGGGTGAGGAGAACCTACTTCTCTCACAGGGGTGGGAATCTGAGTAATTCACTGCCCCAGAGTGCAGTAGGGATAATGAGTAAATGAAGGAATATGGAGAGCGGACAGGAACGTGGAACTGAGACCGCAATGACATCAACCATGATTGTATTCAATGGCAGAACAGGCCTGAGGGGCTGGATTGCCGAACTGATGCTCCTCGTTCTTATTCAGCCCTTCGAATGCGTTACACATAAGTTGGGAGGACTGGTTATCAGACAGGAAGAAGGCACTATGGATAAATCAGCCTTCGTCGGTTTGACAGAACATCAGCAGTGGAGTAACACAGTGACCAGTGCAGGATCCACAGCTCTTTACAATCTGCATCAATGATCGGGAGGAGTGGAACAAATGCACTGCAACTAATATTACCAATTAAACTAAGATAAAATAGAAACTAAATTATCAAGGGAAGGTGGAAAGTCTGTAATTGGATTTGGGCAGGTAAAGTCAATGGATAAAAGTTTAGCAAATGGGATTTAAGGTAATACATAGTCTGTCATTTTTGTTAGGAAGAATGACAGGCAGTATGTTACTAAAACGGAGAAAGATTACAGGACTTAGTGATGCAGTGTGTACAGGATGGTTCATTCTGACCCGATCAGACACGAGAAGTGTTCCTCCTTCTCCCTGATGTTCCCAGGGACTCCATTTCTCTCAACCACCATATATATCCTCCGACTCCAAATGGTGATGTTGACGTCAACATACTGGGAGATGATGGAGCTGTCACCCACTCCTGCCTGGAACATTCCGAATCATAGAAGCTGAATGAAACAGTGACCCTAACAGCCTCTGGCAGCACCGTCTTCCCCCGGTGTGAAGTTGCAGGTCGTGTTGAAGAAAGTGACACCGCTCTGTGATCAGCTCCTTGTTCGATCAGGGTCCCCTCACACTCTCCTCCTGAGTTAAATGTAACTTGAGAAGCCGTTCCTGAATACAGCAGATCCCTTTCCCCACGCACACTGACTCCTGGTTTCAGATCTTCCTCTCTGTGCAGCGTCTGCTCCATTTGTTGTTAATCTTACAGACAAAGATGTTGTAACTACAGTCCCTATGCTCCATCCGGAGTTGGGTCACCAAATCCTCAGGTCTCCCTGAATGTCTGAGGCGGGTCACAGCACAACCTCCAGCAAACCATCCCCAGCACCTCCATGAACATTTCAATAACAGGAGTCAGTCAGAAACCCCTCAGCTACAAGGTAGATGCCTGGTCCTTTACAATTATACTCCAGGATTTTCCTCGTGTTTCTGACTATACAATCATCTGAGAGGGATAAGCACAGGGGTTCAGTGGACACGCAGAGTCCAAAGTTCAAAGGCGTGTCTAAAGTTGCTGGAACCTCTGTCCAACATGGACACCACATGGGGCATACCAGGAAGTGAAAAAGAGCCCAGCACACACACCCCTGCCCATTGAGCGCCACATGGGACACACCGGGAAGTGAACAACAGCCAAACACATACGCCCCTGGCCATGGGGTACTACATGGGACAGGACAGAAAGTGAACAACAGCCCAACACACACACACACACCCCTGTCCATGGAGCACCACATGGGAAACACCAGGAAGTGAGCAACAGCCCAGCACACACACACACACACACACACACACACACACACACGTGGGACACACTGGGAAGTGAACAACAGACCAGCACACACACACCCTGTCCATGGAGCACCACATGGGACATACTGGGAAGTGAACAACAGCTCAGCACACACCTCGCTGTCTATGGAGAACCACATGGGACAAACTGGGATGTGAGCAACAGTCGAACACGCACACCCCTCTACATGGAGTACCACATGGGACACACTAGGAAGTGAACAATAGCCCAGCACACACACATCCGTGTCCATGAAGCACCAGATGGGACCCACTTGGAAGTGAACAACAGCGCAGCACACACCTCCCTGTCTATGGAGCACCACGTGGGACACACCAGGAAGTGAACAGCCTGGCACATACCATTTCATTATTTCTGAGCTTCACAATGCTAGCTCTCGATACACTAGAGAGCCAAATGGGACCCACAGCCGGAACGTACAGGACAGCACGAGCCATACATTTTGCACATTGTTTCTGAGCTTCATAATGATTTCCCTTAGATTCAGGAATATGAGCTCCAATGGCCGGGTTAAGGTACAGAAGGACGGATATTCATGTTATAACTGGATGATTACTTGATCGACAAGTTCAGTAAACGTGGCTCCTCTCTGACAAATGGGATTAACTGGATGAGTATTACTTTAGAATGTCAAATAACAAAAATATGCATATAAAGTAAATGTGCTGACAAATCAGCTGAAATCCACGTCACAGAATCAGACACCATGATCCAGATTATTTATCTGTGCAGCATGTAGCAGTGTTCAGACCAGGCTAGTGTACTGCTCAATACAACCCAGCAATCTGTGCAGACCACACCAGTCCATGAACTGCCTCTCCAGCACTGGGAGCTATGCAGTGAACAGCAGTAAATTGTTATGTAAACCAGGAGCATTTACCCTCCCAGCATGTAGAGCTCTGTACACCACTCCAGGGCATGGATGTGTAAACCAGAAACAGTTACCCACTCAACATGTAGAGCTGTGTACACCACCCCAGTGCATTGAACTGTAACACTGTGTTAGATCACTGCCCAGCGTGGGGAAACTTGCAGCTCTTGCTGGAAGTGACAGGATGTGCAGCTCCCATCCATTTACAGCTCCATATCTCCATTGTGTCAATGGATGCAGAATATGTCAACAGGAAGGAGGAAGATGACTTTAGGTTAAGTAGGCAAGGATCAGACAGGGCTCTAGAGGGTTACAAGGTAGTCAGGAAGGAAGTGAAAAATAATCTCAGGAGAGCGAGAAGCGGGCATGAAAAAGACTTGGCAAGTAGGAGTAAAGTAAATCTTAAGACGTTCTACACTTACGTGAGGAGCAAGATGATGGCCTGAGTGAGGGTCGGACCCATCAGGATAGTGGAGGGAACTTGCGCCAGGAGTTGGAGGAGGTAGGGGAGGTTCTTAATGGATCCCTTGCTTCAGTATTCAGTACTGAGAGGGCCTTTCATGTTTTTGGGTAGAGCTTGAAACAGTCTTATATGGTAGAACAGGAGGATGTGCTGAAAATTATGAGATACACAAGGATAGATAAATCTTCTTGGCTAGATGGGATATAACCTAGGATAGCACAGGAAACGAGAAAAGATGTTGCTGTGTGTTTTGCGATGATCTTTGTATCGTCACTGTCCACTGGATTTGTGCCAGATGATAAAAGGTTGGCAAATGTTATTCCCTTGTTCAGGAAAGGGAATAGGGATAATCCTGGGAATTAGAGGCCAATCAGTCTTACGTCAGTGATGGGCAAAGTATTGGAAAGATTTGAGAGACACGATTTATGCTTACTTGGAAAACCATAGTTTGATTAAAGGCAGTCAGCATGCCTTTTTGAGGAGCAGATCATGCCTTGTAAGTCTTATTGATTTTTTTCAGGATGTGAAAAAAAAACACATTGATGAAGGCAGAGCAGTGGATATGGTGTATTTGGATTTGTGCAAGTTATTTGATACAGTTACCAATGGTAGGTTCATGCAGAAAGTAAGGAGGCGTGGGATAAGTGAAATCTGGCTCTCTGGATACAGAATTGGCTGGCCCATAAAAGACAGAGTGTAGTTATAGATAGAAAGTACTCAGCCTGGAGCTCGGTGACCAGGGATGTTCTGCAGGGATCAGTTCTGGGAACTCTGCTCTTTGTGATTTTTATAACAGAGTTGATGGGGAATAGGGAGGGTGGGTTAGGAAGCTTGCCGATGACACGGAGTTGGTGGAGTTGTGGATATTGTGGAAAGTTGTTCTACGTTGCAACGAGACATTGACATAACTGAGCTGATGAGTGGCAGATCGAGTTAAATCTGAAAAATTGTGAAGTGATTCACTTTGGAAGGTAAAATTTGCATGCAGTGAACAGGGTTAAAGGCAGGATTCTTGGCAGTGTTAAGGAACAGAGGGATCTTGGGTTGCATGTCCACAGATCCACAAATCTGCCACCCAGGTTGATGTGGTTGTTGAGAAGATGCAAGGTGTGTTGGCTTTCACAAGCCGGGGAACTGGGTTTCAGATCTGTGAGGTTATGCTGCAGCTCTATGAAGTTTAGGGCTCTTCTGCATTGAGAGCTTGCAAGCAACGATCATATGAGTAGCTAGTAGTTTCAGAGTGTACGGGAAAGTTGAATATATGCAACATTTGGCTGTGAAACAGATTCCTTGAGGTTTGTTTATGCTTTTGACAACTTTTCATATTTAACGAATCGGTTTAAATTATGCTTCAGGCTAATAAACCAACAGATTTTGAATTTACTGTTTTGCCAACATTGAACCAATGAGATGATTTGATTTTGAGGGGATAAAGAGGGAAGCATTATGAAAGTTAGACAGAGAGTAAACTGCCATCGACAGAGACTGCCATGTAAAACACTCTCTATTAAAATTATGTGTTTTTTTTGCATGAAACCTCCTTACAGTAAAAAGAAAGAAGACGGCCCAGTGAGATTCTCAGCTGAAAGAAGGAGGACATTGGAGATGACAGCCACTTCCTGGTTTTGAAATTAAATTGATGTAATTTTAAGTTAGTTTTGTTTTAAATGGGAACAGTATGTTTTTTATAGAGGTGGAGGCAGATAACAAACCGGCCAGAGAAAGGGAGCTTAGACCTGTGAATCGTTGGTGTTAAATGTTCACTTTTAGAGTTAAGAAATAAATTGATCATAGTTTTCTTTAAATAGTGGAATTTTCGATTTCTCTGTCACTCGTGCTTTAACAGATTATAAGGCAGGGTGAGCTTTTCTGGGTGTTTGGTTTGATTAACAAACGGGTTCATTGCTGTGTTGTAACAGCACACTTGGAACATTGTGTTCAGTTCTGTTCGCCTTGTTATAGGAAAGATGTGGAAGCTATAGTGAGGGTACAGAGGAATCCAATGGATCAACAGAAATATCGGCACACACCACACGATCGAGTGAAATATTGAGGAAGACACCACGTGAAAAATAAATACTGGCAGATTTTCCATGTCTGTATAAACTCCAGTGTGTCAGTGTTTGTGGTGTGACTGTACTGATGCCTGTATATCGGTGTGTGCACGTGCTTCAGTGTATTGGCATTTGTCTCCGTGTGCTTTAGTGTCTGTGTGACTGCACCAGTCTCTATGTGTGCCTGTGTATCTATATGCATATCTTTGTGTATCTGCGTGTCTCTGTAACGTACCCGTGTGCACAGCGAATCTGCCAGCCTCTGTGGTGTTTAAAGTGATGCAATGTCCGCCTCGGCTGGCCTTCACAACTCTACTGCATTGATGACAGTGGAGGGAGAAAACCATAAGGGATTCAGTCTAGGAGGTGGGGAGACAGAGGTAGATCATAGCACCATCCAAACTGACAGCACCATCTGCACATGCACACACACACACACACACACACACACACACACACACACACACACACACACACAGTTGGGTACAGGGAGGATCATAATTGTACTGAGGACACTCAGGTGGTGAATGCTCCTGAGGAGTAATATCTGTGCATGCTCTGCAATGTGGAAATGATTTCCCTTTGAAGATTATTCATTACACAGAGTGTATACCTAAAATAGTATTTCCACTGCAACTACATCCAAGCAACTCTGACCAAATCATTTGTAAGGTGACGTGATGAATGTATTACACGTTCTTTAAATTGAAATATCTTATAATTCACTTTTACAAGGCGTAAGTGAGAAAGGATTGAAAAGTCCTGAAACTGATCCAGTGGTGGTGGTGATATATCTAGGTATCAGACAAAACTGTTCTTTGCATCCAGAAATATTTGCAAAACCAAACAGCTGTGCAATGTGAGAGATTCACAGTATTTGATGCCTCTGATAGAAAAAAAAACTGACACTTGTGCAGTGGCATGGGGAGGCCAGCGGAGGGTGGCATTGTATGACTATAAACTTAACAGGGAAAGACGTAGAGGTGGGGGAGCGGAGTAAGGGTTTATCTCAATTTGAATGGATTTACCCCCAAAATCACAGAGCCATCATTTCACAGAAATGCACACAAACGCACATAGACACATTAAACACACAACACACATACATATAGATATGGACACTTACACACAAACACATGCACACGCCCGCACACCCAGACAGTGATTTCTTTAAGATAGAGATAAGTATGTTTTCATGAATAAGCGAATCAATGGTCAGTTGGGGAAGGCAGGAGAATGTGGCTGAGAAACATTTTAACAGTGATCAAACAGCACAGCAGATCCAAGGGGCTAAATGACCTAATCCTGTTCCAATTTCCTATTTTGTGAAGGGATTCATTTTGGAAGTTGAATTTGAATGCAGATTACTGGGTCAAATGTCGGATTCGTAGAAGTGTGGAGGAACAAACGGATCTTGGGGTCCATGTCTGTACGTCTCTCGGTTGCACCCTAAGTTGATAGGGTTGTTAAGAAGGCGTATGTTTAGTTGGTTTTCATTAGCAGGGGGACTGAGTTTAAGAGCCACGAGATTATGCTGCAGGTCTATAAAGCCCTGGTGCGACCACATTTGAAATGTTCTGGTCGCCTCATTATAGAAAGGATGTGGAAACTTAACAGTGGCTGCAGAGGAGATTTACCAGGATGCTGCCTAGACTAGACGGCTTGTCTTATCAAGAAAGTTTGAGGGAGCTATGGCTTTTCTCATTGGAGTAAAGAAGGATGAGAGGTAACCTTGATAGACCTGAACAAGATGGTGAGAGTTACAGACAGAGTAAATAGCCAGATACCTCTTCCCAGGGTGGGAATGGTTGTCACGATGTGAGCATAATTTTAAGATGTTTGGGAAAGGTTTTCGGAGATGCCAAAGGCAGGGTTTTTTTTTACACAGAAAGTGATGGGTGCGTGGAATGCACTGCCAGCGGTGGTAATAGAATCACATATATTTGGGACAGTCAAGTGACTCTTGGATAGGCACATGGAAGAAATTAAAATTATGAGTATATCGTTTAGTTGCGTCTTAAATTAAGCTGAATGCATGGCAGAACTTTGAGGGCTGAAGGGCTGCACTGTGTTGTATTGTTCTATGTTTTTATTTCCTACACTCTTGTGAGCCTATAGTATCTGGAATTCCTTTAACTTCAGTGGAGGTTACATTTGGTAAGTATTTGATTGCAGAGAGTTAATGGAAATGTGGACAGGTTTGAGGGTCTGAATGGTCTATATCTGTTCCTAATTGTTGTGTCCTTGTGTTTAGAAACAGTGGTGATTGGTTTGAGGGGAATGCACTTTGAGAATAAGAACCTTCCCATTTTAGACTGAGACGGGGATGTTCCTTTCTCTTTACGATTGTGTGATCTATGGTGTTCTCATCCCCAGGGAGCAGTGAAGACTGGGTTCCTGAAAACACTCAAGGTTGAGTTCCATAGAACTTTGATGAACAAGAGAATCCATGTTTATTGGAACGGAACAGACAGGAAGGGGATGTGTAGTTACAATCATGTCAACAATGAACATTCCGAATGGTGCAGCAGACTCGAGGGGCTGAGTGGCCAACTGCTGCTCCTGCCCCATGTGTTGTTCTCTCACTCAACCCCTCGAGGCTGTTACGTAGAGAGGAAGATCCCATTCAGCCAGTCAGGATCGCTACAATGAGACACGAGGAGACCTCTGTTCCCCCTAAGGATTTATACAGGGAGAGGATGAAGTCATTCAGCCGTTTGAGTACAATACACAGCACAGGAGGAGGCTGTCCAACCTTTCTAGCTTGCTTCACAGGAACGTGGAGCCCTGTGTAACTACCAGGAAATTGACATAAGGGATAAATGTTAATTTTCATTTTGGAAAACTTGAACTTCGTGTAGTACCTCAGAGATCAGTGCAAGATCAACAACTATTTCGAACCTGGCAATGACTTGGATGTGGGCACTGATTGTATTGGAGCTCAATGAGCTCATCCACCAGGATAGTCATTCAGTCAGATGTCAAGTGGAGGTAGAGGGTCTGTAATGGTATATAGACAGGGGAGTTTAGTGTGCAAACCTTCAGCAGAAACAGGATAAGCTGGGCTACTGAGGTTTGTACTGTGAAAGAAAGGTAAAACAACAGTAGACTGTTTAAATGACGCGAGGTCGCAAAACTCAGTGTGCAAAGGCATTTATAAATGCAGGTACAGACATCAAACAAAGTTATTATGCAAAAGTAGCGAGTGTTTAGGAAGGTATATTGAATGCCTCTACCTTTACAAAGTCTGTCAGGACATTTTACTGCAACTGTACAGGGCATTCCTGAGGCCACATTAGTTACATTGTACATAGCTATGATTCCCTAAACTGAATAGTAAATATACTCAATTGTTTTCGAGACTTTGTAAAAATGTTTCACTTTTTTTTCCTGGAATGAAGGCCTTATTCTGTCATACACCATGGAAACAGAAACTTTGGTCCAACTTGTCCATGCCAACTGAATGTGCTCAATTAATCTCGTCCCATTGGCCAGCATTTGGCCCATATCCCACTGAACACTGCTTATTCACGCACCAAACCAATGGGCTTTAAATACTGTAATTGTCCCAGCTTCCAACACTTCCTCTGACAGTTCATTCCATACACTTCATGAAAAAGTTACCACTTTTGTCTCTTTTAAATCTTTCCCCTCTCGCCTTAAATTTATGTGATCTAGTTTTGGATTCAGCCAATCAAGGAAATGTCACCATTTCCAAACCCCTCGTCATTTTATAAACCTCTACAGGACCAGAGATTGAGAATGGGTGATGTTCATACTGAACCATATAAGATCTTGAGGATAGTGTATTAGTTGCGCAGCTGATGGACATTTCTTACGGTTATGTGAGACAAGAACTAAGGATTCAAATTTAAGAGAATGATGTACTTACTTTAAAACAAATACTTTGAAGACATGAATTTATTGGACAAAAATTTTGAGGACACATGCTAACGTATCTTCAAATTATACTTTATAAATTGCTCCTACATGGAGCAGGTTACAGGGATGGAGTCATACAATCCCTAGAATGATCAACGAGGCTTCACAAGATCCAGTATCGTGGTCAGATAACATTATTACATAGTTCGGCAAAAAGATCGAGAGAATGCAATCTGCTTGAGAAGCCACAGCTTTTTGCTCCCTCTCTTTCCTTCTTCCTTCTCACAGCAACGTATGAGAGGTGAAAACCTGTCAGTCATCTTTACCATTCATGAAGAATTCCTGTTGAGGATTCATTGGAATCTCCACATTGCCTGAAGCAAAGGGAATTCAGCCAACTACAAATGTCACAGGAAGGAATCCGATTGCCAACAGCTTGTGTGAGCAGAATAACCTCAGATGCAGAATACCATTTATTTTGTTTTTCCTTTTTTTGTCTTGAATTTAACTATTTCTTGTAAAGCTCTTTCGAGCTGGTATTCTGCAGAGTTTTTTCTATTTGTCTTCAGGCATGTGTATGGGTGTGTCTGTGTGCACCTGTGCATGTGTCTGTGTGTATGCACAAAGTGTGTTGGTGTATGCATTGAAAGATAAATATTAATGCACAAATCTGTCCAAACTGCTTGTCAAGTATCTTTCCATCTTACTTTCAGTATCTTTGATTAGGTGAGTTATTTTTGCAAATGTAAGATATCGAACTGATTTGTCTCTCACAAAGAATGTGACCTAGTCTGAGACCTATATCATTGGCCATAACACCAACCTGATCGCATTTAAAATTTATAATGACCAGTGGAGTAGCGGCACTAGAAACTAAAACAGTGACACCTCTAACCACAGTCTGAGCATGGATGAGGAGAAATTCACAAAGGGCTGTTTGAGGGTAAATGCTCTTCCCCGGAAGTTTGTATTGCCTGTGTGTTTGCGTTTAGTAAAAGCTATATATTAGATATTGGACAGTAAAGGACAATGAACTACAGACAGGAAACTGGGGCTGAGACCACAAACTGATCAGCTACAATCTTACTGTCTGCTGGAGAAGGCCCAAAGTGTTTAATTACCCACTCCTGCTCCTCAGTCCAACGTCCCTATGTTCCATTCAGCTCCTCAAACCTGCCAGACAAGAGCATTTGGAGGTCATTTACTTCGATAAGCTGGTACACAGAAACAGAGCAGACCATTCAGGGCCTGAAGACTCGATAGTATAGTGCTGGAAAAGCACAGCAGGTCAGACAGCATTCAAGGAGCAGGAGAAACGACGTTTTGGGCATGAACTGTTCATCAGGAATCCTGACAAAGGACTTATGCCCGAAATGTCGATTCTCTTGCTCCTTGGATGCTGCCTCGCCTGCTGTGCTTTTCCAGCACTGTACACTCGACTCTGATCTCCAGCATCTGCAGTCCTCACTTTTTTTTAGCACCGGAAGACTGTCACACACAGGTTGGTATGGCGTTGGAAAATATTCTTGGGAAAAGAAAGAATCGGTGCCAGTGTGAAACATCCTACTCCTACACCTCTCTCTTTACAGAACTGTGTTCATTTGTTGGTTATGTTACAGACCCAGATTCATTATGTGTACATCTCCCATACCTTACCCAGAGGTGTCTCACAAAATCATCTGGTCTCCCTGACTGCAATCTTCAAAAACAGGATTTCCAGGGAAATAACTTTCCAATAACCGAATGTCAGAACAACAGAAACACAAATAAGTTATTCAGCCCTTTAAGCCTGTCTTTCCCTTCAATAAAATCATGACTAATCTGCTCAATACTTCTATTCCTCTTTTGTGCCCAATTCCTGCAGCCCTCAACTCTCTGATGCGTCAAATATCCGTTGTGCACCCCACTCCTCCAATCTTCTCAGTGATCCATCTCCCTTAACCCTCTGGAATAGAGAAGTCCCGATAGTCACTACCCTCTGTGAGAAGGAAACACTCCGCGCACACGCACACCATGACCTATGGATATGAATCAAAATATGAACACAAGGTAAGGCAGGCCTTGATATCAAAGCAGGATTTAACTGAGGATGGTATCAAGGAACCTGAACAGGAATGAATGTAATGGGAATGATGTGTAAACTCCCCATTGGTTAGAGGCCATTCAGAGCACAAGGGAAGATGCTTGTGTTTGTTGAGGATCAACCATCTCAGTCACAGGTCATCTCTGCAGGCATCCTCTAGATAGTTTTCTTCAGCTGCTTCGACATCTTTTCCAGAGCATACAGACATAAGTGGGAGATGTTCTCTGAAGATCGCATAATGTTCAGAATAATTTGTCACTTTTCTGCCGCTGAAGCAGTCTGTGTCCACGTGCAGCAAGACCTGGATAGCATTTAAACTGTGCTGTAGGTAACATTCGTGTAACAGTCCTGCTAGACAATGCTCATCTCCACTGTTAAACATGAGGAGCTCATTCAGCACCTCACCCTGGTTTTAACGGAATATAAGGATGCCATTCAACCCATTGAAACTATTGGATAAGCCCATTCAGTCCTTTCTGCCTATTACACAAGTAGGGAATGAGTGTAGACAGCACAAAGGTGTTAACGAGGAACCAGGAGTCGCTAAGTCAGGTCCTTGAGCCACTTCCATATGACCAGGAAGAGGCAATGCAGCCTGTCAAGCTACTTATTCAGAAATAGGAGGATGTTACTGATACCCCACAGATAGACTGCTGCATGTTGTTCCTCCTGGCTCTATTGCTCGTGGTAGACACGTGTCACTTTAATGTGGTTTGCTGAAGGTGAGGATGGAAAATTGATGTTTTGTGCAAAGTCTCAAGAAAATACCTTCTATCTCTGAGAAGACAGACTGGTGTTCCTGTGGAGGTCAGAAGCTGGTGGGAATGGCTAACTCTTTCAGGAATAAGCCATTGTGCCTACTGACAGATTTATGAACAGTGCAGGGGCGCACACAACTGCACACTGAGACACTGAGAGTTCATTTAGAGCATAATACTCCATTTCAACCAACATGGAGATTCGACACAGGTACGTGAAATATTGGGAAAAATGTATCATGTGGAAAATTCAATCTTTCACAATTTTTCTTGACATAATGAGTGTTAGTCCATAATTCTCTAGTTTAAATGTAATCGCCTGCTATTCTCTCGCAGTGCTTCAGATTAAACACTCTTTTCCTTTATAGTCTCTTTCTCATCCAGGAATTATACGAGTGAAACTCCTTTGCACTCTCGATCGCAACAAAATCATTCCTTACAAAGGAGAGTAAACCTGCCAACAGTGCCCCAAATACTGTCCCAGCAACACTCTACAACTGCAGGAAGATGTCTTTACTCTTTTTCTTGAATAATTTTATAATGAATGACAACATACCATTCACTGTCCTGATTACTTGTCTTTTAACAACTGCAGTTCCCAACCTCTCATCATCTAACCAATACAAAATGGAAATGACTGCATTTGTTGCTCACATTCAAATTTCTTTTTTGCCTTGTGATCAGCTGTGTTCCAAGAACTGATACATTTGATACCCTATGAGCAATGATCTTCAGTTCAGAGCAGGACCTTACTCTCTGTATTCTCCCCATTATCCAATTCTCAATCTATTTAGCATATTCACCCCTTACTGAAGGACTCTAACGTACTTCGCTCACCATTCAAATGCCTTCTGAAAATTCAAATACACCATTCCCATTGGTTCTCATTTGACGATGTCACAATCTACATCCTCCATAAAACTCCTACTGGTTTATCAAAAACGATTTTCCCTTCCCTGAATCTCGGCTGACTCTGCAAATCATATCATCATTCTCCAAAGATCTAGTTGTTGTTAATGACAAAAAAATCTATTTTTTTTCCTCATAACTGACATCAATTTATCAATCAGTTGATAATCTGTTGTTCCTCTCTCTCTCCCTCTCCTGTTTTAAGTATTTCCGATAACAGTAGCTACTTTCAAATCTGCAGGACCCTTTCGATAATATAAAGCGCTTTGACCGACTTTGACCTCCCTCATAGAGTTATGGAATTGACAGTACAGAAGGAAGCACCTGACCCATTGTGTCCATTCCTGCTCCGGACAGATCTATCCAGCAAATCCCACACTCCAGCCCTAAATCTGTGACCCTCTCAATTCATCACTCATCTGGTCCAGAAACTTATCAAGCTTCAATACAATGAGTTTTTCCCCCAATATTTCCACTTTAATAATTCTAATTTCTTGTGTTTCCTCATTTTCCCCAGTCATTCTGCTCCTTAATATTTCAGGAGGATTTTCTGTTTCTTCCTCGGTGGAGACAGAACCAACATATTTACCTCGCCAGACAGAGATAGCCTCTGTCACCTCATGAATACACGAGAGGATGGCACTCTGGCATAATGGGTATGTCACCCACTCCTGCCTGGAATGTTCCAGAACAAAACCATTGTTGGAGATTGTGAGTACAGTCCTCTCGCTGGTGTGAGACTATTGTATATGCTGAAGGAGGTTCACAGCTCTATGACCTCCACATTGTTGAAATAAACTGGCTTCAAACTTTGCATCTGGAAAAGTATGTCATTGGGAAATATTTGTAGAAGTTTCAGAAAAAAATCTGTGTCCTGCTCCTCCCTGTAGACCCAGACACTCTCTAAGTGCAGTGCCCACACCTTGTCCAGAGTTAGAACACTAGACACTCGAATCTCCCAGAATGATCGCAGCAGCTGACACCACAAATCTGAGAAAACCATCCACAGAACCTGCGCTGACTTTCCATGACAGGAACAAGTCAAAACGCTGTAGACAGGCACAACCACTCAATGTTAAAAATGCTTTTCGCTTCAGTTTCTATTCTGGGCTGAAAATCCATAGGATCTCTGCATTGACGCTGGCACCTGAAATATTAACAGCTTTTTTCTCCATGGAAGTATTTGACAATGTAACTGCACAATTTTCTTTACCTGTCATGATAACAGCAATACTGCTATTTCTGATGGAGTTGTTGGGGAGGTGATGGTCTCCTGTTATTTTCTCCAGACAATAAATCCAGGGACCCAGGTACCTTCAATCTCCCTATAGTGGATGGTAGAATTTGAATTCAATAAATTATTTGGATGTAACAATCTAATGAAACATTGATGGTTGTTAAAACTAAAAACCCCTGGCTCACTAGTATCCCTCAGGGAAGGAAACTTGCTAGCGTCACTGGTCTGACCTACATGTTACTTCACAACCTCAGCAATGGTAGATTCTCAAATGCCCTTTGAAATGGCCAAGTCAACCATTCAGTTATAACACTACAAGATCTCAAAGAAGTGAAACCAGATAGACCTGAGCACTGGCAGCCGAGAGCACATCGAAGTACAGTGGTTCAAAAAGGCAGTCCGCCAACAGCTTCTCAAGAGCAAATAGGAAAGAGAAATAAATTCTGGCGCAGCCAACATCAAACTTGTCCCATTCATAAAGGAAACAAGATGGCCACGCTGAGGAAAGAGATCGAGGGGACAGAACTCACTTCAAACAGGGACGTGCATATGTGCCCACACGTGCATGAAACTCAGGAATATGGGAGGAGGTGAAAAATAAATTAAAATAATGTCACATTTTATTTCCATCCCAGCTGATTATCAATAATCCCTTTGTTTATGTATTGTATCTCTCTATTTCCCTGTATATTTATCTCACCTCACCAACACATTAATTCCCAGCTGCTTTCGGATCTGATACATGGTGAGTGGACTCGAAGTGTTAACACTGTTTTTCTCTCGCGCCAGGCTGCCCAACCTGCTCCATTTCCCCTGCACTCTGTTTCTTTTTGGTTCAGGCTTCCAGTACCTTCCATTGTTTGATTTAACATATGTTTCCTTAATTTATGGGACAGAGACTCTTCGAATCCACACTGACAAACTGAAAAGCATTGCTCCCAGAGCCACCTCATACCCTACTCCTGCATTTCCCATGGCTAACCCAACTACTAATCTACCCCTGCATCTCAAATTTCTATTACACGGAGCTGCACATGAATGATGGGATTGTGGGAGGAACCTGGAGCACCGAGAGGAAACACTTGCAGACCCGGGGAGAATGAGAAAATTGAACACAAAAAGTCCTGAGGGCAGAAGCAAACTGGGTCCCTGCTACTATGAGACAGCCGTGCTAATCACTGAGACACCATGCCCCCCACCCCCTCCCGCCAAAGGGGTCCCAGGTACTGTGAGACAGCCGTGCTAACCACTGAAACACCATGCCCCTCACCCCCTCCCCCAAAGGGGTCCCAGGTACTTTGAGACAGCCGTGCTAATCACTGACACACCGTGCCCCCCACCCCCTCCCCCAAATGGGTCCCAGGTACTTTGAGACAGCCGTGCTAACCACTGAAACACCATGCCCCCCACCCCCTCCCCCCAAAGGGGTCCCAGGTACTGTGAGACAGCCGTGCTAACCACTGAGACACCGTGCCCCCCACCCCCACCCCGCCAAACCGGGTCCCAGGTACTGTAAGACAGCCGTGCTAACCACTGAGACAACATACCCCCCTCGCCCCAAACCGGGTCCCAGGTACTGTAAGACAGCCGTGCTAACCACTGAGACACCATGCCCTCTCCCCCTCCCCCTTCCCCCCAAACCGGGTCCCTGGTACTGTGGGACAGCCGTGCTAACCACTGAGACACCATTCCCCCTCCCTCTCCCCCCCAAACCAGATCAATGGTCATTTGAGACATCCATGCTAACCACTGAGACATCATGCCCCCCTCCCCCAAAACCGGGTCCCTGGTCCTGTGAGACAGCTGTGCTAACCACCGAGACACCATGCCCACCTCCCCTCCCCCCAAACCTGTTCTCTGGTACTTTGAGACAGCCGTGTTAACCACTGAGACACCATTTCCCAATATCCCACCCCCACCCCTCAAACCGGGATCCTGGTACTGTGAGACAGCCGTACTAACCATTTAGACACCATGCCCACCCTCCCCCCCCCCCCCACGAAACGTGTCCCTGATACTTTGAGACACCGTACTAACCACTGAGACACCATGCCCACCTCCCACGCCCCTCAAACTGGGTGCCTGGAACTAAGAGACAGCCGTGTTAACCACTGAAGCACCATGTCCCAATTCGCCACCTCCACCTGTCAAACCGGGTCCCCGGTACTGTGAGACAGCCGTAATAACCACTGAGACACCATGCTCCCCTCTCCCTCCCCTCAAACCGGGTCCCTGCTACTGAGAGACAGCCGTGATAACACTGAGACACGATGGCCCCCTCCCACTCTCCCTCCCAAACCGGGTCTCCGGTACTGTGAGACAGCCATGTTAACCACTGAGACACCATGCCCCCCTCCTCCCCACCCCGTCCCCCAAAACCGAGTCACTGTTCCCAAGTAATACTGGGGAAAATGTGAATAAAAGTGATGAGCTTAGAGCTATGATGTTGTGGCCATAACAGAGACGTGGGTTTCTCAGGGGCACGAATGCTTGCTGGATATTCCAGGGTTAAGAACATTTAAAAAGAATAGGGATGAGGTAAAAAGAGGAGGGGGTGTAGCACTGCTCAGCAGAGAGGGTATCACAGCTACAGAAGTTACCATTATCGAGGAGGGTCTGCCTACTGAGTCAGTATGGGTGGAAATTAGGAACAGTAAGGCAGCAATCACCTCTTTACGGGTTTACTACAGCCCCCCAATAGAAGCAGGGAGATTGAAGAAAGCATAGGTCGGCAGATTTTGGAAAGGTGTGAATGGAATAGGGTAGTTGTAATGGGTGACTAACTTTCCCAGTATTGATTGGAACCTACTTCCAGCAGATGGTTTGGAAGGAGTTGTTTTTGTAAGGTGTGTTCAGGAGGGTTTCCTAACTCAGTACGTTGTCAGGCCGACGAGGGGAGAGGACATTTTGGATTTGGTACTCGGCAATGAGCCGGGGCAGGTGTCAGATCTTGTGGTGGGAGAGCATTCTGGTGATAGTGACCACAACTGCCTCATATTCTACATAGCTATGGAGAAGGAAAGAAGCAGGCACAATGGGAGGATATTTAGTTGGGGAAAAGGAAACTATTATATCAGACTGCATTGAGGATGTTACTAGACAAGTTGATGAGGATCAAGAGGTGGATGTTGTGCATCTGGACTTCAGTAAGGCACTTGATATGGTTCCCCATGGTAGGCTAGTTCAAAAGGTCAAGAGGAATGGGATACAGGGAAATTTAGCTGTCTGGATACAGAATTGGCTGGTCGACAGAAGACAACGAGTGGTAGTGGAAGGAAAATATTATGCCTGGAAGTCAGTGGTGAGTGGTGTTCCACAGAGCTCTGTTTTTGGGCCACTACTCTTTGTAATATTTTATTAATGATTTGGATGAGGGGAGTGAAGGATGGTTTAGCAAGTTTTCAGACGACACAAAGGTTGGAGGTGTCATTGACAGTATACAGGCCGATTGTAGGCTGCAGCGAGACATTGCCAGGATGCAGAGATGGGCTGAGAGTTGGGAGATGGAATTCAAACTGGATAAATGTGAGATGATGCATTTTGGAAGGTCGAACTTGAAAGTTGAGTACAGGATTAAAAGCAGGATTCTTGGCAGTATGGAGGAACAGCGGGATCTTGGTGTGCAGGTACATAGATCCCTTACAATTTCCACCCAGGTGGACAGGATTGTTAAGAAAGCATACGGTGTTTTGGCTTTCATTAACAGGGGGATTGAGTGTAAGAGCCGTGAGATCTTGTTGCAGCTCTATAAAACTTTGGTTAGACCGCAGGTGGAATACTGTGTCCACTTCTGATCGCCCTGTTATAGGAAAGATGCTTTGGAGAGGGTTCAGAGGAGGTTTACCAGGATGCTGTCGGGAATGGAGGGATTATCATACGAGGAGAATTTGACTGAGATCGGACATTTTTTGTTGGAAAAAAAAGGAAGAGAGGGGACCTAATTGAAGTATACAAGATAATGAGAGGCATAGATAGAGTTGATAGCCACAAACCTTTTCCCAGGGCAGCAATTGTTAACACGAGGGGTCATAGTTTTAAGCTGTTTGCCGGAAAGTATAGAGCAGATGTCAGAGGCGGGTTCTTTACGCAGAGTTGTGAGAGCATGGAATGCGTTACCAACAGCAGTTGTGGAAGCGAGGTCATTGGGGATATTTAAGAGACTGCTGGACATGCATATGGTCACAGACATTTGAGAGTTCATACATTAGGTGTACCTCACATGAGGATCAATGGTCGGCACAACTTGGTGGGCTGAAGGGCCTGTTCTGTGCTGTACTGTTCTATGTTCTAAACAGTAAACAGTGACAAAACACCACAGATGTGTCAGGATCTGGAGGTAGAAACAGAGGCAGAATTTTGAATCTGATATGGTCCTCTTCTGAAAAACTCATATCAGACTCAAAAAGTTAATTGTGTTTCTCTCTGCTCAGAACTTGCAAATGTTTTCCTGAACTTTCAATTTAGTTACTCTTCTGGACAGTGGATATTTGTCTGATCTGAAAGGGAACAGCGAAGCTGCTATTTCTATTGACGCTCAAGAATTTGGTTATGGTTTTTGAATGAAAAATGAAAAACTATGTGCCTGACAGCTCTCCAAATACTGATAGTTTATTGCCACTGTCATAATGCATTATGAAAATGTTGAACTCGGTGTTCATGACATCCAATGATCAATCCTCTGAAAGTAACTGATTGAAGTGCTGATCCCAATTGTTATCAATGTCTTATCATGCTCCTGATATCACTGGCATCATACTCATCCAGCAAGCTCTTACCTTTCCGAAAGTTTACATACAGCAATGAAAACATAAAATATCTTTGTATTTTTAACAGGACATATTCATCCAGGGTTTTGGAAGGCACTAGCAAGGGCAGACTTTATTTGTCATCCCCAATGGCTCTGGAATAAGCGACACAGAGTTGCCCTGTTTTAACTCCTCAATCCAAAGTGATGCAGATCAAGACAGATCTGTTTGTAGGGGCATTCCAAGATTTTTAACAAATACTTGTGAAGGAACAGAAAAATTAGTCCCTAGTCAGGATGACATGCAATTTGGAAGATACCTTTCAGAGACTAATTTTTCTCTTGTTCCCATTCCCAGTGCAGAATGTTCTCTAATTCCCATTAATCACAGTTTTGCTCAGGGTCCTTGATTCCACCCTCAGTCAAGACTTGCTTCGGTTGAAAGGGAAGTCACTCTGATCTCACCTCAAATTACACGGAAGATCAGTTGAAAGAATAAAGAGCAAAGGACAAAAACACTGTTTGTTAGAACAATGTCCTCGCAATATTCAAAAGAAAATTGATGCATGGTCTTCCTTCAGGCATTATTTCAACACGACATCACGTTTTAAACAATATTCAGAATGGTGGGTATTTGTTCTTTTAATTTGCTTCCAATTCAACGTTGAAATGAGAAAATGAATTGATCTTGTATAGTGTGTTTATAATACAGAATTTAAATCAATCCTTATCATCATTGTTCTAGCTCTTTCAAACAAAATTAATGAATGAGTCTGTGTCCATCCTTCAGATTAAAAAGTTCTTTTATCTTTGACTACTGCAATGAATGTTGTAAAGAATAAGCTGCAGGCCCACGTAAAATGGAAATATTGCAGGGCAAGGTGCCAAAAGTTAGTCAAAGGTTAATGATGTCCAAGCCATATGAATAATACATACAGAGGGGTGGAGTATAAAAGCAGAATTCAGCAGACATCCAAAATAATATTTGTGGCTCCCTCACAAAAGACCACAGCTGATTTATGCTGTAAATTCACCAAAATAGAAAAGAACAAGAGACTGGAATTCCCAATTCTGCAACAACATCTGTAGAACAGGAAGAAAATCAAGGTTTGTTTCTGAAATTCATAAATGTTGATGATATGAATGTGGGAGATGGAGGGGATGTTGGAGGATGATGAACCATGTTGAAGATGACACAATGATTAGCCGGGTGGGTCACAGTGATCAGGAATGTGTTGTTTACAAGAGGGTACAAAAGGATTGTCAGATGGTCAGATCAATGACTGATAAACGGTAACTCTGAAATATGTGAGATGCTGCACTTTGGAAGATGTAACAAAACAAGAGAGAAGTCAAACCATGAAGATCCGTTGCATTTGCTTTTGGAGCAGAGAAGAGTGAGGGGTGAACCTGACAGAAGTGTATTCCAGCATGAGAGGTATGGGATGACTGAACAGATAACAACCATTCTCCTTAGCTAAAGGGTCAAAAACAAGAGGAAATACGTTTGAAGTGAAAGAGAAATTTGTGAAATCTGTTTTGAACACAGAGCCTGATATGTGTCAAAATTGTATTGCCTGGGAGTGTGGTTCAGGAAACATTATAAAACACTTGTATCAGCACTGAGTGGTGCAGACTCGATGGGCCTTGTCTTTATTACATGATTCCATGTGGTGGCAGCCTTGAAAGCTTTGGTACAAACTGAAGCAGCAACCAATTGGACTTGTTGGTTTGTTAAATCGATCTGTGCTCAGTAAGTGGTGAGATGACAAACAAGCATCATCCCATGGAGTATCAGCACTTACTCAACCTAGGACAGCCCAGCCATCTCTGAAATCATCCAGGATAATTCACATGCTCAGTGTAAGAATCGTCCAACACAGCATCCACATTATTCCAGCTGTTTGACACCATTATTTTAAGTTCACCAAGAAACAGACTTCGCTTCATTATTATATAGACTTCTTGTGTAAGGTTGTTATTTCTCTGAAGACTAATAAATTACTTCCCATATATTTGTATTGACAAAGAGTCTGTTATCCTGCGAGCTGTTCCTCACAGCGTGGCGGCTGATTTAACACTCCATCCATCACCAGTAATATTTACTCACAGTTCAACCGGCACATGAGATGCACTGCTGGTACTCTCTCTCAACAGCCACTTGGATGGACTAACGTCAACTGGACGGGAACTTCTTAAGGGCAATTAATGCTGGTCTACCTCCAGTAAAATCCCAAATGAACTAAAAAGACAATCCGAATTTCTAATAATTTTAAACAACGAGGACATTTTATTGATCTGATGAGCTTGTCACTGTCTTTGAAATGTAGAAATTAGCATCAGGAGTAAGGAATCAAAACAGCTCCGTCATTAGATAAGGTCGTGGATGATCTGATTGTGACCTCAATCTCACATTCCTCCTTTGCTCTTACAATGTCAGTGCGTCATTCTTAGTCAATATTCTGCCTGCCTCTGCCTTAGGAATATTCAATGTCTTATTCTCCAACGCTATCTGGGAAGAGAATTCCACAAAGACACAACACAATGAGATGATTACACCAAATCACCAACGTCTTAACAGAGACATTCTTCAGTTTTATAATCCATCCAATCATGGTAATCTCTCATACAAGATGAAAGATTGTTTCAGAATTCAACTTGAAAGACTACTTGGAATATTCTGGGGTTAAACAAGATCACATGTTGTTCGCCTAAAGCCCAGCAGATCCAGGGCCAGTCAATTCAAGATTTCCTCCAGAAATACACGCTCCTCCCGGAGTCAGCTGAGTGAATCTTCTATGGATTGCATTTCATATCATTGTGGCCATCGCTCTCTCGATGTGCTAACACCATTACCTTGTAGATCTGTAGAAAATCGCTCCTACTTTTAAATGTATTCCGTTTCAGAAAGTTTCAACATTTACCACAACTTTTTACTTTGAACATTAAGGATCTAGATGAAGGAACTGAGGGCATTCCGGCGAGGCTTTTAGATTTCGCAAAGGTAGGGAGAGGGACAGGTATCATTGAGGAGGCAGAAGGATTTAGATAGGGTAGGAGAATGGGCAACGAAGTGGTAGATGGAGTTCAACCTGAGAAAGTGCGCGGTGATGCACTTTAGAGGATTGAAGAGAGGCATGGACTATTTTATAACTGGGGAGAAAATTCAGAAATCTGAAGTACAAATAGATTTTCTAGATCCAGTCCGGGATTGTCTCAAGGTAAATGTGCAAGTTGAGTCAGTACTTAGGAAGGTGTTATATCTGCCACACAGTGTGTTGGAAATCTTACATTCAGAAAAAAGAACTGAGTCAACTCTTATAAACAATAATATTTGTTTATTGAACACATTTAATATTAGAACAATAAGATGCATTATAATGTAATGAAAAACACTACAAACTAACGTACCTTTGGATGATCCCATCCCACCCCACTAGAAGGTGACCGGATTCCACGTGGTGAGGACTTTTTGTTCTTCTGATAGTCTCTTGGAGGGGTCTTCTCTTCAAGTGGTTATTATCGAAGGGTTTTGCAGTAATTCTTATCCTTCCAAGTCTTCACACCTTTTTTGGAGGGTGTGGAGGATCTGACAATGTAATGATCAGGTTCATTTACCCAGACCAATCAGACTCAACCTGGGGTTGTCACATTGATGAACCAAGGATGGCATTCCATTGTCCCATTCAGGTCCAACTTCATGCAGGTGTTACAGAGTCTGTAGCTGTCAAGTTTGTTGGCATTTGTAGGGAGATGCAGCCTGCCTGGATTCTGTAATATGTACATTACCACAGAGACTTCTGTCAAGGCTGAGTTCTACTTGCCAGCATGCTTTAATCATTGTTCATTTTTGTAACTCCATGGTAAATTTATTATTATTATCTGGTCAGAAAGGCAAATAAAGTGATAGCATTTATTTTCAGAGGGCTTGAATATTAAAGCAGCATGGAGTATTGTCTACCGTTTTGGGCACCATAACTCAGGAAAGATGTACTGCCCCGGACAGTGTTCAGAGGAGCTTCATGAGAATGGTCTTAGGAATGAAAAGCGTAACATATGAGATCTCTGTGTCTATACTCGCTGGGGTTGAGAAGGATGAAGGTGGATCTAATTGAAACTTACAGAATACTGGTTGCCTGGTCAGAGTAGATGTTGGGAAGATGCTTCCACTGTTGGGAGAGAAGGGACTCAAGGACATAGCCTGAGAGTCAAGAGAAGACCTTTTAGAACAGAGATAAGGAGAAATACCTTCAGCCTGACAGTGGTAGAATGGCAGTTTCATTCCCTAAAGGACATCAGTGAACCAGGTGAGTTTTTCTTGACAATCGATTCATAACCACCATCAGTCTCTTAATTCCAGATTTGAAGTCAAGCTCCGTGACTTGCTCTGGCAGCATTTGAAGCCAGGTCACTCGAACATTATCTGGGTTTATCACATACGAATTCAATGATAACACCACAAGGCCACTAATGTGCCCAATCCTCCACAGTGTGACTAACATGCGTAGTATGACATGTCCTGTGATTTGCCTTCATGTTAACTTTGACTTCCTTATCAAGATATGGATGATTTTTCCCCATTATGCAATTCCTCTTCGGTCTTTAGTATCTCCCTAGTTATTTGCCAAATTTCTTCATCTGTCCTGCCTTTGAATGTACTTTTCTCCCCCAGTCCACCCAGGCTAAATCCTTCCTTAGCCTGGTATAATTATCATTGCCTAACACTAAAACACTCATGTATGACTCAGTCTTCACTCTTTCAATCTGAATGTGAAACTCCAGCAAGTTGTGGTTCCTCTTTCCAAGGCAAAGCTCATCCACCAAACCTTCCTTGTAACATAATATCAAATCTAAATTAGCCCATTCTCTCGTTGGTTCCCTGACATCCTGCTCTTAGAAATAATATCTCATACTCTATGAATCTTTATTCTAGGCTATCACTGTTAAGTTGATTAATTGAGTCAATTTGTATGTTCAAACCACCCATAGTTACTGTTGTGCCCTTGTTACAAACCTTCACTCTTTTCAACCTCAGAAGTACTTTGGGGCAGAGAGGCTGAAAATTACCCTTCCCAAGAAGTTTCTTCCCATGTTTTTTATTTGCACTGAGACGGATTTCAAACATGTTTTGACACAAAACAGTTTGAAAAGGTCTGAGTTCCCACTTGCACAAACAAATGTTTATTTTCTTTACACTAACTACATTTCACAGCAAATATTGAGGAATTAACAGAGCTACAAGTGGTCATGAGATATCTTTAGCAAACAGGTTTGAGGAAAATCCCAAAGCCTTTGTTTACATATATAAGGAGTAAATGGGTAACTAGAGAAATGTTTGGCAAAAACAAGGACAAAGGAAGAAAGTTATGCGTTGTGTCAGAGAAAATGGGTGAGATTCTTAACGAGTACTTTGCATCTGTATTCACCAAGGAGAGGGACATGACGGATGTTGAGGTTAGGGATAGATCTTTGAGTATTCTGGGTCAAGTCGACATAAAGAGGGAGGAAGTTTTGGATATTCTAAGAGGTATTAATGTAGACAAGCCCCCAGATCTGGATGGGATCTACCACACGTTACGAAAGGAATTGAGAGAAGAAATAAGTGGGGCGTTAACTTATATCTTTGCAGGATCCTTGAACATTGGTGAGGTCCTGGAGGACTGGAGAATTGCTAATGACGCCCCTTTGTTTAAGAAGGGGAGCGGGGGTAATCCAGGTAATTATAGACCGGCGAGCCTAACATCAGTGGTAGGGAAACTGCTGGAGAAGCTACTGGGGGACTTGAGTCAGGTGTTTTATTCGGTTCCCCATAGTAGGCTGATGGAGTAGGTGAATTCGCATGGGCCTCAGGGTGTTCTATCTAGATGGAAAGAGAACTGGCTGGGCAACATGAGACAGAGAGTAGTAATTGAAGAAGATTTCTCAAAATGGTGCTGGGACCACTGTTGTTTGTGATATATATTAAAGATTTGGAAGAAGGTATCGTTTGCCTGATTAGCAAGTTTGCAGATGATAAAAAATGTGTTGCTGGAAAAACGAAGTAGATCAGGCAGCATCGAAGGAGCAGGAGAATCTACGTTTCGGGCATAAGCGTCGATTCTCCTGCTCCTTTGATGCTGCCCTTTTCCAGCAACACATTTTTAAGCTCTGATCCCCAGCATCTGCAGTCCTCACGTTCTCCCAGTTTGCAGATGATACCAAGATTGTTGGAGTAGCAGAAAATGAAGAGGACTGCCAGAGAATGCATCAGAATATAGATAGATTGGAGAAATGGGCACAGATATGGCAGATGGAGTTGAATCTGTGCAAATGCATGGTGATGCATTTTGGAGAATCCAATTCTATAGCAAACTGTGCATTAAATGGAAAAATTCTGGGGAAAATTGACATACAGAGAGATCTGAGTGTTCTGTTCATTGTTTCCTGAATCTGGCAATGCAGGTCAGTAAAGTGGTCAATAAGGCATACGACATCCTTTCCTTGATTGAATCAGTTGTGAGTACAAGCGCTGGCAGGTCATCTTATGGTTGCTTAGGACTTTGGTTTGGCCACATTTGGAATACTGCATATAGTTCTGGTCACTTCATTACCAAAAGGATGTGGATGATTGAATAGAGTGCAGAGTAGGTTCACCAGGGTGTTGCCTGGGATGGAGGGTGCTGATTATGGAAAGAGGTTGGGTAGATTAGGATTATTTTAATTATAAGGACAAAGGTTGAGGAGGGAACCTGATAGAGGTCTACAAAATCAAGAGAGAGATACACAGGGTAGATACCAAGAAGCTCTACCACAAATTGTAAACTCATGACCTCTAGTAATTGAGTTCCAAAGTGAGAGGGAAAGATTTAGAGCATGAGGGATATATGTGGGAAGCTCGGAGGTGGTAGGGGCAGGAACGATAGTGTCATCTAAGATGTATCTGCCAGATACATGAATGGGTGGGGAGCAGAGGGATACAGGCCCTTAGAAAATAGGTGGCAGGTTTAGAAAATAGGGGATCTGGATCAGCGCAGGCTTGGAGGGCTGAAGGGTCTGTTCCTGTTTTGGAATGCTCTTTGTTCTTTATCATTCATTCTAAAAATAGCAAGTTTTCAACTTACTGTATGCTACAATTTAATAATATAAACCATTTATTTGTTTGGCAGTGCATGTCAAATTATTCTCATTGCTAAATTTCAGACACAGAGTCATACAGATGTACAGCATGGAAACAGACCCTTCCGTCCAACTCGTCCATGCCGACCATATATCCCAACCCAATCTAGTCACACCTGCCAGCACTCAGCCCATATCCCTCGAAACACTTTCTATTCATATACCCATCCAGGCGCTATCTAAATGTTGCAATTGTACCAACCTTCACTACTTCCTCTGGCAGTTCATTCCATACACGTACCACCCTGTGTGTGAAAATGTTGCCGCTTACGTCATTTTTACATTTTTCCATCCCAACCTAAACCTATGCCCTCTAGTTCTGGACTCCCCCACACTATGGAAAATAGCTTGCCTATTTCCCCATTCATGCCCCTCATGGTTTTATAGACCTCTATAAGGTCACCCCTCAGCCTCCAAAGTTCCAGGGAAAATATCCCTAGCCTATTCAACCTCCACCTAGAGCTCAAATCCTCCAACCTTGGCAACATTCTTGTAAATATTTTCAGAACCTTTTCAAGTTTCACAACATCCTACCGATAGGATGGAGACCAGAATTGCACATAATATTCCAAAAGTGGCCTAACTACCTCCTGTACAGCTGCAACACAACCTTCCAACCACTGTACTCAATGCTCTGACCAATTAAGAAAAACATACCAAATGTCTTCTTCACTGTCTTATCTATCTGCGACTCTACTTTCAAGTAACAATGAATCTGCACTCCAAGTTCTCTTTGTTCAGCAACACTCCCTTGGACCTCACCATTTAGAGTATAACTCCTGCTAAGATTTGCTTTCCCAAAATGCAGTGTCTCGCATTTGTCTAAATTAAACTCCATCTACCACTCCTCAGCCCATTGGCCCATCTGATCAAAATCCCATCTTAATGTGAGGTAACCTTCTTCGCTGTCCACTACACCTCCAATTTGGGTGTCATCAGCAAATTTACTAACTATACCATTTATACTCACATGCAAATCATTTATATGAATGACGAGAAGTAGTGGATCCAGCACCGATCCTTGTAACACTCCACTGGTCACATGCCAACAATCTGAAAAACAACTCTGCATCACCACCGTCTGCGTTCTACCTTAAGTCAGTTCTGTATCAAAATGGCTAGTTCTCCCTGTATTCCACGAGATCTACCCTTGCAAGCCTCAAATGCCTTATTGAAGTCCTTATTGATCACGTCCACTGCTCTGCCCTCATCAATCCCTTTTGTTACTTCTGTAAAAAACTCAATCAGGCTTGTGAGACATGATTTCCACGCACACAGCCATGTTGACTCTCCCTAATCAGTCCTTGCCTTCCCAAGTAAATATACAACCTGTCCCTCAGGATTCCCTCCAACAACTTGCCCTCCACTGACGTCAGGCTCAATGGTCTATAGTTCCCTGGCTTGTCCTTACCACCTTTCTTAAACAGTAACGCCACCTTCGCCAACCTCCAGTCTTCTGACACCTCACCTATGACTATCAATGGTACAAGTATCTCAGTAAGAGGCCTAGCAATTACTTCCCTAGCTTCGCACAGAGTTGTAGGGTAAACATGATCGATCAGATACTGGGGATTTATCCACTTTTATGCGTTTCAAGACATCACACTTCTTTCTCTGTAATAAGGACAAGATGTTACCATCTATTTTTCTGTATATCTGCATCTCCCATGTCTTCTCCTGAGTAAACACTGATACAAGATACTCGTTTAGTATCTACCCCATCTCCTTCAGCTCCACACAAAGACACCTTGCTGATCTTTGAGGTCTCCATTCTCTCCCTATTTACCCTTTTGTCCTCAAAGTATTTGTAAAATCCTTTTGGATTCTTCTTAACTCAATTTGCCAAAGATATCTCATGTTGCCTTTTTGCCTTCCTGATTTACCTCTTTAGTATGCTCTTACTGCCTTTATACTCTTCTAAGGATTCACTCGATCTATCCTGCCTGTACCAGACATATGCTTCGTTCTTTTTCTTAACTAGACCCTCAATTTCTTTAGTCATTCAGCACTCTCTATACCTACCAGCCTTTCCGTTCACCCTAATAAGAATATACTGTCTCTTGACTCTCGTTATTTCATTTCTGTACGCTTTCCATTTTTTAGCCATCCCTTTCCCCGCGAACATCAGCCGCCACCAGCTTTTAAACGTTCTTGCCTAATGACGTCAAAATTGTCCTTTCTCCAATTTAGAACTTCAACTTTAAGTTCTTGTCTGTCCTTTTCCATTGTTATTTTAAAACTAGTAGAATTATTGGCAAATAGCTTGAGGTCACACATTTCAGTGAGAAATTAAATCTTAATATGATCATATTTAAATGTCTAAGTATAATAAGTCGATGTGATTGTTCAATCATTTGCTCACTCTGAATATGCAATCAGTCAGAGGTCAACCACTTTGCAAATAATGGAGCAACAATGTATGAATTTGAATACTGAGATTCAATGTGTAATTGCGATCACCAAAATAGTCAGACAACATGTTCATTTTCGATACAAAACAAAATGTGCATTCTTTACTTTTGTATCATAAATGGTTGTTTTGTGTTTATAGTTTAATTCCATCAATGTAGAATCAACGTCATTGTTTTCAGAGATGGTGCAGTTATTGTGCAGTTGAATAATTGTAGCTCATATCTTATCGTTTCCCAATTCACAAACATGGCAAACTCCTGATCATTGTTCAGGTCAGTAAACACATCACTTTACGTCATGACCGACATTGAAAGTGGATTCCAAAAGGCCTGAATTCGGGTACAGTGCTACTGGACCTCGCAGCTACCTGTGGCACTGAGTGAGACACTGGCCTGCTCCTGAATCTGTCCAGAGAGTTTCCAACCTGAGTCAGGGCAGTCATTCAAATATTCCCTCACAGAGAATCATTTGGAATCCACCTTCAGCAGCAGGAAACTAGCCAACAGGCTATCACTGCTCTCAGTGTAGGTACAAATGCTGTCTAAATTAGATACCATCGACTGACCAGGAACCAGGTCTTACAAAATTATCCTCAGTCAGAGCCTGGCCCATGGAGCAGATGTATGGACAAGGAGTCTCAGAATCACACCACACAAGTTACTTATGGTGATGACATCTGGCATGTCCCCCAGACTCCATACATTTGTCCCGTGGACCAGACACTGGGTGAAAATGTTCACAACTGGCAGTCTATTGCAGCATTTTGTGTCTCACAGTGAACCCTCTGGAACTGTATCCAATAAATGCACCTTCATATTCAACAGTATCAAAATAAAATTTTACATGTATGTGGATGGTCAGATACTAATTCATAGGTCATCCAACAGAATGTATCTTAAGAAACCAGGAGTTAACAGCAAGCCAAGAATCGTTTTAATAACTGAACCTGGTGGATTTTGTCTGGTCTAGGCAACCACGCAGATTGTGCTGGCATTTAGGTGAATGTAACAATGCACATCAAAACTGGAAGTCTTGGTCTAACGTCCCACTCTGGCTTCCTGACCTCACATACCTCTCTCCCTCACACACCTCACTCCCTCAAACAATTACCAATTAATGATAATCCACAAACTGAGAGAAACTTGGAACACAGAACAGTACAGCACAGTAAGAGCCCTTCAGCCCTCAATGTTTTGCTGGCCTTTTATCCTACTCTTAGATCAGACTAACCTACATGATCTTCAATGTACTAACTCCCATGTGCCTATCCAAGAGTCTTCTTAACTATCCCTAATGTATCTGACTCTACTACCACCGCTGGCGGTGTATTCCGCCCACCCACCACTCACTGAATAAAGAACCTACCTCTATGAATAAAGAATCTCCTCTAAACCTTCGTCCAATCACCTTAAAGTTATGCCCTTTGATGATACCCAATTCTGCACTGGGAAAGCCTCTGGCTATCCACTCTGTCTATTTTCTCAACATCTTGAACACCTCTATTATGTCGCCTGTCATCCTTCTTTGCTCCAGTGAGAAAATGCCCTAGCTCTCTCAACCTTTCTTCCTAAGACATGTCCTCCATCCAGGCAGCATCCTGGTAGATCTGCTGTGCACACTCTCTGAGGCTTCCACATATTTCCTATAATGAGGCAACCAGAACTGAACCCAATATTCCAAGTGTAGTTGAACCACAGCTTTATACAGCTAAGCATTAACCTCGCCGCTCTTAATCTCAATCCCCGTGGTAATGAAAGCCAACACACCATACACCTTCTGAACAACCCTGCCAACTTGGGTGGCAACTTTGTGGGATCTATGGACATGGTGCCAAAGATTCCCCTGTCACTCCACGCTGCCAAGAATTTTGCCTTTATCTCTGTGTGGTGTATGCAAATACGACCTTCCAAAATAAATCGCTTCACAATTTTAAGGTTCAACTGCATCTGCCACTTATCAGCCCAGCTCTGCATCCTGTCAATGTCGTCTTGTAACCTATACCAACCCTCCACACTATCCACAACTCCACCAACCTTCATGTCATCGGCAAACTTATTAACCCACCATTCCACTTACTCATCAATGTCATCTATAAAAATCATAAATAGCACAGGTCCCAGAGTGGATCCCTATGGTACACCATTGGGCACTGATGTCCGGGCTGAATACTTTCCATCTCCTACTACCCACTGTCTTCTATTGGCCAGCCAAATCCATATCCAGACTTCCAAATATCCCTGTGCCCCATGCCTCCTTACCTTCTGAATGCGCCTACAATGGGGAACCTTATCAATCGCATTGCTAAAATTGTTGTTCACCACATCTACTAGTTTACCTTCATCAGTGTGTTTTTTTTACATCTTCAGATAATTCAATAAGGTTTCGGAGGGATGACCTGCTCCTCACAAAGCCATGTTGACTATCTCTGATCAAACTATGGTTTTCTAAGTAATTGTAAATCCTGCCTCTCAGAAGCTTCTCCAATACTTTGCCCACCACTGATGTAAGACTGACAGTTCCGTCATTCCCACGGTTATCCCTTTTCCCTTTCCTGAACAAGGGAATAACATTTGGCATCCTCCAATCATCTGGCAGTACTCCGGTGGACAATGACGATGCAAAGGTTATCGTCAAAGGCACACAATGCTCTCCCATCACTTCCTGGAGTAACCTCGAGTATACCCCATCTGATCTAGGTCATTTATCTATCCTTATGTTTGTACTTCAATCAGTCCGTACTTCTTATCAACTTTTATACACCCTGTCCAACCAACTGATTCACTGTTTCCATTTCAATGCTAAATCGTGTGCCGCTTGCATGAGTAAGTACGTTTCCCAATGTCCTCTGAATCACAGAATGAACAAAACGAATGCACCAATGCATTCCTGATGAAGGGCTTACGCCCGAAACATCAACTGTCCTGCTCCTCGGTTGCTGCCTGACCTGCTGTGCTTTTCCAGCACCACAACTTTCGACTTTGATCTCTATCAACTGCAGTCCTCACTTTCTCCATTACTGAGGGCTGTCCCCTCTGCAGTCTGAGCAGGGAATTAACCATCAGGACTTCATTGTATGTGGAGCTGACTGCTCAGTTCTGGAAAGTTGCACTTGATGAATATATATTTTTTTTAAAAAGATATTACAGTTCAACAAATGTTCATTCAGTGCCAGAGTTATAATTTTGGTTCATGGTTTGAGCAGCCTGATAAGAAATAGTGAATGACTGAAGAACTCCGAGGTACAGAGTATTCCAGGTGTTATATACCAGCTTACATTAATGCTGGGAATATTATCAGACAGAATGATGTGATAAGGGAATGAATTGATATGTGGAGGTGTGATATTTTTGCCATCACAGAGACGTGCTTGAGGGAGGTCAGGGCCAACAACTCAATATTCTGTTATACTGTAAAATATGGGCAGGGCATGAGAGGGTGTTGAATAGAAGGTGGTGTTGTATTATTAATTAAGGAGTGAGTTACTGCAATAAGGAGGGACAATATCTTGGAAGTGTCTTCAAATGATGGTTTATGGGCCGAGGTTAGGATCAAAACGATGACAGAACACACTGCTGGGGATATTTTATAGAGCCCCATAAAGATGAAAATACAGGAGAAGATAAATATAACCAATTCACTGAGGAATGTAGGAAAACAAGGCCGGAGATGTTACAGAGATAGGAAAGCAAGGCTGGTGATGTTACAGAGATAGGAAAGCAAATCTGGTGTTGTTACAGACATAGGAAAGCAAGTTTGCATATGTAACAGAGATAGGAAAGCAAGGCTGAAGATGTTACAGACATAGGAAGGTAAGGTCAGACATGGTACAGAGATAGGAAAGCAAGGTTGAAGGTGTTAGAGAGAGAGGAAAGCAAGGCTAGAGATGTTACAGCGATAGGAAAGCAAGGCCAGAGATTTAACAGACATAGGAAAGCAAGGTTGGAGATGTTACACATATAGAAAAACAAGGCTGGAGATGTTACAGAGATAGGAAGGCAAGGCCGGAGATGTTACAGTGATAGGAAAGCAAGGCCGGAGATGTTACAGTGATAGGAAAGCAAGCTGCAGATGTTTCAGAGATAGGAAAACATGGCTGGAGATGGCCGAGAGAGTGCGTGGCCTGCACATTCTAGAACAGGTTAGTAAGGTATTTTTAAATTCTGTCACAGGATATAGGGAGAGGTGTAGCAGCTGGAAGTAATAGAGATAGGGAGAGATGTAGGGGCTGGCAGAATTTACAGCGATAGATGGGTCTGGAGTTTGAGATAAAGATTGTGGAGATATGGAGGGTTACTGAGATACTGATGGATGCAGAGGCTGGAGGAGATGACAGGGAAAGATACAGACATACACGTAGGTAGGTTAAAAATGGAATTGAGCGATGTCTTAATAGAGAAAATATTATAGAAACATTTGGAATAGACAAGGCACTGGGAGGAACTGAAGAAGTGAGACCTTGGATTATCCAATCACGAGAGAAATAGAGTCAGTGTCATACAGCACAGGACAGGCCCTTCGGTTGACAGCGACACAAATAAAAAGCCCTGCAGACCCTGGAAACCCCTCCTTCCGAACGTCTGGGGGCAAGGGCTAGATTTGGGAGAGGTGTCCTATAGACTGCTCAAACAACAATGTGACATAACAAAACCTCATGGTGTCAGATCAAACACTGACACGGAAACCTCCTGCTGACTCCCCTCCCTCAGCCTCACGGGGTCAGATCAAACATTGACACAGAAACCTCCTGCTGACTCCCCTCCCTCAGCCTCATGGGGTCAGATCAAACATGACACGGAAACCTCCTGCTGACGCCCCTCCCTCAGCCTCATGGGGTCAGATCAAACATGACACGGAAACCTCCTGCTGACCAACACACGTAGGACGCACTGAGAGGGTGACAGAGCTGGAGAATGTCTACTGGGTGGGCCATTTCAAACCCCACCAAGAGGGGATCAGCAGCAGCACTGCTGATCGAGATGGTCTTGTCCAAAAGGACATAGCTTCGAGACTGAGTCTGCACCGGGCCAGGGGGGGAACGACTGAGAGGGAGAAACACACTTGACCTCATCTTCACCAACCTACTACTGCAGACACATTGATGATGACCATATTGGGAACGGTGACTACCACACACAGTATTCCGGGAGACAAGGTCACACATACATGCATGCACATGTGAGAGATACTAACTATCACCACGCTAAATGGGACAGATTTCGAATACATCTAGAACTCAGAACTGGCCTATGTGATGTGATTCGGATCATTGCCAACAGCAGCAGAATTGTACTCTAGAACAATTTCCACTGTCACTACCGAGCATATGCTCCACTTTACCCTGCCCATCAGGCCAGGGGATAAACCCTTGTTCAATGGAGAATACATGAGAGCCTGACAAGAGCAGCACCAGCTACACCTCACAAAGAGGTAACATTCCCAATCAAGACCACTTACTCACCAAATAGCATAAACAGCCAGTGACAGACAGATCTAACCAACAAATCAGATCTAGTCTCTGCAATCCTGTCACATAAAATTAGGGTGAATTGTGTGGTCAATCAAACAACTCACTGGAAGAGGAGGATTCACAAATATCACCTTCCTCAGTGATGGAAGAACCCAACACAACAATAGTAAAGATAAGGCTGAAACATTCACAACAATGTTCAGACAGAAGTATCGATGGGATGATCTATTTTAGCCTCCTCCAGATGGCAGTCATCAGCTAATTCAATTCATTTTTGTATGGTATCTCCAAGTGGCTGGAGGGATGGGATAATGCAAAAGCTGTGGGCCCTGAGAACATTCCATTCAAGCTGTTCCTGCAGGGATATTGCACTGGGACCTACCTGACAATGTGGGAAACTATCCAGGCGGGTCCTGTATACACACAGACAAAACATCAGACAATCAATGACTGCCCCATTGCTCTAATCCATATCACTAATAAAGTGTTGCAATGTTATTGGAATCTACAGTGGGATCAAGTAGCACTTCCTCAGCACCAACCTGCTCACTGAAACTCAGTTTAGGCTCTGCCAGGGCCATTCATCCCTTGGGCACATTGAAGCCTTGGTTTAATGATGTACAACAAGAAAACACATCGCTGAATTCTACAGGTGATGCGACAGTGACTGCATTTTTAACATTATTTTAACTGCATTTGACCAAATGTCGTATCCAGGATTAACGGCAAAACGAGAGCAAATAAGTCTCGTCTGCACTGGCTGAAGTTATATCTGGCACAAATGACGGTGGTTGGGGTTGGTGGAGCGCAGCCATCTCAGCAGCAGTTCCCCAGGGGTGGGGTTTCTGGGTAAGCCTGTAAATCAGAAATGGAAAGGTAAGGCATCATACTCTTATGGGATGATCCAACTGCTCTCTCGTTAGACAGAGACGACTGGTGGTAGTTTAACTAGACAGTTATCATGCCTCAAGTAACGGAGAGTTTGAGTAGGACAGTCCTTTAGTCACCCCAGTCAGTGCAGGAATTGAACCCATGTTGTTGGCATTAATATCGCGCTATCCAACTGATTGAGCTAACCAAGTCCTCACTCAGCTCCTTGTGTTCGATATTGTAATGTTATCCCATTCAGATATGTTGTTAAACACCTCTGGAGCAGGTGGAACTAGAAGCAAACTTCCTAAATCAGAGGGAGTGACAGTATCAGTGAGCTATAAGAGTGATCTCTGCCCTAGGCCCAATCATAAATGACCATCCCGACAGTGTAAATTCACAAGTGGGGATGTTTGCCATTGATGTTTGTCAATGTTCAACACCATTCGTGATTTACTCAGATACTGAAGCAGCCCTTGTCTAAATGCAACAAGGACCTGGAAATATGCAGGTATGTACTTAACAGTGACAAAACCATTCCCATTACACAAGTGCCAGACAACGATTACCTCTAACGATAGAAAGTTGAACCGTATGCTCTAACGTTCAATGCCACCACCATCACTGAACACCCAACTAGCAATATCCTGGGGATTACCGTTAACCTGAACTGGACTGACCATATGATTCCATTACCCATTCCTGTGAAGGGCTTATGCTAAAACATCGACTCTCCTGTACCTCAGATGTGGCCTGACCTGTTATGCTTTACCAGTGCCACACTTTGACGTATGTAAATTAATTGGCCACAAGAATACGGCAGGGACTAGGAATCCTGCAGAAATAACTTACTTCATGATCTCCGAAAGCCTGTACCCCATCAATAAGACACAAGTTGAGTATGGGTGTTATGAAATACCCCCCATTTCCTTGGGTGAGTGCAGCTTCACCCTTCATTCACTGATACTCAATAGTAGCAACACCTGCCATCGACACGGTGCTCTACAGAAATTTACCAAGGCTCCTTACAACGTATTTCTGAAGCCCGACCATCAAGAAGGACAAGGGGAGCCAATACATGTGACCCCCACCATGTTCGCGTTCTGTTCCAAGCCATTCACCATTATGATTGGGAAGTATATTGCTGTTCCTTCAGTGTTACTGTTTCAAGGTCCCCCCCGAATGGTAATGGAAGTCTAACTACAACACATGGACTCCAGTGGTTCAGTGCGGCAGTTCACCACCACCTTCTCAAGGGCAACAAGAGACGGACAATAAATACTGGCCCAATCATATTCTATGAATAAATTAAAATGAAAAATATTGTCCAAACATGCCCAATGCTGGACACTGTCCTTTGGGTTTTGTGAGTGCAGGCTGCTTGTGTTCAGTCCGTAACTTGCTTGTTGTGAACAGCTGAAGGGTAAATCTGTCAATCTCTCAGAGGCATGGCCTACATACCGAGCATCACACAGACATTGACATTCACACCCAACATCACTGAGCTCTGAGATAGACATAAGCAATTCAAAATGTATTCATATCTGACTAACATGTTTAAACACACAGTGAAATTGTTACCACAAAAATGATTATGAGTGAATATTACCAGGGAGAAAGTGAGGACTGCAGATGCTGAAGATCAGAGTAAAAAATTGTGGTTCTGAAAAAGCACAGCCGTTCAGGCAGCATCTGAAGAGCAGGAGAGTTGACTATTAGTTCACAACATTAATACAAAGGAAAATAATTGCATATTTTCAAAGTTATTGCACTTAATAATAATGTGATCTTGGGTGTGGGAATGATATTCATCATTTCAATGTTCCTTACTGTGAGTTGGGCACTGTTTTCATCATATTGTTGTTATAAAAGTGAACAGAATAAATGGGTGGATTTTAAGCATATTGGACAGTCTCAAAGTTGGTATTATGAAAGGATGTCGGAACTTCAGTAAAGAGACTTTGCTGTTAATGGTTCAAACAATGCTGTAAACATTTACACAGAGATTTCCAGCTCAAGTCACACACAAGGTTGTTGGGCTGGGATGATACTGGCCATCAATGGAGCTACACAATTCCGTTTGGATATTAACATTGTGGGGCTAACATACACTGGATATGGTTTATGAGGGATTCAATGTAAGATGCCATGTGCTGCGGGAGACCATCACCTTTATAACACCTTCATTCAGGATCGGGTCCAAGGTTCAGAATTACAGAGTTTAGGGACACACCAGAAGAAATATACTTGCAAGACATGGCTATTTACAGGTCATTGTTATAAATATTGAACTGCGTCTGGACCAGCGTCGTGTGCGAGTCCATTGAACAGTCTGCCCCCCACACATCTCCCCATTGTTCAGGTATGTCTGTAACCAGTCTATTGTGAGGGATTGTGTGAGTTACTGCCCAGCTCCAGTTTGGGAGCTCTCTGGACACATTTTGGAGATGGCCTGTGTTTTGGAGGTCATGGTGAGGGCCAGTAACACTGTGTCTGAATTCAGGCTTTTCCTCAAAGTCATTTTCAACAGCTTTGCTGCCTGCAAGATGGTGTGTTTACTGATCTGAACATGAATCGGCTGTTTACTACAATTACTGAATTTTGTAATAGTTAGCTGTGCGCTCTGGTATTTCAATTACTGTTCACTTCAACAGTTCTCAACTGAAAAATAATGATGTTTGGTTTATTTTAAAATATGTAAGGAATAAAGTGATATTAACTCTTCACTATACAAAATGTAAAATTGACCTGCTGCATATTTCCCTCAGACTAATCAAGCAACAATCAATATTGTCGGGAAAGCAAGATTATGTGAACAGGACTATGTCCCAGGCAACATCATCATCCTCTCTCGTAGGCTCTGTCCCACTGACAGGACACAGCCAGGCAGAAGAGGGCAGGTCCTTGCCATATAGGGCAGCATGGTGGCTCAGTGGTTAGCACTACTGCCTTACAGCACCAGGGATCCAGGTTCGATTCCAGCCTTGGGCAACTGCCTGTGTGGAGGTTACACGTTCACCCCGTGTCTGTGTGGGTTTCCTCCCACAGTCCAAATATGTGCAGCTCAGGTGAATTGGCCATGTGGGTTGCTCTCTGGAGGGTTAGTGCAGACTGGTTGGGCCGAAGGGTCAGTTCCCACACTGTAGGGAATCTATTCTAATCATAGTGCTCAGCATTGATGCTGGATCCTGTGACTGCTCTGCAGCAGGATTTGCGGGAATCGACCACATTGTCACCTTTCTGCCTGCTGCAGATGCACCTCTCCATTTCATACATCTGTAAGAATGGTCACTACACAGTCCTTATAGGGAGCAAGGGCTATCTTCACATTTTGCAGACCCTCCACACAATGACATGTACTGAATGGTACTGACTTTAAACAGGCTAAACAACTAATGACAATGCATCCATGAGGTACAATGGTACATCGGCGGCGGCAGCAGCATCATATTCTGTACAACTCATACAGTCTGCAACTTCCTGGAGCGACATACATCCCACTGTACAATAACCATCACGGCCCATCATACCTCCCACTGCACAGTAACCATTACAGCCCGACATACCTCCCACTGTACAGTAACCATCATACCCCGACATACCTCCCACTGTACAGTAACCATCACACCCCGACATACCTCCCACTGTACAGTAACCATCACGGCCCGACATACCTCTCACTGTACAGTAACTGTCACGGCCCAATATACCTCCCAGTCTACAGGTGCCATCAAGAGCGGTGTGGTGGCTCAGTGTTTAGCACTGCTCCCTCACAGCGCCAAGGTCCTCGGTTCGATTCTGGCCTTGGGTAACTAACTGTGTGGAGTGTGCACATTCCCCCCCATGTCTGCATGGGTTTCCACCACAGTCCAAAGATGTGCAGGTCAGGTGAATTGGCCATACAAAATTGATAAGTGTTTTAGTCATAGGGAAATGGGTGTGGATGGGTTACTCTCCGGAGGATTAATGTGGACTGGTTAGGCCGAAGGACCTGTATCCACACTAAGGAATCGAATCTACTCTCCAAGGTTCAAGTCAGGAATATGATAGAATAATCACTTGTCTGAATGAGTGCAGCTCCAACAGCCCTCTAGTATGGACTTACTAGCAACAGGCAACACAGTTGCGTGGGGAAGATCATGTCTCACAAACTTGATTGAATGTTTCGAGGAAATGACAAAATTGATTGATGAAGGCATGTGGCTGGATGTTGGCCGTTTGGACCTTAGCAAGGCCTAAGATATGGTTCCTTATGGCAGGCTCATACAGAAGGTGAATGTGAAATTGTATCGGTGGTAAGTTCGTAAGATGGATAGAGAACTGCTTGGCCATTGAAGACAGAGTAGTGCTGGAACAGTGTTTTTGTGACTGAAGATCTGTAAATAGATTGGCGGAGTTGCAAATTGTGAGGATGATTGCCAGAGAATACAGCAGGATATAGGTCAGCTACAGACTTGGACAGAGAAAACACAGATGTAACTTTATTTGGACAGTTGTGACGTGATTCATTTTAGAAGATCTAATGCAGGAGAGAAGTATAAAGTGGATGGAAAAATACTGATTGCATCAACATCCGAAGGGATCAAGATGAACAGCTCCACAGTTCCCTGAAAGTGGTAACACGGGTGGATACGGTGATCAAGAAGACTGACGGCAAACTTGCAGACAGGCATCAGAGCATGCAGTATGAAAATTAGCATGTCATATTGCAGCTGTAGAGAAACTTAGTTCGAGGTACATTTAGAATATCGTGTACAGTACTGGTTACGCACCAGCAGAACGATGTGGAAGTGCTGGAGAGGGTATGGAAAAGTTTTACCAGAATGTTGTCTGGTTTGGAGGGTATTAGCCAGAAGGAGAAATTGAAGAAACATGGTTCGTGTGCACCTGGTCATCATTGGCTATGGGGCTACCTGATAGAGATTTACAAAATTATCAGAGGCATAGATAGAAGGACAGTTAGAGGCTTCCCCCCGACCACCACCCCCACCCCCCCTCCACACCCCACACCCAGAGTACAAATATCAATTACTCAGGACCGTAGGTTTTAGGTAAAAGGGAGAAAGTTCAGGAGATATGATCAGCAAGGGTTTTTTTTGCTGTTCCAGACAGAAAGTGAAAGTGCCTGGAATGCACTGATAGAGGGGAAGAAGTCAATATAGCAAGGCTTAAGAGGGATCTTGGCACAAGTATGAGTAAGTAGGGAACAGAATGACATAGAGGATGTCGGAGCAAAAACTTTTGTTTTAACTTTAGAAGGGCATCATGTGTCAGTGCGGGCTTGCTGGGCTGTAGGGCCTGTTCCTGAGCTGGACTGTTCTTTGCAACAAGATTTGAGCGCGGGAGTGGAGAGATGCTGACTGAATGATTACTGATGATCAATAGCCACATTATTGTGGATCCCCCCCATCAACTTGCAGCTTCATATCCTCCCCCACTGTGGGGAAACTCATTATGGAGAATTTGACATTAAAGTCAGACCTCGTACCTGGTGACTCCATCTTGCCGCCCGCTCCTGCAGACTTCTCTCCTGGACACTAACATCTCGGGGGAAACTGCATGAACACAAGCTGCATGTACTCCGCACCCACCAATGCTGACATCTGTCACATGCCAGCCTCACCATGCCATCCCAGCACATCTCCGACCCACTGACAGTACACTTCTGTACTTCAATGCTGCAACTCAGGGGGCACTGACAACTCACATTGCAATATTGCTGCAAGGACACTGTGCTCATGGACACACACCCAGCTCATGGGCTGACCCTCTGGGCTAATCACTCAGTGTTTGTACACACTCACTTTGAGCTGACCTGAATGCTCACAGAATTATTGCCTTGCCTTACCCTGTCTTTAGCAGTGTTTCCCCTCAGCCAGAGCTACCAGGCTCACACGCCTGCTGTATTGTCTTGGTGTTTAGCGCAGACACAAACCCAGGAAGCTTGATATCATTGTCCACAGTCAGTCACGGTGCCCAGCGCAGTGAGTCAGGGGGAGTCTCAGATCCGAGTCCGGGAGCTCGGACACGGTCAGTCACGGTGCCCAGCACAGTGAGTCAGGGGAGTCTCAGATCCCAGACTGGGAGCTTGGACACGGTCACGGTGCCCAGCGCAGTGAGTCAGGGGGAGACTCAGATCCCAGTCCGGGAGCTTGGACACGGTCAGTCACGGTGCCCAGCGCAGTGAGTCATGGGGAGTCTCAGATCCCAGTCCGGGAGCTCAGACACGGTCAGTCACGGTGCCCAGCACAGTGAGTCAGGGGGAGTCTCAGATCCCAGTCCGGGAGCTTGGACACGGTCACGGTGCCCAGCACAGTGAGTCAGGGGGAGTCTCAGATTCCAGTCCGGGAGCTCGGACACGGTCAGTCACGGTGCCCAGCACAGTGAGTCAGGGGGAGTCTCAGATCCCAGTCTGGGAGCTCGGACACGGTCAGTCACGGTGCCCAGCACAGTGAGTCAGGGGGAGTCTCAGATCCCAGTCCGGGAGCTTGGACACGGTCACGGTGCCCAGAGCAGTGAGTCAGGGGGAGACTCAGATCCCAGTCCGGGAGCTCGGACATGGTCAGTCACGGTGCCCAGCACAGTGAGTCAGGGGGAGTCTCAGATCCCAGTCTGGGAGCTTGGACACGGTCAGTCATGGTGCCCAGCACAGTGAGTCAGGGGGAGTCTCAGATCCCAGTCCGGGAGCTTGGACACGGTCACGGTGCCCAGCACAGTGAGTCAGGGGAGTCTCAGATCCCAGACTGGGAGCTTGGACACGGTCACGGTGCCCAGCGCAGTGAGTCAGGGGGAGACTCAGATCCCAGTCCGGGAGCTTGGACACGGTCAGTCACGGTGCCCAGCGCAGTGAGTCATGGGGAGTCTCAGATCCCAGTCCGGGAGCTCAGACACGGTCAGTCACGGTGCCCAGCACAGTGAGTCAGGGGGAGTCTCAGATCCCAGTCCGGGAGCTTGGACACGGTCACGGTGCCCAGCACAGTGAGTCAGGGGGAGTCTCAGATTCCAGTCCGGGAGCTCGGACACGGTCAGTCACGGTGCCCAGCACAGTGAGTCAGGGGGAGTCTCAGATCCCAGTCTGGGAGCTCGGACACGGTCAGTCACGGTGCCCAGCACAGTGAGTCAGGGGGAGTCTCAGATCCCAGTCCGGGAGCTTGGACACGGTCACGGTGCCCAGCGCAGTGAGTCAGGGGGAGACTCAGATCCCAGTCCGGGAGCTCGGACATGGTCAGTCACGGTGCCCAGCACAGTGAGTCAGGGGGAGTCTCAGATCCCAGTCTGGGAGCTTGGACACGGTCAGTCATGGTGCCCAGCACAGTGAGTCAGGGGGAGTCTCAGATCCCAGTCCGGGAGCTTGGACACGGTCAGTCACGGTGCCCAGCACAGTGAGTCAGGGGGAGTCTCAGATCCCAGTCCGGGAGCTTGGACACGGTCACGGTGCCCAGCACAGTGAGTCAGGGGGAGTCTCAGATTCCAGTCCGGGAGCTCGGACACGGTCAGTCACGGTGCCCAGCACAGTGAGTCAGGGGGAGTCTCAGATCCCAGTCCGGGAGCTTGGACACGGTCACGGTGCCCAGCGCAGTGAGTCAGGGGGAGACTCAGATCCCAGTCCGGGAGCTCGGCCATGGTAAGTCACGGTGCCCAGCACAGTGAGTCAGGGGGAGTCTCAGATTCCAGTCCGGGAGCTCGGACACGGTCAGTCACGGTGCCCAGCACAGTGAGTCAGGGGGAGTCTCAGATCCCAGTCTGGGAGCTTGGACACGGTCAGACAGCCTCTCGTGGTTGTTAGGGTCAGGATCCTTCCCCAGTTAGGGGGCGAGAAGCAGAACGTTGGGTGCTCCTTATCCCTCTTGGCTGTTTCTCCTCTCGTGTGGGGTGGTTCCTTCCAAAATGTGACAATTACCAAGCGGTATTAAGGGAGGTAGAATTGTTTGTCACAGCTGGTACCGACCGAGAGAAGGTGCTGCATTCAGTGTGAGTGGGAGAACATGAGCCTTTGTGGGAGATGGGTGCAGTAACAGAGAGACACTGATGGTGGTACTTACCCTGGTGGAGTGGAGAAGGTCACTGACCTCCTTCCAACACTGCTGCGCATTCACCCAGCAGGCTGGCACCTCACTGACACAGGGGTCAACCACCAACCAAGCTGGTAGGATATCGTATCATGGCCTCCCCTGCCAGTCCTGGAGGAAGATAATGTCCCTCTCGTGCACCATGCCATCTACCAGAACTTCAGCGGCTTGGTCTCAAAGTGAAGCCCCAGTTTTTCCCCGAATGCCATGTCTTGGGCAGTTTCGGATTGACAATCTAAGAGTGTAATGACTTTTTGACGAATGGCACCTGGAACAGGGAGGCCGGTGCATTCTGGGATATCCAGGCAGTGAGCAGTTGTTATGGCGAAAGGGAAAATCATCGTGTTAGTGTCAGATGAGAAGATAACCATGTGTGCAGGGAGGGTAGTTAATGAGGCAGATTGGGGATGGTGTCATGAGAAAATGCACTTCACCTTGTGGAGAGAAACCCTCCATAAAACCTGACTAAAATGAGACTTGACCAAATCATAAGATGGGTTAGGCCTCTGTTTGTCTGAATCAAAGTAGGGACGCAGTGTGAAACATTGGGAGCAACAAACTTGGAGCGGAGAATTACAAAGGAGATTCAAATCCTTAAAAAGGGGTAACGCAACGTTCCAGACTGTTAAAAGGAGCCGGGGAAAAAATCCCTGCCTTAAAGTTACCTACATTATCCAATCCTCTTTGGATGAAGGAATGGTGCTGGAGGCCTGGAGAATGGCTAATACCGCAACTTTGTTTAATGAGGACTGACTGAATAGGTCGAGGCTGGAATTCTGAGACAGTAGATAAACGGTCACTGAGGAAGTCCCAGGGACTCCAGGACAGTCGGTCTGGATTTGTGCAAGGAAGATCGTGTGTAATTAATCTGACTGTATAGGTCTGAGGCAGTAACTTGGAACTGCATGTGACTTAATTGGATTTGACGAGAGATCCCATGGCAGATTATTTAAAAACAGAAACTATGGGGTCCAGGTGAACGGAACAAACAACCCAGAGAAGTGCAAGGCAAGGCATTTGGGGACATCAACAGTAGAGAGGAATGGACTATAAATGAGAGCATAGTCTGTGTGGGCAGATAAATGAAGGTAGTTGGAAACATCAATAATCTTGTTAATGTAGCAAATGGCATCATTTCCTCTATCAGCCAATGTGCAGAATTTCAGAGCAGGAAGCTTATGCTGGAAATGCATAAAGAATGAGTTCAGTCACAGCTTGGGGACTGTGTACAGTTCTGGTCACCCCATCACATGGAAGGATGGAATTGGACTGGAGAGAGTACAGAGGAGATTCTTCACCCTGTGACAGTGGAAGTGCAGTTATGAGGAAAGATACGAATGGAGGATGCTGAGAGGAGATTTGATTGGGGTGCACACGCTGTCAGGGGCCTGGGTACAGAGGGAATTAACATCTTGTTCCTGTTGGTAAACTGCTTTACCAGTGGTGAATATTTAATATAATTGACTGAAATATCAGAAAAATGGTGAGGAAAGTTGTTATTTCCCCCAGAGTATGGTCGGGATCTGGGAGGCACACATGGAAGCGGAGTAGAGGCAGAAACTCTCAAACCATTTTATAAAGGTGCCGGGATCTGCAGTTGAAGTCCTATGGTATCCGGGGAGACAGAACTAGGACTTTAAAAAACAACATTACCTCTTGTCCAATGCAGACAGTGGACAGATTGATCTTGTCTATACTGTGCTATTTTCTGAAGTTTTCAAAGGTAACCAATATCTGATAGAATCAATACGCAGAGATGACGGTGAGGGCAAGGAGGAGCAGTGTGTAAATTGATTAGCATCACAATATTACTGATCCCATCCTTTATACACAATGCTCCTTCACTGTGTTGGCCTATATACCCTTCCTGTAGAAATGGGGAAAACCTTTAATTATCCAGTTCCCAGTCATGGTCACACTGCAACCCCATCTCCATAATCCCAGCTACATCTGAGCTGGTTCACATCTGAGCTGTTTAAAGCTAACATTTCACTGGCCTCGTTGAAACGTTCCCAGCTGCATTCTTGCCCCATTGAAGGCTGCTCTCAGTCAACTAATTCTCACTCTCAATTATTGGATAGCATTCTCTATCATCATCCTGAACGTTACAATAAAATGATCGCTGCCCCCCAAAACGATCCCCTACTGACACTGGATCCACTTGCCCCACTTCTTCCCCAAGGACCAGGTCCAACAGTACATGCTCTCTTGGGCTGGACACATCCTCCTGCAGTGAGCTCTCCTCCATGTAATCCAGGAACACTCACCCCTCAGGACGCTGCACCACCAGTAACCCAGTCAAGATCTGAATAATTAAATTTCTCATTATAACTACTCTGTAACACTGTCATCGCTCTCAAATGCGCCTGCATATTTATTCTCTCCATCATTTCTTTGGTTGCTGGCTGACAGACTTTACCTCACAGTGTAATTGTACACTTTTTGTTCTGTAGTTCCAGCCAAATTCATTCCGTCCTTGGATGGATCCTCTTTCTCTTGGACTCCTTAAGTAACGCTAATCTAAACCAATACTTCTACCTTAATACTTTCCCTTCCCTTCTATCATTTTGGAATATTTTATACCCAGCAATATTTAACATGCCGTCCTGCCATTCCTTGAGCCAGCTCTCAGTGATCAGTACATCAGATTTCCACACACAAACTGCGTCTGTAACTCCGCACACTCCCAGTATTCAGGTCCATGCAGAGTACCTCAGATTAAGGCTTTCTTTCTCACTCCATCTTACACTGTTAAACGTGTTGTTGTCAATTATTACCAACTGTATCTCCCATTATTTTGAGAATCCTGGTATTCTCCTCTACTATTTCTTTTTGGATCCTAAGCACACACCAAGTTATTTACAATCCCTCCCAAAAAAAACCCCATAAGAAATTCAGTCCCAGCTCTGTCACGTTAGCCCATCCAGCTTGTACAGTTGCTGCCTTCCCAGAACCAGTTCCAATGTCCCAAGAATCTGAAGCCCTTCCTACTGCACCATCGTTCCAGTCACACTCTCATCTACATAAAACTCCGAGTCCTGTTCTCACTTGGACACGGCCCTGGGAGTATTCCAGGGATTGCTACATTTGCGGACCGGCTTGCTAACCATCCACCTAGCTCCCTAAATTCTGATTCCCAGACCGCTTCACCCTTCCGACCCAGGTCATTCCTACCAACATTGACATGATCTTTGACTGCTCACTGTCCCCCAGACGAATGTTCTGCAGACACAGCGACATTCTTAACCCCACTATCCTGGAATTACAGACACACTGACACCTTCTTCACTTTCCTGTCTCTCCTGTGACTATTGCTCCTCCTTCCTTCTCCCCCCCCCCCCCCCCGTACAGTCAGGCTGCTTGTGGTGCCACAGACATGGCTATGACTGCCCTCCCTTGAGCAGCTAACACCTTCATCGGCTTCCAAACTGGGAAATTGATTTGGGAGGGAAACACCAGGATATGCTTGTATTCCCTGACTGTTTCTCTTCAATTGGCAAACCCCCCAGACCCTTCCTTCTTCCAGGCCGTCATGTCTGCAGGGTGATCTGCTCTGTGTGTGTGCTTTCCACTTAATCTCAGCATCACAGATGTCCCATAGTGTCTCTAGTCACTGTCTGAGCTCCATGACACAGTGTCCATCTAGGACACGAGCAGGGGCTATGACTTCCCAATTAACAGAACACATTTTCCATCTGACAAACATGTCCTAAAATGCATTTTGTCCCGAGTTACTTAATTAACTACTTAGAATGAAGTTAACATCCAGGAAATAACAAAATGCTTAAATCCCTTATTCAACTGTGGCTTACTGAGGGTAATTTATTATATTGGCTCACAATTTTACTTCTCCCTCTTATTTCTGTGTTCAACCCTTATTTCAGATGTTGAAAAAAAATGCCAACTTATAGCAATTAACTGACAGTCGCTAATAACAGAGAATTTATCAGCCAATGAACTTACAGCCTTTTCTTTGATGGCTCTTGCACTTGTTTCAAACTCAGTGCAGGCAGGTCCCAGCAGCAGAAAGTTATCTCTGTAACTCCCAGGTCCTCCAGCTCCCACACCACTTTGCCCCTTCACAGGGTCACCATCTCTGTGACTCCCAGGTATGTGTAATGCTCCAGCTCCCACTCCACTCTGCTCCCTCACAGGGTCACTGTCTCTATGATTTCCAGGTATGACTAGGCCTCGATCCTCAGTGCTGATTTATATCCTCTCACTTTGGTGCTTCTAAACTCCCAGGCGTGAGTGAACCTTATGTTCCTGCTTCAAGTTATTCCCTCACATGGTCACTCCCTCTGTGGCTCGGTGCTGATTTTGCGCCTCCTGCTCTGCTGTTTCTCCAACTCCAAGTTCCAGTCGGCCTCAATCCTCACTGCTGATTAATATTCTCCAGCTCTGTGGTGCTCTCTCTCAGGTTCTCTCCCTTTGTGACTTCCAGGTAATGGTAGGCCTCAAGCCTCAGCTGAGATGTATAACATCCCATTGCACACTGATCCCTCACAGGATTGCGCTGTGCCTGAAGGACAGTGGAAAAGAGAAGGATTAGACAGAGTAGACGGTGTTACAGTGATTGAGGGAGCTGTTGGGGATGGAACAGGTTATCTGGAGAGTTAGGCAGACCTGCAGTGTCTAAAGCAGGTTATTGGAAGATACAGGGAGTGTTGTAGGCACTGAGGGAAGCAAAAGAAGTAGAGAGATGGCGGCCTGTTGGTGATGGAGCCTTGTAGAGTCTAAAGGGATTTTTGTGAGCTGCTTACTGAGATGTGAAGACTTCAACAAATTCAAATTGATTGCCAGGGAGTGTTGTGTGGCACTGGAGACTGTTGGATGTTACAGAGTTAGAAGACTCGCAGTAACTGGGGGGTTACAGATGTTTGAAGCACTCGTGGTGTTCAAGGACAATCAGAACATAAGGAGGTACAGAGATGGGAGCATTCTAAACAGTGGGATTGTAGGGGCTGGAAGAGCTAAGATGGATGAGGAGGATGAAAAGTACCAATTTAGCACAACCAGTCGCTGTAATTCACAGAGATTTAAGGAAGGGAACCTGTATTGTCATATGGCGAGTTACAGGTACTGAGGAGTTACAAATTTAGAAAGGAAGAGGATGTAGGTGATCAGAAGTTTAAACAAGAATATGGAAATTTGAGAGATCACTAGCACAGATGGCAATGGAGGTGGTGAGACATTCTGATGAACAATAAGAGTTGTCGGCAGAGGAGAATGTCACATATACAGGGAGAGCTGCATTGTCTGTATGCAGTTACAGACATGAGTGTTGTAGCGCCAGATGGAGGGGACACAGATAGCAACAGTTCCAACAGCTGGTGCAGTGGCTCAGGAAGGGAGCTCACTACCAGCTTCTCAGGGACAACTCCAAATCAACAATACATCCAGCAATGTTCATAACCATGAGTGAATAAATAAATAAATAATGTATCTACAAGCAGCACTTAGGTCACTCAGGAAGGCCCTTTCAGCAATACTTCACAAACCCGGAACCACTATTCCCTGGAGCTCCAGGTGCAGAGGAACACCAGCATTTCCAAGGTGCTCTCCAAGCCACGCTCCATCCTCCCAGCACTGTGTCTGTCCCTACACCTAAAGGATTGCACTGGGTGAGGAAGGCAGCTTCCCACCACCTTCTCCAAGGAATTACAAATGGAAAGGTAATGATGGCCAAGCAAGTGATTGCCACATCACATCAATGAATTTGTACAAATGAAACTCATGGACTGTCCATGTCCCCTTTGCTTCATCCACACAACCCACATTCCCATCTCGTTCTGTGTCAGCAACAAACATGGAAGCAGTAGATCTTGTCCATCCATCAAATGTATCAAATCCCTTTGTGAATAGTTAGGGGTCAAGCACTAATCCATTTATTCCCACTTAGTTTTCTGTTGAAGAATTCCCAATCCATGCCAGTACATTCCCTCCAATCCCACATTTGCCAATTTTGCTTATCCACATCTTCAGTGGGACCTTGTTGAAAGGTTTCTGAAAATCCGGACAAACCATTCCTCCCTTTTATCTACTCTGCTTGTTCACAGCCAGACAGGAAAACAAATCCAGCAGGGTTTGTGAAATAAAAGTTCAGTTTCAGAACAACATGGTTGGCATGGGTAGAGGATTGGCTGATTAGCAGAAGAGGGTAGGTATAAAGGGGTCGTTTTCACGATGGGAACTGCTGACGAGGGGAACTCCGCAGAGGTCAGTGTTGCGACCACGCTGTACATGTTATACATTAACAGTCTGGACAAAGGATGTGAGTGGGTACAAGAACTAGTTTTACAAGAAAGAGCCCAGGCTGAAATGTTTGTCATATGAGAAGCTGGTGAAGTCTCTGAGTCTGTACTTGATGAATTTTCAGAGGCGGCGGTGACAGGATCTCATTCAAACTTACAGAATACTGAGGGGCCTAGATGGAGTGGACGGGGGTGGGGAGATGTTTTCACTGCTGGAGAGACCAGGGCTCAAGAGCACGGCTTCAGAGTGAAGGAACAACCCTTTAGAATGGAGATCTGGAGGAATGTATTCAGCCAGAGCGTGATGAATCTGTGGAACGGTTCCTACCAGAGGGAGGGTTATAGATGAGGGTGACATTTACTAGATAGGGTACAAGAGCTTGAGAAGGTTATGGAGATGATTAGATGGATGGAGATACTAGAGGAGCTTACATTGACAGGGTGGGGCGATAGTAATGGGAGAATGTTACACAGATAATGAGTCTTGCAGGAACTGGATTGGGAGACTCACAGGCATTGGATTGGGTTCTACAGATCGGGAGGAATGCTGGGACATGCTGGATTACACAGATATGGAGGACTGTGGGGTCTCCACATGTTGAGAGGTTTTCAGGAAGAGGTTACACCGATAAGGAGGGATGTTGGAGCTTTCGTAGTTTACAGAGTTTGGGATGTTTGGAGCTGTTTAATTGTTAGAGGGATATTTTTAGGGTCATTAATATAGAACGCAGATGGAGAGTTTAGATTTTATTAGATTCCCTACAATATGGAAATGGCACTTTGGCCCAACACGTCCACACCAATTCTCCAAAGAGTAATCCAGCCAGACCCACTTCCCTCTGAATAATGCACCTAAAGCTCGGTCAGTTTAGAATGGCCAATTTATCTGACCTGCACATCTTTGGACTGTGGGAGGAAACCCATGAAGACACGGAGACAATGTGCCAACTCCATACAGACAGTCACCGAGGCTGGAATTGAACCTGCCTCTCTGGCGCTGTGAAGCAGCAGTGCTGACCACTGAACCATCCCAAACTGCAGAGATACACAAAGAGAGAGTATTTGAGGGGCAGGGAGGAGCACAGAGAGATGGGAAGTGTTGTTGCAGCTGAAAAAGGATCTGGAGGTTTTTTCACAGATAAAGAGTCCGGTCGGGATGGGAGATGGTTACAGAGGTCATGTGGTGCTATAGGCCAGGAGGCAGGAATGGGATAGGGCCTGCAGAAGGTTACAGTGATATCATATTCTCTTGGGGCTTGGGGAAAGTACACAGGTGAGTATTATTGTACAGGCTGGAGGATTTCACAGAGACAGGGTGGACTGTAGTTATTGTGGAAAACTACAAAAATAGAGATTATTGTACTGAGTGCAGGATGAGGTGACTGAGATTGGGCACATTACCGAGTTTGGTGCAAATTACACATAGGGAGCATCGTCAGCATTGGAGTAGGTTTCAAATAAACAGCAGGATTATGGGAGGGGTGGAGGTTACAGAAATTGGAACTTTTCTGGGAATTACAAGCATTCAAGACACTGGCACAGATGCATTGGACCAAAAGGTATGTCTCCTTGCTGTGTGACCCTATCACAAGACAAGAGACAGTGTGAGTGGGCGAATATAGAACAAAAAGATCCCAGGTTTCAATACCATCTCCTTGAGGGAGGCCTCCTTTCCCCTCTGTTGTCCTGATCCTCACTAAGACACCACAGGCCTGGATTGATAACGATCAACTTCCTATATTGACATAGGAAGGCTCAGTACAGCAGTGATGAAAGTAAACAAGAGAGTGTGGATTGAGTCTGGGCCCATCATGCTTTGTATTTACCCATCAACACTATATCTGTGTCATGTCTTCCGGACTAAACTTCGTTCCCTTAAATTCGCTCTGCTCTGTTCACTGTGAGTGACCTGACCTGGCTGCAGGATTTCTTGAAGAAACCAGATCTCCCTGCCCTCTGGCAGACCAATTGTGTTTAATGAGATGATGAATGACACACCCAGCAATTGGGAGGTTTGTTGAGTCAGGAACATCCTGAGTACCTGCAGGAGACAGAGAAATAGACAGAATGGGAAATTAGACTGATGCAGTGAGGATTGCACAGGGAGAATGGCGCTGAGTACCACAAAGACTGCAAAAGCTGCAGTCACTGGCAGCAATTAGACTCTCACAGTGACAGATACCACATGGAGTGAGACTGAGTGATAGCATCAAATTGCAGGAAGGTATCAGGATCAAACCATGGTCAAGAAGAAGGGTTTTTATTCATGGTGCACTGGGATCAGTAGTCAGGGATGAGGGAGCTATCAGTGGGACAGGCGATGGCCTAGTGTTACTCTCAGTAAACTCTTCATCCAGAATTTAATGACAGTGGCAGGGATACCCATCTGAGTGCTCAATATCCTTTCAGGAACGAAATCTGCGATAGGCAGCTGGTCTGACCTACACATGACTCTAGACCCAGAGCAATGGGGTTGACTCTAAACTGCCTTCTCTAATAGTCTCAGAAGGCACTCGGCTCAATGGCAGCTCGAGGGTGGGCGTGAAATGCTGGCCAGCCAGAGACAGTAACATCCCATGGAGTGAATTAAAAACAACATTGTTGGGACCAGCGTCCTGGCAAATTATGTCGGTAGGTTTATGGACAGGGCTTTAATTGACAGAGAAGATGCAGGGACAGGGTTCAGGTGAAAGGAGCTTTCCAAATACAAAGAGAAAAGGGAACACATTGGAACAGCATGGGGAATGTGGCTGAAGACAAGCAGAAAGGAACAGGAAGGGACAGAGTTTAACTAAAACTGTACATCAGTGAATTAGAGTGACAGGACATTCTGGGAAGGAGTCAATTACAATGTTTTTTTTGGAATGGACAAAGTATCTGCAATAAGGTAATAGACTTGTGACACAGAGATAAATAAGATTTAGTCACCAGGAAGATGTGGTTAGAGGAAAAGCAAAAGGTGGAACATAAATATTCAATTGTACCCATGCTTGAGGGGTCTCAGGGAGTGCAGGATGGATAACCATGACAGTAATGGGTAACAAAGACATTACAGAGAAAGCATTTGGCATCTGATGATGCAGTTGAATCAACCTGAATGCAGATTATGAGTAACACATGTCAAAAACAGTTTTTAGGCTGCCTGATAGCATTTCATTGCTCAACACTGTTACACTTTCCAATGAATCCCTGTCTAATGCAAAGGCAACGTGATCATTTTGGGAGACTTCAATCTTTGTCAAAAATGATATTCTCCGAACTCCTCTTCAAGTGTTTGTGTCAGTGTTTCTTTGAATAACACGTTGTGAAAATGGCCAGGGACGTGACTATCTCAGATCGACCGTTGGGTGTAGAAGCTGAGTGAACGAGTAATGTCACACTGAGATATCCTCTGGGAAATTGTAGTGTAGTGGAATTCTGTGAGATGATGGATTTTTAAAGTGACCAAAAAAGCACACCCTACAATCACAACCAAAGCCATTTACATGTGTTTGAAAGGAGAATTGACCAAGGTAAACAGGGGAAACAGTGAAGTGTATGGCTGGAAATGGACAGTGGAAAACATTTAGTCATAGAGACGTCCAGCACAGAAACAGACTCTTCAGTCCATCTCGTTCACGCTGCCCACATACGCTGACATATTTTTGTCTCATTTGCCAGCACTTGGCCCAAATCCCCCTCAACCCTTCCTGTTCGTATACACATCCAGATGCCTTTTAGATGCAGTAATTGTACCAGTCTCCACCACTTCATCTGGCAGGTCATTGCATTCAGGCATCACCCTCTGCCTGAAAAAGTTGCTCCTTCGGTTCCTTCTATATATTTCCCTTCTCACCCCGAACCTAGGCTTTCTGGTTCTGGACTGCACTACCTCAGGGAAAAGGCCTTGTCTGTTAAACCTATCCAAGCCTCTCATGATTGTATAAATCTCTATATGGTCACCCCTCAAGTAGCCCCAGCCCATTCAACCTCTCCCTTTAGCTCAAATCTTCCAATCCTGGCAACATTCTTGTAAATCTTTTCTGAAACCTTGCAATTTATACAACATCCTTCTGATACGGAGGAGACAAGAACTGCATGCAATATTCCAAAAGTGGCTTATCCAATCCCCTGTATAGCCACAACATGACCTCCTAACTCGTCTACTCAGTGCTCGGATTAGTAAACGCAAGCAGAATAAACAACTTCTTCACTATCCTATTTACCTGGGATTATACTTGCAAGGAACTATGAACCTGGACTCCAAGGTCTCTTTGTTCAGTAACACTCTCTAGGACCTTACCACTCAGTGCACCAACATCCTTCTGTATATCAATGTCCCTCAGTATCCTAACTTTCTTCTTGAATTTGACATGACCTCACACTTGTACAGATTAAACCTAATTTGCCATTTCTTTGCACATCTTTCCAACTGATCAGTAACCTCCTGCAACCTTGGATCTCCTTGCTCATTCACCCCAACTCCACCAATTTTAATTTCAGCTGCAATAATTACCTTTGTCACTTCCTTTCGTTTCAATTGTGTGAGAATGTGTAACCAGACGGCAGAAAATCCCAGCAAGAGCTCACCCATTTAAGATGGAGATGAGGAGGAATGTCTTCACTCAGAGGGTAGGGAATCTGTGGGAATTCCTGACTGCAGGGGGCTGTCGAGGCTGGGTCATTAAGAATATTGACAGCAGAGATGGTCAGATGTTAATGGATCAGGGAAACAAGGGTTTTGTGGAAAAGGCAGGAATTTAGAGTTGGAGAGTATCAGATCAGCCATGATCTGATTGAACGACAGAGCATCCTCAATGGGACAAATGGCCTCATTCTGCTCAACATCTTGTGGTCTTAACTCGAACTCAATGTCTGCATTATAACACTATGGGTCTTTCCTCACAAAACTCCTCTAAAATGGGTCTATTGGATATTTATTACTACACAGCATTTGAACTCCACTGGACAAATTTGTTGCTGGCCCCTTGATATGATGTTATAGAAAACCATCTCGTATCCAATCCAGGATTCCATCCATTACAGCCCTGATACTCATTAGTTATCCTTTCGGGATGGAGACCACTGTCTCACACAGTTACTGTACTGCCCTTGCTACAAGTACATTCAGTGTCCTGACTGTAACCATATTGACATTCCCATCACTGGTTGATTCCTTTAAAAGAATTCCAGCCAATGATTGCTGCAGCTGCTTGTTCATTCCCAGCTCCATCGAAATAGACTCCAAATTTTGATCTTCAGTTCCACGTGGCTCTCTCATTAATGCATTAACCTCATCCTTTCTTCACAACTTGGTTGCCATTTTGCCTGTCCTGCCTAGATCCCAACAACCCTTCAATATTACTTTCCCAGCGATGGTCATTCTACAGCTACATCTCCGGAATGACAGTTCCATCATATCTGTTCACTGTCATTCCATCTGCCTTATGGCGAATACAGGGAGTCATTCCTCAGTAGTGGGAGGATGAATGGATGGATAGAGGTTGCAGAGATAGGGAGGTTTACAGGGACTCGAGGATTTTCGAGATAAATCTGGGCAATAATGTTCATGGGACAAAGGGGTTTGAGGATTGGAGGACTTTACAGAGGTAGAGGGAGCTGGATTAGATTCTGGAGATAGGGATAGGGATGGATATAGGGAGAGGCAGGCAGACTGAGAGGCACAGACAGGGAGTGTTTCAGTAGGAGATTATTGTGTATATTGACAGAGATATGGAAGGTTGTAGTGACTGCAGATGTTTACAGATATAAGAAGGCTTATGGGTTCTGGAGGCTGTATAGGTAGGAAGGCAATGGAGAATGCCAGGTGACTGGGTTGGAGACAGTTACACAAATGGGGAGCGTTGAACAAAATGAACGAAGTTCCTGTGGTCGGGAGGGTTGGTAGGGAGAGGGTGAAGTTTAAATAGATTAAGATCGAAGATTAGTCGAACAATAAGGAGGTTACGATTTTTTCCACAGGTAAGGAAGGGTTGTAAGAGCTGGAGACGTTTACCCAGATAGGGATGGATGGAGAGGTTAGAGACAAAACACATTTACATGGAGGGTGGCATTGGTAGGAGGAGCTTACAGGGATAGAAAGGGATCGGCAATTACAGGGATGAAGGAATTTAGTATCTACTGGAGAAGGTTAGGGATTAGGGTGTAGGGGATTGGAGAACCTGACAGAGACAGACAGCATTGTGTGTACTAGAGGAGATTCCAAATAGAGGAAGGATTATCGGGACTGTAGTATATTACTGAAATCACTCGTAGAGTATGTGCCAAAACTGATGCCTGGGACCTCCTGTGCAGTCTCAGGGAGTTCCAGTACAGCAGAGGTGACAGCAGGGCCCTCACAATATGGTGGGAATGAAGCCGAGAATATTGCTGTTCCTTGCCCAGTATTGTAACTATGTCCTGTGTTCCAGGTCTGAATAAAGATGGCCACTAACTCCACCCTGTGCTGTTTACCATGATTGATCTTACCGGCTGCAGGATTTACTGAAGGCTCCAGATCTCCCTCTCCATCTCTCTCTGGCTGACCAAGCGTCTTCAATGAGGTGATGGATGAGACAGGAGTTCGGAACATCCTGATTACCTGCATGAGACAAAAATAGATAGAATGGGAAATTAGACTGATGCAGTGAGGATACCTCATGTAGAGTAGCACTGAGTCCAGTAGAGATCACAAAAATCCCAGTCTCCATACCTGGTCTGTGCTGTTACGGATCGGAGGATTCTTTTGGCTCCGGATCCGAAGTAGCTGTAAGAGTGAGAGACGCTGACAGAAGCAGCAATTAGACCCACACAGTGAGGGGTAATAAATGGAGAGAGACAGAGTGATATTACCAGAGTGCAGGAAGATTTCAGGATCAAACCAGGGTGTTAGAAGAAGTGGGTCTGATGCAGTGGGCACTGCTACCAGTACTCAGGGTGGAGTCAGCTATTTTATTGGGATGGTACAGTTCTGGGACCAGTGTTAATATTGAAACATGGGGCTGTGGCTGAGGAAAAACAGGAAGAAACAGGAAGAGACTAAGTTTAACTAAAACTATACATCAGCAGATAGGTTTGTTACAGGAATTTGTGATTTCAAAAGTAAATTACTATTTCGTAAATTGAATGCACGAAGCATTTGTAATAAGGGATATGCTCGTGTGACTGTGATTTCTATCTAATGACCATCAGGGAGACGTGGTCACAGGGTGAACAAAAGGTGGAGCCTTAATATTCACGGCTACACAACATTGTGGAAAGTCAGGCAGAGTGGGAAGGAGAATGGGAAACTCTCATAGTTAGGGATAACAATGGGATTATATGGGGCCTCTGATTATCAATCATTAGGAAACCAAATCCTGGGTAATAAGACTCAGAACACAGAAGGTGAAGGGCAGTGTTAAGGCCCCTTTACAGCATTACATTGTGAGGCATGGCATTGGACAGGGAATTATTGGAATTTGTAACAAAGACAGGAGGACAACTGAAAGGGGATTCAACTTCCCTATCTCACCATCTCATTGGCGGTGGGTCACAAATGAGGCTGACTCTCTCCCACTCTCAGGGGAGTCTGTGGGTGGCTGTACAGACCGATGTGGCCTTCCACACTTGGGGCAGAAGGTGGCTGTGGGATGGGGATGGCTAGGACATTGGTGTGACAACGCGCTCCTTGTGCTGTTTTCTCCTGGATTCCCCTTTTTCCCCACATCAAGTGTCCAGCTGCTCGACGCCGTCCCAATGCTCCTCCCCCACTTTGGACGGTCTTGGCTCAGTAATTCCCAGGATTTACCAGACTTCTTTAAGCGATGCGCAGAAGACAAAAAAACCTAACAATTCTGAAGAAGCCAATGCTTTAGAAATATGGAAGTATTTGTTAAAGGGATTGCTATGTGTCTACGAGCAGGAGGAGTGCAGTAGGAAGGGGAAACATGGTCAGGGTTTAATCAGATGAGAGGAGCAGGGAGAGGTGAAGGTGCTGGAGGTGGTGAGAGTGTTACAGAGAGTGGCAAGGGCCTGAACGGTGTTGCAAAGCCAGTACGGATTGCTGCGCTGGAGGGGTTTGCAGAGGTAGGGAGGGACACGTATTTTCTATTTGTTCATTCATTCAATAAGGATGTCACTGCTTGAGTCAGCACTCTTTGCCCCACAGCTAATTTCCCAGAGGGCAGCTCAGAGTCAGCCATATTGCTACGGGTCTGGAGTCACACGTGAGCCATGGTGTCAGATGTTAGGTAACAATATCAGACGTCCTTTCTTCAAGGACAGACATGAACCAGTTAACTTTTTTACAGGTAATCTTCACTATTTTTATGATGGCCTCACTAATGTCCTGTACAGATATAACATGACATGACATCCCAACTCCTAATCTCAATGCACTGACCAATGAAGGTAACCATCCCAAACATCTGCTTGTCTACCTGTGACACCACTTTCAAAGAACCTTTTACCAGCATCCCTGGGTCTCGGACTGTACAAGTCCAGCTCTGGTCAGCTTTACCAAAGTGCAACACTGTGTATTTCTTCACTTGCTATTCGTAAACTCACTGGCCCACTCTCAGATAATCCTCTTCACTGTCCACTTTACCACCACTTCCAGTCTCACTCACAAACTTGCTAACCATGACTCCTGTATTATTATCCAAACCGTTCATATAAATGATGCACAACAATTACCCAGCACCGAACCCCATGACACACCGTTGGTCACAGGCCTTCAGTTTGAGCAGCAACTCTCTATGAGCAGCTCTGTCTCCTACAGTCAATCCTGTTTTGTATCCAGTTGGTGAGTGATCCCTAATTATGTGTGATCTAAACTTATTAACCAGTCTGCCATGCAGAACCTTATCAAAGGCCTTGCTAAAGTTAATGTGGACATCATCCACTGCTCCGCCTTGATCTATCACTTTTCTACCTCCACAAACACTCCATCCAGTTTGTGAGCCATGGTTTCCCATGCACAAAGCCATGCTGACTATCGCTGATCCATCCTTGCCTTTCCAAATGCATGATGATCTTTTCTCTCAGAATCTCCTCCAACAACTTTCCCACCTCTTCCATCAGTCTCACTGGTCTGGAGTGCCTGTTGATGATACAAATATTTCTGTGAGGTGCCCTGTAAATTCCTCCCGAGCTTCTCACAGAGCGCTGGGATACATCTGATCATGTCCCAAGGTTTTATCAACCTTTTTTCATTTTAAACCATCCTGTTATCCAATGTGAACTCCGTTCAATACATCACATCATTGACCTTTCAGGGTCCCTATTCTCTCCTGAGCTAATATTTAGCCCCTGTTGAAACTTATCAAAATGCTTCCTAAATTTCAAATATACTTCGACTGCTACTAGCCTCCCCCACCCTTATATATTCTGCCTATTATGGTCACACCAAAATATAGAATCCAACAGATTTTTTTAAAATTCCCCATTTATAAAACCACGCATCGCCCATTGCACAGACTGGGAGTGTTGTACGCAGTGGAGGAGATCACACTGATAGGGATGGTTTGAAAGACGAAGCAATGTTGAGTAATAATGGGGATTGCAATGGTGATAGCAGGTTTCAGCAAGTTGGAGGATATAGACCTGAAGGAAGTTACACAGATAGCATGGCTTTAGGGTCTGATGGGAAATACACAGTAAAGAGGCTGTAGTAACTGGAGGCAGTTACACAGATAGGGACAGTAATAGTGATAGGCAGAATTCACAAAAGCGGGGAGGATTGTAGGGTCTGCAGGGCCCTACAGACATGAGACGAGTTGTATCAACTTGATGATGAACACAGGCAGGGAGGGATGAGAGGTTTGGAGCAGTTCACCATGATCGGCAGGAGCACGGAGACTGGAGATGTTACTGAATTGCAGAAGTTTCAAATCACTGTAGGCAGTCAGAGATCATGAGGGAGTGACAATGTCTGCTGGAGTTTCCTCAGATCTGCAGGATTGCAAGGACTTGATGATGTTGCATATGGAAGTAGGGTTGTCAGGACTGAAGCTGGGAACAGAGATAGAGGGATAAGCAGGGCATTAGAAATATGGTGGGTATGTGTCTCTGGTGGAAGTTCCGCATAGAGGGATGTTTTGTGGAACTGCAGGATCCTGCAGATATGTGGAGAGCTGGAGGGGTTTCACTGAGTAAAGAAGACTGGGAGGGGTGGAGCACGTTACAGGGATAAGGATGTTGTTAGGTTGGGGAGGTTTACACAGACAGGGATTGTTTAGGGACCGGAGCAGATGACAGAGGTAAAGACGGTTGTACAGATGGGAAGAACATACAGACTTATGGAGGGTAGTCGTGACAGTAGATGTTTATAGATACAGGAAGGTTTAGGTTGTGCAGGTTATTTAGACATGGAGGATGTGGAATCGGACAGATTTTCCAGGAGATAACAAGGGCAATTTTGGTTGGAGACAGTTTCACAGATAAGGGAGCATTAGTAATCACTTACAGTTGGTCAAAGTGGGAAGTGTTGTAGGGGACGGTGATGTTTACATAGATAGGGGTGTAAGAGCTGGAGAAGGTTATAGAGATGGGTGAATAGATAGAGAGACTGGAGGAGCTTGCATTGACAGGGTGTGTGCTGGCGACGGTTGGATGTCACACAGATAGGGAATCTTATAGGAGCTGGATTGGGAGAGTCACAGGCATTGGAGCGGGTTCTACAGATCGGAATGCTGCAGGGACATGAGAGGATGGTAGGGTCTTCACAGATTGATTGTGTCAATCAGTCTGGTGAGCTAGGTGAGGTAGATATGGAAAGCTTAAATCCAATGTATACCGTCTTCATTTTCCAGACCAGAACTTCAATATCCCTCATAAGCCACGAATCCCTAAACCTGCCAGCTTTTCCCTTCACTCTAACAGGGATAAATTTGCCCTGAATTCTTAATATCACACTTTTAAAAGGCTTCCATTTGCCAGTCATTCCTTTTCCTTCAAACAGACTCACCCAGTTGACGGTAGCATGATGTGGAGGAGCCGGTGGTGACTGGGATGGGCAAAGTTAAAAATCACACAACACCAGCTTCCAGTCCAGCAGGTTTATTTGAGAGCGATTGGTTTCGGTTCGCTGCTTCCTCAAGTGGTTGTGGAGCACAATCATAAGGTACAGAATTTATAGCAACAGGATTGCAGTGTCATGGAATGTAATACCAAACAAATTTAGTTTAAGTTTTCATCTTTTAAGATGATCACCTGCGCTTTGAAAGCTGGTGCTTTGAGATAAACCTGTTGGAGTATAACCTGGTATTGTGTTATTTTTAATTCACCCAATCGACCTCTGCTAGATCCTGCCTCATGGTCCCAAACCTGGCCCTGCTCCAGTTTCACACCTTAATCTGTGGATCTGTCTGATCTTTTTCTGTAACTATGTTAAAACTAAGACACTGTGGTCACTGGACCCAAAGTGCTCTCCGACTGACACTTCAGTCACTTGCCCGACCACATTTTCTGAGGGGAGGTCCTGTGTTGCACCCGCCTGAGTAGAGTTGGACCTTGTTAGAGTTGCATCTTGATTTAGGAAACATTCTTGGACACATTTGACAAATTGCGCTCAGTTACGGGCCTTTTACCCTGTGGGTGACCCAGTCAATGCTGGGAAAATTAAAATCGCCAACCAATACTACTCTATTATTCCAACAGGTATTTCCAATCTCTCTACACATCAACTCCTCTGGTACCTGCCGGCTATTTGGGAGTCTATAATACAGTCCCAACAAACTAGTTTGTTTCTATGTTCTAAACATGTGGCCTCATTTGATGACTCTTTAAGTGTATCCTGTCTCAGCACTGGTGTTATGTCCTCCCTTACCGAAAGGACAACTCCCCTTCTCACTTACTTGTCCTTCTGTCCCGCCTGTAGCTTCTGTATCCAGGAACACAGAGCTGCCAGTCCGGCCCTTCTCTCAGCCATGTTTCGGTTATATAATATCCCAGTCCCCAGATCTAATCCATGCTCTGAGCTCATCTGCCTTACCAGTCAGGCCTCATGCATTAAAATAAATGAACTTTAAACCAGAAGTCTTTTCCCTCCCTCGTCTGTGCCCCTGGATATCCTGAATAGGAAACTTGCTCTCGATGGCTAATGTATTTTCTCCTCAGTTTTCGATGGTCCCTCTCTTAATCAGAGTCCCAATTTCCTGCCAAACTAGTTTAAACCTCCCAGGGTAACACGAGCAAATCTCCCCGCAGTGATCCTGGTGCCCCTCTGGTTCAAGTCTAATCTATTCCCCCCCTTATACAGGTCACCTCTATCCCAGAAGAGATCTCAATCATCCAAGAACTGAAAACCCTGCCCCCTCCAACAGCTCCTCAGGGATACATCCACCCCCCGGCCTATCTTTCTATGTCTATCCTCACTGGGGCAGGTGGCACCAGGAGTAATCTAGAGATCACTGCCCTTGGGGTCCTGCTTTTTAACTTCTTACCTAACGCCTGATACTCATTTCACATTGTGTCCATGAAGAGGGAGTAGTAAAGGCAGCAAGACCAGCAAATACAGATCAGGAGATATCGTGATTTGGATGAAGAAAACACAGTGCAATAAAACCAGGTGAAGCCATTCACAAGGATAGGGAGTGCAATGGGGTCCTTAGAAATGGCTGTGAAATATCCTTGTCAGATCCTATGAAGGAAAAGCCACAAGGTACTTTTTCATTATAGTTAGAATAAAGGGTAACTGAGGAAAGGGTGAGGCCTATTAGAAACCAAAGAAACAATCTGTGCATGGAGCCAGAGGAAGTAAGTGAGGTCTTCAATGAATACTTCCCATCTGTATTCATGCAGGAGAAAGGCATTGTAGCCGGGGATATCAGACAGGATGGTGAGGTTCTATAACATGTTAAGATCAATAAGGAGGAAGTACTAAATATTTTCACAGGCATAAAAACGTGCAGAAATCCCCAGTGCCCAATGAAATGTATCCCAGGCTGCTATGGGAGGTAAGGGAGGAGATTGCTGGCGCCCTGGTGGATATCTATAATGCGTTTCTGGAAACAGGTGAAGTGCTGAATGACTGGAGGATCGCTAATGTGGTTCATTTGTTCAAGAAGGACAGCAGGGTTAGGCAAGGTAATTACAGAGCAGATAGTCTGACAGCAGGGGGAGGGAAATCATTGGATACCACCCTGAGGATGAATCAAAACTTGCAAATGCAAGGATCAACTCGGATAAGTCATCACGGATTTGGTAGAGGAAGATACTGAAGGAGGAATTCAGTTCAGTTTTTTGAAATGGTGTCTAAAAATACTGAAGAAGGCAGTGCAGATGATGTGGGTTACATGGAGTTCAGTAAGGCCTTTGACAAGTTCCCACATGGAAGGCAGATCCAAAAGGAAAGAGCCCATGTGATCCAAGGCAAGTTGGCAAATTGGATACAAAATTTGTGTATGATCTTTTCCGTGTTTGAAGTTGTTTTACCAGCGGGTGTACCACAGGGATCTGTGCAGGAACGATCGCTGGTTATTCTGGGGAATAATAACTTCGATGTGAAAGCAGAAGATATCATTAGTCGGTTTGCAGATGACATGAAAGGTGAGGATGTTGTTCAGAGTGAGGGGGATGGTCTCAGGCTACAGTCTGATGACGATCTGATGATAATCTGAGCAGAGTTTAGTTCTGATCCATGTGAGGTCATACCCTGTGGGAGGTACGATAAGCGAAGGACAGACAAAATGAATGCTTGGACCTTGCGGAGTGCTGAGGAACACAGGGACCTCAGTGGACAACTCAAAGATCCCTGAAGGTGTCAGCACAGGTGGACCGGCTGGGGAAGGCACCTGAACTGGGCGCAGGAGGGCGACCCATATCCTGATGGGGCAAATTGTTAGAGCTGCTTGAGAGGATATAATCTAATCTGGCAGGGTGTTGCATCTTAAACAGTCGAAGGGTCAGAAAGAAGATTGAGGCTGGTACACAAGTTAAACAGAGCCATTTCAAGAGATAAGGCAGGCAAGAACATAGCAGGGAATGGGGGAAAACTAATGATTAAACTGCATTTATTTCATTGCAAGGGGCCTGACAGCTAAGGAAGATGAACTCAGGGCATGGATTGGAACATGGGACTGGGATATTATAGTTATTACAGAAACACAGCTGAGGGAAGGTCAAGACTGGCAGCTCATTGTTTCAAGGGAGAGGGACTGCAGGAAGCATCGAAGGGGAGGCAAGAGAGAACGTGTGGTGATGGGTTTTGATTGCATGACTCATCCCAGCAGTACTGAGAGAGGATATTCCTGTGGGATCACCCAGCGAAGCTATGTTAGCGGAACTGAGAAATAAGAATGGGTCATCACTTTGATTTGATTGTCCTACTAATCCCTAATAACAAGTGGCAGACTGAGGAACAAATATGTCGGGAGATCTCAAATGTCAATCATAATAATAGGGCTGTTATGGTAGATGTTTTTTTAACTTTCCATCTTAGACCAGGACTGCCAGTGTTCAGCGTTTGCAAGGGAGGAATTTGGTAATTGATTTCCAGTAAACTTGCAATCAATATAAAAATGGCCTGAAAACAGAATTGGGCAAAATCAGACCTCCCTTTGGGAAACAAGGTAGGGAAAGGGACTGAGGTGTTAGTGGGAAAGCATTTTGCCAAAGTGATCACAGTTCTATTAGTTTGGAAACAGCGATGGAAAAGGATAGGCCTGGTCCACAAGTTCAAGTTATAAAATGGGGCCAGTCTAATCTAGATCGTATTAGCCAGGACCTTTCAAAAGGTGATTGCAGAATCTATTTACAGGAAAAGCGAAGTCTGGCACGTGAGAATATTTTAAAAGTGAGTTAAACTGAGCGATCAGCGCCAGCATGTTCCTGTTTGTGTGCAGCTCAATGCTGACAGCATTCGGAATAACTGGCTGTCTATTTAGGATCTGGTTAAGGAAAAGGGGGCACATGTCAGGTATAGCCAGCTGGATCAAAGGAATCCCTGACGATATACAGGCGCTGTAGGATGGAAATCAGGAATGCAGAAAGGGGACATGAAACCGCCTCGGCAAAGAAGGACGAGTACAATCCAAAACTGATTTTAGATAATATAGATACAATAAGAGTAAACGACTAACTCAGGACAAAGTAGAGGCCCTTAAAGATTAATGAAGCCATCGATGTGCATGACTTCTGGATATGGCTAAGATCCTAAACAAATTGTTCATTCCAGGACTTACTGTCCACCAAGACTGGGATACTCAGATTACTATGTTACAACACAATTGGAGTACACTATGCAATTCTTGTCTCCCTGCTGTCAGAAGGATTTTGTGAAACTCGAAAGGGTTTAGAAATGATTAATAAGATGTTTCCAGGGTTGTTGCTGAATAGGCTGGGGCTATTTTCCCTGGAGCATCGGAGACTGAGGGGTGAACCTACAGACATTAATATAAACATGTTTATATTCATTTACCCCTTCACCTAACACTATGGGCAATTTAGCATGGCCAATTCACCTAAACTGCACATGTTGGATTGTGGGAGGAAACCGGAACAGCAGGAGGAAACCCACACAAACACGAAAAGAATGTGCAAAATTCACACAGACAGTTGGCTGAGGCAGGAATTGAAGCCGGGTTTCTGGTGCTCTGAGGCAGCAGTGCTAACCACTGTGTCACCATACCACCCCTAGCAGGGGAGTGGAGACGATACTGGTAGTTATAGACCTGTAAGCCTTACTTTGATTCTGGATAAGGTGTTGGAAAGGTTTGTAGGGGATAGGATTTATAATCATCTGGAGATGAGTTAGTTGATTAGGGATAGTCAAAACGGTTTTGTGAAGGGTAGGTCGTGCCCTCGTAAACCTTATTGAGTTCTTTAAGAAGGTGAACAAAGAGATGGATGAGGGTAAAGCAGTTGGTGTGGTGTATATGTATTTCAGTAAGGCGTTTGTTAAGGTTCCCCATGGTAGGCTTTTGCCGATATTACGGAGGCATGGGATTGTGGGTGATTTAGCAGTTTGGATCAGAAATTGGCTCACTGAAAGAAGGCAGAGGGTAGTAGTTGATGGGAAATGTCGATCCTGGAGTTCAGTTACTGGTGGTTACTGCCAGGATGTGTTTTGGGTCCACTGTTGCTGTCAATTATATAAATGACCGGAATGAGGGCATTGAAGGATGGGTTAGTAAATTTGCAGAAGACACTCAGGTCAGTAGAGTTGTGGATAGTGACGAAGGATGTTATAGGTTACAGAAAGGCTGAGATAAGCTGCACAGCTGGACTGAAAGTTCACAAATGGAGTTTAATGTGGAAAGGTGTGAGGCGATTCACTCTGGAGGGAGTAACAGGAACACAGGGTACTGGGATAATGGTAAGATTGTTGGTAGTATAGATGAACAGAGAGATCTCTATGTCCATGTACAGACATCCTTGAAAGTTTCCACCCAGGTTTATGGGTTTTTTAAGAAGCCATTCAGTGTGTGAGCTTGTCTTGGTAGAGGAATTGAGTTTCAGAACCATTAGATCATGCTGCAGCTGTACAAAACTCTGGGTGTGGCCACATTTTTTCAGGTCACTGCATTACAGGATGGATGTGTAAGCTTTAGAAATGATTCCGAGCAGATTTCCTAGGAAGTCACCCAGTATGGAGGGAAGGTCTTATGAAAGGAAAAGCTGAGGGACTTCAAGCTGTTTTTGTTCAAAAGAATGTGTTTGAGGTCAATTAAATGAGACATATAAGATAATCAGCATGTGAGATGGTTTGGATAGTGAGAGTATTTTCTCTTGGGTGGCGATGCCTACCACGAGGGGAGATAGCTTTACATTGAGGTAGATATAAATATTAATAAATAGATATGGGACAGATGCCAGAGGTAGGTTTTTTTACTCAGAATAGTCGGGGCATGGAATGCATTATCTGGAACAATGGTAGACTCACCAACTTTAAGGGCATTTAAACGGTCATTGGATGGGCATCTGGACAAGAATTGGAATAGTGTTGGCTACTTGGGCTTCAGATTGGTTCCACACGTTGGTGCAAAATCGAAGGCCGAAGGGTCTGTATTGCGCTGTCATGTTCTGTGTTCTAGTGGGCAAAAATATGGGGTGGAGAGGAAAGACTTTAAAGCGATTTTAGAAGAAAAGTTTCTACACAGAGGATGGTGCAGTTATGGAATGAGCTTCCAGGGGAAGTGGTAGAGAAATGTTCAATTTGGGCAGGTACGTGCCTCGTCTCTCTGGGGTGGAGAATTCTGTTGCCTCAGGTTCTGGTGTCGCTTCGAGAGAGAGAGAGAGAGAGAGAGAGAGAGAGAGCGAAAGAAAGCGCAAGATACTAAGTGATATGACCAGGGTGCTGGAAGATATCAGGATCACACAACTGTGTTGGAAGAACAGGTTTTGCTTCATCATGCACTGGTATAACCGGTCAGGAATGAGCAACCTGCGAGCAGGTGAAGTGCTGGCCGAGTGGTATTATTGCTAGAGCAGGTACCTCAAACCTCAGCTAATGTTCAGGGGAGACAGGTTTGAATCCCACCATCAGAAATGGTGGAATTTGAAATCAACAATTTTAAAAATAGTAATTAACAATCCACAAATAAGTATGAGCCCATTGCTGATGTACAAAAAACCCAAACACTTGTCCTTTCGGGAAAGACATCTGCCCATCCTGATATGATCTGCACGACATCCCCACAGCAAAGTCTTTGCCTCTCAAAGACCCTCTGAAATGGCCGAGCAAGTTACTCAGCTCAAGGTCAGCGAGGGCTGGGCAAGAAAGGCTGGTCAGCCAGAGACACCCACATCCCATACCTGATTCAATAAATAATCCATTAGGATGGTCCCACTGGAACTGTGCTGGGAGCAGTGTCCTGGCCAATCATGTCGGTCGGTTTATGGACAGGGCTTTCAAATGACAGAGCGGATGCAGGGACAGGCTTCAGGTGAAAGGAGCTTTCCAAATCCAGAGAGAAAACATGGAGCATCGGAACAGTGAGTGCAGCTGAAGACAAGCAGAACGGAGCGGGAAGGGACAGAGTTGAACTAAAATTGTACATCAGCGAATAGGTATGTGACAGAAAATTGTGGTTTTTTTTAAATGGACAACGTCGCTGTAATAAGGTAGATGGATTTGAGACACAGAGATAAAAGTGATTTAGACAGCTGGGAGACATGAATACAGGGTTAACAAAAATATTCAGTGGTTCACAATCTTGTGCAAACTCAGGCAAAACGGACAACACAAACAATAATGGATAACAAAGGCATTACAGAGAAAGCATTTGGTTTCAGATCATGAAGTAGAGTCAGTCTGAATGTACATTCTGGCTACTACTTGCCAAGGACACAAGCAGCAGAACAGTTTTAACCACCGAACAGCATTTCATTGCTCATCACTGCGTTACACAGGAACTCATTGGAATTTTCTAAAAAGGGCATTGTGGTAATTTTGGAAAACTTCAATAATTGTATAATCTGGGACAATCACACGGACAACATTGATATTGGAAAAGGAGTTCGGAGAATTTTTTTTCAGTGTTTCTTTGAAAAACACATTGTGCAATTGACTAGGGACATAACTATCGCAGAGCGACCATGTGATGAAACTGAGTGAATGAGTAATGTCACCTGCAGAGATCCTTCGGGAAATTGTGATAAAGTGCAGTTTAAATAAATATAAAGTTTTAAAGTGAATCACAGAAAGGACAAGCTACAACTAGAAACAAAAATAGCCAATTACATGCATGTGAGAGGAGAACTGACCAAGGTAAACAGGCTATACAGATTGAAATATGTGGCTGGAAATGAACAGTGGAAAATATTTGAAGGAACAGTGTAAAACACAACAGAAGGTCATTCGATTGAAACAGTAAAGCCCTCTGCAAGAAATTCCCACTGATCCCTCACTCAGGGCAAAAGGGATCATACTAGATTATGAGGCTGAGAAGATCACCAAAAAGTAATTAAAATCCTGAAGTGAGAGAGTACTTTAGGAGTAAATCTTAATAGATTGCAATGGGTCTGCTCGCAGGGGGAGGGCTGTGGGAAGGGGAATCATGGTATGGGTTCATTGACACAATAGGAACAGGGAGAGGTGAAGGTGCTGGAGGTGGTGAGAGTATTACAGAGAGTGGTCAGATTGTTACAGAGTGGTACTGCTGGGATAGTGGGCTGAAGAATAGCAGATGGAGTTTAATTAGATAAAGGTGAAGTGTTCCATTTTGGTGTAACAAACCAGGGTGGGACTTGTACAGTTAATGTTCGGGCTCTGGGTAGTGTTGTCAGTCAGTGAGCCAGGTGCACAGTTCTTTGAATTTGGTGTCACAGGTAGACAGGCTGGTGAAGTAGGCGTTTGGGATAGTTACCATCATTCGGGAGAGTGTTCGAGGACGGATTGCTGCAGCTCGAGGGGTTTGCAGAGTTAGGGAGGGACATAGGTATTTTTATTTATTCATTCATGGGATGCGGGTGTCACTGCATGAAAGAACGTTCTTTGACCCCTCTGCTAATTACCCAGAGGATAGATCAGAGTCAGTCATATTGCTGTGGGTCTGGAGTCACATGTCGGCCAGACCAGGTTAGAATATTTGATGTCCTTCCCTAAAGGAGGTTAGTGAACTAGATGAGATCTTCCCACTGATCAACAATGTTTTATGGTGGCCCTACCAATGTCTTTTACAGCCACAACATGACATTCCAACTCTTACTCTTAATGCTCTCCCGAATGAAGGTAACCATCCCAAACACCTGCTTCACCAGCCTGTCTACCTGTGACACCACATTCAAAGACCTGTGTACCTGGGTCACTGGATCTCTGACTGACAACACTACCCAGGGCCCGAACATTAATTGTACAAGTCCCACCCTGGTTTGTTTCACCAAAATGGAACATCTCACATTTATCTAATTAAACTCCATCTCCTATTCTTCAGCCCACTATCCCAGCAGTACTGTTCATCCTGTTGTTTCATAGATAACTTTCTTCACTGTCAACTTTACCACCAATTTCAGTGTCACCCAAAAACCTCACTTACCAGGAAACCTATATTCCCATCTAAACCATTTATCCAAATGACAAACAACAGGGGACTCACTCCACCGCTGGTCACATGTCTCCAGTCAGAAAAACAACATGTCTCCCATCACCCTCTGTCTCCTACCATCAAGGCCAATTTTGTTTCCTGTTCACGAGCTCCTCTGGAATGCCATAGCCTTTTACACTGATCTGAGCTTATTACCCAGTTTACCAGACAGAACGTAGAACACGGAACAGTTCAGCCAAAGGCCCTTCGGCCAAGATTTCATGCCAACCTTTTATCCAAGTGTAAGATCAAACGAACCTACATACCCAACATTTTACTGTTATCCATGTGTCTATCCAAGAGTCTATTAAATGTTTCGAAAGTATCTAATTTTACTCCCACCATTAGCAGTGCACTCCAACCACCTACCATTCTCTATCTCTTATCCATCCTTCAATCACCTTAAAATTATGCCGCTTTGTAATCGCCATTTATGCCATAGGAGGAAAAGTCTCTCACTATTCACTCTCTCTGTGCCTCTCATCATTTTGTTCACCTCTACCAGGTCGCCCCACTCCCTTCCTCACTCCCATGAGAAAAGCCTTAGCTCCCTGAAAAGTTCTCCATAAGAAATGCCCTCCATTCCAGGCAGCATCCTGGTATATCTCCTGTGTACACTCTCTCAAACTTGCACATCCTTCCTGTAAACAGGGAACCAGAACTGAATACAATATTCCAAGTGTGGTCTCACCAGGACGCCATGCAGATGCAGTAAAACCTCACGGCTCTTACAGTCAATCCACTTCTAAGGGGAGCCAACACAACATATGCCTTTTTAACAACCCTACCAACGTGCGTGGCGATTTTGAGGGATCTATGGACACAGACCCCATGATCTCTCTGTTCCTCCACACTGCCAAGTATTCTGCCTTTCACCCTGTATTCTGTATTCGAATTCGACCTTCCAGAATGAATCACTTCACACTTTTCCAGATTGGACTCCATCTGCCACTTCCAGCCCAGCTCTGTGTCCTGTCAGTGTCCCATTGCAACCTACAACAGCCCTCCACATTCCCCAACACTCCACCAAACTTCATGTTATTGGCAAACTTACTAATCTATTCTCTAACATCCACATCCAAGTCATTTACAAAAATCACAGAGAGCAGAGTCCCAGAGCTGATTGTTAAAGAACCCCACTGGTCACTGAGCTCCAAGCTCAATACTCTCCATCTGCTGCCACCCTCTGTCTTCTCTGGGCCATCCAATCCTGTATCCAGACAGACAGATTTCCCTGTATCCCAATCATCCTTCTTTCCTGAATGAGCCATCAACATATTCTGCCATATCCTCAAAGAATTCAATACGGTTTGTGAGGCATGACCTGACTCCTCACAAACCCATACTGGCTGTCACTAATTTAACTATGGTTTTCCAAGTAGTCATAAATCCTGTCTTTAGAGTCCTCGCCAATAATCAGCACACCACAGACATTCGACCAAATCTGTAATTCCCAGAATTCCACCTCCGTAACATGGCCCGGACTTTACAAATCTTCCCTCCTCTGCAATGTTCCCCAGAAGGGTACTGGAGGGTGGTGGGGGTTACAGAGATAGAGAGGAATATCAGGACAGGAGGATTTTGCAGGCATTCGGAGGGTTGCAATGCCAAAAGGAGGCTTCAGTAATTGTGAGGTTTCATGGTGATGAAGGCATTTGAGGGCGGAGCGAGGGAGGATTGTAGGGAATTAAGAGGTTTCATAGTTTAGTTGCTTTGTTAGGACTGTAAGAGGTTACTGAGTTGGGGAGGGTGTAAGCACTGGTCGATATTACATAAACATGTGGTTTTGGTTGCAATGGCATGAAGAGGATTCAGGAAGCTGGAGAGTATGCGGTCTGATCGAGGTTACACAAATGGGAAGAGTTGCCAGGAGTGGGGGTATTTACTGAGACAGCAATGGCCTGATCTAGAGCAGAGGACCCAGATTGGGAGGGTTGTGGGGACTGGAGGTGGTTTCACAGGGAGGGAGGAACATAGACCCACAGGAGGTTACAGAAATGTGGAGAGCTGTACGGCTGACATGATTTAATGGAGATGGGAATGTTGGGAGAGATGGAGAAGTTTATAGGGAAAAGGATGTTTGTAGGACAGGCCTGGATTACACAGACAGGGACTATTTTAGGGAGCCGAGCAGATTACAGAGATAAAGAGGTTTGTATCATCTGGCGGAACACACAGAGATATGGAGGGTCATTATGACTGAAGATGTTTATAGATATAGGAAGGCTTAGGTTCTGGGGGTTATTCAGACATGCAAGCTGTAGAATCTGGATTCTTTTTTGAGAGATTGGGGTTGCAAGTTTGGTTGGAGACAGTTTCACAGATAAGGGAGCATAGCACAAACAGAAGGAAGTTCCTGCGGTAGGGAGGGTTCGAGTGGAGAGTGATGTTTACACAGATCGGGGTGTAAGAGCTGGAGAAGGTTATGGAGATGGGTAAATGGATGGAGGTACAGGAGGAGCTTACATTTACAGGGTGAGTGATAGTGACGGGAGGATGTTACATTGTTAATGAGTCTTGTAGGAACAGGACCAGGAGAGGCACAGGCATTGAAGTGGGATTTACAGATCGGGAGTGTTGCAGGGACCTGAGAGGATAACACAGAGAGGGATGGTGGTAGGGTCTCCACAGACTGATGGCGTTTTAGGGACTGGAAGAGGTTTGGTCGATCGGGAGGGCTGGAAGAGCTGCAGGAGCTTGTGGAGAGTTGAAAAGTTGGAGCAATTCACAGAGGAAGTGTCCTCCGACAGGAGTAGGTCACAGATAGTGAGGGATGTGTGGCCTGAGAAAGTTAAAGAGATGGGAGTTTTCGGGTCCGGAAGATATTACACTGACAGGGACAGTTGAAGAAACTGAAGCAAAAATGCATGGAGAAGGTTACACAGATAGGGAGGTGAGTAGTGTGAAGGTGAATACACAAACATGGAGGGTTGTATTGTTAGACGGAGCTTAGAGGGATAGGGACTGGTGTAGGGATGCACACAGATAGGGAAGGTTGTGTTTTTGGAGAAGGTTACACTGATACAGACAGTGTTAGGGAGTGTTTAGTGGACTACAGAGGAGTTCAGAGAGAGTGTATTATGGGGAGTGGAGGAGATTACAGACACAGAGATGGCTGCCTGTTTGAAAAGAGCTTCTACAGATCCTCAGTGCTGTAAGACTGGAGGGAGGTTACAATAATAAGCGTTACCGGCTCAATGACTTTTTTGATCTAGAGAAAGTCTCAGAATGGGACTGTCAAAAGAAAGTATAGACAGTCCAGATGGGTTTACAGAGATATAAATGTTTTTGGGGGTTTCAGGATGGAACAGTGATTGGGAGTGATGTAACAAATGGCAACAGTTATAGGGAGGGCTCTAAAATCAGGAAGAGGTGACAGTCATATCGATCGTGGTAAGAACTGGAGAAGCTTACATTGCCAACGAGTGTTTTAGAGACTGTTGGAGACTACACATATAAGGAGAGTATTGGAGATGAGGCAAGGTTCGAGAGACAGGGATGGTTGACAGGACTGGACAATAACGTGAATAGAATCTCCAGTGTGTAAACAAGCCATTCGGCCCAACCAGTCCACACCAACCCTCTAAAGAGCATCCTAACCAGACCCATCCCTCTCCCTGTCCATTAAACCCTGCATTCCTCTTGGTGAACTCACCTAAACCACATTTGCCTGAATACTACAGTCAATTTATGATGGCCCATCCACGTATCATGCAAATGTTGGGCTATGGCAGGAAACCAGAGCACCCAGAAGAAAACCACACAGTCACGGCGAGAACATACAAAGTCCACACAGACAGTCGGCCAAGGCTGGAATTGAATCCAGGTTCCAGACACAGTGAGGCTGATTATACAGAGCACTGCAGAGATTGGACTAGATCACAAAGGTGTATTGGAACAGGAGGAAAATATAGTCAGGAACAGGAGAAGTTTACATAGATGGTGTCCATGAGAGGGACTGGAGGAGGTTAACGCAATAGGGAAGGTTGTGGATTCTCTCTACAATTAAAGGTAGGGACAGTTGGGGAGACTGGATGAAGTTCGTCATACTCAGAGTTGTACACATTGGGTGAGGATTCTACGGACTGGCTGAGGTTATGGACAGATGCAGTTGAGAGTTGCTACAACAATTGAGAGGATACTTCAGGCACATGGATGGTTTTAGTGGCTGCAGGATGTTCGAGAGCTCGGAAGGCTAGTAGTGACTGGAGGTGGTCAGAGGTAAGGAATATTGTAGTGATGGGAGTTAGTCACAGAGACAGAGAAGATTGGAGAGAGAGGGCATGCTTATAGATCTCCGGAGCGTTCAGGTGGCTTCAGAACGTTACACACAGGGAGGGCTCGTAGGAAACGCTGTGGGAACTGGAGGACTCTGTACAGACAGTGAGGTTAAATGGATGGTGGAAGGTTAGAGGTAATGAGGTGCTGTAGGACAGGATGGAGGAGTGCTGTGGGGACTTGAGAAGGGTACAGTGGCATCATGTGCTGGAGAGGCTGGTGGAAGGTACATAGATGGGGAGGTCAGTATGGGCTGGATGTTACAGACAGAGTGGGCTGTCTGTGCTAGACAAGATGACAGACGTAAGGATTTTTATAGGGTTTTGGTGATATGGTCATAACACTAGGTTTCAAAGTCGTTTTGGAAAAATATAAGGATAGGGCAGAAGTGAAGAGGCCTCATTTGTGGAAGCCCCCTAATCGTTAGAATATCACCATCACTGGGCATTATCACTATCACGGAACAGGATCTGCCAAACACAGACTGGGAGGAACTATTTGCTGTTGGGTTCATATTCAGAAAGAGGAAGTATGTTAAAGTGATACAGGGAGAATTCAAGGCCAGTGTGTTCTCCAAAGAGTGAATGACAAAGGCAGTAACTCCAGTGAATACTGGTCAAGCGATATCATGAGTTTGATAATGGAAATACAATGCGATGAAAACAGGCAAAGATTGACCAAGGTATAGAGAGTGCAAGGTGATCTTTAAAATGACGGGTAAATAATGGGCATGAAATATTCTTGGCAGATACTGTTAAGGAGAGGCCACAAGGTATTTCATGAGTATAGTTGGAGCAAGAGGATTGCCAGGCAAACAGCGAGGCCTGTTAGAAACCAAAGGGACACTCTGTGCATGGAGCCAGAGGAAGTAGGTGAGAACTTCAATGAATACTTCCCGTCTGTATTCACACAGGAGAAAGGCATTATAGCTGGGGATTTCAGTTGAGATGGTGAGGACGTGTAAAGATCAATAAGGAGGAGATATTAAATGTTATCAGAGTCATAAAGGTGGAGAAATCCCCAGTGCCCAATGAAATGTATCCCAGGCTGCTATGGGAGGTAAGGGAGGAGATTGCTGGGGCTCTGGTGGATATATTTAACACTTTGCTGGCAACAGGTGAAGTGCTGAATGACTGGCGGATCGCTGATGTGGTTCCTTTGTTCAAGAAGGGCAGCAGGGGTAGGCCAGGTAATTACAGAGCAGATAGTCTGACAGCAGGTGAAGGGAAATTATTGGGAACAATCGTGAGGATGAATCAACACTTCCAAAGGCAAGGATCACCTCGGCAGTGTCATCACGGATTTGGTAGAGGGAGATAATGTCTGAGGAATTCAGTTCAGTTTTTTTGAAATGGTATGTAAAAATATTGATGAGGGCAGTGCAGATGATGCGGTTTACATGGCCTTGAATAAGACCTTTGACAAGGTCCCTCATGGAAGGCTGGTCCAAAAGGGAAGAGCCACTGGGATCCAAGGCATTTTGATAATTTGGATACAAAATTAGTGGATAGAGTTCTTCGTGTTTGAAATGCTTTCACCGTCGGGTGTACCACAGGGATCTGTGCAGCAACCATTGTTGGTTATTCTGTGGAATAATAACTCCGATGAGAAAGCAGAAGGAATCATTGGTAGGTGTGCAGATGACATGAAAGGTGAGGGGGATGGTCTCAGGCTGAAGTCAGATATCAATCAGATGATAAGCTAAGCAGAGTAATGGCAGATGGAGTTTACTTCTGATCACTGTGAGGTAATGCACTGTGGGAAGTCTCAAAAGCGAAGAATGTACATCATGAAGGGTAGGTCCTCCTGGAGTACTGAGGAGCACAGGTGGGCAAGTCTCTGAATGTCTGAAGGTGTCCGCACAGGTTGACAGGGTGGGGAAGGCACCTGAACTGGGAGCAGGAGGGGGACCCACATCCTGATGGGGCGAATTGTTAGAGCTGCTTGAGATGATATAATCTAATCTGGCTGGGTGTTGGACCTTAAACAGTCATAAGGCCAGAAAGAAGATTCAGATTGGTGCACAAGTTAAAGACAGCAATTTCAGCAGACAAGGCAGGCAAGAACATAGCAGGGAATTGGCAGGGAGGGGGGGAACTGATAATTAAACTTCATTTATTTCAATAGAAGGGATTGGCAGCTCAGGAAGATGAACTCAGGGCATGGATTGGAACATGGGACTGGGATATTATAGTTATTACAGAATCACAGCTGAGGGATGGGCCGGGCTGGCAGTTCATTGTTTCAAGGTGGAGATGCTATAGGAAGGATTGAAGGGGAGGCAAGAGAGGACGTGTGGTGGTGGGTTTTGATCGCAAGAATCATCACAGCAGTACTAAGAGAGGATATTCCTGTGGGATCACCCAGTGAAGCTATGTTAGTGGAACTGAGAAATAAGAATGGGTCATCACTCTGACACGATTGTCTTACTGACCCCGAATAATCTTTGACAGACTGAGGAACAAATATGTCGGGAGATCTCAAATATCAATCATAATAATAGGGCTGTTATGGTTGGGGTTTTTAAACTTTCCAAACCTAGACTGGGACAGCCAGTGTTCAGTGTTTGAAAGTGAGGAATTTGGTAATTGTGTTCCAGAAAACTCCCAATCAATATGTAAATGGCCTGAAAAGAGAAAGGGGCAAAACCTGACCTCCCCTTGGTAAACAAGGTAGGGAAAGGGACTAAGGTGTGAATAACGCATTTTGCCAAAGTGACCACAGTTTCATTAGTTTGAAAACAGCAATGGAAAAGGACAGGGCTGGTCCACAGGTTCAAGTTATAAAATGGGGCCAGACCAATCATGATCGTAGTAGCCAGGAACATGGTGACTGGGGAGTCTATTTGCAGAGAAAGGGAAGTCTGGGAAGTGAGAATATTTTAAAAGTGAGATAAATTGAGCGATCACCACCAGCATGTTCCTGTTTGTGTGCAGGTCAATGCTGACAGCATTAGGAAACATTGGCTGTCTACTGAGGGTCTGGTCAAGGAAAAGGGGGCACATGACAGGTGTAACCAGCTGCATCAAGGGAATCCCCGAGGATCACAGGGGCTATGGGAATACTCTTTGTGTACAAATCAGGAATACAGAAAGGGTACATGAAATAGCCTCAACAGAAAATGATAAGGAGAATCCAAGAGTGATTGTATAAATATATTGAATAAAAGAGTAACTCAAGACAAAATAGTGTCCCTTAAAGATCAATGAGGCCATTGATGTGTGGAACAGCAGGATATGGCTAAGAACTTAAACACATTTTCTATTCCAGAATTTACTGTGGACAAAGACTGGGGAACTCAGGGATCAAGAGTAATACGTTAGACCACATTTGGAGTTCTCTGCAATTCCAGTATCCCCGCTATAGGAAGGATGCTGTGAAAGTTGGAAGTGTTCAGAAAAGATTAACAAGATGTTGCCAGGATTGTTGCTGAATAAGCTGGGATTATTTTCCCTGGAGCATCAAAGACTGAGGGGTGACCTGACAGAAGTTTATATAAACATGAGGGGCATGGATTGGGTAAATATTCAAGGTCTTTTCCCAGGGATTCGAGATTCCAAACCGAGAGAGCATAGGTTTAAGGTTGAAGGGGAAAGGTTTAAATGGCACTGAAGGGACAGCTTTTCTATGCACACGGTGAGGTACGTATGGAATGAGCTGAGAGAGAAAGTAGCAGATAATGATATTATGACAACATTTAAAAGGCATCTGGATGGGTATATGAATAATAAGGGTTTAGAGGTACATGGGCCAAATGCTGGTAAATGGGATGGATTTATTTAGATCTCCTGGTCAGCATAGATGAGTTAGACCAAAGGGTCTGTTTCCATGCTGCCCATCTCTATGACTTAAAAAGAGGCATGTCATAGAAGGGGTGGTGCTGGAGATTTTACAACACAAAGGAATGGAAAGACCCATGACCTGATTAAGTGTAACACAGGACATTGTGCGATGCTCGGGAAGAAATTCTGGAGCCACGAGCAAAGATATTTATACCATTGACAACCGTGTGTGATGTGCTGGAAAGGCTGGAGGGTGGCATAATGGGCAGTGAAGGAGGTTTTTTGAGATTACAAAGGAATCTTGATGAAATGGGTGAATAGGCTGAAAAACTGTAGATGGTATTCAATCTGAATAAATGCGAGGAAGTACACTTGGTAAAACAAACAAGGGTACAGCTTATACAATTAATGTTCGGGCCTCAGTTAGTGTTTTATAGCAGAGGGACCTCCGGGTTCAGGTACATAATTCTTGAAGCTTGCATCACAGGATGGATAAGACAGTGCTTGGCATGCCTGACTATTGCTCAGTCCATTGAGTGGAGGATTTGGGACGTCATGTTGAGATTATGCAGACATTTAGGAGGCCTCTTCTGCACTTCATTGTCGAGTTCTGGTCGCCCAGTTATAGGGAGGATATTATTAAGCTGCAGGGGGTTCAGAAGACATTTACCAAGACGTTGCTGAATATGAAAGACTTGAGTTCTGAAAAATGGCTGGATAGGCTGAGTCTTTTTTCACTGGAGCCTGGAGTTTGAGATGTGATGTTATAAAAGTTTATTTTTTAAAAAATGAGATATAGATCGATTTAATGGTTGTTGCCTTTTCCGTAGGATGGGGGAGTCTCAAGAGGAGGGACCACATTTTTAAGGTTAGAAGAGAGAGATGTTCAAAACAAAGACATGGGGGCAAATTGTTACACAGAGGGTGTTTTGATTCTGGAATGAACTTCCTGAGCATCTGGTGGATGTGGGTACAATTACAACGTTTAAAAGACAGAGATACTAAACGAATATTTTGCATCAGTTTTTACTGGGGAAAAGGATATGGAAGATATAGAATGTAGGGAAATAGATGGTGACACCTTTCAAAACGTCCATATTACAGAGGAGCAAGTGCTGGATGTCTTGAAATGCTAAAGGTGGATAAATTCCCAGGACCTGATCAGGTGTGCTCTCGAACTCTGTGGGAAGCTTAAAAAAACGATTACTGGGCCTTATGTTGAGATATTTGTATCATCGATAGTCACAGGTGAGGTGCCAGAAGACTTGGGTCGGCTAACGTGGTGCCACTGTTTAAGAAGAGTGGAAAGGACAAGCCAGGGAATTATAGAGCAGTGAACCTGACGTCGCTGGTGGGCAAGTTGTTGGAGGGAATCCTGAGTGGCAGGATGTACATGTCTTTGGAAAAGCAAGGACTGATGAGAGATAGAGATTTGTGCGTGGGAGATTATGTGTTACAAACTTGATCCAGTTTTTTGAAGAAGTATCAAAGAGGATTGAAGAGGGCTGAGCGGTAGATGTGATCTATATGGACTTCAGTAAGGCGTTCGACAAGGTTCCCCATGGGAGACCGATTAGCAAGATTCGATCTCATGGAATACAGGGAGAACTAGCTTTTTGGATACAGAATGGCTTAAAGGTAGAAGACAGAGGGCAGTGGTGGAGGTTTGCTTATCAGACAGGAGGTCTGTGACCAGTGGAGTGCCACAAGGATTGGGCCTAAGAATGGTGAATAGCTAAAGGTAAAGGAGTCCAAAACTCGAGAGTACAAACGGGCCATGAGAGAGCAAAGATTTGAAGAGGGAGCTGAGGGGCAACATTATTCACAGAGGATGGTGCACAGACTACCTGGGGAACATGGGAGAAACAAGAACAATTACAACATGGAAAAGACATTTGGGCAGGTACATGGAGGGGAGAAGGTTTGAAGAGATAAGGTCCAAACGCAGGCAAATGAGACTCGTTCATCAGAGGAAACATGGAGAGCATTGATGAGTTGTACCACAGGTTCTGTTTCCATGCTGTATCACTCTGCATCCAGTTAAAGAGGATTACAGTACCAATATAAAACATGATGTAGACACTGAAGCAATTTGCAGGGATAAGGATGGTAGTCTGGAATGCAGTACATTTCAAATATGTGGAGAACTATCGGGAAGGGAGGTAGTTACAGGGAGAGGAACTATTATAGGAGTTAAAAATGACTGAAGACACCGGTGCACAAGCCATGCCATAGGCACAAAGTTGCAGAGTAGTGAGTCTTAGCACAGTGATGGAGGGAGAACACAGAACAGAAAGATCCCAGGCAGCATTCCCAACCTCTCGTCAGAGGCCTAGTCTCCCCTTTGTTGTCCTGATGCTCACTAAGACAGCGCAGGCCTGGATTGATAACTATGAACTCCCCATGCTGTCTCAGTTCAACGTAAATTAAAGTAGAGGTGGTGATTGAGTCTGGGGTGTGTCTGTACTGTACTGTGCTCCCCATCCAGCACTGTATCTATGTCATGTCCTGTTAGCGATGTTTGGAGCCCTCTCATTGCTCCCTGCTCTGTGCACTATGAGTGATCTTACCTTACTGCAGGATTTATTGAAGACTCCACATCTCCCTGCCCTTTGTCTCTCTGGCTGACCAATCATCTTCAATGAGTTATTGGACGAGCAATTGGGAGGTCTATTGAGTCAGGAACTTCCTAAATACCTAAAGGAGACAGAGAAATAGACAGAATAGAAAATTCGACTGATGCAGTGAGGTTTACATATGGAGAATGGAAATGAGCCCCACAGATATCTGAAAAATCCAACTCCATCCCTGGGTTGTGGTGTTGCATTTCTCTGGAGTGGAGAATTCTGTTAGCTCAGGATCTGGAGTAACTGGAAGAGCGGTAGGCCCTGACAGAGGCAGCAATTAGACCCACACAGTGAGGGATACCGCATGGAGAGAGACTGAGTGATATCACCAGAGTGCTGGAAGACTTCAGAATCACAAAGTAATGTGGAAGAATGGGTTTAGCTTCATGTGTCAGTGCTCAGGGATGATCAACCAGTGAGCAGGCGAAGTGATGGCCGAGTGGTATTATTGCTAAAGCATGTGTCCAAAACCTCAACTAATATTCAGGGGAAGAGGGTTTGAATCCCACCATGAGAAATGGAGGAGTTTGAAATTAATAATTTAAAAATAGTAATTAACAATCCATAAATAAATATGAAACCATTGCTGATTTACAAAAATACCAAATACTTCTCCTTTCGAGAAGGACACCTGCTCATCATCAAGTGGTCTCCACGACATACCCACAGCAAAGTGTTTGCCTCTCAATTACCCTCTGAAATATCTGAGCAAGTTACTTAGCTCGAAGGCAGCTAGGGCTGGGCTTTAAAGGCTGGTCAGCCAGAGACACCCACATCCCATACCTGATTTAATAAATAATCCATTAGCATGGTCCCACTGGAACTGTACTGGAACCAGTGTCCTGGCGAATCATGTCGGTAGGTTTGTGTGACAGGGTTTTAAACTGACAAAGAGAATGCTGGGACAGGGTTCAGGTGAAACGAGCTTTCCAAATGCAAAGAGAAAAGGTGAAGTATGGGAGCAGCATGGGAATGTGACTGAAGACAGGCAGAAAGGAACAGGATGGGACAGTTTAACTACAGCGGGGAATAGGTCTGTGACAGGAAAATGTAGGAAAGAGTAAATTATGTTTTTTTGGAATGGGATAATGTCTCTTCAACAAGGTCGATGGATTTGTGACACAGAGATAAAAGATATTTAGACACCAGAGAGACATGGTTACAGGGCGAACAAAAGGTGGACATAAATATTCAAAGGTTCACCACCTTGTGCAAACTCAGGCTAAATGGGTAACGCTAATAATAATGGATAACAAAGGCATTACAGAGAAAGCATTTGGCATCAGATCATGAAGGAGAGTCAGTCTGAATGTAAATTCTGGTTACTACTTGCAAAGGACACAAGCAGCAGAACAGTTTTAGGTTACCGAACTACATTCCATTGCTCATCACTGCATTAAACAGGAACTCACTGGAATTTTTTAACAAACAAAATTGTGATAATTTTGGGAAACTTCAATATTCACATAATCTGGGACAGTCACACTGACAACAGTGATATTGGAAGATGAGTTCTGAAAAAAAAAATTTCGGTGTTTTTTTGAATAACAAATTGTGCAACAGGCTATGGACATAACTATGTCAGAGCGACCGTTGTGTGATCAAACTTAGTGAATGAGTAATGTCACCTGGAGCGATCCTCAGAGAAATTGTGATAAAGTGCAGTTTAAAGAAATATAAAGTTTTAAAGTGAACCACAGAAAGGATAAGCTACAACTAGAAACAAAACCAGCCAATTCCATGGGTTTGAGATGAGAACTGACCAAGGTAAAGAGGCGAAACAGACTGAAATATGTGCCTGTAAATGAACATTTTGAAGGAACAGTGTAAATCACTCAACAAAAGAACATTCCATTGAAACAGATAAAATCTCAGCAAGAAATTCCCACCAGCCCCTCATTCAGGACAAAATGGATCATATTACATTATGAGGCTTGCAAGATCACCAAAAAGTACTTAAAATCCTGAAGTGAGAGTATGTTCTCGGAGTAAGTGTTAAAGGGATTGCAAAGGGTCTGCTCGCAGGAGTTGGGCAGTGGGAAGAGGAATCATTGTAAGGGTTTAATGTCACAAAAGGAACAGGGAGGGGTGAAGGTGCTGGAGGTGGTGAGAGTGTTCCAGAGAGTGGTCAGGACCTGAACGGCATTACAAAGCCAGTCTGAATTGCTGCAGCTGGAGGTGTTTGCAGAGGTAGGGAAGGACATATATATTTCTATTTATTCATTCATGGAATGTGGGTGTCACTGCTAATTACCCAGAGGACAGCTCAGAGTCAGCCATATTGTCGTGGGTCTGGAGTCACAAGTTGGCCAGGCCAAGTTAGAATGTCAGATGTTCTACACAAAAGGGGGTCAGTGAACCAGATGAGTTCTTCCCACTAATCAACAATGCTTTTATGGTGACCTGACCAATGTCTTGTACAGATACAACATGACGTCCCAACTCCTACTGTTAATGCTCTGCCTAGTGAAGGAAACCATCCCAAAAGCCTTCTTCACCAGCCTGTCGATCTGTGACACCACTTTTAAAGAACACCACGACCCAGGGCTCTAACATTGACTGGACAAGTCCCACCCTGGTCTGTTTCACCAAAATGACACAACTCACATTTATCTAATTAAACTCCATCTGCTATACTTCAGCCCACTATCCCAGCGTACTGTCCATCCTGTTGTATCACAGATAACCTTCATCACTGTCCAGTTTACCACCAATTTCGGTGTCACCCAAAAAACTTACTTAACAATATTCCCATCCAAACCATTTATCCAAATGACAAACACCAGTGGACCCAGTCCATCGCTGGTCACATGTCTCCAGTCAGAAAAACAACATGTCTCCCACAACCCTCTGTCTCCTACCATCAAGCCCAATGTTCTGTCCAGTTGACGAGCTCCTCCTGAACGCCATATTCTTTTACATTGATCTGAGCCTTTTACCCAGTTTACTATATGACACGTAGAACACAGAACAGTACAGACAAGACCCTTCGGCCATGATGATGTGCCAATCTTTAATCCGACCGCAAGATAGAGTTTAATTCAGATAAATGCGAGGTGCTGCATTTTGGGAAATCAAATTTTAGCAGGGCTGATACACTTAATGGTAAGGTTTGAGGGAGTGTTGTTGAACCAAGAGACCTTGAGTTTCAGGTTCATAGCTCCTTGAAAGTGAAGTCACAGGGAGATAGGATAGTGAAGAAGGCGTTTGGTATGCTTTCCTTTATTGGTCAGAGTATTGCGCACAGGAGTTGGGAGGTCATGTTGTGACTGTACAGCACGTTTGTTAGGCCACTGTTGTAATATTGCATGCAATTCTGGTCTCCTTACTATTGGAAAGATGTTGGAAAACCTGAAAGCGTTCAGAAAAGAATTACAAGTATGTTGCCAGGGTTGGAGGGTTTGAGCTCTAGGGAGAGGCTGAACTGGCTGGGGCTTTTTTCATTGGAGTGTCGGAGGCTGAGGGGTGACCTTATAGAGGTTTACAAAATTATGAAGGGCATGGATAGGGTAAATACACAAAGTATTTTCCCTGGGGTTGGGAAGTCCATAGGTTTAGGATAAGAGGGGAAAGAGACCTAAGGGGCAACTTTTTCACACAGAGGGTGGTACGTGTATGGAATGAGCTGCCAGAAGAAGTGGTGGAGGCTGGTACAATTGCAACATTTAAGAGGTATTTGGATGGGTATATGAATATGAAGGGTTTGGAGGGATATGGACCAGGTGCTGGCAGGTGGGACTAGATTGGGTTGGGATATCTGATCGGCATGGACGGGTTGGACTGAAGTGTCTGTTTCCATGCTGTCCATCTCTACGACTCTAAATTCCATTCCCTTCATTTTATTATCATCCATGTGCCTATCCAGAAGTATATTAAATGTCCCGAATGCATCGAACTTTACTGCCACAGCTGGCATTGCATTCCACATACACTCTACATGTAACGAACCTACCTCTGAGATCTCCCCTTAACCATCTGCTAATCACCAGAAAGTTATAACCCCTTGTAACAGCTATTTATGTCAGGGTTAAAAAAAATCTCTCTCTATTCACTCTATCTATGACTTTCATCACCTTATTCATCTCTGCCATGTCACCCCTCACCCTTCTTCACTCCAATGAGAAAAGCCTTAGCTACCTCAACCTTTCTTCAAAAGACATGCTCTCCAGTACAGGCAGCATCCTGGTAAATCTCCTCTTTACCCTCTCGAAAGGTTCCACATCCTTCCTGTAATGAAGGGACCAGAACTGAACACAATATTCCAACTGGGGTCTAACCAGGGCTCTATAGAGCTGCAACATAACCTCCCAGCTTTAAAACTCAGTCCCCAAACGAATGAAATCCCACACCATATATTCCTTCTTAACAAGCCGATCAGCTTGGGTGGCAACCTTGAGGGATCTATGGATCTGTTCCTCCACACTGCCAAGGATCCTACCATTAACCAGGAATTCTGTATTCAAATTCAATCTTCTAAAATGAATGACCTCACACTTTCCAGGATTGAACTCCATCTGCTACTTCTCAGCATCTTGTCAATGTCCCGTTGCAACCGACAACAGCCCCCCACACTATCAACCAATCCACCAACCTTCGTGTCATTGGGAAACTTACGTACCAACTCTTCCACTCACTCATTCAACTTATTCATAAAATCACAAAGAGTAGAGGTCCTGTAACCACTTCCTTCAGAAAACCACTGGTCACTGAGCTCCAGGACGAATAGTTTCTATCTCTCATCGCCCTCTGTCTTCTGTGGGCCAGTAATCCCGTATCCAGACAGACAGGTTTCCCGGTATCCCATGCCTCCATACTTTCTGAATGAGCCATAAAGGTGTTTTGTCACGTTCTCAAAAGATTCAACAAGACTTGTAAGGCATGACCTGCCCCTGACAAAACCATGCTGACTCTCTCTGATCAAACAATGGTTTCCCAAGGAATATTAATAAATCATGTCTCTCAGAGTCCTCTCCAATAATCTGCACACGACAGACATAAGACTGACAGGAGTGCAATTCGCAGGATTCTCCCTATTCCCTTTTACGAACAAGGGAATAATATTTTTCTGCCTCCAATCATCTGGTCCGACTCCAGTGGACAGTGAGGGTGCAAATGTCATCACCCGGGTGCACGGCAATCCATTCCCTCGCTTTGTTTAGTAACTTTGCACGCATCCATCCATTACAAAATTCTCAGCACATCCTCCTTCTTAACATCCACCTGTTCATGTACATCAGCCTGTTTCACGCTGTCCTCACAAACTACAAGGTCCCTCTCAGCAGTGAATACTGAGACATAATATTCATTTAGGACCTCCGCTACCTCCTTTGACTCCAGGTACAAGTTCCTTCCACTATCCCTGACCGGCCCTATACTCACTCTGGCCATGCTCTTGTTGCTCCCATAAGTGGAGAATACCTTACGGTTTTCCTTCATCCTTCCCAACAATGCTTTTTCACGTCCTCTTCTAGTTGCCCTAAGTCCATTCCACGGTTTCATCCTGGAACCTTCAGAGAATCCCTACTGTGTGGAAATGGGCCATTTGGCCCAACACTTCCATACCAACCCTCCAAAGAGTATCCAACCTAGCCCCATTCCCCCAACCTATTACTCTCCATTTGCCTTGACCTATGCGCCACACCTACCTATCCGTGAACACTATGGTGAATTTAGCATGGCTGAGTCACATAATCTGCACATTTTTGGACTGTGGTGGGAAACCAGAGCACCTGGAGGAAAACCACGCAGACATGGGAAGAATGTGCAAACTCCCCACAGACAGTCGCCTGAGGCTGGAATCGAAATGGAGTCCCTGGTGCTTTAAGGTTGCAGTGCTAACCACTGAGACACCGTGCCACCCAATGCAACTCTCTGGAGCCCTGTCTGATCCTTGCCCTCGACCTTAAGTAAACTTCCTCCTTCCTCTTGACTAGATGCAAAAGTCCATGTGGACAATGTTGACTGCTCTGCCTTCATCTATCTTTGGCCACCTCTTGAAGAGTAAATCCGGTTTGTGAAACATGGTTTTCCATTCACAAAGCCATGCTGACCATCTCGATTCAGCCCTTGCCTTTGTAAATGTAAGGAGCTCCTTTCTCTCAGAATCTCCTCCAACTTGTACATCACTGGGCTCACGGGGCTGGTAATTTCCTGGCTTTTCCCTGCAATCCTTTAGTGATGGAACAGCATTAGCCGCCGTCCATTCTTCAAGTGCCTCACTGTGTCTGTTGATAATATAAGTATCTCTGTTAGAGACACTGAAATCTCTTCCCTAGCTTCCATTAATATTCTAGGATCGACCCAATGAACTACTGAGGATTGATCTACCTTTATTTGTTTTAAGATTCCAGCACTTTCTCTTCTCTGGTGAGGATTCTTTCCAAGACATCACTATTTATTTCCCCCAAGTTCCCGAGCTTCCATGTCTTTCGCCACAGTAAATACTGACAAGATTATTTTGTCTAATATCTCACCCATCTCCTCTGGTTCCACACATGGGTGAACTTATTGATCTTTAAGGGGCCCTATTCTCTACCAGGTTACTCTTTTGCCCTTATTGAAACTTGCGTGAAGGCTTCTGATAATTGAAATACACCATATCCCCCGTACCACCACACCCTCCTACGCCATTACAATTCTGCCACTTAAATTCACACCAACAAATTAAATTCAACAGGCTTAAAAACAAATTCTCTTTTAATCAATTGGCTTTCTAAGTGGCCAGTTATTGTATAGTGACATATCCTTTCTAACAATTTCCGTATGCTCCCAACTTACTGTTAGACTAACAATATTTGGTTTCAGACTGACAGCAGAAAGGGTTGAGGGAGTTCTTGCTTATCAATCTGAAAAGGGTAGCTTACAGGGTCAGCAGGTAATAGAGAAGGCAAATCAAATGCTGACATTTATTACAGAGGGAGTCTAAAAATAGGCAGGTCTAGCTAAAACTATACAAGGTACAAGCCAGACCACACCTCAAATATTATGAACAGCGTGAATACCCGCAGGAAATATATTGTCGCATTGGAGGCAGTCCAGAGAAGGTTCACTCGGCTGATCCTGGGAATGTAGGGATTTTTTTAATAAGAAGCGGTGGAGGACGTGGAGGTTGAATCCATTGAAGCTCAGCTAATGAGAGAGAAATGGAATGAAACATCCAAGATTCTGAAGGGCTCTGATTGGGCAAATGCTGGGAAGTTAGTAAATAGAACAGTAGAGCACAGCAACAGGCCCTTTGGCCCACCACGTCTATGCTGTCCAAGATACTATTCTAACTCATACCATCTGCCTGCACATGGTCCATATCCCTCTGTTCTCTGCGTGTTCATGTTTCTGTCTAAATCCCACTTCAAAACTTTACTCACATTTCTGCTTCTACGACCTCAGACAGTAACAGCCACTCTACGTAAAAAAAAAACTTGCTTCACACATCTCGTTTAAACTTCCTCTTTCTCACCTTAAACCTTTGCTCTCCAGTATTTGAAACATACACATTGGAAAAGAGATTCTGACTATCTACATTATTTATCCCTGTTCCAAATGTTATATTCCTGTACCTGGTCACCTGTCAGCCTCTGATACTCCCACAAAACAATCCAACTTTGTTTAATTTCCTCTTACACCTAACACACCCTTAAAAACCCTAACACAGGCAACATGCTGATAAAACCCTTTAACACCCTCTCCAAAGCCTCCCCATCCTTCCTATTGTGTGGAGATGAGACCTGCTCACAGTATTCCAGATGTGGCCAAACAGAGATTTTATAGAATCACAGCATCAGTTGCAAACCACTATACCCAACATTGTGACTAATGAAGACTAGTACTCCATTTGCTTTCTTTCCCATCTGAAACACTTCTGTTGCCACTTTCTGGGAGTTACTGACTTGCACCAAGATCCTTCTGTATATCAATATCCCTCAGTATGCTAACATTCTTACTGAATTTGACATCATCTCACACTTGTCCAGATAAACTCATTTTGCCATTTCTGTCTATCTCTCCAACTGATCTGTAACCTCCTGCGGATTTTAATGAATCAGCGAAACAAGGGTTTTGCGGAAAGGGCAGGAAAGTAGAGTTGAACAGTATCAGATCAGCCATGATCTGATTGAAGGACAGAGCACACTCAATGGGCCAAATGGCCTCATTCCCCTCCTACATATCATGGTCTGAGCACAAACTCAATATATCCTGCATATCATTATGGGTCTCTGCTCACAAAACTCCTTTATAATGGGATTATTGGATTTTTATTAGTGCACAGCATTTGATCTACAAATATGATACGATGTTATGGAAAACCGTCTCACATACAATCCAGGATTCCATCCATCATAGCACTGATAGTCAGTGCTGTATGAGTCGGCATGGAGTCCACTGTCACACACCGTTACTGTCCTGCCCTTGCCATAAGTACATTCAGTGTCCTGACTGTAACCATATTGACATTCCAATCACTGGTTGGTGACTACAAAAGAATTCCTGCTAAATGGTTGCTGCTGCTTGCTTATTCTCAGCTCCACTTTTGATATTAAGATCCACATGACTTTCTCATTAATATATTAACCTCATCCTTCCTTCACAAGTTGTTGGCTTTTTGCCTAGTCTGCCTATTGGGACTAGATTGGGTTGGGATATCTGCTCAGCATGGATGGGTTGGACCGAAGGGTCGGTTTCCATGCTGCACATCTCTCCGACTTTATAACTCTATCCCATCAACCCTTCAGTGTTCACTTCCCAGTGATGGTCATTCTGCAGCTACATCTCCGGAATGACAGTTTCAAACTATATCTTCACTGTCATTTCATCTGCCTTATGGCGAATACAGGGAGTCATTCCTCAGTCGTGGGGGGTTGAACAGATGGGTAGAGGTTACAGAAATAGGGAGGCTTACAGGGAATCAAGGATGTTACAGTTAAACAGAGTTACATCTGGTCAAGAATGTCAAAGGGACAAAGGGGTTTGGGGACTGGAGGAATTTACAGAGATAGAGGGAGCTGGATTAGATTCTGGAGATAGGGATAGGGATGGATGTAGGGAGAGGCAGGTAGTCTGAGAGGCACAGACGGGGAGTGTGTCCGGGAGAAGTGTATTGTGAATACTAACAGACATACGGAAGATTGTAGTGACTAAAGATGTTTACAGTTATGAGAAGGCTTCTCGGTTCTGAAGGTTACAAAGATCGGAAGGCAGTAGAGAATGCCAGGCTGCTTGGATGGAGACAGTTACACAGATGGGGAGGGTTGCACAAACTGAAAGAGGTTCCTGTGGTCGCGACGTATGGTGTCAGGAATGAGGGTGAAAGTTAGCAAGATAACGATCAAAGAATTGGAGAAGGATAAGGAGGTTACAAATTTTTCACAGCTAAGGAAGGGTTGTAGGAGTTGGAGAAGATTACATAGGTAGGGACCGATGGAGAGATTAAAGACAAATACATTGACATGGAGGGTGGTATTGGTGGGAGAAGCTCACAGGGATAGACAGGACTGTCAGGGTTTACAGGGATGAAGGTATTTAGTATCTACTGCAGAGGTTTAGGAATTAGGGTGTTAGGGATTGGAGAACCTGACAGAGACAGAGAGAATGGCGTGGACTACAGGAGATTCCAGACAGAGGTAGGATTATCGGGACTGGAGGATATCACAGAGATCACGAACTCAGCATTGGCCAGGATTGATGCCTGCGATCGCCTGTGCTGTCGCATTGAGGACCAGTACAGCAGAGGTGAAAGCAGGACCCTCACAAGATGGTGGGAATGAAGCCTAGAGTGTTGCTGTTCCTTGCCCAGCTTTGTATCTCTATCCTGTCTTCCAGGTCTGAATATAGACGTCTACTACCTCCACCCTGTGCTGTTTACTGTGAGTGATCTTACCGGCTGCAGGATTTACTGAAGGTTCCAGATCTCCCTCTCCATCTCTCTCTGGCTGACTAACCAGTTTCAATGAGGTGATGGATGAGACAGGAGTTAGGAACATCCTGATTACCTGCATGAGACAGAAATAGACATAATGGGAACTAAGACTGATGCAATGAGGATAATTCACGCAGAGTGGCACAGAGTCCAGCAGAGATCTCGAAAATCCCAGTCTCCATCCCTTGCCTGTGCTCCTGCATCTCTCTGGAGTGGACAATTCTGTTGACTCAGGATCTCAGACCATCTGTAAGAGGGAGAAATGCTGACAGAGGCAGCAAATAGACCGACACAGCGAGGGATACCACATGGAGACATACTGAGTGATATCACATTATTAGACACTGCATTAACGGGGAATTGTTTGAATTTGTAACAAAGGCACTGGGATAATTGTGAGGGGATTCAACCTTCCGATCTCATCATCTCTTTGGCGGTGGGTCACAGACGAGGCTGACTCTCTCCCACTCTTGGGCGGTGCGGGTGCTGAGTTGGCTGTTCAGACCGATGTTGTCTTTCACAGATTCTGTTACACTTGGGGCAGAAGGTGGCCATGGGAAGGGGGTGGGTGGGGCATTGGTGTGGTCACGCGCTCCTTGTGTTGTTTTCTCCTGGATTCCCATTTTTCCCCACAGCAAGTCTCGAGGTGCTCGACACCTTCCCAATGCTCCTTCCCCACTTCAGACGGTCTTGGCCCAGGCCTTAAAGGATTTGATTAAGAGTTGAAAAAAAATCTATCAATTCTGAAGAAGCCAACGTTTAGAAATGTGGACGCATTTGTTAAAGAGATCGCCAGGGAGTCTCCGAGCAGGAGGAGTGCAGTAGGAAGAGGAAACGCCAGCGTTTAATCAGATGATCAGAACAGGGAGAATTGAAGGTGCTGGAGGTGGTGAGGGTGTTAGAGAGAGGGGCAAAGGCCTGAACAATGTTACAAAGCCAGTACGAATTGCTGCAGCGAGAGCTGTTTGCAGAGGTAGGGATCGATATCTGTATTTTCATTGATTCATTCATGGCCTGAGGATGTCACCGGATGGACCAACATACATTACCCCACTGCTAATTGCCCAGAGGCAGCTCAGAGTCGGCCATATTGCTGTGGGACTGGAGTTACATGTGAGCCAGACCAAGTAAGAATGCCAGATGCCCCTCTCTAATGGACATACGTGAACAAGTTGATTTTTACCAGTTAATCAACAATGATTATACGGTGGCCTCACTGATATCCTGTACAGATACACCACGACATTCCAACTCCTACTCTCAATGCTCTGCCCAATGAAGGGTAACCATCCCAAACGCCTGCTTCACCAGCCTGTCTACCTGTGACGCTACTTTCAAAAAACTGCGTACCTGCATCCCTGGGTCAATGAAATGATTGACAACAGTAATAAGGGCCCGAACATTAATTGTACAAGTCCAGCCTCGTCTGCTTTACCACACTACAACATCTTGCATTTCTCCACCTGTTATTCCTAACCTCACTGGTCCAGCAGTACTGTTGTTTCCATTGTACTCTTCGATAACCCTCTTCACTGTCCACATTATCACCAATTTCAGTCTCACTCACAAACTTGCTAACCATGGCTCCTGTATTATCATCCAAACTGTTAATATAAATGATACACAACAGTGACCCAGCACCGAACACTATAGCACACCGTTGGTCACAGGCCTGCAGTTTGAGTGGCAACCCTCTATGAACATGCTCTGTCTCCTACCGTCAATCCTGTTTTGTATGCAGTTGGTGAGCGCTCCCTGGTTATGTCTGATCTAAACTACTTAATCAGTCTGTCATGCAGAACCTAGTCAAAGGTCTTGATAAAGTTCATGTGGACATCGTGTACTGCTCTGCTTTGACCTCTCACTTGTCTATCTCCACACTCACATTTGAGGCATGATTTCCCATGCACAAAGGCATGCTGACGATCGTTAATCTGCCCTTACCTTTCCAAATGCACGATGATCGTTTCCCTCAGAATCTCCTCCAACAAATTACCACCCCTGCCATCAGTCTCACTGGTCTGTAGTGGCTGTTGATGATGCAAATATCTCTGGGAGGGGCACTGCAATTTTCAACCTCGCTTCTCACAAGTGCCAAGGTTTTCTCTTACTTATTGCATTTTAAGACATCCAGCACCTCCTGTTCTCCAATGTAAATTCTTTTCAAGACATCCCTATGTATTTTACTAACTTCCCGAGCTTCCATGTCTTTCTCCGTAGTAAATCCGAACACAAAATATTTGTTCAGTATCTCCCCCATTAGCAATGATTCCACACAGACAGCCACAATGACCTTTCAGGGGCCCTATTCTCTCCCGAGCTAATTTTTAGCCTTGGTTGAAACTTGTCAAAATCCTTCTGAAATTTCAAATACCCCTCTACCACAACTAGCCTCCCCCACCCTTATCTATTCTGCCATTTAAGGTCACACCAAAATATAGAATCCAACAGATTCAAAAATATTCCCCTTTTATAAAATCATACATCTCCCATTGTTTCTAAGTATCCAGTTATCATTTATTGTCATATTCTTTATAGCACATTCCAGCACGTTCCCGACTTACTGTCAGGCTCACACCGTTTGGTTTCAGACTGACTGCACAAAGGGTTTTGGGAATCCTTGTGAATCAATCTTAAACAGGTAGCTCACAGGATCAGCAGGTCATAGAGAAGACAAATCAAATGTTGCCATTTATTACAAAAGGAATGGAGTCTAAAAATAGGGAGGTCTTGCTAAAACGATGCAAGATTCAAGTCAGACCACACCGAGATTATAATGAATAGTGTGCGTGCCCAAAGGAAAGACATTCTTGTGTTGGAGGCAGGAAGGGAAGGTTCACTCGGTTGATCCTGGAGATGGCAGGATTTTCCAATGAGAAGAGGTGGAGTAGATTGCCCTTGAACCTATTGGGGTTTTGAAGAATGGGAGAGAAATTGAATGAAATATCCAGGATTCGGAGGGGCTTTGACAGGTTAGGTGTCGTGAAGTTAGAAAATAAAACAGTACAGCAGAGTAAGGGGCCTTTCGGCCCACCATGGCTGTGCTGACATGATGCTATTCTAAACTAATCGCATCTGCCTGCACATGGGCGATATCCCTCTATTCTCTGCCTGTTCATGTTTCTGTCTAAATGCCCTTCAAATGTTTGCTCTCGTTGCCACCTCTCCCACCTCCTGAGCAGCTTCCACCCTCGTGGTAAAGACAACTGGCCTCATTCATCTCACTTAAAACTTAATGATGGGCAGCACGGTGGCACAGTGGTTAGCACTGCTGCCTCACAGTGCCAGAGACCTGGGTTCAATTCCCACCTCAGGCGACTGTCTGTGTGGAGTTTGCACGTTCTCCCCGTGTCTGCGTGGGTTTCCTCCGGGTGCTCCGGTTTCCTCCCACAGTCCAAAGATATGCAGGTCAGGTGAATTGGCCATTCTAAATTGCCCGTAGTGTTTGGTAAGGGGTAAATGTAGGGGTATGTGTGGGTTGCGCTTCGGCAGGGCGGTATGGACGTGTTGGGCTGAAGGGCCTGTTTCCACACTGTAAGTAATCTAATCTAATCTTCTCACTCTCACCTTAAACCGATGCACCCTAGTATTTCATATTTCTACGTTGGAAGGAGGATTCCGACTATCCACATCATCCATGCCTCTCCTAATGCTATATACCTGTACCAGGTCATCCCTCAGTCTCCGATACTCATGCGAAACAATCCAACTGCATCCAACCTCCTTACAGTAAACACATTCTCATCCAGGCAATATTCTGCCAAGCCTCTGTTACACCTTCCCCAAAACCTCCACATCGTTCCTGTGGTGTGTCAATGAGAACGACACGGCATGACATGCAAACGTCTGTACTCAATACTGTGACCAATGAAGGGAAACCTAACATACTCCTCCTTTACCACCGCATCCTGCTGTGTTGTTATTTTTAGGGAGCAATGGATTTGCTTCCAATGTCTCTCTGTTTATCAATGTTTCCAACTAGTCAATTAGTGCACTTCTCTCTTCTATTTGACTTCAAAAATGCATCACTTCACACCTGTCCCGATGAAATTCAATTTGCCACATCTCTGCCCAGCGTTCCAGCTGATTTACATACTGCTGCAACCTTGAACACTCTTCCTCACTACCCACAATTCCACTAACTATCCCTGATCATTACATGCCTTTCCAAATGTCGTCTGCAAAATTACCACTCAAACTGCTGACCTTTTCATCTGAATCAAAGATATAAATTACACACAGACATCGCAGCACTGATCCTTGTGAAACAGCATTGGCCACAGACGTCCAATCAGAAATTCACCACTCCACATACCTCTGTCTACTATCCCCAAGAAAATATTGTATCCAACTTAAAAACAAGCATGGATTGTGATTTGATCTTCCAGATCTCCCTTGCTATTTGGAAGCTGTCCATTCAAAATGACTCTATATTTTGATTCCCAGATTAAATTGGCTGTCTCACTAATGCACTGACTCCATCCTTTGTTCACAACAAAACAGGACCTTGTTTGGTTTTTTGCCGATTCTGCCTAAATCCCTACAACCTCTCAATAATCACATTGCTGTCATGGTCATGCTGCAGCCACACCTTCACAATAACAATTCGATCATATCTGTTCCCTTCAGTTAATGCTGTCATTCCATCTGCCTTGTTGCAAATGCATGGTGCGTGTCACCGAGAGAGGGTGTTTGAGGGATGTATAGAGGCCACAGAGTGGGAGAGATGTTTGGGGGCGTGACAATGTTGCAGGGTTAAACATAGTTACAGTTGCTACAGAATGTTCGCAGGAGAAAACATTTTATTGTTTGGAGGAAGATAGAGAGATAAAGCGTCTTTGATTAGATTCCATAGATAGGGATGTGTGTAGTGTTGTTGATCGTTACATGGACTATGTTGATCAGGGCGTAGAAACGTTCACAGGATTCCAGGATGTCGTACATTTAACAACAGTTGTGGGATGTGGAGAATATCACAGTGATAGGGAGGATGGAATGGACTGGAGAATATTACAGGGAAAGGGTGGGTAGTAGGGACAGGAGAATGTGGCAAGCACATGGAAGATTATATAAGCTGGAGAACGCTGCAGCAATAGAGAGGGGTATATGGACTGGAGGATGTTGTACGGACAGGGATGAAGTTGTCGACTGGATACAGTTAGAAGGAGAGATAAATTTATGCACTGAAAGGGATGTCAGAGAGAGCGAGTGGCGTGCATGCTGCCAGATACGACAGGGATAGGGAAGCATGTAGAGACTGGAGGAGAGAGTGATAGAAAGTCTTGTGAGAGACCAGATTCACTTATGAGCATAGGATGTGTTACAGTGAGAAGAGCCTTTTGCAGATATAAATGAGGATACAATGGCCACCTAGCAGTCACACCTATACATAGCTTTATAGGATCTGCAGGAATTGAAGAGATTATACAGGCTAGGAGTGTTGTATGCAGTGGAGGAAATTAACCTGATAGGGATGGTTTTAGAGACTCAACAATGTTAGGATATAATGGGAGTTGCAATGGTGAGAGCAGGTTTCAACAATTCGGAGGATAGAGACCTGAAGGAGCTTTGACAGATAGCGATTGTACAGTAAAGGGAATTGTAGTGGCTTCCCTTTCATAAGCAATCCATAAGCATATAAACAGCCTGTTTGACATGTGCATTATCACTCGACCATTCGAGAGACAGTGCTGCAAATATTTCACTGGCTCTGCCGACCAGCTTAGACTGAACTAGCATTACCCAGAAGACCTCGGGCCGTTCTGCCTGTCTGTGCAACTTTTCAAATGAAATATACAGTTCCTTGACAGTAGAGTCACAGGTAGTTAGGATAGCGAAGACGGCGCTTGGTATACATTCCTTTATTGGTCAGAGTATTGAGTACAGGAGTTGGTAGGTCATGTTGCGGCTGTACAAGACAGTGGTTCGGCCACTTTTGGAATGCTGCATGCAACTCTGTTCTACTTCCAATCGAAAGGATTTTGTGAAACTTGAAAGGGTCCAGAAAAGATTTACAACAACGTTGCCAGGGATGAGCTATAGGGAGAGTTTGAACAGGTGATGGTTGTTTTTCCTGGAGAGTCGGAGGCTGAGGGTGACCTTATAGAGGTTTATAAAATCTAGAGGGGTATGGATAGGGTAAATAGACAAATTCTTTCTCCTGGGGTGTGCGAATCCAGAATTATAGGGCGAGTTTTAGGGTGAGAGTAGAAAGATATAAAAGATAAAAAGTGGCAACTTTTTCACGCAGAGGATAGTACATATATGGAATGAGCTGCCAGAGGAAGTGGTGGAGGCTAGTACAACTGTAACAGTTAAAAGGCATCTGGATGGGTATATGAATAGGAAAGGTTTAGAGGGAGATGGGCCGGGTGCCAGCAGGTGGGACTACATTGGGTTGGGATATCTGATCTGCAGGATGGGACCATGAATGAGTTGTGGAACCTGGAGGATGTTATGATTTGAACCACAGATATATGGACTTGAGGTGGTTTCACAGTTTATGAGTGTTGTAGGGACCGGAGGAACTTACAAAGATAGGGATATTTTTAGATTGTAGGATTCTGCAGAAAACCTTTACGTGGTTAAAGGCAGGATTCTTAGCCGCGTGCAGGAACAAAGGGATCCTGTGTCCCTCTGGTTCCCACCCAAGTTGTCAGGGTGTTAAGAAAGCGGTTGGTGTTTTGGCTTTCATTAGCAGGGAGATTGAATTTAAGAGATGTGAGATTTTGCTGCAGCTCTACAGAAACCCAGTTAGACCACACTTCGAATATTGTGACCAGTTCTGTTCACTTCATTATAGGAAGGACGTAGAAGCTTTAAAGACAGTGTAGAGGAGATTTAGCAGGATGCTGCCTAGACTGGAAGGCATGCCCATAGAAGGTAGGCTGTGGATGCTAGGGCTTTTCTGATCACAGCGAAGGAGGAAGAATGGTGACATTATAGAGGTGTACAAGAGAATGAGAGGCATAGATAGAGTGGATAACCAGAGACTACTTCCCATGGCAAAATGTCCATCACAAGCGGACATACGTTTAAGGTAATTGGCGGAAGGTTTAGCTTAGATATCAGAGGGATATGGGCCAGGTGCTGGCAGGTAGGACTAGATTGGCTGGGATATCCTGTCGGCATGGACGGGACTGCTACGTTATTTACACAGAGTGCGGTGAGTGGGTGGAATGGACTGCCAGCCGTGGTAGTAGATTCAGTCACACTACAGACACCTAAGTAACACTTGGATAGGCACATAAATGATAGTAAAATGTAAGGTATGTAGGTTCGTTTCATCATCAGAGTAGGATAAAAGGTCATCACAATATTGAGGGTGGAAGGGCTTGTACTGGAATGTACTATTACATGTTCTAAATAGGAAGGGTTATGATGGCAGCAAGAGGTTTCGGGAAGCGGGAGAAGATGCGATCTGAATGAAGTGACACAAATAGGAGGCGTTGCTCAGGTTGTATGACTTAACAGAGACAGCAATGGTCTGATCTGGAGCAGATGACCAGACTGGGAGAATTGTGGGGACTGGAGGTGCTTTCACAGGAAGGGAGGAGCATAGAGCCACAGGAAGTGACAGAAATGTGGAGAGATGTCGGGCCTACAGAAGTTCATGGAGATGGGGAGTTTGGGAGGAATGGAGCAGTCTACAGGGATAAGGATGTTGGTAGGATGGGGTGCTTTACACAGACAGGAATGTTTCAGGTGAATGGAGCTGAGTACAGAGATAAAGTGGGTTGTACAGATTGGAAAAACAAATAGACGTAGGAAGGATCGTCGTGACTGAAGATGTTTATAGACACAGGAAGGCTTAGGTTCTGCAGGTTATTTAGATAAAGGGGGTGTGGAATCAGACAGATTCTCCAAGTCGTAAAGACAGCAATTTTGGTTGGAGACAGTTTCACAGTTGAGGGAGCATTAGTAACCTCCTCCAGTTTGTTCAGAGTGGGAAGGGTTGTAGGGGAGGGTGATGTTTACACATGTAAAAGATGGAGAAGATTGTGGAAATGAGTAGATGGATGGAGACGCTGGAGGAGCTTACCTTGACAGAGTGGGTGCTGGCAATGAAAAGATATCACATCGATAGTGGGTCTTGCAGGAACTGTATTGAAAGAGTCACAGGCATTGGAATGACTTCTGCAGATTGGGAGTATTACAGGGACTGAGAGGATTGTAGGGTCTCCACAGATTGATCGTTTCTTTAAGAATATGTAGATATGGAAATCTTAAACCCAATCTATGCAGTCTTCATTTCATGACCAGAGCCTTAATTTCCCTCATCAGCCAAGGATCTCTAACCCTTCCACCTTTTCCCTTTACCCCAATGGGGCATACTGGTCCTGGATACTTGAGATCACACTTTGAAAAGCCTCCCGTTTGCCAGTTGTTCCTTTTCCTTCAAACAGACTCACCCAATCGATTAGAATCAAAATGTAGAGGTGCCGGTGTCGGTCTGGGGGTGTACTATTTTAAAAATCACCCAACACTCGGTTCCAGTCCAACAGTTTATTTGAAAGCACTAGCTTTCAGAGCACTGATTCTTCATCAGGTGGTTGTGGAGCACAATCCTAAGGTACAAAATTTATAGTAACAGGATGGCAGTGTCATGGAATATAATATCAAACAAATTTAGTTTAAGCCTTTCATCTGTTACAGTGATCACCAGCGCTTCTAAAGCGAGTTGGATTATAACTAGGCATTGTGCAATTTTAAATTCACGGCATTGATGCTGGCCAGACCCTGCCTACTGGACCCAAACCTGGCCCTGTTCCAGTTTTCCTCTTCAATCTGTGGATCTGCTGATCTTTTTCGATAACTATGTTAAAATGAAGACAGTTGTGGGAACTGGACCCAAAGTGCTCTCTGAATGACACTTCAGTCACTTGCCCGATCTCGTTTTCTGAGGAGAGGTCTAGTGTTGCACCTGCCTGAGTAGAGTAGGGCCCTCTGCATATTGATTTCGGAACCTTCCTTGGACACAATTGAAAAATTGCACTCCGTCCAGGTCTTTTAATACTCAAGGTAGCCCAGTCAATATAGGGAATATTAAAATCTCCAGCCTGCACTCGTCTATTATTCCTACAGTTTCTGCAATCTCTCTACACAGCTGCTCCTCTGGTATCTGTTGGGTCTACAATACAGTCCGAACAAAGTGACCACCCCTCTTCTGCTTTCTAACTTCGAACCATGTGGAATTTTAAATGAACATATGTTTTATAAATTGGAATTAACAATCCATAAATTAGTATTGATAAAAATATAAACACTTGACCTTCAGAGAAAGACAACAGTTCACGCTCATGTGGTCTGCACAACATACCCACAGGAAAGTGTTTGCCTCTCAATTACCCTGTGAAATGGGCGAGCCAGCTGCTTAGCTCAAGAACAGCAAGGGATGGGCAATAAAGGCTAGTCAGCCAGAGACACCCACATCCCATACCTGATTTTAAAAAAATCCATTCAGATTGGTCCCAGCACAGTTCCAGTGGAACAATGCCCTGGCCAATCACGTTGGTAGATTTATGGACAGGGCTTTAAACTGACAGAGGATGCAGGGACAGACTTCAGGTAAAAGGAACTTTTCAAATCCAAAGAGACAACGTAAAGCATCAGAGCAGCATGGGAATGTGACTGAAGACAACAGAAAGGAACAGGATGGGGAAGGTTTAACTAACACTGTACATCAGCAAATCGATTTGTGACAGGAAATTGTGGGAACAAGTAAATTATGTTTTTTATTAATGGACAAAGTCTCTGCAACAAGGTAGATGGATTTTTGACACAGAGATAAAAGAGATTTAGACACCAGAGAGAATGTGGTTACAGGGCGAACAAAAGGTGGAACGGAAATATTCAATGGTTAACAACCTTGTGCAAAATGCACGACGCTCGCAATAATGGGTAAGGAAGGCATTACAAAGAAATCATTTGGCCTCAGATCATGAAGTAGAGTAGTCTGAATGTAAATTCTGGCTACTACTTGCCAAGGACACAAGCAGCAGAACAGTTTTAGACCAACCACCAAACAGCATTTCATGGCTCGTCACTGCAATAAATAGGAATTCATTGGAATGTTTAATACAGGCATTGTGAACATTTAGTGAAATGTCAATATTCCCAAAGGCTGGGACAATCACACTGACAACAGTGATATTGGAAGAGGAGTTCGGAGAATTTATTTCACTGTTTCTTAGAATAACACATTGTGCAACTGGCGAGGGACGTAACTGTCTCAGAGAGACTGTTGTGTGATAAAACATAGTGAATGAGTAATGTCGCCTGGAGAGATCCTCTGGGAAATTGTGATAAAGTGCAATTTAAAGAAATATAAAGTTTTAAAGCGAATCACAGAAAGGACAACTAAAAACAAAAATAGCAAAATACGTGGGTTTGAGAGGAGAACTGACAAGGTAAACAGGCTAAACAGACTGCAATATGTGTCTGTAAATGAACAGTGGAAAACATTTGAAGGAACAGTGTAAAACACTAAACAAAAGGACATTCCACTGAAACAGACAAAAACTCAGCAAGAAATCCCCACCAGTCCCTCACTCAGGACAAAATGGATCATATTAGATTATGAGGCTGAGAAGATCAACACAAAGTACTTAAAATCCTGAAGTGAGAGAGAGTTTTAGAGTAAGTTTTAAAGGGATTGTAATAGGTCTGTTCGCAGGAGGAGGACAGTGGGAAGGGGAATCGTTGTCAGGGTTTATTGACACGATAAGAACATGGAGAGCTGAAGGTGCTGGAGGTGGTGAGAGTGTTATAGAGAGTGGTCAGGGCCTGAACTGTGTTACAAATCCAGTACGAATTGCTGCAGCTGGAGGGGTTTGCAGAGGTAGGGAGGGACATATGTATTTTTATTTCTTCATTCATGGGATGTGGGTGTCACTGCCTAGACCAGCATTGTTTGACCCCATGCTAATTACCCAGAGATTGTTGTGGCCCTGGTGGATATATGTCATACTTTGCTGGACACAGGTGAAGTGCTGAATGACTGGAGGATCGCTAATGTGGTTCCTTTGTTCAAGAAGGGCAGCATGGGTAGGCCAGGTAATTACAGCGCAGATAGTCTGACAGCAGGGGGAGGGAAATTATTGGAAACAATTGTGAGGATGAATCAACACTTGCAAAGGTAAGGATAAACTCAGTTTAGTCATCACAGATTTGGCAGAGGGAGATACTGTCTGAGGAATTCAGTTCAGTTTTTTTTAAATGATATCTTAAGTATATTGATGAAGGCAGTGCAGATGATGTGGTTTACACGGACTTGAATAAGTCCTTTGACAAGATGCAAAATGGATGGCTGGTCGAAAAGGACTGGTTTCCAAGGCAAGTTGGCAAATTGGATGAAAAAATGGTGGATAGAATAATTTCACCACCGGATGTACCACAGGGATCTGTGCAGGAACCATTGAACATTAATAACTCGGATGTGAAAGCAGAAGGTATCATTAGTCGGTTTGCAGATGACATAAAAGGTGAGGGCGTTGTTCAAAGTGAGGAGGATGGTCTCCGTCTGCTGTCCGATGTCGATCGGATGATAATCTAAGCAGAGTTTAGTTCTGATCGAAGTGAGGTAATACTCTGTGGGAGGTACGATAAGCGAAGAACAGACATAATAAACGGTAGGTCCTTGCGGAGTACTGAGGAATACAGGGACCTTGATGGACAAGTCCATAGATCCCTGAAAGTGTCAGCACAGGGAGTCAGGTTGGGAAAAGCACCTCAACTGGGAGCGAGAGAGGGACCCATATCCTTGTGGTCTGAATTGATAGAGCGGCTTCAGAGGATATAACCTAGTCTGGCAGGGTGTTGGTCCTTAAATAGACGTAAGGTCAGAAAGAAGTTTGAGGCTGGTGCACGAGTTAAAGACAGCAATTTCAACAGACAAGACAGGCAAGAACATAGCAGGGAATGGGGGAAAACTGATGATTAAACTGCATTTATTTCAATGCAAGGGGCCAGACATCTCAGGAAGATGAACTCAAGGCATGGATTGGAACATGGGACTGGGAGATTATAGTTATTACAGAAACACAGCTGAGGGAGGGACAGGTCTGGCAGTTCATTGTTTAAAGGTAGAGATGCTACAGGAAGCGGAGGCAAGAGAGGACGTGTGGTGGTGGGTTTCGATTGCATGAATCATCACAGCAGTACTTAGAGAGGATATTCCTGTGGGATCGCCCAGTGAAGCTATGTGAGTGGAACAGCGAAATAAGAATTGGTCATAACTTTGATACGATCGGACTGCTGACCGCAAATACTCTGTGGCAGACTGAGGAACAAACCTGTCGGGACATCTTAAATATCAACCTTAATAATAGGGCTGTTATGGTAGGATTTTTGAATTTTCCAAACCTAGACTGGGACTGCCAGTGTTCAGTGTTTGCAAGGGAGGAATTTGGTAATTGTGGTCCAGAAAACTCCCAATCAATATGTAAATGGCCTGAAAAGAGAAAGGGGCAAGACCTGACCTCCCTTTGAGAATCAAGGTAGGGAAAGGGACTGAGATGTGAGTGGGAAAGCGTTTTGCCAAAGTGACCACAGTTCTAGTAGTTTGAAAATAGCTTTGGAAAAGGACAGGCCTAGTCCACAAGTGCAAGTTATAAAATGGAGCCTGACCAATCTTTATTGTATTAGCCAGGAACTTTCAAAATGTGATTGGGGAAGGGAATGATTTACAGCGAAAGGGAAGTTTGGCAAGTGAGAATATTTTAAAAGTGAGATAAACTGATCAATCAGCGCCAGCATTTTCCTGTTTGTGTGCAAGTCAATGCTGACAGCATTTGGAATCACTGGCTGTCTCTTGAGGGTCTGGTCAAGGAAAAGGTGGCATATGTCAGGTGTCGCCAGCTGGATCAAGGGAATCCCTGAGGATATACAGGGGCTGTAGGAATACACTGAGTCGAAAACAGAAATGGAGAAAGGCTAAATGAAATAGCCTCAGCAGAGAAGGAAAGGGGAATCAAAAAGTGATTGTATCAGTATATTAAGACTGCATAATTAACTCAGGACAAAATAGTGTCCATTAAAGATCAATGAGGCCATCGATGTGTGGAACTGCAGGATATTTGCAAAGATCCTAAACAACTTTTTCACTCCAGAACTTATTGTGGATAAAGACTGGGGAACTCAGGGAACAAGAGTAATACGTTAGACCACAATTGGAGTTCTCTGCAAATCCAGTCTCCCTTCTCCAGGAAAGATGTTGTGAAACTTGAAAGGACTCAGAAAAGATTAACAAGATATTGCCCGGGTTGTTGCTGAATAAGCTGGGGTAACTGTCACTGGAGAATCGGAGACTGAGGGATGACCTTACAGAGGTTTATATGAACATGAGCGGTATGGATAGGGTAAGCATTCAAGGCCTTTTCCCAGAAGGTAGGGAGTCCAAAACTAGAGGGCATAGGTTTAAGGTTAGAGGTGAATGGTTTACAGAGGGACATAAGGGACAGCTTCTTCACACACATGGTGATGTGTGTATGGAATGAGCTGAGAGAGAAAGTAATGGAGACTGATACAATTATAACATTTAAAAGTAATCTGGATGGGCATCTGAATAGTAAGGGTGTAGACGTTTCTGGGCCAAATGCTGGAAAAGGGAATGGATTTATTTAGATCTTCTGGTAAGCCTGGACGAGTGGGTGACCGAAGGATCTGTTTCTATGCTGTATATATCTATGACATGAAGATAGTGCACGTTATAGAAGAGGTGGTGCTGGAGGTTTTAAAACACAAAGCTATGGCAAGTCCCATAACCTGATTAAGTGTATCAGAGGAAACTGTGGGATGCTATGGAAGAAATTGTGGAGCCCCTAGTAAAGGTATGTGTACTACTGACAGCCATGTGTGATGGGCTGGCAGGCTGGAGGGTGGCATCATTGACAGTGAAGGATGTTTTCTGAGATGACAAAGGGATCTTGATGAAGGGAGTAAATGTGCTGAAAAACTAGAGATGGAATTCAATCTGAATAAATATGAGGAAATGCATTTTGTAAAACAAACAAGGGTAGAGCTTATACAATTCATGTTAAGGCTTCGGTTAGTGATTTAGAGCAGAGGGACCTCCGGGTTCAGGTACATAATCCTTGAAGTTTGCATCACAGGATGGATAAGACAGTGCTTGGCATGCCTGACTATTGTTCAGTCCATTGAGTGTAGGATTTGGGACGTCATGTTGAGATTGCACAGACATTTGTGAGGCCTGTTCTACAATACTCTGTCCAGTTCTGGTTGCCCAGTTAACAGGGAGGATATTATTAAGCTGCAGGGCATTCAGAAGAGATTTACCAGGATATTGCTGGGTATGGAAGGCTTGAGTTCTGAAAAATGACTGGATAGGCTGAGTCTTTTTTCACTGGAGCCTGGAGGTTGAGACATAATGCTATAAAGGTTTATGAAAAAACATGAGGTACATAGATCAATTTAATGGTAGTTGCCTTTTCCTCAGGATGGGGGAGTCTCAAGAGGAGGGGCCACATTTTTAAGGTTAGAGGAGAGAGATGTTCAAAAAATGATATGGGGCAATTTGCTACACGGAGGGTGGTTTGAGTGTGGAATGAACTTCCTGAGAAAGGGGTTGATGTGGGTATAATTACAACATCTAAAAGATATTTGGATAAACAGGTGAATAGGGAAGGGTTGGAGTGATATGGGCCAGCAACAGGCAGCTGCGATGTGTTTAGTTTTAGATGATGGTGGGTATCAACTGAAGGGTCAGTTTCCATGCTGTATGGCTCTATGACAAGAATATATTTTTATTCCATTATTGAAGAAAGGATCAGGGCTGGGTCCACTGATGTGCATCATCTACATAAACGATTTGATTGAAAAAATAGGAGTGATTGTGCGAAAGTTTGTTGACCAAGGACCAAGGAATGAAAGATGGAGTTTAATTCAGGTGTTGGATTTTGTTAAGACAAACCAGGGAGGACTAACACAGTTAATGGAAGGGCTCTGGCCAGGGTTGTTGAACAGACAGAGAGAGAGAGAAAGACCAGGGGGTGCAAGTTTCATTGTTACTCGGAAGTGGCATCACAGGTGGACAGGGTGGGGAAAGCGATATTTGGCACATTTGCCGACATTGGCGAGTACTTTGTTACATCCGTTGGAGATATTTGTAACATTGTCCTAAATATTTCACTTGGGCAGATGAGGCCACGGGGTGACCCGACGAATAGTGAATAACCAAGCGTAGGTGAGTCCAAAACTAGATGTCATAAACGGGATTTGAGAGAACAAGGATTTCAAGAGGGAGCTAAGGGGGAACATTATCTGCAGAGGATGGTGCAAAGACAGAAGAGACTGCCTCAGGCACATTGGAGAAACAAGAACAATTACAGCATGTAAAAGACAGTTGGGGAGGTACATGGAGAGGTAAAGGTTTGAAGAGATAAGGGCCAAATGCAGGCAAATGAGACTCATTCAGTTTAGGTAACATGGGCAGCATTGAGGAGTTGGACCACAGGTTCTGTTTCCGTGCTGTATTACTCTGTATCCAGTTAAAGAGGATTAGTGTACCAAAAAAAGGCATGTTGTAGACACTGAAGCAAGTTACAGCGATGGGGATGGTAGCCTGGAATGCAGTACGTTTCAAATATGTGGAGGGACTATCAGGAAGGGAGCAGGTTACAGGGACAGGGAATATTGTAGGAGTTAAAAATGACTGACGACACTGGTGCACAAGCCATGCCACAGATAGTGTTGCAGAGTAGAGAGTCTTAGTACAGTGTTGAAGGGAGAACACATAACAGAACGATCCCAGGCAGCATTCACAACCTCTCGTCGGAGAGCGCCGCGGTGGCACAGTGGTTAGCACTGCTGCCTCACAGTGCCAGAGACCTGGGTTCAATTCCCATCTCAGGCGACTGACTGTGTGGAATTTGCACGTTCTCCCCGTCTCTGCGTGGGTTTCCTCCGGGTGCTCCGGTTTCATCCCACGGTCAAAAATTTGCAGGTTAGGTGAATTGGCCATTCTAAATTGCTCGTAGTGTTCGGTAAGGGGGAGACGTAGGGATATGGGTGGGTTGTGCTTACGGCGGGGCGGTGTGGACTTGTTGGGCCGAAGGGCTTGTTTCCACACTGTAAGTAATCTAATCCCCTCTGTTGTACTGATGCTCACTAAGTACAACACAGGACTGGATTGATAATTATGAACTCCCGATGCTGTCTCAATGTGGTAGATTGAGCATGGGGTGTGTCGATACTGTGCTCCAGATCCAGCACTGTATCTATGTCCTGTCTTGTTAGCCGATGTTTCGAGCCCTCTCATTGCTCTCCGCTCTGTGTACTATGAGTGATCTTACCTCACTGCAGGATTTATTGAAGGCTCCACATCTCCCTTCCCTTTGTCTCTCTGGCTGACCAACCATCTTCAATGAGGTGATGGATGAGACACACAGCAGTTGGGAAGTCTATTGAGTCAGCAACTTCTTGAGTACTGACAGGAGACAGAGATAGACAGAATGGGAAATTAGACTGACGCAGTGAGGGTTATACAAGGAGAATGGAAATGAGCCCAAACAGATATCTGGAAAATCCCAAACTCCATCCCTGGCCTGTGCTGTTGCGTCTCTCTGGAATTGAGACTTCTGTTAGCTCAGGATCGAGAGTAACTGCACGAGTATGAGACGCTGACAGAAGCAGCAATTAGACCCACACAGTGAGGGATACCACATGGAGAGAGACTAAGAGATATCACTGGAGTGCTGCAAGACTTCAGGATCACACAGCCATGTTGGAAGAATGGGTTTTGCTTCATATATCAGTGCTCAGGGATGAGCAACCAGTGAGCAGGTGAAGTGATAGCCAAGTAACATTATTGTAAGGGCATTTGTCCAAAACCTCAGCTAATGATCAGGAGAGGCAGGTTTGAATCCCACCATAAGATATGGTGGAATTTAAAAATCAATAATTTAAAAAATAGCAATTAACAATCCATAACAAATATGAAACCATTGCTGATGTACAAACATCACAATCCCTTAGATTAGATTCCCTACAGTGTGGAAACAGGCCTTTCGACACAACCAGTCCACACCATCCCTCCAAAGAGTAACCCACTCAGACACATCTCCCTCGACTTAATACACCTAACATTATGGGCAATTTAGCATGGCCAATTCGCCTGACCTGCGCGTCTTTGGACCGTGGGAGGAAACCGGAGCATCTGGAGGCAATGCACACAGACACGGGGAGAATGTGCAAACTCCACAAAGTCGCCCGGGGCTGGAATCGATCCTGGGACCCGGGTGCTGTGAGGCAGGAGTGCTAATTACTGAGCCACCGTGCCGCCCACTTGCCCTTGCGACAACGAGATCTGATCATCCTCACGTGGTGTGCACGACATACACACAGCAGTGATTGCCTCTCAATGGTCCTTTGAAATGGCCAAGCAAGCTACTCAGCTCACGGCCAGCTAGGGCTGGGCAATAAAGGCTGGTCAGCCAGAGACACCCACACCCCCTACCTGATTTATAAAAAAAACAATCCAATAGGATGGGCCCACTGGAACCGTGCTTGGACCAGTGTCCGGGCCAATCACGGCAGTAGGTTTATGGACAGGGCTTTAAACTGACAGAGTGGATGCAGGGACAGGGTTCAGGTGAAAGGAGCTTTCCAAATTCAAAGAGAAAAGGTGAAGCATCGGAACAGTATGGGGATGTGGCTGAAGGCTATCAGAAAGGAACAGGATGGGACAGAGTTTAACAAAAACCGTACACCAGGGAAGAGGTTTGTGACATGAAATTGTGGGAAAGAGTCAATTATGTTTTTTTTCAATGGACAAAGTCTTATCAATAAGGTAGATGGATTTGTGACACTGAGATAAAAGAGGTTTAGACAACAGAGACCTGGTTACAGGGTGAAAAAAAGGTGGACATAAATATTCAATGGATCACAACCTTGCGGAAACTCAGGCAAAATGGTTAACATTAACAATAATAGATAAGAAAGGCATCACAGAGAAAGCATTTGGTCTCAGATCATGAAGTAGATTCAGTCTGAATGTAAATTCTGGCTACAACTTGCTAAATACAGAAACAGCAGAATAGTTTTAGCCACCAAACAGCATTCCATTGCTCATCACTGCATTGCACAGGAACTCATTGGAATTTTTTAACAAATACATTGTGATAATTTTGGGAAACATCAATATTCAAAATGTAGGACAGTCACACTGGCAAGAGTGATATTGGAAGAGGAGTTCAGAGAATTAGTTTTCAGTGTTTCTTTGAATAACAAATTGTGCAACTGGCGAGGGACGTAATTATCTCAGAGCGACCGTTGTGTGATGAAACTTCATGAATGAATAATATCACCTGGAGAGATCCTCTGCGAAATTGTGATAAAGTGCAGTTTAAAGAAATATAAAGTTTTTAAGTGAATCACAGAAAGGACAAGCTACAACTAGAAACAAAAATAACCAATAAAATGAGTTGGAGAGGAGAACTGACCAAGGTAAATAGGCTAAACAGACTGAAATGTGTGCCTGTCAATGAACAGTGGAAACCATTAGAAGGAGCAGTGTAAAACACTCAACAAAAGGACATTCCATTGAAACAGACATATCCTCAGCAAGAAATCCCCATCGGTCCCTCACTCAAGTAAAACGGATATTAGTTATTCGGGCTTAGAGGATCACCAAAAAGTACTTAAAATCCTGAAGTGAGACAATGTTTTAGGAGTAAGTTTTAAAGGGATAGCAAAGGGTCTGCTCGCAGGAGGAGGTCAGATGGAAGAGGGAATAATTGTCAAGGTTTTATGTCCCAAAAGGAACCGGGAGAGCTGAAGGTGCTGGAGGTGGTGAGAGTGTTACAGAGAATGGTCAGGGTCTGAACGGTGTTACAAAGCCAGTACAGATTGCTGCAGCTGGAGGGGTTTGCAGAGGTAGGGAGGGATATATGTATTTTTATTTATTCATTCATGGGACGAGGATGTCACTGATTGGACCAGCATTCTTTGCCCCACTGCTAATTACCCAGAGTATAGCACAGAGTCAGCCATATTGCTGTGGGTCTGGTGTCACATGCTGGCCAGACCAGGTTAGAATGTCAGATGTTCTTCTCTAAAGTACGTAAGTGAACCAGATGAGTACTTCCTACTGGTCAACAATGCTTTTATGGTGGCCTCACCAACGTCCTGTACAGCCACACCATGACATCCGAACTTCTACTCTCAATGCTCTACCCAATGAATGTAACCACCCCAAACGTCTGCTTCACCAACCTGTCTACCTGTGACACCACTTACAAAGATCTGTCTACCTGCATCCCTGGGTCTCTGACTGACAACACTACCCAGGGCTCACCCTGGTTTGTTTCACCAAAATGGAACACCTCACATTTATCTAATTAAACTCCATCTGCTATTCTTCAGCCCACTATCCCAGCAGTACTGTTCATCCTGTTGTATCATAGATAACGTTCTTCACTGTCCACTTTACCAACAATTTCAGAGTCACCCAAAAAACTTACTTACCACAAAACCAACATTCCCATCCAAACCATTTATCCAAATGACAAACAACAGGGGACCCACTTCACCGCTGGTCACATGTCTCCAGTCAAAAAGGCAACATGTCTCCCATCACCCTCTGTCTCCTACTATCAAGCCCAATTTTGTATCCAGTTGACTAGCTCCTCCTGAATGCCATATCCTTTTACATTGATCTGAGCTTATTACCCAGTTTACCATACAGAACGTAGAACACAGAACAGTACAGCACAAGACCCTTCGGATATGATGCCATGCCCATCTTTTACCCAACTGGAAGATCAAACTAACTTACATACCCTTCATTTTGCCCATCCAAGAGTCTGTTAAAGTGTCCCGTTCCACCCACCCACCACTCTCTTTGTAAAGAACCTAATCTGAAATTTCCGCTTACCCATCCTCCAATCACCTTACAATTATGCCCCCTTGTACCATGTATGCCATGGGATAAAGAGGTGTCTCACCGTTCACTCTATCTTTGCCTCACACCATCTTGTTCACCTCTACCAAATCACACCACACTCTTCTTCACTCCAATGAGAAAAGCCTTAGCTCCCTCACCCTTTCTTCATAAAACATGCTCTCCAGTCCAGGTATCATCCTGGTAAATCTTCCCTTTACCCTATCTAAAGCTTCCACATCCTTCCGATAATGAAGGGATCAAAACTGAACACAATATTCTAATTGGGATCTAAACAGCACTGTATAGAGCTGCAGCATAACCTCATGGCTTTTAAACTCAATCCCCCAGCTAATGAAAGCCAATACAACATATTCTTTCTTAACAACACTATAAGCTTGGTGGCAAATTTGATGAATCTCTGGTCATGAAATCCAAGATCCATCTGTTCCTCCACACTATTCAGTATTCTGCCTTTACCCCTGTATTCTGCATTCAAGTCTCACCTTCCAAAATGCATCACTTCACACTTTTCCAGATTTGACTTCATCTGCCACTTCTCAGGTCAGCTCTACATCCTGTCAATGTCCCATTGCAACCTCCAGCAGATATCCACACTATTCACCACTCCACCAACCTTTGTGTCATTGCCAAACTTACTTACCCACTCTTCCACTCATTCATAAAATCACAAAGAGCAGAGAGTTTTTGACCCCTCCCTGCAGAAAACCACTGGTCACTGAGCTCCAGGCTGAATGATTTCCATCTGTCATCACCCTCTGTCTTCTATGGGCCAGGAATTCTGTATCCAGACAGGCAGGTTTCCCTGTATCCCATGCTCTGTACTTTCTCAATGAGCCATAAATGTGTTTTGTCACATTCTCAAAGGATTCAATAAGATTTGTGATGCATGACCTGTCCCTTACAAAGCCATGACGACTTCCTCTAATCAAACTATGGTTTTCCAAGGAATTATAAATCCAGTATCTCAGAGTCCTCTCCAATTATCTGCACATCACAGACAAAAGACTGACAGGTCTGTGATGCCCAGGATTATCTCTATTCCATTTCTTGAACAACGCACGGCTGATTCACCTTATCTGCACATCTTTGGGCTGTCGGTGGAAACCGGAGCACCTGTCGGTAACCCACGCAGACATGAAGCGAATGTGCAAACTCCACGCAGACAGTCACCTGGGGCTGGAATTGAAATCGCGTCCCTAGTGCTTTTAGGCAGCAGTGCTAACCACTGATCCACCGTGCTGACCCATGTAAATCTCTAGAGCCCTGCTTCTGATCCTTGGTTCCTCAAACTTAAATTAGCTACCTTCTTCCTCTTGACTTGATGTTCGACATCCCTTGGAACCTTGTCAAATGCTTTGCTGAAGTTCATGTCGACAACGCTGACTGCTCTGCTTCATCTATCGCTTGGTCAACTCCTCGAAGAGTCAATCCGGTTTGTGAAACACTGTTTCCCACTCACAAAGCCATGCTGACTACCTCTAATCAGCCCTTGCCTTTCCAAATATATGTTGCTCCTTTCTCTCAGAATCTCCTCCAACAACTTACCCAGCACTGGCTCACTGGGTTGTGATTTCCTGGCTGCTCCTTGCAGACCTTAAGTGATGGAACAGCATTAGCCACCCTCCGGTCTTCCGGTAACTCATTGTGTCTGATGATAATATAAATATCTCTGTTAGGGACACTGCAATCTCTTCCCGAGAGTCCCACAATATTCTAGGATCGACCTAATAAGTGACTGAGGATTGATCTACCTTTATTTGTTTTATGATTCCAGCACTTATTCTTCTCGTTTGAGGATTCTTTCCAAGACATCACTATTTATTTCCCCAACTTCTTGAGCTTCCATGTCTTTCTCCACAGTAAATACTGACAACACTATTTTGTCTAATATCTCACCCACCTCCTGACAGTTAAGGTGCCCTTTTCTCTACCAAGTTATTCTTTAGCCCTTATTGAAACTTGTGTAAAGGTTTCTGAAAATTCAAATAAACCATATCTTCGGTATAACCACCCCTACACCTGTATCTATACTGCCATTTATATTCACAACAATTAAAAAAAATCCAACAGGCTCAAAAACACATTCTCTTGAGTGAGGGACCGATGGGGATTTCTTGCTGAGGATTTGTCTGTTTCAAAGAAATGTCCTTTTGTTGAGTGTTTTACACTGTTCCTTCAAATGTTTTCCACTGTTCATTTACAGGCACATATTTCAGTGTGTTTAGCCTATTTACCTTGTTCAGTTCTCCTCTCAAACTCATGTCATTGTTTATTTTTGTTTCTAGTTCTAGTTTGTCCTTTCTGTGATTCACTTTAAAACTTTATATTTCTTTAAACTGAAATTTATCACAATTTCGCAGAGGATCCCTCCAGATGATATTACTCATTCACGAAGTTTCATCGCACAATGGTCGCTCTGAGATAGTTATGTCCCTATCCAGTTGCACAATTTGTTATTCAAAGAAACACTTAAAACTAATTCTCTGAACTCCTCTTCCAATATCACTCTTGCCAGTGTGACTGTCCCACATCTTGTGAATATTGATGTTTCCCAAAATTATCACAATGTGTTTGTTAAAAAAATTCCAATGAGTTCCTGATAATGCAGTGATTAGCAATGGAATGCTGTTTGGTGGCTAAAACTGTTCTGCTGCTTGTGTCCTTGGCAGGTAGTAGCCAGAATTTACATTCAGACTGACTCTACTTCATGATCTGAGACCAAATGCTTTCTCTGTAATACCTTTCTTATCCATTACCATTTTGCCTGAGTTTACACAAGGTTGTGATCCATTGAATATTTATGCCTACCTTTGTTCACCCTGTAACCATATCTCTCTGGTGTCTAAATCTCTTTTATCTCTGTGTCACAAATCCATCTGCCTTCATGATAAGATTTCGTCCATTCAAAAGAACACATAATTGACTCTTTCCCACAATTTCCTGTCACAAACCTATTCACTGATGTACAGTTTCAGTGAATCACTGTTCCATCCTGTACCTTTCTGATTGCCTTCAGCCACATCCCCATACTGTTCCGATACTTCACCTTTTCTCTTTGGATTTGGAAAACTCCTTTTACCTGGACGCTGTCCCAGCATTCTTTCTGTCAGTTTAAAGCCCTGTCCATTCTGACATGAATGGCCAGGGCACTGGTCCCAACACGGCTCCAGTGGGCCACCTATCGGATATTTTTTTTATTAATCACGTAGGGGATGTGGGTGTCTCTGGCTGACCAGCCTTTATTGCCTATCCCTAGCTGCCCGTGAGCTGAGTCGCGTGCTTGGCCATTTCAGGGGGCAATTGAGAGGCAAACACTTTGCTGTGGGTATGTCGTACTGATCACGTCAGGATGATCAGATCTCGTTGTCGAAATGAAAGTGGGCGGCATGATGGTTCAGTGATTAGCACTCCTGCCTCACAGCACCAGTGTCTCAGGTTCGATTCCAGCCGTGGGCGACTGTGTGGTGCTTGCACATTCTCCCCGTGTCTACGTGAATTGCCTCTGGATACTCCGGTTTCCTCGTGCAGGCCAGGTAAATTGGCCATGCTAAGTTGCCCATAATGTTCGGTGTATTAGGTCGAGGGTGATGGGTCTGAGTGGGTTACTCATGGGCCGAAAGACCTGTTTTCACACTGTATGGAATCTAATCTAAGGGATTGTGATTTTTGTACATCAGCATTGGTTTCATATTTGTTTATGGATTGTTAATTGTTATTTTTTAAATTATTGATTTTAAATTCCACCATATCTTATGATTCAAACCTGATACCCCTGAACATTAGCTGAGGTTTTGGACAAATGCCCTAACAATAATGTTACTAGGCTATTACTTCACCTGCTCACTGTTTGCTCATCCCTGAGCACTGACACATGAAGCTAAACCGATTCTTCCAACATGCTTGTGTGATCCTGAAGTCTTCCAGCACTCTGCTGACATCACTCAGTCTCTCTCCATGTGGTATCCCTCACTGTGTGGGTCTAATTGCTGCTTCTGTCAGCGTCTCTCACTCTTGCAGCTACTCTCGATCCTGAGCTAACTGAATTCTACACTCCAGAGAGACGCAACAGCACAGGCCAGGGATGGAGTTTGTGATTTTCCAGATATCTGTTTGGGCTCATTTCCATTCTCCTTGTGTAACCCTCACTGCATCAGTCTAATTTCCCATTCTGTCTATTTCTCTGTCTCCCGTAGGTACTCAGGAAGTTGCTGACTCAATAGACTTCCCAACTGTTGTGTGTCTCATTAATCACCTCATTGAAGATGGTTGGTGAGGCAGAGAGACAAAGGGAAGGGAGATCTGGAGCCTTCAAAAAATCCTGCAGTGAGGTAAGATCACCAAACATCGCTAACAAGACATGACAATGATACAGTGCTGGATGGGGAGCCCAGTATAGACACACCCCATGCTCAATCACCACGTCTACTTTAACTTATGTTGCACTGAGACAGCATGGCGAGTTCATAGTTATCAATCCAGTCCTGTGCAGTCTTAGCGAGCATCAGTACAACAGAGGGGAGAGTTGGCCTCCGACAAGAGGTTGTGTATGCTGCCTCAGATCTTTCTGTTCTGTGTTCTCCCTCCAGCATTGTACTAAGAACCACTACTCTGCAACACTATCTGTGGCATGGCTTCTGCACCAGCTTCTTCAGTCATTTTTAACTCCTACAATAGTCCCTGTCCCAGTAACCTCCTCTCTTCCCGATAGTCCCTCCACATATTTGAAATGTACTGCATTCCAGACCACCATCCCCATCGCTGTAGCTTGCTTCAGTGTCTACAACATGCCTTATCTTGGTACACTAATCCTCTTTAGCTGGATACAGAGTGATACAGCACGGAAACAGAACCTGTGGTCCAACTCCTCAATGCTGCCCATGTGACCTAAACTGAATGAGTCTCATTTGCCTGCATTTGGCCCTTATCTCTTCAAACCTTTACCTCTCCATGTACCTCCCCAACTGTCTTTTACATGCTGTAATTGTTCTTGTTTCTCCCATGTGCCTGAGGCAGTCTGTTCCGTCTATGCATCATCGTCTGTGGATAATGTTCCCCCTCCAATCCCTCTTTAAATCCTTGCTCTCTCACCTCCTGTTTATACCCTCTAGTTTTGGACTCACCTACGCTTGGTTATTCACCATTCTTAGGGTCACCCCGTGGCCTCCTCTGCCCAAGGGAAATATTTAGGACAATGTTACAAATATCTCCAACGGATGTAACAAAGTGCTCGCCAATGTCGGCAAATGTGCCAAATTTCACTTTCCCCACCCCGTCCACCTGTGATGTCACTTCCGAGGAACAATGTAACTTGCAACTCCTGGTCTTTCTCTCTCTCTCTATCTGTTCAACAACCCTGGCCAGAGCCCTTCCATTAACTGTGTTAGTCCTCCCTGGTTTGTCTTAACAAAATCCAACACCTGAATTAAACTCCATCTTTCATTCCTTGGTCCACTGGCCCATTTGGTCAAGATCCGCTTTGATAACCGTGTTTACTGCCCACTACACCATTCATTTGATCATCAACAAACTTTCGCACAATCACTCCTATATTTTCAACCAAATCGTTTATGTCAATGATGCACATCAGTGGATCCAGCCCTGATCCTTTCTTCAATAATGGAATAAAACCATATTCTTGTCATAGAGCCATACAGCATGGAAACTGACCCTTCAGTTGATACCCACCATCATCTAAAACTAAACTCTTCCCAGCTGCCTGTTGCTGGCCCATATCACTCCAACCCTTCCCTATTCACCTGTTTATCCAAATATCTTTTAAACGTTGTAATTGTACCCACATCAACCCCTTTCTCAGGAAGTTCATTCCACACTCAAACCACCCTCTGTGTAGCAAATTGGCCCATATCTTTTTGTTGAACATCCCTCTCCTCTAACCTTAAAAATGTGGACCCTCCTCTTCAGACTCCCCCATCCTGAGGAAAAGGCAACTACCATTAAATTGATCTATATACCTCTTTTTTTTTCATAAACCTTCAGAGCATCATCTCAACCTCCAGGCTCCAGTGAAAAAAGACTCAGCCTATCCAGCCATTTTCCAGAACTCAAGCCTTCCATACCCAGCAATATCCTGGTAAATCACTTCTGATCCCCCTGCAGCTGAATGATAGCCTCCCTGTTAACTGGGCGACCAGAACTGGAGAGTGTATTGCAGAACAGTCCTCACAAATGTCTATACAATCTCAACATGACGTCCCAAATCCTACACTCAATGGACTGAGCAATAGTCAGGCACGCAAAGCACTGTCTTATCCATGCTGTGATGCAAACTTCAAGAATTATGGACCTGAACCCGGAGGTCCCTGTGCTCTTAAACACTAAGAGAGGCCCGAACCCTAATTGTATAAGCTCTACCCTTGTTTGTTTTACAAAATGCATTTCCTCGTATTTATTCAGATTGAATTCCATCTCTAGTTTTCCAGCACATTCAATCCCTTCTTCAGGATCCCTTTGTAATCTCAGAAAACATCCTTCACTGTCCATGATGCCACCCTCCAGCCTGCCAGCCCATCACACATGGCTGTCAGTAGTACACATACCTTTACTAGGGGCTCCACAATTTCTTCCCTCGCATCCCACAGTTTCCTCTGATACACTTCATCAGGTTATGGGACCTGCCATAGCTTTGTGTTTTAAAACCTCCAGCACCACCTCTTCTATAACGTGCACAATTTTCAAGTCATAGAGATATACAGCATAGAAACAGACCCTTCGGTCCCCAACTCGTCCAGGCTTACCAGAAGATCTAAATAAAACCATTCCATTTTCCAGCATTTGGCCCATATACGTCTACACCCTTACTATTCAGATGCCCATCCAGATTACTTTTAAATGTTATAATTGTATCAGTCTCCATTACTTTCTCTCTCAGCTCATTCCATACACACATCACCATGTGTGTGAAGAAGCTGTCCCTTATGTCCCTCTGTAAACCATTCACCTCTAACCTTAAACCTATGCCCTCTAGTTTTGGACTCCCTACCTTCTGGGAAAAGGCCTTGAATGCTTACACTATCCATGCCCCTCATGTTTATATAATCCTCTGTAAGGTCATCCCTCAGTCTCCGATTCTCCAGTGACAGTAACCCCAGCTTATTCAGCAACAACCCAGGCAATATCTTGTAAATCTTTTCTGAGTCCTTTCAAGTTTCACAACATCCTTCCTGTAGCAGAGAGACTGGAATTGCAGAGAACTCCAGTTGTTGTCTAATGTGTTACTCTTGTTCCCTGAGTTCCCCAGTCTTTCTCCACAGTAAGTTCTGGAATGAAAAAATTATTTAGGATCTTAGCAAATATCCATCAGTTCCACACATCGATGGCCTCATTGATCTTTAATGGACACTATTTTGTCCTGAGTTAATTATGCACTCTTAATATACTGATACAATCACTTTTGGATTCTCCTTTCCTTCTCTGCTGAGGCTATTTCATTTAGCCTATCTCCAATCCTGTTTTCAACTCAAAGTGTATTCCTTTAGCCCCTGTATATCCTCAGGGTTTCCGTTGATCCAGCTGGCTATACCTGTCATGTGCCCCCTTTTCCATGACAAGCCCCTCAGTATACAGTCAGTGTTTCTGAATGCTGTCAGCATTGACCTGCACACAAACAGGAAAATGCTGTCGATGCTCAATCAGCTTTTCTCACTTTTAAAATATTCTCACTTGCCAAACTTCCCTTTCACTGTAAATCATTCCCTTCCCCAATTACATTTTTTAAATTTCCTGGCTAATACAATCAAGATTGGTCAGTCTTCATTTTATAACTTGCACTTGTGGACCAGGCCTGTCCTTTTCCAAAGCTGTTTTCAATCTACTAGAACTGTGGTCACTTTGCCAAAATGCTTTCCCACTCACACCTCAGTCACTTTCACTACATTAATTCCCAAGTGGACGTCAGGTTTTGCCCCTTTCTCTTTTCAGGCCATTCACATATTGATTGGCAGTTTTCTGGAACACAATTACCAAATTCCTCCCTTGCAAACACTGAACACTGGCAGTCCCAGTCTACATTTGGAAAGTTCAAAAACCCTCCCATAACAGCCTTATTATTATGGTTGATATTTAAGATGTCCCGACATATTTGTTCCTCAGTCTGCCACAGATTATTTGCGGTCAGCAGTCCGATCGTATCAAAGTGAGGACCCATTCTTATTTCTCTGTTCCTCTAACATAGCTTCACTGGGCGATCCCACAGGAATATCCTCTCTAAGTACTGCTGTGATGATTCATGCAATCGAAACCCAGCACCACACGTCCTCCCCTGCCTTCCCTTCGTGTAGCATCTCTACCTTTAAACAATGAACTGTCAGTCCTGCCCCTCCCTCAGCTGTGTTTCTGTAATAACTATAATATCCCAGTCCCATGTTCCAATCCATGTCCTGAGTTCATCTTCCTTAGCTGTCAGGCCCCTTGCATTGAAATAAATGCAGTTTAGTCATCAGTTTCCCACCATTCCCTGCTATTTTCTTGCCTGCCTTGTCTGTTGAAATTGCTGTCTTTAACTTGTGTACCAGCCTCAAACTTCTTACTGGCCTTACATTTATTTAAGGTCCAAAATCCTGCCAGACTGTGTTATATCATCTCAAGCAGCATCTAGCAATTCACCCCACCAGGATATGGGTCCCTCTACCGCTCCCAGTTGAGGTGTCTTTCCCACCCTGTCAACCTGTGCCAACACCTTCAGGAATCTATGGACTTGTCCACCAAGGTCCCTATATTCCTCAGTACTCCACAAGGACCTACCGTTTTTTATGTCTGTTCTTCGCTTATCGTACCTCCCACAGAGTACTACCTCCCTTCAATCAGAACTAAACTCTGCTTAGATTATCATCCGATCGACGTCGGACTACAGACAGAGACCATCCTCCTCACTGTGAACAACACCCTCATCTTTCATGTCAGCTGCAAATGAACTCATGATACCTTCTGCTTTCACATCTGAGTTATTAATGTTCAATGGTTCCTGCAAAGATCCCTGTGGTACATTCACTGGTGAAAGTATTCTATCCACCAATTTTGCATCCAATTTGCCAACTTGCCTTGGAACCCAGTCCTTTTGGACCGGCCTTCCATGTTGGATCTTGTTTAAGGTCTTATTCAAGTCCATGTAAACCACATCATCTGCACAGCCCTTTTCCATATAATTAAGCACCATTTCAAAAAAAACTGAACTGAATTCGTCAGACAGCAGCTTCCTCTGCCAAATCCGTGATGACGAAACCGAGTTGATCCTTACCTTTGCAAGTGTTAATTCATTCTCACAATTGCTTCCAATAATTTCCCTCCCCCTACTGTCAGACTATCTGCTCTGTAATTACCTGGCTTATCCCTGCTGCCCTTCATGAACAGAGGAACCACATTAACGATCTTCCAGTTATTCAGCACTTCACCTGTGGCCAGCAAAGTATTAAATATATCCACCAGGGCCACAACAATCTCTGGGTAATTAGCATGGGGTTAAAGAATGCTGGTCCAGGCAGTGACACCCACATCCCATGAATGAATAAATAAAAATACATATGTCCCTCCCTACCTCTGCAAACCCCTCCAGCTGCAGCAATTCGTACTGGCTTTGTAACACCGTTCAGGCCCTGACCACTCTCTGAAACACTCTCACCACCTCCAGCACCTTCACCTCTCCCTGTTCCTATCGTATCAATAAACCCTGACAATTATTCCCCTTCCCACTGCCCTCGTCCTGCTCGCAGACCCTTTACAATCCCTTTAAAACTTACTCCTAAAACTCTCTCTCACTTCAGGATTTTATGTACTTTGTGGTGATCTCCTCAGCCTCATAATCTAATATGAATCATTTTGTCCTGAGTGAGGGACTGGTGGGGATTTCTTGCTGAGTTTTTATCTGTTTCAGTGGAATGTCCTTTTGTTGAGTGTTTTAAACTGTTCCTTCAAATGATTTCCACTGTTCATTTACAGACACATATTTCAGTCTGTTTAGCCTGTTTACCTTGGTCAGTTCTCCTCTCAAACCCACGTAATTGGCTATTTTTGTTTCTAGTTGTCCGTTCTGTGATTCGCTTTAAAACTTTATATTTCTTTAAAGTGCACTTTATCACAATTTCCCAGAGGATTTCTCCAGGCGACATTACTCATTCACTATGTTTTATCACACAACAGTCGCTCTGAGACAGTTACGTCCCTCGCCAGTTGCACAATGTTTTATTCTAAGAAACACTGAAAAAAATTCTCTGAACTCCTCTTCCAATGTCAATGTTGTCAGTGTGATTGTCCCAGACGTTGGTAATATTGACGTTTCACTAAATGTTCACCATGCCTTTATTAAAAATTCCAATGAATTCCTATTTATTGCAGTGATGAGACATGAAATGCTATTCGGTGGGTGGTCTAAAACTTTTCTGCTGCTTGTGTCCTTGGCAAGTAGTAGCCAGAATTAACATTGAGACTGACTCTACTTCATGATGTGATGCCAAATGCTTTCTCTGTAATGTCTTTCTTACCCATTATTGTTAGCGTCGTCCATTTTGCCTGAATTTGCACAACGTTGTGAACCATTGAATATTTATGTTCCACCTTTTCTTTGCCCTGTAACCACATCTCTCTGTTGTCGACATCTCTTTTATCTCTGTGTCACAAATCCATCTACCTTGTTGCAGAGACTTTGTCCATTAATAAAAAAAACATAACTTACTCGTTCCCACAATTTCCTGTCACAAATGGATTTGCTGATCTAGAGTTTTAGTTAAACTTTGTCCCATCCTGTTCCTTTCTGTTGTCTTCGGTCACATTCCCACGCTGCTCTGATGCTTCACGTTTTCTCTTTGTATTTGGAAAGCTCCTTTAACCTGAAGCCTGTCCCTGCATCCTCTCTGTCAGTTTAAAGACCTGTCCATAAATCTACCAACGTGATTGGCCAGGACATTGTTCCACTGGAACTGTGCTGGGACCAATCTGAATGGATCTTTTTTAAAAATCAGGTATGGGATGTGGGTGTCTCTGGCTTACTCGCCTTTATTGCCCATCCCTTGCTGCCCTTGAGCTAAGCAGCTGGCTCGCCCATTTCACAGGGTAATTGAGAGGCAAACACTTTGCTGTGGGTATGTCATGCAGACCACATGAGCGTGAACTGTTGTCTTTCTCTGAAGGTGAAGTGTTTGGATTTTTATCAATACTTACTTATGGATTGTTAATTCCAATTTTTAAAACATATATTCATTTAAAATTCCACATGGTTAGAAGTTAGATAGAAAAAGGGGGGTGGTCACTTTGTTGGGACTGTATTGTAGACTGTTGTAGACCCAACAGATATCATAGGAGCAGCTGTGTAGAGAGGCTGGAGATTTTAATATCCCCTATATTGACTGGGCCACCTAGAGTATAAAAGACCTGGAAGGAGAGCAATTTTTCAACTGTGTCCAAGGAAGGTTCCTAAATCAATATGCAGAGGGCCCTACTCTACTCAGGCATGTGTAACACTGGACCTCCCCTCAGAAAACAAGGTCGGGCAAGTGACTGAACTGTCATTCAGAGAGCACTTTGGGTCCAGTGCCAGCAACTTTTTTCGTTTTAACATAGTTATGGAAAAAGATCAGCTGGTCCACAGATTGAAGAGGAATACTGGAACAGTGCCAGGTTAGGGGCCATTCTGCAGGATCTGGCAGGCGTCAATGGCGTGAATATAAAATTGCACAATGCCCAGTTATAATCCAACTCGCTTTGGAAGCGCTGGTGATCACTGTAACAGATGAAAGGCTTAAACTAAATTTGCTTGATATTATATTCCATGACACTGCCATCCTGTTGCTATAAATTCTGTGCCTCAACCACCTGATGAAGAAGCAGTGCTCTGAAAGCTAGTGCTTTCAAATAAACTGGTTGGACTGGAACCGAGTGTTGGGTGATTTTTAACTTAGTACATCCCCAGTCTGACACCGGCACCTCCACATTATGATTCTAATCGATTGGGTGAGTCTGTTTGAAGGAAAAGGAACAACTGGCAAATGGGAAGCTTTTCAAAGTGTGATCTCAAGAATCCAGGACCAGTATGCCCCATTGTGGTAAAGGGAAAGGCTAGCAGGGTTAGGAATCCTTGGCTGATGAGGGATAATAAGGCTCTGGTCATGAAATGAAGACTGCATGCATTGGGTTTAAGATTTCCATATCTACATATTCTTAAAGACACGATCAATCTGTGGAGACTCGACAATCCTCTCAGTCCCTGTAATACACCGAATCTGCTGAAGTCATTCCAATGCCTGTGACTCTTTCAATACAGTTCCTACCAGACCCACTATCGATGTGATATCTTTTCATTGCCAGCACCCACCCTGTCAATGAAAGCTCCTCCAGTGTCTCCATCCATCTACTCATTTCCACAATCTTCTCCAGCTCTTACATGTGTAAGCATCACCCTCCCCTACAACCCTTCCCACTCTGACCAAACTGGAGGAAGTTACTAACGCTCCCTAATCTGTGAAACTGTCTCCAACCAAAATTGCTGTCTTTATCACTTGGAGAATCTGTCTGATTCCACACCCCCTTTATCTAAATAACGTGCTGAACCTAAGCCTTCCTGTATCTATAAACATCTTCAGTCACGACTACCCTCCATATGTCTATTTGTTTTTCCAATCTGTACAACCCACTTTATCTCTGTACTCAGCTCCATTCACCTGAAACATTCCTGTCTGTATAAAACACCCCATCCTACCAACATCCTTATCCCTGTCAACGGCTCCATTAGTCCCAACCTCCCCATCTCCATGAACTCCTGTAGGCCCGACATCTCTCCACATTTCTGTCACTTCCTGTGGCTCAGTGCTCCTCCCTCCCTGTGAAAGCACCTCCAGTCCCCACAATTCTTGCAGTCTGGGTCATTTGCTCCAGGTCAGACCATTGCTGTCTCTGTTACCTCATACAACCTTGAGCAACGCCTCCTATTTGTGTCTCTTCATTCAGATCGCATCCTCTCCCGCTTCCCGAAACCTCTTGCTGCCATCATAACCCTTGCTATTGAGAACATGGAATAGCACATTCCAGTACAAGCCCTTCTGCCCACAATATTATGCTGACCTTTTATCCTACTCTGAAGATGAAACGAACCTACATACCTTACATATTACTATCATTGATGTGCCGATCCAAGAGTTGCTTAGATGTCTGTAATGTGTCTGAATCTACTACCATGGCTGCCAATCCATTACACCCACCCACCACACTCTGTGTAAATAACGTACCAGTCCCTTCCATACCGACAGGATATCCAAACCCAATCTCGTCCTACCTGCCAGCACCTGGCCCATATCCCTCTGACAGCTAAGCTAAATCTTCCGCCAACTACCTTAAACGTATGTCCACTGTGCTAGCCATTTTGCCATGGGAAGTAGTCTCTGGTTATCCACTCTATCTATGCCTCTCATTCCCTTGTACACCTCTATCATGTCACCATTCTTCCTCCTTCGCTGTGATCAGGAAAGTCCTAGCTTCCACAACCTACCTTCTATGGACATGCCCTCCAGTCCAGGCAGCATCCTGCTACATCTCCTCTGCACTGTCTTTAAAGCTTCCACATCCTTCCTATAATGAAGCGAACAGAATATTCGAAGTGTGGTCTAACTGGGGTTCTGTAGAGCTGCAGCAAAATCTCACATCTCTTAAATTCAATCCCCCTGCTAATGAAAGCCAACACACCATCCGACTTCTTAACAGCCTGTCAACTTGGGTAGGAACCTGCGGGACACAGGATCCCTTTGTTCCTGCACGCTGCTAAGAATCCTGCCTTTGATCACGTAAAGGTTTTCTGCAGAATCCTCCAATCTAAAACTATCCCTACCTTTGTAAGTTCCTCCGGTCCCGACAATACTCATAAACTGTGAAACCTCCTCAAGTCCATATATTCCTAATGTCTGCAAAATCACCCGATCTTTATGTCCCTCCATATCTCTGTAACCGCCACCATCCTCCAGTGCCCTTCTGGGAACGTTGCAGAGGAAGGAGGAATTGGAGAGTCTGGGCCATGTTACGAGATAGGATGGACTGCAGAACCTGGAGGATGGTACAAATGTCGGAAGGGACGTGGGACTTGCAGAAGGTTAGAGGTTCCGGGATTCATTGAACCTGCAAGATGGGACAAGGGATGGCTTGTGGAACATGGAGGATATTATGATTTGAACCACAGGTAATTTTTGATTGGACCATTCATCCGATCTGACAGTCATAGTGATGTACAGCATAGAAACAGACCCTCCATTCCAACCCGGCCATGCCGACAGGATATTCCAACCCAATCTCGTCCCACCTGCCTGTACCTGGCCTATCTCCCTCCAAACTCTTTCTATTCATATATCCATCAAAATGCTTCTTATATGTTGCAATTGTACCATCTGTAAGATTGGCAGAAATATCCAATCAAAAATTACAGATGGTTCAAATCGTAACATCCTCCAGGTTCCACAACCCATTCATGGGCCAATCCTGCAGATCAGATATCCCAACCCAATGTAGTCCCACCTGTTAGCACCCGGCCCATTTCCCTCTAAACCCTTCCTATTCAGATACCCATCCAGATGCCTTTTAACTGTTGCAATTGTACAACCTTCCACAACTTCCTCTGGCAGCTTATTCCATACATGTACTATCCTCTACGTGGAAAAGTTGCCCCTTAGTTCTCTTATATATCTTTCTATTCTTACCCTAAACCTCGCCCTATAACTCTGGACTCGCATACCCCAGGAAAAAGACTTTGTCTAAATTGCCCGTCGTGTTAGCTGTAGGGGTAAATGTAGGGGAAGGGGTATGGGTGGGTGCGCTTCGGCGGGTCGGTGTGGACTTGTTGGGCCGAAGGGCCTGTTTCCACACTGTAAGTAATCTAATCTAATCTAAGTAATCTAATCTATTTACCCTATCTATGCCCCTCTTGATTTTATAAATCTCGAGAAGGTCACCCTCAGCCCCCGAATCTCCAGGAAAAACCCATCACCTGTTCAAACTCTCCCTATAGCTCATCCCTGGCAACATTCTTGTAAATCTTTTCTGAACCCTATCAAGTTTCACAACATCATTCCGATATGAAGTAGAATAGAGTTGCATGCAGTACTCCAAAAGTGGCCTCACCAGTGTCCTGTACAGCCGCAACATAACCTCCCAACTCCTGTACTCAATACTCTGACCAATAACGGAATGTGTACCAAGCGCCTTTTTCTCTATCCTAACTATCTGTGGCTCTACTGTCAAGGAACTCTTTATTTCATTTGAAAAATTGCATAGACAGGTAGAGTGGCCCGAGGTCTTCTGGGTAATGCTCGGTCAGTCTAAGCTGGTAGGCAGAGCCAGTGAAATATTTGCAGCGCTGTCTGATGAATGGTAGAGAGATAATGCATATGTCAAACAGGCTGTTTTAAGTGCTTATGGATTGCTTATGAAAGGGAAGTCACTACAATTCCCTTCACTGTACCATCGCTATCTGTCAAAGCTCCTTCAGGTCTATATCTTTGGAATTGTTAAAACCTGCTCTCACCATTGCAACTCCCATTATTTCCTAACATTGGTGAGTCTCCAAAAGCTTACCTATCAGGTTAATCTCCTCCACTGCATACAACACTCCTAGCCTGTGTAATCTCTTCACGTCCTTAAGTTCCTATATACCTATGTATTGGTGCGACTGCTTTGTGGCCATTGTATTCTCGTTTATATCTGCAAATGGCTCTGCTCACTGCAGCACATCCTATGCTAATAAGGGAATCTGGTCTCTCATAATGCTCTCTATGACTCTCTCCTACAGTCTCTCCAAGCTTCCCTATCCCTGTCGTATCTTGCAGCATGCACACCACCCTCTCTGACATACCTTCCAGTGCATAAAATCATCTCTCCTTCTAACTTTATCCAGTCTACAACTTCCTCCCTATCCGTGCAACATTCTCCAGTCTATATCATCTTCCATGTGCTTGCAATATTCTCCAGTCCATACCACCCTCCCTTTCCCTGTAATATTCTCCAGTCCATACCATCCTCCCTATCACTGTGATATTCTCCAGATCCCACAACTGTTGTTAAATGTAAGACATCCTGGAATCCTGTGAATGTTTCTACACCCTTATCAACATAGTCCATGTATCGATCCACAACCCTATACACATCCCTATCTCTGAAGTCTAATCAAAGACAGTTTATCTCTCTAACTTCTTCCAAACAATACAAACTTTTCTCCTGCGTACATTCTGTAGCAACTGTAACTATGTTTAACCCTGCAACCTTGTTGCGCCCCCAAACATCTCTCCCAATCTGTGACCTCTAACCATCCCTCAAAGGCCCTCTATCGGTGACACGCACCATGCATTTGCAACAAGGCAGATGGAATGACAGCATTAACTGAAGAGAACAGATATGATCGAACAGTTATTGTGGAGGTGTGGCTGCAGCATGACCATAACAGCAACGTGATTATTGAGGGGTTGTAGGGATTTAGGCAGGATCAGCAAAAAAATCAAACAAGGTCCCGTTTTTTTTGGGAACAAAGGATGCAGTCAGTGCATTAGTGACACAGCCAATTTAATCTGGGAATTAAAATATAGAGTCATTTTGAATGGACAGCTTCCAAATAGCAAGGGGGATCTGGAAGATCAAAAAGACAATCCATGCTCGTTGTTAAGTTGGATACAACATTTTCTTGGTGATAGTAGACAGAGGCATGTCCAGTGGTCAATTTCTGATTGGACGTCTGTGGCCAATGCTGTTTCTTAAGGATCAGTGCTGCGATGTCTGTCTGTGTGTAATTTATATCTGTGATTCAGATGAAAAGGTCAGCAGTTTGAGTGGTAATTTTGCAGACGACATTTAAAAAGGCATGTAATGATCAGGAATAGTTAGGGGAATTGTGGATAGTGAGGAAGAGTGTTCAAGGTTGCAGCAGTGTGCAGATCAGCTGGAACGCTGTGCAGAGAAATCGCAAATCGAATTTCATCGGGACAAGTGTGAAGTGATGCATTTATGAATTCAAATGGAAGAGAGAAGTGCACTAATTGACTAATTGGAAACATTGATAAACTGATGATCTTGGATGCAGATCTGTAACTCCCTCAAAATAACAACACAGTAGGATGTGGTGGTAAAGGAGGAGTATGGTAGGTTTCCCTTCATTGGTCACAGTATTGAGCACAGACGTTTGCATGTCATGTTGTGACTGAATGAAACTTCAGTCGGCTATGTTTGGAAGGTTGCGTGTCATTCTCGTTGACACACTCCAGGAAGGATGTGGAGGCTTTGGGGAGCGTGCAACAGAGTGTTGGCAGAATATTGCCTGGATGAGAATGTGTTTACTGTAAGGAGGTTGGACGCAGTTGAATTCTTTTGCGAGAGTATCGGAGACTGGTACAGGTAAATAGCATTCAGTGAGGCGTAAATAGTGTGGATGTTTGGAATCCTTCTTCCAATGTAGAAATAACAAATACTAATGCTCCTCGGTTTAAGTTGAGAGTGAGAGTTTTAAGTGAGATGAATGAGTCGAGTTGTCTTTACTGAGAGGGTGGAAGCTGCTCAGGAGGTGGGAGAGGTGGCAATGAGAGCAAAGTTTTGAAGTGGCCTTTAGACAGAAACATGAACAGGCAGAGAATAGAGGGATATCGCCCATGTGCAGGCAGATGGGATTAGTTTAGAAAAGCATCATGGTCAGCACAGCCATGGTGGGCTGAAGGGCCTACTAGTATGCTGTACTGTTCTCTTTTCTAACTTCGCGGCATCTACCCTATCAAAGCCCCTCAGAATCCAGGATGTTTCATTCAATTTCTTTCCCATTCTTCAAAATCCCAATAGGTTCAAGGGCAATCTGCTCTACCTCTTTTCATTGGAAAATCCCACCATCTCCAGAATCAGCCGAGTGAACCTTCCCTGGCCTGCCTCCAATTCAAGAGTGTCTTAACTGAGGGCACTCATACTGTTCAATATAATCTAGGTTGGACTGACTTGTACCTTGCATCGTTTTAGCAAGCCCTCCCTAATTTTAGACTCCTTTCCCTTTGCCTTCTCGATTACCTGCTGATCCTGTAAGCTACCTGTTTCAGATTGATTCACAAGGATTCCCAAAATCCTTTGTGAAGTCAGTCTGAAACAAACGGTGTTAGCCTGACAGTAAGTCGGGAATGTGCTGGAATGTGTTTTAAAGGATATGACGGTAAATGATAACTGGATGTTTAGAAAAAATGGAAGATGTATGATTTTATAAAAGAGGAATATTTTTAAATCTGTTGGATTCTATATTTTGGTGTGACTATAAATAGATAAGGTTGGGGGAGGCTAGTTGCGGTAGAGGGATATTTAAAATTTCAGAAGCATTTTGACAAGTTTCAACAGGGGCTAAAACTTAGCTCGTGAGAGAAAAGGGCCCCTGAAAGGTCAATGAGGCTGTCTGTGTGGAATCACTGCTGATGGGTGAGATACTGAATAAATATTTTGTGTTAGGATTTACTGTGGTGAAAGAAATGGAAGCTCGGGAACTTGGGAAAATACATAGGGATGTCTTGAAAAGAGTGCACATTGGAGAACAGGAGGTGCTGGATGTCTTAAAATGGAAAAAGTTAGATAAAACCTTGGGACATGGTCAGATGTATCCCAGCGCCTTGTGAGAAGCGGGGGAGGAAATTACAGGGCCCCTTCCAGAGATATTTGTATCATGGACAGCTACTTCGGACCAGTGAGACTGATGGCAGGGTGGAAAGTTGTTGGAGGAGATTCTGAGAGAAACTATCATCGTGCATTTGGAAAGGTAAGGACAGATTAATGATCGTCAGCATGGCTGAGTACACGGGAAATCATGCCTCAAATCTGAGTGTGGAGGTCGACAAGTGAGAGATCAAAGCATAGCAGTACACGATGTCCACATGAACTTTAGCAAGGCCTTTGACAAGGTTCTGCATGGCAGACTGGTTAGTAAGTTTAGATCAGACATAACCAGGGAGCGCTCACTAACTAGATACAAAACAGGATTGACGGTAGGAGACAGAACATGCTCATAGAGGGTTTCTGCTCAAACTGCAGGCCTGTGACCAACGGTGTGCTATAGGGTTCGGTGCTGGGTCACTGTTGTGCATCATTTATATAAACAGTTTGGATGATAATACAGGAGTCATGGTTAGCAAGTTTGCGTGTGAGACTGAAATTGGTGATAAAGTGGACAGTGAAGAGGATTATCGAAGAGTACAATGGGATCAACAGTACTGCTAGGCCAGTGAGGTTAGGAATAACAGGTGGAGAAATGCAAGATGTTGTATTGTGCTAAAGCAGACCAGGCTGGACTTGTATAATTAATGTTCGGGCCCTGGGTACCATTGTCAATCAGTGACCCAGGGACACAGGTACACAGTTTTTTTGAAAATAGCGTCACGGGTAGACAGGCTGGTGAAACAGGCGTTTGGCATGGTTACCCTTCATTGGGCAGAGCATTGAGAGTAGAAGTTGGGATGTCATGGTGTATCTGTACAGGACATTAGTGAGGCCTCTGTATGAGCATTTTTGATTATCTGGAAAAAATCAACTTGTTCACTTATGTCCTTTAGGGATGGACATCTAACATTCTTACCTGGTCTGGCTCACATGTGACTCCAGTCCCACAGCAATATGGCTGAGTCTGAGCTGCCTCTGGGCAATTAGCAGGAGGGCAATATATGCTGGTCCAACCGGTGACATCCTGAGGCCGTGAATGAATCAATGAAAAATACAGATGTCTATCCCTCCCTTTGCAAAGAGCTGTAGCTGCAGCAATCCGTACTAGCTTTGTAATGTTGTTCATGCCTTTGCCCCTCTCTGTAACACTCTCACCACCTCCAGCACCTTCAATTCTCCCTGTTCCGCTACTCTGATTAAACGCTGACAATGTTTCCTCTTCCTACTGCACTCCTCCACATTTCTAAATGTTGGTTACGTCAGAATTGATCGGTTCTTTTTCATCTCTTAATCAAATCGGCCAAGACCCGTCTGAAGTGGGGAAGGAGCATTGGGAAGGTGTCGAGCACCTCGAGACTTTCTGTGGGGAAAACGGGAATCCAGGAGAAAACAGCACAAGGAGCGCGCTGTCATATCAACACCCCACCCACCCCCTTTCCATGTCCACCTTCTGCCTCAAGTGTAACAGAGTCTGTGGAAGGCCATATCAGTCTCTCCAGCCAACTCCAGACTCCCCCACCCCCACTGAGAGTGGGAGAGAGTCAACTTTATCTGTGAGCCACGGCCAAAGAGATGATGAGATAGGAAGGTTGAATCCCCTCACAATTATCCCAGTGTCTTTGTTATAAATTCAATCAATTCCCTGTTAATACAGTGTCTAATAATGTGCTATCACTCAGTATGTCTCCATCTGGTGTTCTCTCGCTGAGTCAGTCTATTTACTGCCTCTGTCAGCATTTCTCCCTCTTAGAGATGGTCTGAGATCCTGAGTCAACAGAATTGTCCATTCCAGAGAGATGCAGCAGCACAGGCAAGGGAAGGAGACTGGGATTATCGAGATCTCTGCTGGGCTCAGCGCCAGTCTGCGTGTGTTATCCTCATTGCATCAGTCTAATTTCCCATTCTGTCTATTTCTGTCTCATGCAGGTCATCAAGATGTTCCTAACTCCTGTCTCATCCATCACCTCATTGTAACAGGTTGGTCAGCCAGAGCGAGATGGAGAGGGAGATCTGGAGCCTTCAGTAATTCCTGCAGCCGGTAAGATCACTCACAGTAAACAGCACAGGGTGGAGGTAGTAGACTTCTATATTCATACCTGGAAGACCGGACATAGATACAGAGCTGGGCAAGGAACAGCAACATTCTAGGTTTCATTCCCACCATCTTGTGAGGGTCCTGCTTTCACCTCTTCTGTACTGGTCCTCAATGCGACAGCACAGGGGATCGCAGGCATCAATGCTGGCCAATGCTGTTTTAGTGATCTCTGAAATATTCTCCAGTCCCGATAATCCTACCTCTGTCTGGAATCTCCTCTAGTCCACACCATTCTCTGTGTCTCTGTCTCTGTCTCTGTTAGGTTCTCCAGTCCCTAACACCCTAATCCCTAACCTTCTCCAGTAGATACTAAATTCCTTCATCCCTGTAAACCCTGACAGCCCTGTCTATCCCTGTAAGCTCCTCCCACCAATACCACCCTCCATGTCAATGTTTTTGTCTTTAATCTCTCCATCCGTCCCTATCTATGTAATCTTCTCCAGCTCCTACAACCCTTCCTTAGCTGTGAAAAATTTGTAACCTCCTTATCCTTCTCCAATTCTTTGATCGTTATCTTGTTAAATTTCACCCTCATTCCCGATACCATACCACTCGCGACCAGAGGAACCTCTTTCAGTTTGTGCAACCCTCCCCATCTGTGTAACTGTCTCCATCCCAGCAACCTGGCATTCTCCATTGCCTTCCGATCTTTGTCACCTTCAGAACCGAGAAGCCTTCTTATAACTGTAAACGTCTTCAGTCACTACAATCTTCCATATGTCTGTTAGTAGTCACAATACACTTCTCCCGGACTCACTCCCCGTCTGTGCCTCTGAGACTGCCTGCCTCTCCCTACATCCATCCCTATCCCTATCTCCAGAATCTAATCCAGCTACATTATCTCTATAAATTTCTCCAATTCCAAAACCCTTTGTCCCACTGACATTCTTCACCAGATGTAACTCTATTTAACTCTAACATCCTTCAGCCCCTGTAAGCCTCCCTATCTCTGTAACCTCTATCCATCTGTTCAACCCCCCACTACTGAGGAATGTCTCCATGTATTCGCCATAAGGAAGATGGAATGACAGTGAACAGATATGATGGAACTGTCATTCCGGAGATGTTGCTGCAGAATGACCATCGCTGGGAAGTGAATACTGAAGGGTTGTTGGGATAGAGTCATAGAGCAGAGAGATGTGCAGCATGGAAACCCACCCTTCTGTCCAACCCATCCAAGCTGAGCAGATATCCCAACCCAATCTAGTCCCAATGATCAGACTTAAAAAAAAGCCAACAACTTGTGAAGGAAGATTGTGGTTAATGTATTAATGAGACAGTCATGTGGATCTGAATATCAAAAGTGTAGCTGAGAATAAGCAAACAGCAGCAACTTTTAGCAGGAATTCTTTTGTAAGCACCAGACAGTGATGGGAATGTCAATATGGTTACAGTCAGGACACTGAATGTACTTATGGCACGGCAGTACAGTAACTGTGTGTGACAGTGGTCTCCATGCCAACTGATAGAGCACTGACTATCAGTGCTGTGATGGATAGAATCCTGGATTGTCTGTGAGACGGTTTTCTATTACATCATATCATATATGTAGATCAAATGCTGTGTACTAATAAAAATCCAATAATCCCATTATAAAGGAGTTTGTGAGCAGAGACCCATAATATTATGCAGGATATATTGAGTTTGTGCTCAGAGCATGATATGTAGGAGGGGAATGAGGCCATTTGGCCCATTGAGTATTCTCTGTCCTTCAATCAGATCATGGCTGATCTGATACTGTTCAACTCTGCTTTCCTCCCTTTTCCACAAAACCCTTGCTTCGCTGATTCATTAAAATCCGCAGGAGGTTACAGAACAGTTGGAGAGATAGACAGAAATGGCAAATTGAGTTTAATCTGGACAAGTGTGAGATGATGTCAAATTCAATAAGAACGTTTGAATACTGAGGGATATTGATATACAGAAGGATCTTGGTGCAGGTCAGTAACTCCCAGAAAATGGCAACATAAGAGTTTCAGATGGGAAAGAAACCAAATGGAGTACTAGTCTTCATCAGTCACAATGTTGAGCATAGTGGTTTGCATCTGATGCTGTGATTCTATAAAACGTTTGTTTGGCCACATTTGGAGTACTATGTGCAGGTCTCATCTCCACATAATAGGGAGGATGGGGAGGCTTTGGAGAGGGTGCAAAAGGGGTTTACCAGCATGTTGCCTGTGTTAGGGTTTTTAAGGTTGTGTTAGGTGTAAGAAGAAATTAAACAAAGTTGGATTGTTTTGTGGGAGTATCAGAGGCTGACAGGTGACCAGGTACAGGAATATAATATTTGGAACAGGGATAAATAATGTAGATAGTCAGAATCTCTTTTCCAATGTGTATGTTTCAAATACTGGAGTGCATATGTTTAAGGTGAGAAAGAGGAAGTTTAAACGAGATGCGTGGAGCAAGTTTTTTTTAACGTAGAGTGGATGTTACTGACTGAGGTCGTAGAAGCAGAAATGTGAGGAAAATTTTGAAGTGGGATTTAGACAGAAACATGAACAGGCAGAGAACAGAGGAATATGGACCATGTGCAGGCAGATGGTATGAGTTAGAAGAGTATCTTGGACAGCATAGATGTGGTGGGCCGAAGGGCCTGTTGCTGTGCTCTACTGTTCTATTTTCTAACTTTCCAGCATCTGCCCAATCAGAGCCCCTCAGAATCTTGGATGTTCCATTCCATTTCTTTATCATTATCTAAACTTCAATGGATTCAACATCCATGTCCTCCACCTCTTCTCATTAGAAAATCCCTGCATTTCCAGGATCAGCCGAGTGAACCTTCTCTGGACTGCCTGCAATACAACAATATCTTTCCTGCGGGCACTCACACTGTTCATAATATTCGAGGTGTGGTCTGACTTGTACCTTGCATAGTTTTAGCTAGAACTGCCTATTTGTAGACTCCATTACCTCTGTAATAAATGTCAGTATTTGATTTGCCTTCTCTATTACCTGCTGACACTGTGAGCTACCTTTTTCAGATTGGTAAAGAAGAACTCCCACAACCCGTTCTGCTGTCAGTCTGAAACCAAATAGTGTTAGCCTGACAGTACGTTGGGAACAGACTGAAATTGTTAGAAAGGGTACGTCAATATACAATAACAGGCCACTTAGAAAGCCAGTTGATTAAAAGAGAATTTGTTTTTGAGCCTGTTGAATTTAATTTGTTGGTGTGAATATAAGTGGCAGAATTGTAATGGCGTAGGAGGGTGTGGTAGTATGGGGGATATGGTGTATTTCAATTATCAAAAGCCTTTATGCAAGTTTCAATAAGGGCTAAAGAGTAACTTGGTAGAGAATAGGGCTCCTTAAAGATCAATAAGGTCACCCATGTGTGGCACCAGAGGAGATGGGTGAGATATTAGACAAAATAATCTTGTCAGTATTTACTGTGGCGAAAGACATGGAAGCTTCCAACTTGGGGAAATAAATAGCGATGTGTTGGAAAGAATCCTCACCAGAGAAGAGAAAGTGCTGAAATCTTAAAACAAATAAAGGTAGATCAATCCTCAGTAGTTCATTGGGTCGATCGTAGAATATTAATGGAAGCTCGGGAAGAGATTTCAGTGTCTCTCACAGAGATATTTATATTATCAACAGACACAGTGAGGTATCGAAAGACTGGAGGGCGGATAATGCTGTTCCATCACTTAAGGATTGCAGGGAAAAGCCAGGAAATTACAGCCCAGTGAGCCCAGTGATGGGGAAGTTGTTGGAGGAGATTCTGAGAGAAAGGAGCTCCTTACATTTACAAAGGCAAGGGCTAATTCAAGATGGTCAGCATGGCTTTCTGAGTGGGAAACCACGCTGCACAAACCGGATTGACACTTCGAGGAAGTGGACAAAGATAGGTGAAGGCAGAGCAGTCAAAGTTGTCCACATGGACTTTAGCATCTCGTCAAGAGGAAGGAGGAAGCTTACTTAAGGTCGAGGAAGCAAGGACCAGACAGGGCTCCAGAGAGTTGCATTGGGTGGCACGATGTCTCTGTGGTTAGCACTGCAACCTCATAACACCACGGACTCCATTTCGATTCCAGCCTCAGGCGACTGTCTGTGGGGAGTTTGCACATTCTTCCCATGTCTGCGTGGTTTTCCTCCAGGTGCTCTGGTTTCCCACCCCCCCCCCCCCCCCCAGCCCAAAGATGTGCAGATTATGTGTATCAGCCATGCTAAATTAATCATAGTGTTCACGGATATGTAGGTGTGGCACATTAGTCAGGGCAAATGGAGAGTAATAAGGTGGGGAATGGGGCTGGGTTGGATACTGTTTGGAAGGTTGGTATGGAGTTGTTGGGACAAATGGCCCATTTCCACACAGGAGGGATTATCTGAAGGTTCCAGGAAGGAACCGTGGAATGGACTTAGGGCAACTAGAAGGGGACGTGAAAAATCATTGTTGGGAAGGATGAAGGAAAACCGTAAGGTATTCTCCACTTATGGGAGCAACAAGAGCATGTCCAGAGTGAGGATAGGGCCGGTCAGGGATAGTGGAAAGAACTTGTGCCTGGAGTCACAGGAGGTACGCAAGGTCCTTAATGAATACTATGCCTCAGTATTCACTGCTGAGAGGGACCTTTTCATTTGTTAGGACAGTGTGAAACAGGCTGATGGACGTGAACAGGTGGATGTTATGAAGGAGGATGTGCTGAGAATTTTGTTACTATACAAAGCGAGGGAATGGATTCCTGCACACCCGGGTGATGACATTTGCACCCTCACTGTCCACTGGAGTCGGACCAGATGATTGTAGGCAGGAAAATATTATTCCCTTGTTCAGGAAAGGGAATAGGGATAATCCTGGGAATTGTACACCAGCCAGTCTTATGTCTGTGGTGTGCAGATTATTGGAGAGGACTCTGAGAGACTGGATTTATTATTCCTTGGGAAACCATAGCTTGATCAGAGATAGTCAGCATGGTTTTGTCAGGGGCAGGTCATGCCTTACAAGTCTTATTGAATCTTTTGATAATGTAACGAAACACCTTTATGGCTCATTCAGAAAGGATGGAGGCATGGGATACAGGGAAACCTGTCTGTCTGGATACAGGATTACTGGCCCACAGAAGACAGAGGGCAATGATAGATAGAAACCATTCGTCCTGGAGCTCAGTGACCAGTGGTTTTCTGCAGGGAGTGGTTCCAGGATCTCTGCTCTTTGTGATTTTATGAATAAGTTGGATGTGTGAGTGGAAGAGTTGGTTAGTAAGTTTCCCAATGACACAAAGGTTGGTGGAGTGGTGGATAGTGTGGGGGGCTGTTGAAGGTTGCAACGGGACATTGACAAGACGCTGAGAAGTAGCAGATAGAGTTCAATATGGAAAAGTGTGAGGTCATTTATTTTAGAAGATTGAATTTGAATGCAGAATTCCTGGTTAATGGTAGGATCCTTGGCAGTGTGGAGGAACAGATCCATAGATCCCTCAAAGTTGCCACCCAAGCTGATCGGCTTGTTAAAGAGGAATATATTGTGTGGGATTTCATTAGTTTGGGGATTGAGTTTTAAAGCCGTGAGGTTATGTTGCAGCTCTATAGAGCTCTGGTTCGACCCCAGTTGGAATATTATGTTCGGTTCTGGTCCCTTCATTACATGAAGGATGTGAACGTTTGAGAGAGGATAAAGAGGAGATTTACCAAGATGCTGCCTGTACTGGAGGCCATGTCTTTTGAAGAAATGTTGAGGGAGCTAAGGCTTTTCTCATTGGAGTGAAGAAGGACGAGGGGTGACTTGGCAGAGGTGAATTAGGTGATGAAAGTCATAGATAGAGTGAATAGAGAGAGATTTTGTTTACCCTGACATAAATAGCTATTACAAGGGGTTATAATTTTCTGGTGATTAGCAGATGGTTAAGGGGAGATCTCAGAGGTAGGTTCGTTAGATATAGAGTGTATGTGGAATGCAATGCCAGCTGTGGCAGTAAAATTCGATGTATTAGGGACATTTAATGTAATTCTGGATAGGCACATGGATGATAATAAAATGAAGGGAATGGAAGTTAGAGTCGTAGAGATGTACAGCATGGAAACAGGCACTTCAGTCCAACCCGTCCATGCCGACCAGATATTCCAACCCAATCTTGTCCCACCTGCCAGCACCTGGTCCATATCCCTCCAAACCTTTCATATTCATATACCCATCCAAATACCTCTTAAATGTTGCAATTGTACCAGCCTGCACCACTTCTTCTGGCAGCTCATTCATTACACGTACCACCCTATGTGTGAAAAAGTTGCCCCTTAGTTCTCTTTTATATCTTTCCCCTCTTATCCTAAACCTATGGACTTCCCAACCCCAGGGAAAATACTTTGACTATTTACCCTATCCATGCCCTTCATAATTTGGTAAACGTCTATAAGGTCACCCCTCAGCCTCCGACACTCCAATGAAAAAAGTCCCAGCCAGTTCAGCCTCTCCCTATAGCTCAAATCCTCCAACCCTGGCAACATCCTTGTAAATCTTTTCTGAACGCTTTCAAATTTCCCAACATTTTTCCCATAGTAAGGAGACCAGAAGTGCACGCAATATTACAACAGTGGCCTAACCAATGTGCTGTACAGTCGCAACATGACCTCCCAACGCCTGTACTCAATACTCTGACCAATAAAGGGAAGCATACCAAACGCCTTCTTCCCTATCCTATCTACCTGCGACTCCACTTTCAAGCTGCTATGAAACTGAATCCCAAGGTCTTTTGGTTCAGCAACACTCCCTAGGAACTTACCATTATGTGTGTAAGTCCTGCAAAGATTTGCTATCACAAAATGCAGCTCCTCGCATTTATCTGAATTCAACTCTATCTGCTACTTTTTTTTTATCTTACAGTCGGATAAAAGATTGGCATATCATCATGGCCGAAGGGTCTTGTTCTGTACTGTTCTGTGTTCTACGTGTCGTATGGTAAACTGGGTAATAAGCTCAGATCAGTGTAAAAGGATATGGCGTTCAGGAGGAGCTAGTCAACTGGACAGAAAATTGGGCTTGATGGTAGGAGACTGAGGGTGGTGGGAGACATATTGTTTTTCTGACTGGAGGCATGTGACCAGCAGTGGAGTGGGCACACTGTTGTTTGTCATTTGGATAAATGTTTTGGATGGGAATATTGTTAAATAAGTTAAATAAGTTGTTTGGGTGACACTGAAATTGGTGGTAAACTGGACAGAGATGAAGGTTATCTGTGACACAACAGGATGTACAGTACTGCTGGGATAATGGGCTGAAGAAAAGCAGATGTAGTTTAATTAGATAAATGTGAAGTGTGCCATTTTGCTGAAACAAACCAGGTTGGGAATTGTACAGTTAATATTAGAGCCCTGGGTCGAGTTGTCAATCAGTGACCCAGGTACACAGTTCTTTAAAAGTGGTGTCACAGATAGACAGGCTAGTGAAGAAGGCGTTTGGGATGGTTTCCTTCACTGGGCAGAGCATTGACAGTAGGAGTTGGGACGTCATGTTGTATCAGTACAAGACATTGGTCAGGCCACCATAAAAGCATTGTTGATCAGTGGGAAGAACTCATCTGGTTCACTGACCTCCTTTTGTGTAGAACATCTGACATTCTAACTTGGCCTGGCTGACATGTGACTCCATACCCACGACAATATGGCTGACTCTGAGCTGTCCTCTGTGTAATTAGCAGTGACACCCACATCCCATGAATGAATAAATAAAAATACATATGTCCCTCCCTATCTCTGCAAACCCCGCCCTGCAGCAATTCAGACTGGCTTTGTAACACCGTTCAGGCCCTGACCACTCTCTGTAACACTCTCACCACCTCCAGCACCTTCAACCCTCCCTGTTCCTTTTGTGACATTAAACCCTTACACTGATTCCTCTTCCCACTGCCCAACTCCTGCGAGCAGACCCTTTGCAATCCCTTTAAAACTTAGTCCTAGAACATTCTCTCACTTCAGGATTTTAAGTACTTTTTGGTGATCTTCTAAGCCTCATAATCTAATATGATCCATTTTGTCCTGAATGAGGGGCCGGTGGCAATATTTTGCTGAGATTTTGTCTGTTTCAATGGAATGTTCTTTTGTTGAGTGATTTACACTTCCTTCAAACTGTTCTTATACAGGCACATATTTCAGTCTGTTTCGCGTCTTTGCCATGGTCAGTTCTCATCGCAAACCCATGTAATTGGCTGTTTTTGTTTCTAGTTGTAGCTTATCCTTTCTGTGGTTCACTTTAAAACTTTATATTTCTTTAAACTTCACTTTATCACAATTTCTCTGAGGATCTCTCTCGGTGACATTACTCATTCAATAAATTCGATCACACAACGTTCGCTCTGACATAGTTATGTCCATAGCCTGTTGCACAATTTGTTATTCAAAAAAAAAACACCGAAAACAAATTTTCTGAACTCCTCTTCCAATATCACTGTTGTCAGTGTGACTGTCCCAGATTATGTGAATATTGAAGTTTCCCAAAATTATCACAATGCCTTTGTTTAAAAAATTCCAATGAGTTCCTGTTTCATGCAGTGATAAGCAATGGAAGTTAGTTCGGTGGCTAAAACTGATCGGCTGCTTGTGTCCTTGGCAAGTCGTAGCCAGAATTTACATTCAGACTGACTCGACTTCATGATCTGTGGTCAAATGATTTCTCTGTAATGCCTTTCTGCTCCATTATTGTTAGAGTTACTCATTTTGCCTGAGTTTGCACAAGGTGGTGATCCATTGAATATATATGCCCACGTTTTGTTCGCCATGTACGCATGTCTCTCTGGTGTCTAAATCTCTTTTATCTCTGTGTCACAAATCAATCTACCTTGTTGAAGAGACATTATCCCATTTTAAAAAAAAACGTAATTTACTCTATCCTACATTTTCCTGTCACAGACCTATTCCCTGATGTACATTCCCTGATGTAGTTAAACTCTGTCCCATCCTGTTCCTTTCTGCTTGTCTTCAGTCACATTCCCAGCTGCTCCCATACTTCACCTTTTCTCTTTGCATTTGGAAAGCTCATTTCACCTGAACCCTGTCCCAGCATTCTCTTTGTCAGTTTAAAGCCCTGTCCCATAAACCTACCGACATGATTGGCCAGGACACTGGTTCCAGTACAGTTCCAGTGGGACCTTCCTAATGGATTATTTTTTTAAATCAGGTATGGGATGTGGGTGCCTTTGGCTGACCAGCCTTTCTTGCCCAGCCCTAGCTGCCTTCGAGCTAAGTAACTTGCTTGGCCATTTCCGAGGGTAATTGAGAGGCAAACACTTTGCTGTGAGTATGTCGTGTAGACCACGTGAGGATGAGCAGATATCCTTATGTAAAGGACAAGTATTTGGTTTTTTTTGTACATCAGCAATGGTTTCATATTTATTGATGGATTGTTAATTACTATTTTTAAAATATTAATTTTAAACTCCACCATTTCTGATGTGGGATTCAAACCCTCTTCCCCTGAACATTAGCTGAGGCTTTGGACACATGCTCTCGCAATAATAACACTCGGCCAACACTTCGCCTGCTCACTGGTTGATCATCTTTGAGCACTTACACATGAAGCTAAACCCATTCTTCCAACATGACTGTGTGATCCTGAAGTCTTGCATCACTCTGGTGATATCACTCAGTCTCTCTCCATGCGGTATCCCTCACTGTGTGGGTCTAAATGCTGTCTCTGTCAGCGCCTCCCGCTCTTCCAGTTGCTCCAGACCCTGAGCCAACAGAATTCTCCAGGGATGGAGTGGGATTTTCCAGATATCTGTGGGGCTCATTTCCATTCTCCATGTGTAACCCTCACTGCAGCAGTCAAATTTTCTATTCTGTCTATTTGTGTGTCTCCTGTAGGTATTTAGGAAGTTCCTGACTCAATAGACCTTCCAATTGCTGGGGGTCTCGTCCATCACCTCATTGAAGATGTTTGGTCAGCCAGAGAAACAAAGGGCAGGGAGATGTGGAGTCTTCAATAAATCCTGCCGTGAGGTAAGATCACTCACAATGCACAGAGCAGGGAGCAATGAGAGGGCTCCAAACTTTGCTAACAGGACATGACATAGATACAGTGCTGTAGGGGGAGCACAGTACAGTACAGATACACCCCAGACTCAATCACCACCTCTACTTTAATTTACGTTGCACTGAGTCAGTATGGGGAGTTCATAGTTATCAATCCAGGCCTGTGCTTTCTTAGTGAGCATCAGGACAACAGATGGGGAAGCAGGCCTCCGACGAGAGGTTGGGAATGCTGCCTGGGATCTTTCTGTTCTGTGTTCTCCCTCCATCACTGTGGTAATACTCACTACTCTGCAACTTTGTGCCTATGGCATGGCTTGTGCACCAGTGTCCTCAATAATTTTTAATTCCTATAATAGTTCCTGTCCCTGTAACTACCACCCTTTCCGATAGTCCTCCACATATTTGAAATGTACTGCATTCCAGACTACCATCTTTTTCGTTGTAAATTGCTTCAGTGTCTACAACATGTTTTATTTCGGTAATGTAATCCTCTTTAACTGGATACAGAGTGTTACAGCATAGAAACAGAACCTGTGGTAAAACTCATCAATGCTCTCCATGTTTCCTATAATGAATGAGTCTCATTTGCCTGTGTTCGGCCCTTAGCTCTTCAAACATTCTCCCCTCCATGTACTTGCCCAAATGTCTTTTCCATGTTGTAATTGTTCTTGTTTCTCCCATGTTCCCCTGGCAGTCTGTGCACCATCCTCTGTGGATAATGTTGCCCCTCAGCTCCCTCTTTAAATCTTTGCTCTCCCATGTCCCATTTGTACTCTCGAGTTTTGGAATCCCTTACTCTTGGGTATTCACCATTCTTAGGCCCAATCCTTGTGGCACTCCACTGGTTACAGACCTCCAGTCTGATAAGCAAACCTCTACCACAACCCTCTGTCTTCTACCTTTGAGCCAGTTCTGTCTCCAAATAGCTAGTTATCCCTGTATTCCGTGAGATCGAATCTTGCTATCAGTCTCCCATGGGGAACCTTGTCGAACGCCTTACTAAAGTCCATATAGTTCACATCTACCGCTCAGCCCTCTTCAATCTTCTATGATACTTCAAAACACTCAATCAAGATTGTGAGACATGATCTCCCACGCACAAATCTCTATCTCTAATCAGTCCTTGCTTTTCCAAATACATGTACATCCTGTCCCTCAGGGTTCCCTCCAACAACTTGCACACTACTGACGTCAGGCTCACTGCTTTATAATTCCCTGGCTTGTCCTTACCACACTTCTTAAACAGAGGCACCACGTTAGCTGACCTCCAGTCTTCTGGCACCTCACCTGTGACTATCGATGATACAAATATCTCAACAAAAGGCCCAGTAATCACTTCTCTAGCTTCCCACAGAGCTCTCGGGTACACCTGATCAGGTCGTGGGAATTTATCCACCTTTATGCATTTCATGACATCCAGCACTTGCTCCTTTGTAAAACGGACATTTTGCAAGGTGTCACCATCTATTTCCCTATATTCTATATCTTCGATATCCTTTTCCCCAGTAAACACTGATGCAAAATATTCATTTTGTATCTCTGCCTTTTAAACGTTGTAATTGTAACCACGTCCACCCTTCCTCAGGAAGTTCATTCCTCAATCAAAGCACCCTCTGTGTAACAATTTGCCCCCATATCTTTTTTTTTGAACATCTCTCTCTTCTAACATTAAAAATGTGGTCCCTCCTCTTGAGACTCCCCCATCCTATGGAAAAGGCAACTACCATTAAATCGATCTATATTTCATTTTTTAAAATAAACTTTTATAACATCACATCTCAAACTCCAGGCTCCAGTGAAACAAAAACTCAGCCTATCCAGCCATTTTTCAGAACTCAAGCCTTTCATATCCAACAATGTCCTGGTAAATCGCTGCTGAACACCCTGCAGCTTAATAATATCCTTACTATAACTGGTCGACCAGAACTCGGCAGAGGAGTGCAGAAGAGGCCTCATAAATGTCTGGAAAAGCGCAGCAGGTCAGGCAGCATCCAAGGAACAGGAGAATCGACGTTTCGGACATAAGCCCTTCTTCAGGAATTATACCCGGAACGTCGATTCTCCTGTCCCTTGGATGCTGCCTGACCTGCTGCGCTTTTCCAGCAACACATTTTCAGCTCTGATCTCCAGCATCTGCAGTCCTCACTTTCTCCTCAAAAATGTCTGCACAATCTCAACATGACGTCCCAAATCCTACACTCAATAGTCAGGCATGCCAAGCACTGTCTATTTTATCCTGTGACGCAAACTTCAAGAATTATGTACCTGAACCCAAAGGTCCCTCTGCTCTAAAATACTAACCGAAGCCCGAACATGAATTGTATAAGCTCTACCCTTGTTTGTTTTACCAAATGCACTACCTTGCATTTATTCAGATTGAATACCATCTACAGTTTTTCAGCCTATTCACCCATTTCATCAAGATCCCTTTTTAATCTCAAAAAACCTCCTTCACTGCCTACTATGCCACCCTCCAGCCTTTCCAGCACATCACACGTGGTTGTCAATGTATAAATATCTTTGCTCGCGGCTCCATAATTTCTTCCCGAGCATCGCACAATGTCCTGTGATACACTTAATCAGGTCATGGGTCTTTCCATTCCTTTGTGTTGTAAAATCTCCAGCACCACCTCTTCGATAACATGCACTCTTTTTAAGTCATAGAGATGGGCAGCATGGAAACAGACCCTTTGGTCTAACTCGTCTATGCTGACCAGAAGATCTATATAAATCCATCCCATTTATCAGCATTTGGCTCATGTACCTTTAAACCCTTTTTATTCATATCCCCATCCAGATGCCTTTTAAATGTTGTCATAGTATCAGTATCTGCTACATTCTCTCTCAGCTCATTCCATACGTACATCACAATGTGCATAAAAAAGCTGTCCCTTCAGTGCCATTTAAACTTTTCCACTTCAACCTTAAACCTATGCCCTCTAGTTTTGGACTCTCCAACCCCTGGGAAATGACCTTGAATATTTACCCAGTCCATACCCCTCATGTTTATATAATCCTCTGTCTTTGATGCTCCAGGGAAAATAACCCCAGCTTATTCAGCAACAACACAGGCAACATCTTGTAAATCTTTTCTGAACACTTTCAACTTTCACAACATCCTTCCTCTAGCGGGGATACTGGAATTGCAGAGAACTCCAATTGTGGTCTAACATATTACTCTTGTTCCCTGAGTTCCCCAGTCTTTGTCCACAATAAGTTCTGGAGTAAAAAATGTGTTTAAGGTCTTAGCCATATCCTGCAGTTCCACACACCAATGGTCTCATTGACCTTTAAGGGACACTATTTTGTCTCGAGTTATTTTTACTCTTAATATATTTATACAATCACATTTGGATTCTCGTTATCATTCTCTGCTGAGGCTATTTCATGTACCCTTTCTACATTCCTGATTTCTACCCAAAGTGTATTCCTAAAGTCCCTGTGATCCTCAGGGATTCCCTTGATCCAGCTGGCTATACCTGACATTTGCACCGTTTTCCTTGACCAGACCCTCAATAGACAGCCAGTGTTTCCAAATGCTGTCAGCATTGACCTGCACACAAACAGGAACATGCTGGTGCTGATCGATCAGTTTATCTCACTTTTAAAATATTCTCACTTGCCAGACTTCCCTTTCCCTGCAAATAGACTCCCCAATCACCTTTTGAGAGTTCCTGGATAATATTATCAAGATTAGTCTGGCCTCATTTTATAACTTGAACCTGTGGACATACCCTGTCCTTTTCCATCGTTATTTTCGAACTAATAGACTTGAGTCACTTTGGCAAAATGCTTTCCCACTCACACCTCAGTCCCTTTCCCTACCTTGTTTCCCAAGTGGAGGTCAGGTTTTGCCCTTTTCTCTTTTCAGGCCATTTACATATTGATTGGGAGTTTTCTGGAACACAATTACCAAATTCCTCCCTTACACACTGAACATTGGCAGTCCCAGTCTAGGTTTGGAAAGTTTAAAAACCCCAACCATAACAGCCCTATTATTATGATTGATATTTGAGATCTCCTGATATGTTTGTTTCTCAGTCTGCCACTGATTATTCGGGGTCAGTAAGACAATCGTGTCAGAGTGTTGACCCATTCTTATTTCTGAGTTCCAAAAACATAGCGTCACTGGGTGATCCCATAGGAATATCCTCTCTTGGTACTGATGTAATGATTCATGTAATGAAAACCCACCACCACACGTCCTCTCTTGCCTCCCCTTCGATGCTTCCTGTCGCATCTCTACCTTGAAACAATGAGCTGCCAGTCCTGTCCCTCCATCAGCTTTGTTTCTGTAATAACTATAATATCCCAGTCCCATGTTCCAATCCATGCCCTGAGTTCATCTTCCTTAGCTGCCAGGCCCCTTGCATTGAAATAAATGCAGTTTAATCATCTGTTCCCCCTCCCCCATTTCTTGCTTTGTTCTTGCCTGCCTTGTCTGCAGAAATTGCTGTCTTTAACTTGTGCACCAACCTCAATCTTCTTTCTGGCCTTATGACTGTTTAAGGTGCAACACCCTGCCAGATTAGATTTTATCCTCTCAAGCAGCTCTAACAATTCGCCCCATCAGGATGTGGGTCCCCCTCGTGCTCCCAGTTCAGGTGCCTTCCCCACCCTGTCAACCTGTGCTGACACCTTCAGACATCCAGGGACTTGCCCACCAAGGTCCCGGTGTTACTTAGTTCTCCAGGAGGACCTACCCTTCATGATGTATATCCTTCGCTTATGAGACTTCCCACAATGCATTACCACACAGTGATCAGAAGTAAACTCCATCTGCCATTAGTCAGTGTGTACATCTCTGAGTATGACTAACTTCATCCAGTCTCGCCAACCGTCCCTACCTCTAATTGTCGAGAGAATGCACAACCCTCCCTATTGCATTAACCTCCTCCAGTCCCTCTCATGGACACCATCTATAAAGCTTCTCCTGTTCCTGACTATATTTTCCTCCTGTTCCAATAAACCCTAGTGAACTTTGTGACCTAGTCCAATCTCTGCAGTGCTCTGTATAATCAGCCTCACTGTGCCTGGAACCTGGATTCAATTCCAGCCTTGGCCGACTCTCTCTGTGGACTTTGCATGTTCTCCCCCCGACTGTGTGGGTTTCTTCCGGGTGCTCTGGTTTCCTGTCATAGTCCAACATTTGCACGATACGTGATTGGCCATCATAAATTGACTGTGGTATTCCGGCAAGTGTGGTTTAGGTGAGTTCACCATGAGGAATGCAGGGTTTATTGGGCAGGGAGAGGGATGGGTCTGGTTAGGATGCTCTTTCGAGGGTTGGTGTGGACTTGTTGGGCCGAATGGCCTGTTTCCACACTGTGGAGATTATATTCAGATTATTGCCCAGTCCTGCCAACCATCCCTGTCTCTTGAACCTTGCCTCATCCCTAATACTCCCCATATATATGTAATCTCCAACAGTCTCTAAAACACTCCTTGGCGATGTAAGCTTCTCCAGTCCTTACCACGATCGATATGACTGTCACCTCTTCCTGCTTTTAGAACAATCCCTATAACAGTTGCCATTTGTTACAGCACTCCCAATCACTGTTCCATCCTGAAACCCCGAAAAACATTTATATCTCTGTAAACTCATCTGTACTGTCTATACTTCCTTTTGACAATCCCGTTCTGAGACTTTCTCTGTATGAAAGAATTCATTAAGTGTAGCTAACCCTTATTATTGTAACTTCCCTCCAGTCTTACAGAATTGAGGATCTGTAGAAGCTCTTTTCAAACTCACATCCATCTCTGTGTCTGTAATCTCCTCCACTCCCCATAATGCATTGTCTCTGAGCTCCTCTGTAGTCCATTTAACATTCCCTAACACTGTCTGTATCAATATCACATACTCCAAAAACACAAACTTCCCTTTCTGTGTAAATCCCTACACCAGTCCCTATCCCTCTAAGCTCCGTCTAACAATACAACCCTCCATGTCTGTGTATTCACCTTCAGTCCCCACATTCCTCCCTATCTGTGTAACTTTCTACATGCATTTTTGTTTCAGTCTCTTCAACCGTTCTTATCAGTGTAATATCTTCCGGACCCGAAAGCTCTCCCTCTCTTTAACTTTCTCAGGCCACACAGCCCTCACTATCTGTGACCTACTCCTGTCAGAGAACCCTTCCTCTGTGAACTGCTCGAACGCTTCAACTCTCCATAAGCTCCTGCAGCTCTTACAGCCCTCCCTGTCTACATAACCTCTTCCAGTCCCTAAAACGCCATCAGTCTGTAGAGACCGTACCACCATCCCTATCTGTGTTATCCTCTCAGGTCCCTGCAACACTCCCCATTCCAATGCCTGTGCCTCTCCTGATCCTGTTCCTACAGGACTCATTAACTATGTAACATCCTCTCGTCACTATCACCAACCCTGTCATTGTAAGCTCCTCCAGTCTCTCCATCATCTACCTATCCCCATAACATTCTCCAGCTCTTACACGCCTATCTGTGTAAACATTACCCTCCCCTCCAACCCTCCCTACCGCAGGAACTTCCTCCTGTTTGTGCTATCCTTCCTTATCTGTGAAACTGTCTCCAATTTCTACCCCAATGTCTGAAAAAAGGATCCGGATTCGACAGCCTCCATGTCCAAATAACCCCCAGAACCTAAGCCTTCCTATATCTATTAACATCTTCAGTTACGATGACCCTCCACATCTCTGTTTGTTCTTCCAGTCGATAGAAACATCTTTATCTCTGTAATGTGCTCAGCTCTCTAAAACACTTCCTGTCTGTGTAACCCAGCCCTGTCCTACAAACATCCTTATCCCTGTAAACTTCTCCATCCATCCCAACATTCCCAACTCCATGAGCCCGTCAGCCCTACAGCTCTCCACATTTCTGTAACCTCCTGTGGGTCGATGGTCCTCCCTCCCTGTGAAATACCTCTCGTCCCCATATTCTTCCCAATCTGGGTCCTCTGCTCCAGATCAGACCATTGCTGTCTCTGTACAAACCTCCACTCCTGAAAACTCTTCCCATTTGTGTAACCTCGTTCAGACCCCATACTCTCCAGCTTCCTGAATCCTCTTCCTCCCATTGCAAACAAAACCACATGTTTATGTAATATCCACCAGTGCTTACACCACCCCGACTCAGCAACCTCTTGCAGTCCTAACAAAGCATTAAACTGTGAAACCTCTCATTTCCCTACAATCCTCCCTCCCTCCCTCCTCAAATGCGTTCATCATCATGAAACCTCACAATTACGGAAGCCTCCTTTTGGCATTGCAACCCTCCTAATGTCTGCAAAATCCTCGTGCTCTGATATCCCTCACTACCTCTGTAACCCCCACCACCCTCCATTGCCCTTCTGGGGAACATGGCAGAGGAGGGAAGATTTGTAGAGTCCAGGCCATGTTACGGCGGTAGAATCTTGGGAATTACAGATTTAGTCTTATGTTTGTGAAGTGCAGATTATTGGACAGGATTCTAAAGACTGGTTTTCCAAGAAGTCATAAATCCTTAGTTAAAGGTTAAACAGTCGGCATGGGTTTGTGTGGGGCATGTCATGCCTCACAATCCTTCTTGAATTATTTGAGGATATGGCTGAATACTTTGTGTGGCTCATTCAGAAAATAAGGAGGTATGGGATACAGGGAAATCTGTCTGTCTGGATACAGCATTGGATAACCTAGAGAAGAGAGGGTATGGCAGCAGATGGACAGTATTGAGCCTGGAGCTCAGTGACCAGTGGTTTTCTGTAACAATCAGCTCTGGAACTCTACTCTCTGTGATTTTCATAAGTGACTTGGATGTGGATGTAGGAGAGTGGGTTAGTAAGTTTGCCAATAACATGAAGGTTGGTGGAGTGGTGGGGAATGTGGAGGGCTGTTGTAGGTTGCAATGGGACATTGACAGGACGCAGAGCTGGGCTGGAATTGGCAGATGTAGTCCAATCTGGAAAAGTGTGAAGTGATTCATTCTGGAAGGTCGAATTTGAACACAGAATACAAGGCGAAAGGCAGAATACTTGGCAGTGTGGAGGAACAGCGAGACCATGGGGTGCATATCCATTATTCCCTCAAGTTGCCACGCACATTGGTAGGGTTGTTAAAAAGGCATATGTTGCGTTGGCTCCCCTTAGAAGGGGATTGATTTTAAGAGCCGTGAGGTTTTACTGCATCTTTATAGCGTCCTGGTGAGACCACACTTGGAATACTGTGTTCAGTTCTGGTCCCCTGTTACAGGAAGGATGTTCAAGTTTTAGAGAGCGTACACTGGAGATTTACCAGGATGCTGCATGGAATGGAGGGCATTTCTTATGGAGAAAGTTTGAGGGAGCTAAGGCTTTTCTCATGGGAGTGAAGAAGGGAGTGGGGAGACCTGGGTAGAGGTGAACAAAATGATGAGAGGCACAGAGAGAGTGAACAGTCAGAGACTTTTCCTCCTATGGAATAAATGGGTATTACAAGGGGGTGTAATTTTAAGGTGAATGGTAGGTGGTTGGAATGCACTGCGAATGGTGGTAGTAAAATTAGATACATGCAAGAAATTGAATAGACTCTTGGATAGACACATGGATGATAATAAAATGTCGGGTATGTAGGCTAGTTTGTTCTTAGTCGGATAAAAGGTTGGCATGAAATCATGGCCGAAGGGCCTTGAGCTGAATTGTTCTGCATTCTGTGTTCTGTCTGATAAACTGGGTAATAAGCTCAGATCAGTGTAAAAGGATATGGCATTCAGGAGGAGCTACTGAACTGGATACAAAATTGCCTTGATGTTAGGAGACAGAGGGTGGTGGGAGACATGCTGTTTTTCTGACTGGAGGCATGTGACCAGCGGTGGAGTGGGTCCACTGGTGTTTGTCATTTGGATAAATGGCTTGGATGGGAATATTGTTTTCCTGGTAAGTAAGGTTTTTGGGTGACACTGAAATTGGTGGTAAAGTGGACAGTGAAGAAGGTTATCTATGATACAACAGGATGAACAGTACTGCTGGGATAGTGGGCTGAAGAATAGCAGATGGAGTCTAATTTGATAAAGGTGAAGTGTTCCATTTTGGTGAAACAAACCAGGGTGGGACTTGTACAGTTAATGTTCGGGCCCTGGGTAGTGTTCTCAGTCAGAGACCCAGGGATGCAGGTCCACAGTTCTTTGAGTGTGGTGTCACAGGTAGAAAGGCAGGGGAAGAAGGTGTTTCGGATTGTTACCTTCATTGAGGAGAGCATTGAGAGTAAGAGTTGGGATGTCATGTTGTGGCTGTAAAAGACATTGGGGCAGCCTCCATTAAAACATTGTTGATCAGTCGGAAGAACTCACCTGGTTCACAAACCTCCTTTAGCGAAGGACATCAAATATTCTAACCTGGTCTGGCCGACATGTGACTCCAGACCCACAGCAATATGGCTGACTCTGAGCTGCCGTCTGGGTAATGAGCAGAGGGGTCAAAGAACATTGTTCCAGGCAGTGACACCTACATCACATGAATGAATAAATAAAAATACCTCTGTCCCTCCGTACCACTGCAAACCCCTCCAGCTGCAGCAATCCGTACTGGCTTTGTAACACCCTGACCACTCTCTCTAACACTCTCACCACCTCCAGAACCTTCACCTCTCCCTGTTCCTATTGTGTCAATGAACCCTGACCGTGGCTCCCCTTCCCACAGCCCTCCTGCTGCAAGCAGACCCATTGTAATCCATTAACATTTACTCCTAAAACACACTCTCACTTCAGGATTTTAAGTACTTTGTGGTGATCTTCTCAGCCTCATAATCTAGTATGATCCCTTTTGTCCTGAGTGAGGGATCAGTGGGAATTTCTTTCTGAGGTTTTTACTGTTTCAATTGAATGTCCTTTTGTTGAATGTTTTACACTGTTCCTTCAAATGGTTTCCACTGTTCATTTACAGACACATATTTCAGACTGGTTCGCCTGTTTACCTTGGTCAGTTCTCCTCTGTAACTTGCTATTTTTCTTTCTAGCTGTAGCTTGTCCTTTCTGTGATTCACTTTAAAACTGTATATTTCTTTAAACTGCACTTTATCACAATTTCCCGAAGGATCTCTGCAGGTGACATTACTCATTCACTAATTTTCATCACACGGTCGGTCTGCGATAGCTATGTCTCTAGCCAGTTGCACAATGTGTTTTTCAAAGAAACACTGAAAAAAAAATCTCCGAGCTCCTTTTCCAACATCAATGTTGTCCGTGTGATTGTCCCAGATTAGATAAATATTGAAGTTTTCCAAAATTATCACAATGCCCTTGTTAAAAAAAATCAATGAGTTCCTGTGTAATGCAGTGATGAAAAATGGAATCCTGTTCGATGGCTAAAACTGTTCTGCTGCTTGTGTCCTTGGCAAGTAGTAGCCAGAATTTACATTCAGACTGAATCTACTTCATGATCTGAGGCCAAATGCTTTCTCTGTAATGCCTTTGTTATCCATTATTGTTTGTGTTGTCCGTTTTGCCTGAGTTTGCACAAGATTGTCAACCACTGAATATTTTTGTTCACCCTGTATTCATGTCTCCCAGCTGTCTAAATCTCTTTTATCTCTGTCTCAAATCCATCTACCTTATTACAGCGACGATGTCCATTAAAAAAAAACCCACAACTTACTCTTTCCCACACTTTTCTGTTACAAATCTATTCGCTGATGTACAATTTTAGTTAAACTCTGTCCCTTCCTGTTCTGTTCTGCTTGTCTTCACCCGCGCTCCCATACTGTTCTGGTGCTCCACAATTTCTCTCTGGATTTGGAATGCTCCTTTCACCTGAACCCTGTCTCTGTATCCTCTCTGTCAGTTTAAATCCCTGTCCATAAACCTACCGACATGATTGGCCAGGACCAGGGTCCCAGCACGGTTCCAGTGGGACCATCCTAATGGATTATTTATTAAATCGGTTATGGGATGTGCGTGTCTCTGGCTGACCAACCTTTCTTGCCCAGCCCGAGCTGCCCTTGAACGGAGTTGCTTGCTCGGCCATTTCAGAGGGTCTTTGAGGCAAACACTTTGCTATGGGGATGTCTGCAGACCACGTCAGGATGGGCAGATGTCTTTCCCGAAAGGACAAGTGAAAGGGTTTTTTTGTACATCAGCAATGGGCTCATACTTATTTGTGGATTGTTAATTACTATTTTTAAAATTATTGATTTCAAATTCCACCATTTCTGATGGTGTGATTCCAACCTGCCTGCCTTGAACATTAGCTGAGGTTTGGGATATATGCTCTAGCAATAATACCACTCGGCCAGCACTTCACCTGCTCACAGGTTGCTCATCCCTGACCGGTTATATCAGTGCATGATGAAGCAAAACCTGTTCTTCCAACACAGTTGTGTGATCCTGATATCTTCCAGCACTCTGGTGGTATCACTTAGTATCTCTCTCTCTCTCTCTCTCTCTCTCTCTCTCTCTCTCTCTGTTGAAGCTACACCAGATCCTGAGCCAACAGAATTCTCCACTCCAGAGAGACGAGGCAGCACAGCCCAGGGATGGAGATTGGAATTTTCTGGTCTCTGTGGTGGTACACAGTGCCATTTTGAATCGTCAATGTATCAGGCTAATTTCTCATTCTGTCTATTTCTCTGTCTCCTGTCGGTACTCAGGAAGGGTCAGACTCAATAGACTTCCCAGCTGCTGGGTGTCTCGTTCATCACAACATTGAAGATGGTTGGTCAGCCAGAGAGACAAAGGACAGGGAGATCAGGAGCCTTCAATAAATCCTGCAGTGAGGTAAGATCACTCACAGGGCACAGAGCAGAGAGCAATGAGAGCGCTCCAAACATCGGCTAACAGGACATGACACAGATACAGTGCTGGATGGGGAGCACAGTTCACACACACCCCATCCTCAATCCTCCACCCCTACTGTAATTTCTGTTGTACTAAGACTCACTACTCTGCAACACTATCTTTGGCATGTCTTATGCACCATCGTCTTCAATAATTTTTAACTCCTATCACAGTTCCTATCTCTGTAACCTCTTCCTAGCCCAATTGTGCCTCCACATATTTGAAATGTACTGCATTCCAGACTACTATCACTATCGCTGTAACTTGCTTCAGTGTCCACAACATGCCTTATCTCGGTCGTCTCCTCCTCCAATAACTGGAGACAGAGTCATGCAGCACGGAAACTTTTCCTTCAACCCAACTAGTCCATGCTGACCAGAGTCCATGAACGAATCGCGTTTCCCTGCATTTGACCCGTATCCCTTCAAACTTCTCCTCCCCACGTACCTGCTCAAATTGAACATATCTCTACCACTTCCCCTGGAAGCTCATTCATAACTGCACCATCCTCTGTGTAGAAACTTTTCTCCTAAAATCGCTTTTAAGTCTTTCCTCTCCCATCCCATATTTATGCCCACTAGAACACAGAACATGACAGTGCAATACAGGCCCTTCGGCCTTCGATTTTGCACCAACCTGTGGAACCAATCTGAAGCCCAAGGAACCAACACTATTCCAATTCTTGTCCAGATGCCTATCCAATGACCATTTAAATGCCCTTAAATTTGGCGAGTCTACTATTGTTGCAGACAATGCATTCCATGCCCTGACTATTCTGAGTAAAAAACCTACCTCTGGCATCTGTCCCATATCTATTTATTAATATTAATATCTACCTCAATGTAAAGCTATCTCCCCTCGTGGTAGGCATCGCCATCCAAGAGAAAAGATTCTCACTGTCCAACCCAACTCACCTGCTGATTATCTGAAATGTCTCACTTAATTGACCTCAAACACATTCTTTTGAACAAAAACAGCTTAAAGTCCCTCAGCCTTTCCTCAAAAGAGCTTCCGTCCATACCGGGTAACTTCCCAGTAAATCTCCTCTGAATCATTTCTAAAGCTTACACATCCATCCTGTAATGCAGTGACCGGAAAAAATGTGGCCACACCCAGAATTTTGTATTGCTGCTGCATGATCTTATGGTTCTGAAACTCAATCCCTCTACCAAGACAAGCTCACACACTGAATGGATTCTTAAAAAAACCCATAAACCTGGGTGGAAACTTTCAAGGATGTCTGTACAAGGACATAGAGTTCTCTCTGTTCATCTACTCTACCAACAATCTTACCATTATCCCAGTACCCTGTGTTCCTCTTACTCCCTCCAGAGTAAATCTCCTCACACCTTTCCACATTAAACTCCATTTGCGAACTTTCAGTCCAGCTGTGCAGCTTATCTCAGCCTTTCTGTAACCTATAACATCCTTCGTCAATATCCACAACTCTACTGACCTGAGTGTCTTCTGCAAATTTACTAACCCATCCTTCAACCCATTCAGGTCATTTATATAATTGACAGCAACAGTCGACCCAAAACACATCCTGGCAGTAACCACCAGTAACTGAACTCCAGGATCGATATTTCCCATCAACCACTACCCTCTGCCTTCTTTCAGTGAGTCAATTTCTGATCCAAACTGCGAAATCACCCACAATCCAATGCCTCCCTATTATCGGCAATAGCCTACCGTGGGGAACCGTAACAAACGCCTTACTGAAATACATATAACACCATATTAACTGCTTTACCCTCATCCATCTCTTTGTTCACCTTCTTAAAGTACTCAATAAGGTTTGTGAGGGCACGACCTACCGTTCACAAAACCGTGTTGACTATCCCTAATCAATTTACTCATCTCCAGATGATTATAAATCCTATCCCCTACAAACCTTTCCAACACTTTACCCAGAATCAAAGTAAGGCTCACAGGTCTATAACTACCAGGATTGTCACCACTCCCCTGCTAGGGGTGGCACAGTGACACAGTGGTTAGCACTGCTGCCTCACAGCGCCAGAGACCCGGCTTCAATTCCTGCCTCAGCCAACTGTCTGTGTGGAGTTTGCACATTCTCTCCGTGTCTGTGTGGGTTTCCTCCGGGTGTTCCGGTTTCCTCCCACAGTCCAACATGTGCAGGTTAGGTGAATTGGCCATGCTAAATTGCCCATAGTGTTGAGGTGATCGGGTAAATGTATATAAACATGTTTATATAAATGTCTATCCGTTCACCACTCAGTCTCCGATATTCGAGGGAAAATAACCCCAGCCTATTCAGCAACAACCCTGAAAACATCTTATTAATCTTTTCTAAACCCTTTCAAGTTTCACAACATCCTTCTGACAGCAGGGAGACTAGAATTGCACAGAGTACTCCAATTGTGTTGTAACGTCGTAATCTGAGTTCCCCAGTCTTGGTCCACAGTAAGTCCTGGAATGAACAATTTGATTCGGATCTTAGCCATATCCAGAAGTCATGCACATCGACGGCTTCATTGAACTTTAAGGGCCCCTACTTTGTCCCGAGTTAGTCGTTTACTCTTATTATATCTATATTATCTAAAATCATTTTTGGATTATACTCATACTTCTTTGCCGAGGCGATTTCATGTCCCCTTTTTGCATTCCTGATTTCCATCCTACAGCCCCTGTGATCCTCCGTGATTCCCTTGATCCAGCTGGCTATACCTGACATGTGCCCCCTTTTCCTTGACCAGACCCTCAATATACAGCTAGTGTTTCCTAATGCTGTCAGCATTGGCCTTCACACAAACAGGAACATGCTGGAGTTGATCGCTCAATTTAACTCATGTTTAAAATATTCGCACTTGCCAGACTTCCCTTTCCCTGCACATAGACACCCCAATCACCTTTTGAATGTTCCTGGCTAATACAGTGAAGATTGGTCCGGCCCCATTTTATAACTTGGACCTATGGACCAGGCCTGTCCTTTTCCATCGCTATTTTCAAACTAATAGAACTGTGATCACTTTGGCAAAATGCTTTCCCACCACCACCTCAGTCCCTTCCCCTACCTTGCTTACCAAATGGAGGTCAGATTTTGCCCAATTCTGTTTTCAGGCCGTTTATATATTGATTGCAAGTTTACTGGAAATCAATTGTCAAATTCCTCCCTTGCAAACGCTGAACACTGGCAGTCCTTTTCTAAGATGGAAAGCTAAAAACCATCTACCATAATAGCCCTATTATTATGATTGATATTTGAGATCTCCCGACATATTTGTCCCTCGGTCTGCCACTTGTTATTAGGGATTAGTAGGACAATCAAATCGAAGTGATGACCCATTCTTATTTCTCAGTTCCACTAACATAGCTTCACTGGGTGATCCCATAGGAATATCCTCTCTAAGCACTGCTGTGATGATTCATGCAATCAAAACCCACCACCACACGTCCTCTCTTGCCTCCCCTTCGATGCTTCCTGCAGCATCTCTACCTTGAAACAATGAGCTGCCAGTCCTGCGCCTCCCTCAGCTGTGTTTTTGTGATAACTATGATCTCCCAGTCTGATGTTCCAGTCCATGCCCTGAGTTCATCTTTCTTAGCATTCAGGCCCCTTGCATTGAAATAAATGCAGTTTAATCATCAGTTTTCCCCCATTCCCTGCTATGTTCTTGCCTGCCTTATCTCTTGAAATGGCTCTCTTTAACTTGTATTACAGCCTCAAACTTCTTTCTGACCCTTCGACTGTTTAAGATACAACACCCTGCCAGATTAGATTATATCCTGTCAAGCAGCTCTCGCAATTCGCCCCACTAGGATATGGGTCCCCCTCTCGCTCCCAGTTCAGGTGCCTTCCGCACCCGGTCCACCTGTGCTGACACCTTCAGGCATCTTTGGGTTGTCCACTCAGGTCCCTGTGTTCCTCAGGACTCCGCAAGGTCCAAGCATTCATTATGTCTGTCCTTCGCTTATCATGCCTCCCACAGGGTAGGACCTCACATTGATCAGAACTAAACTCTGCTCAGCTAAAGACCATCCGCCTCACTGTGAACAACACCCTCACCTTTCATGTCATCTGCAAACCGACTAATGATATCTTCTACTTTCACATCAGAGTAAGTATTCCACAGAATAACCAGCGATCGTTCCTGCACAGATCCCTGTGGTACACCCGCTGGTGAAACAATTTCAAACATAAAAAAGATTATCCACCAATTTTGTATCCAAATTACCAACTTGTGTTGGATACCATAAGCTCTTCCCTTTTGGACCAGCCTTCCATGTGGGAACTTCTCAAAGGCCTTAATGACTCCATGTAACCCACATCATCTGCACTGCCCCCTTCGGTATTTTTAGACACTATTTAAAAAAAACAACTGAATTCCTCCAACAGTATCTTCCTCTATCAAATCCGTAATAACTAATCTGAGTTGATCCTTGCATTTGCAAGTGTTGATTCATCCTCAGGGTGATTTCCAATAATTTCCCTCCCCCTGCTGTCAGACGACCTGCTCTGTAATTACCTGGCCTACCACATTTGCTATCGTCCAGTCATTTGGCTCTTCATCTGTTGCCAGCAAAGCATTAAATATATCCACCAGGGCCCCAGCAATCACCTCTCTTACCTCCCATAGAAGCCTGGGATACATTCATTGGGCACTGGGGAGTTCTCCACCACTTTATGTCTGTTAAAATATTTAGTACCTCCTCCTTATTTTTCTGGACATGTTATAGAACCTCACCATCCTGTATGAAATCCCCGACTACAATGTCTTTCTCCTGCGTGAATACAGATGGGAAGTATTCATTGAAGACCTCACCTACTTCCTCTGGCTCCATGCACAGATTGTTTCTTTGGTTTCTAATTGGTCTCACCTTTTCCTCAGTTACCCTTTTATTCTAACTATACTGACAAAGAGCCTTGTGGATTTTCCTTCATAGTAACTGACAAGGATATTTCACAGCCATTTCTCAGGACCCCGTTGCACTCCCTGGACTTGTGAATGGCTTCAACTGGTTTTATTGCACTGTGTTTTCTTCATCAAAATCACGATATCTCCTGATCTGTATTCGCTGGACTTGCTGCCTTTACTACTCCCTCGTCATGAACACAATGGGATGGGGTCCTGTGAAATGAGTATCAGGCGTTAGGTAAGAAGTTAAAAACCAGGACCTCAAGGGCAGTGATCTCTAGATTACTCCTAGTTCCACCTGCCCCAGTAAGGATAGACACAGAAAGATTGACCGGGGTGTGGATGTATGCCTTAAGAACTGTTGGAGGGGCAGGGTTTTCTGTTCTTGGATCATTGGGATCTCCTCTGGGGTAGAGGTGACCTGTATGGGGGGGGAGGGGATGGGTTAGACTTGAACCAGAGGGGGACCAGTATCACTGCGGGAAGATTTGCTTGTGTTATCGTGGAAGGTTTAAACTAGTTTGGCAGGAGGTTGGTACTCTGACGAAGAGAGAAGAGAGGGAACATCGAAAAGTCAGGGGAAAATACATTAGCCATTGAGAGAAAGTTTCCTATTCAGGATATCCAGGGGCACAGACGAGGGAGGGAAGAGACTTCTGGTTTAAAGTTCATTTATTTCAATGCATGAGGCCTCACTGGTAAGGCAGATGAGCTCAGAGCATGGATTTGCTCTGGGGACTAGGATATTATAGACATAAAAGAAACATGGCTGAGAGAAGGGCCGGAGTGGCAGCTCAGTCTTCCACGATATAGAAGCACAGGCGGGACAGAAGGACAAGTAAGTGAGGAGGGGAGTTGACCTTTTGATAAGGGAGAACATAACAACAGTGATTAGAGAGGATACTCTTAAAGAGTCATCAAATGAAGCCACATGTTTAGAACGTAGAAACAAAACAGGGGTGGTCACTCTGTTGGGATGGTATTATTGACCCCCAAATAGCCAGCAGGTATTAGAGGAGCAGATGTGTAGAGAGATTGGCGATAACAGTCGGAATAATACAGTAGTGTTGTTTGGAGACTTTAATTTTCCCAGTATTGACTGGACCACCCAGAGAATAAAAGGTCCATACTGAGTGTAATTTATCAAATGTGTCCAAGAACGTTTCCTAAATCAAGTTGCAACTCTAACAAGGCGCAACTCTAACAAGGCCCAACTCTACTCGGGCGGGTGCAACACTGGACCTCCCCTTAGAAAATGTGGTCGGGCAAGTGACTGAAGTGTCAGTCTGAGAGCACTTTGGGTCCAGTGACCACAACTGTCTTAGTTTTAACATAGTTATGGAAAAACATCAGACAGATCCACTGATTAAGGTGTGAAACTGGAACAGGGACAGGTTTGGGGCCATTAAGCAGGATCGAGCAGATGTCGATTGGGTGAATTAAAAATAACACAAAACCAGGTTATATTCCAACAGGTTTATCTCACAGCACCAGCTTTCAAAGTATCGGTGATCATCCTATAAGATGAAAACTTAAACTAAATGTGTTTAGTGTTACATTCCATGACACTGCAATCCTGTTGCTATAAATTCTCTGCCTTATGATTGTGCTTCACAATCACGTGATGAAGCAGCGAACCAAAACCAATCGCTCCCAAATAAATTTGCTGGACTGGAAGCTGGTGTTGTGTGATTTTTAACTTTGCCCATCCCAGTCACTACCGGCTCCTTCACATCATGCTTCCGTCAACTGGGTGAGTCTGTTTGAAGGAAAGGGAATGACTGGCAAATGGAAGCCTTTTAAAAGTGTGATATTAAGAATCCACGGCAAATTTGTCCCTGTTAGAGTGAAGGGAAAAGCTGGCAGGTTTAGGGATTCGTGGCTTATGAGGGATATTGAAGTTCTGGTCTGGAAAATGAAGATGGTATACATAGGATTTAAGTTTTCTATATCTACCTCACCAGACTGATTGACACAATCAATCTGTGAAGACCCTACAATCCTTTCAGGTCCCTGCAGCATTCCGATCTGGAGAACCCACTCCAATGCCTGTGACTCCTCCAATCCAGTTCCTATAAGATTCCCGATTGGTGTGACATCCAACCGTCGCCAGCACACACCCTATCAATACAAGCTCCTCCAGTCTCTCTATCTATCCACCCATCTCTATAACCTTCTCCAGCTCTTACACCCCTGTCTGTGTAAACTGCACCCTCCCCTACAACCCTTCCCACTTTCACCAAACTGTAGGAGGTTACTAATGCTCCCTTATCTGTGAAACTGTCTCCAACCAAAATTGCCCTTGTTATCTCCTGGAGAATTTGTCCGATTCCACATCCTCCATGTCTAAATAACCTGCAGAACCTAAGCCTTCCTGTATCTATAAACATCTACTGTCACAACTACCCTCCATAAGTCTGTATGTTCTTCCCATCTGTACAACCGTCTTTATCTCTGTCATCTGCTCCGTTCCTTAAAAAATCCCTTCCTTTGTGAACCTCCCCAACCTAACAACATCCTTATCCTTGTAAAGTACACCATCCTCCCAACCTCCTCATCTCCATGAAACCCCTGTAGGCCCTCCAGCTCTCCAAATTTCTGTAACCTCCTGTGGCTCTATGGCCTTCCCTTCCTGTGAAACCACCCCCAGTCCCCAAAAGCCTCCCGGTCTGGGTCATCTGCTCCAGCTCAGAATATCGCTGTCTCTGTAAGCTCCAACACTCCTGGTAACCCTTCCTATTTGTGTCTCTTCATTCAGATCCCATCCTCTCCAGTTTTCCGAAACCTCTTCCTGCCATCATAACCCTCCCTATTTAGAACATGGAACAGTACAGCACTGTGCAGGCCCTTCAGCCCGCGATGTTGTGTTGATCTTTTATCCTACTCTAACTTCTGAAGGTTTTCTGCAGACTCCTGCAGTCTTAAACCCGGCCTATTTGGTAAATTCATCCAGTCCCAACAACACTCAAGTGCCTACATGTCCCTTCTTCAAGTCCCTACAATTCTCCTTCGCGCTGTGACTTCCTTTATGAGCATCAATCCTCAAAATTACCGAAGCCTATTTTGGTTACTGCAATGTTACTGATATCTGCAAAACGCGCCAGTCCAGATATCTCTCTCTTTCTCCATAACATCTATCTTGTTCCAGTGCCTTTCTAGGGAACACTTTAGAGAATGGAAGATTTGTAGAGTCCGGTCCATGTACAGAGGTAGGAAGGACTGCTGAACCTTGGGGGAGGTACTAATGTAGGAAGGGATGTGGATCCTGCAGGAGGTTAGAGGGAGCGGGATTTATAGTACCTGTAGGATGGGTCTGAGAACGTGTTGTGGAACATGAAGGATGTTGCAATTTGAACCACAGGTCTTTTTTGACTGGACCATTGGACTGATCTTGATGTCCTAATTCTTGACATCTTTACTAGAATGGCTGGGCATGCTTCAGGTTCCCAGAATGGGAGATGTGAGTTCAGATGTGAATCTATTTGCCCATTCTGTCTGTGTGACAGACACTGACGTGGTGCTGCTCTGGGAGAAAGCGCTCTCATTGTATCTGGTAACCTCCAGATCTACAGGACTGACCAGGGCTCACCTCATCAAAGACTTCGTTTGGAATGTTCTGAATTTTAATATTTTTAAGTGGTAGTTACGTGAGATGCAGTAATCGGGGAGTTTCCAATTTGACAGAATTAAGCTTTTATCATTGACCATGACCCATTTAGTGGGGTTTTGTGGATTCTGTTGTTATCTGCAGACTGTCACTCAGAGGATTGTATAAGCCGGGAATCTGAGTGCACGTGGTCTTTGCTTGGAAGAGTTTGAATTTACCAGTTAATGTCAGCTAGGACACAGTGTTCCTGGAGAATGTATAACTGTGTAAATACCACACCGACTAGTTCAGGGGTGAGTGCACTTGGCCCTGAGCACCAGAATCTGGGAACCCTCATGCTGTTTGTATGTGGAGCTTGGCACCAGACTGGGTGAGAGTAATTCCCTGAGTAAATGACAGGGGTATGGAGCTTGGGATCCTCCTGCTGTGCTTGACCTTGTGCCATATTGTTATCTCCCTCTCATGAGTGAGCATTTCATGTTCTCTAGTCCTGACAGTGTCCACTCCCAGTAAATCCTTCCAGCTGTTGAACATCTCCCTTCTCTCTCACTCCCTCCATCACTTCTAACATGGCCTTCGTCTTGTACCTCCTGCAGTCCCAACGGACCTTGCTCATTGTTATCACATTGCATTGCTTTGAGTTGTGTGGGACCAAACCTGGAGTAGGTCTGGGCCAGTGAGAGAAAGATAACTCCCCTTTCTCCACTTGTGTCAAACAGAGACTGCTTGTTTGTGTCTCTCCCATAAGAGGAAGGAACCATCCTTTCAGTATCCACCCTGTCCATTCCCCTGAGGATCTGTACATTTTAAAAAGGACAATTGTATTCCTGATGACCCTCAGTGACACAGCACCAAAGTGACATGTTTACGTTCCTCTACTCTATGCGACCACTTCCATTTGCTCTGTCCCTCCCTCATTCTGAAACCTTCCCCGAGTCTGGACAGTTCTCCAAACCACTAATTACTGAGAAGACACCACCCTCCCGATCTCTGTAAACTCCTCACATTCCTACAATCCTCCTTATGTGTGTGTGAACCCCTCCAGCTTCTCCAGTCCTTCCAAATTATTGCATCACCTACAGACCTCACCATCTCTGTATCTTCCAGTGACTACATTTCTCCATGCCTCTGCAAACTGCTCCAGCCGTTCAAATCTGCCTATCTCGGCAAATTCATGCATTTCCACAAAACATCCCTCGATGTGGAACTTCCACCAGAGAAACACTACCCTCCATATCTTTGTAATCCCTGCTGATCCCTCTATCTCTGTTCCCAGCTTCAGTCCTGACAAACCAACATCCACGTTCAACTTCATCAAGTCCCTGTAATCCCCCTGTGGAATCACCAGCAGACCTTGTAACTCTCTCATGATCTCTGACTGCCTGCAGTAATCTTAAACGTCCGCAATTAAATACATCTCCAGTCTCTGTGCCCCTGCTGATCATGGTGAGCTGCTCCAAACCTCTCAAAATTTCCTGCCTTTGATTATCATCAAGTTGATATAACTCTTCTCATATCTGTAGTGCCGTGCAGACTCTACAATCCTCCCCATTTTTGTGAATTCTGCCTATCACTAGTACTGTCCCTATCTGTGTAAATGCCTCCAGTTACTAGAACCACCTTTACTGTGTGGCCCCCATCAGACCCTAAAGCCATCGCCCTGTGTGTAACCTCCTTCAGGTCTATATCCTCCAACTTGCTGAAACCTGCTCTCAACATTGCAACCGCCATTATTTCTTAAAATTGTTTAGTCTCTAAATCTATCCCTATCAGTGTGATCGCCTCCACTGTGAATAACACTCCCAGTCTATGCAATGGGCGATACGTGGTTTTATAAAAGGGGAATATTTCTAAATCTCATGGATTCTATATTTTGGTGTGATCATAAATGGTAGAATAGATAAGGATGGTGGAGGCTAGTAGCGGTCGAGGCATATTTGAAATTTTGGAAGCATTTTGACATGTTTCAACAAGGACTAAAGATTAGTGAGGGAGAGAATAGGGCCCCTGAAAGATCAATGAGGCTGTCTGTGTGGAATCACTGCTGATGGGGGAGATACGAAACAAATATTTTGCGTTCGGATTTACTGTGGAGAAAAACATGGAAGCTCGGAAACCTGGGAAAATACATAGTGATGTCATGAACAGAGTTCACATTTGAGAACAGGAGGTACTGGATGTCTTAAAATCAAAAAGGTTGATAAAACCTTGGGGACATTATCAGATGTAACTCAGCGCCTGGTGAGAAGCTAGGGAGGAAATTACAAGGCCCCTCGCAGAGATATTTGTATCATCGACAGCCACTACAGACAATTGAGACTGATGGCAGCGGTGGGTAACTTGTTGGAGGAGATTCGGAGAGATAGGATCATCATGCATTTGGAAAGGCAATGGCGGATTAGCGAGAACCAGCACGGCTTTGTGCATGGGAAATCATGTCTCACAAACGGGTTTGAGTGTTTGTGGAGGTAGACAAGTGATAGATCAAGGCAGAGCAGTAGGTGATGGCTCTGTGTACTTTAGCAAGGCCTTTGACAAGGTTCTGCATGACAGATTGGTTCGTAAGTTTAGATCACACATAACCAGGGAGCACTCATCAACTGGATACAAAACAGGATTGACGGTAGGAGACAGAGTGTGCTCGTAGAGGGTTACTGCTCAGCAGCAGGCCTGTAACCAATGGTTTGCCATGGGGTTTGGTGCTAGTTACTGTTGTGCATCATTTATATAAACTGTTTGGATGATAATACAGGAGCCATGGTTAGCAAGTTTGTGAGTGAGATTGAAATCGGTGGTAACGTGGACAGTGAAGAGGGTTATCTGAGAGTTTAGAAATAGCAGGTGGAAAAATGCACAGTGTTGCATTCGGATAATGCTGTTCCATCGCTTAAGGACTGCAGGGAAAAGCCAGGAAATTACAGACCAGTGAAGCCTGTGATGGGGAAGTTGTTGGAGGAGATTCTGAGAGAAAGGAGCTGCTTATATTTGGAAAGGCTTATTACAGATAGTCAATATGGCTTTGTGAGTGGAAAACCATGTTTCACAAACCAGATTTACTCTTCAAGGGGATGGCCAAGAGATAGATGAAGACAGAGCAGTGAACATTGTCCACATGGACTTTAGTCAAGCACTTAACAATTTTAGAAGGGATGTAGAACATCGAGGCAAGGGGAAGAAGAAAGCTTACTTAAGGTTGAGGAAGAAAGAATAAGACACGACTTTTAAGAGCTACAGGAAGAATCAAGGTGGTTCAGTGGTTAGCACTGTTGCCTCATAACACCAGACACCCGATTTTGATTCCAACCTCGGGTGACTGTGTGTGGAGTTCGCACATTCTCCCCTTGTCTGCATGGGCTTCCTCCAGGTGCTACAGTTTCCACCCGCAATCCAATGGTGTGCATGTTAGGTGAATCAGTCATGCTATATTACCATAGTGTTTAGGGATGTGTAGGTTTGGCGCATTATTCGGGGCAAATGTAGAGTGATAGGGTAGGGAATAGTTCCGGTGGGAGACCCTTCAGAGGATCGGTATGGGTTTTTTGGGCCAAAGGGCCTGTTTCCACACTCTGGGGACGCTTGAAGGTAGCCAGAAAGGAACTGAAGAATGGACTTAATACAGCGAGAAGGGGGCATGGAAAAGCTTTGTTGGGAAGGATTAAGGAAAACCGTGAGGCATACTCCACTTATGTGAGGAACAAGAGGATGGCCAGAGTGAGGTTAGGGTCGGTCAGGGATAAAAAAGGTAATTTGTGTCTGGAGTTGGAGGCGGTAGGGGAGGTCCTTCATGAATACTGTGACTCAGGATTCATTCCTGAGAGGTGCATTGACATTTGTGAGGACAGCGTGAATAGGACTAATATATGTGAACAGGCTGATGTTAAGAAGGAGGATGTGCTGAGAATTTTGTACAACATAATGTCAGATACATCTGGTGGACCAGACGGGACATACCCAAAGTCATACACGAAGATAGGGAAGAGATTGTCGCACCTTTTGCGATAACCTTTGCACCCTCACTGTCCAGTGGGTCCAGAAGATTGGAGGGAGCAAATGTTATTCTCCTGTCCGAGAAAGAGAATAGGGTTAATCGTGGGAATTTCAGACCAGTTAGTCATATGTCTGTGGTGTGCAGATTATTAGAGATGACTCTGTGAGACAGGATTTATAATACCTTGGAAAACCCATAGCTTGATTAGAGATAGTAAGCCTGGCGTTGTAAGGCCAGGTCAAACCTCAAATCTCATGGAATCCTTTGGGAACGTGACAAAACACGTTTATAGCTCATTCAGAAAGTGTGGAAGAATGGGATAAAGGGAAACCTGGCTGTCTAGATACGGAACTCCTGGCTCACGGAAGGCAGAAGGTGATGACGGATGGAAAACACTCAGCCTGTTGTGCAGGAATTGGTTCCAGGACCTCTGTTTTTTTATGATTTTTTTAAAAATTACTTGAATGTGGGATTGGAAGAGTGAGTTAGTAACTTTGTAAATGTAATGAAGGTTGGTGGAGTGGTGAATAGTATGGAGGGCTGTTGTAGGTTGCAACGGTACATTGATATGGTGTTCAGCTGGGCTGAGAAGTGGCAGATGGAGTTCAATCTGGAAAAATGTGAAGTGTTCAAGGCAGGATATTTAGCAGTGTGGACGAACCGAGATACTTTGGGGTAGACATCCAGAGAGCCCTCAGAATTGCCACACAAATTGATATGGTTGTGAAAACGGAAGATGTTGAGTTAGCTTTCATTAACTGTGGGATTGAGTTTTTAAGCGGTGAGGTTATGCTGCAGCTCTATAGAGCCCTGGTAAGACCCCACTTGGAATATTGTGTTCAGTGCTGGTCCCTTCATTACAGGAAGGATTTGGAAGCTTTAGAGAGTGTAAAGAGGGGAATTACCAGGATGCTGCCTGTACTGGAGAGCATGTTGTATGAAGAAAGTTTGAGGGAGCTACAGCTTTTTTTCATTGGAGTGACGAAGGATGAGGGGCAAATTGGCAAAAGTGAACAACATGATGAGAGGCGCAGAGAGAGTGAATAGTCAGAGATTTTTTTTCCTGTGGCAGAAATGGCTATTACAGCGGGTGTAATTTTAAGGCGACGAGAGGATGGTTAAGGGGAGATTTCAGAGGTAGGTTCTTTGAACAGAGAGTGATGGTGGATGCAATGCACTGCCAGCTGTGGTAGTAAAATTAGACACATTAGGAACATTCAGTAGACTCTTGGATAGGCACATGGATGATAGTAAAATGAAGAGTAAGTAGGTTAATTTGATCTTCCATTTATAGAGTCATAGAGATGTTCAGCATGGAAACGGACCCTTCGGTCCAACCCGTCCATGCCGAAAAGAAATCCCAACCCAATCTAGTCCCACCTGCCAGCGCCCAGCCCATATCCCTCCAAACCCTTCCTGTTCATACACCCATCCAAATGCCTCTTTAAATGTTGTAATTGTACCAGCCTCCATCACATCCTCTGGCAGCTCATTCCAGACATGTACCACTCTCGACGTGAATAAGTTGCCCTTTAGGACTCTTTTATATCTTTCCCCTCTCACCCTAAACTTATGCCCTCAAGTTCTGGACTCCCCGACCCCAGGGAAAACAACTTGTCTATTTCCCCTATCCAGGCGAGCAAACGTGGTTCCCTTGTTCAAGAAGGGGAGCAGGGATAATCCTAGTAACTATAGGCCAGTGAGTCTCACTTCTGTTGTGGGCAAAGTCTTAGAGACAATTGTAAGGGATAGGATTTATGCACATCTGGATAAGAATAATGTGATCAGGGATAGTCAGCATGGTTTTGTGAAGGGCAGGTCGTGCCTCACAAACCTTATTGAATTCTTTGAGAAGGTGACTAAGGAGGTAGATGAGGGGAAAGCGGTAGATGTGGTATATATGGATTTTAGTAAGGCGTTTGATAAGGTCCCCCATGGTAGGCTACTGCAGAAAATACAGAGATATGGCATTGAGGGTGAGTTGGAGGTTTGGATTAGGAATTGGCTGGCTGGAAGAAGACAGAGTGTAGTAGTTGATGGCAAAGGTTCATCTTGGAGTGCCGTCACTAGCGGTGTTCCGCAAGGATCTGTTTTGGGACCATTGCTGTTTGTCATTTTTATAAATGACCTGGAGGAAGGGTGAGAAGGTTGGGTGAGCAAGTTTGCGGATGATACGAAAGTCGGAGGAGTTGTAGACAGTGAGGAAGGATGTGGCAGGTTACAGCGGGATATAGAGAAGCTGCAGAGCTGGGCAGAAAGGTGGCAAATGGAGTTCAATGTAGCTAAGTGTGAGGTGATTCACTTTGGTAAGAGTAATAAAAAGATGGGGTACTGGGCTAATGGTCGGATACTAGGTAGTGTGGAAGAGCAGAGGGATCTTGGTGTCCATGTATACAGATCTCTGAAAGTTGCCACCCAGGTAAATAGTGCAATGAAGAAGGCATATGGCGTACTGGCTTTTATTGGTAGAGGAATTGAGATCCGGAGTCCTGAGGTCATGTTGCAGTTGTATAAGACTCTGGTGCGGCCGCATCTGGAATATTGTGTGCAGTTTTGGTCGCCATACTATAGGAAGGATGTGGAGGCACTGGAACGGGTGCAGAGGAAGTTTACCAGGATGTTGCCTGGTATGGTAGGAAGATCCTATGAGGAAAGGCTGAGGCACCTGGGGTTGTTTTCATTGGAGAAAAGAAGGTTTCGGGGTGACTTGATAGAGGTATACAAGATGATTAGGGGGTTAGATAGGGTTGACAGTGAGAACCTTTTTCCACGTATGGAGTCAGCTATTACAAGGGGGCATAGCTTTAAATTAAGGGGGGGGGTAGATATAGGACTGATGTTAGGGGTAGGTTCTTCACTCAGCGAGTCGTAAGTTCATGGAATGCCCTGCCAGTAGCAGTAGTGGACTCTCCCTCTTTATGGGTATGTATGCGGGCATTGGATAGGTATATGGTGGATAGTGGGTTAGTGTAGGTTAGGTGGGCTTTGATCGGCGCAACATCGAGGGCCGAAGGGCCTGTACTGCGCTGTATTCTTCTATGTTCTATGTTCTATGTTCTATGCCCCTCATAATTTTGTAAACCTCTGTAAGGTCACCCCTCAGCCTCCAATGCTCAAGGGAAAACAGCCCCAGCCTGTTCAGCCTCTCCCTGTAGATCAGATTCTCCAACCCGAGCAACATCCTTGTAAATCTTTATGAACCCTTTCAAGTTTCACAACATCTTTCCAATAGGAAGGAGACCAGAATTGCACGCAATATTCCAACAGTGGCCTAACTATGGTCCAGTACAGCCGCAACATGACCTCCCAACTCCTGTACTCAATACTCGAACCAATAAGGGAAAGCATACCAAACGCCTTCTTCACTATCCTATCTGTCTGCGACTCCACTTTCAAGGAACTATGAACCTGCTTTCCAAGGTCTTCTTGTTCAGCAACACTCCCTAGGGCTCCCATTAACTGTATAAGTCCTGCTAAGATTTACTTTCCCAAAATGCAGCACCTTGCATTTATCTGAATTAAACTCCATCTGCCACTTCTCAGCCCATTGGCCCTTTTTGGTCCAGATCCTGTTGTAATCTAAAGTAACCTTCTTTGCTGTCCACTACACTGCCAATTTTGGTGTCATCTGCAAACTTACTAACTGAACTTCCTATGCTCGCATCCAAATAATTTATGTAAATGACAAAACGTAGAGGGCCCAGCACCGATCCTTGTGGCACTCCACTGGTCACAGGCCTCCAGTCTGAAAAACAACTCTCCACCACCACCCGCTGTCTTCTACTTTTGAGCCAGTTCTGTATCCAAATGGCTACTTCTCCCTGTATTCCGTGACATATTGCTAATCAGTCTCCCATGGGGAGCCTTGTCGAACGCCTTACTGAAGTCCATCTGGATCACATCTACTGCTCTGCCCTCATCAATCTTCTTTGTTACTTCTTCAAAAAATTAAATCAAGTTTGTGAGACATGATTTCCCACAGGGAAAGCCATGTTGCCTATCCCGAATCAGTCTTTGCCTTTCCAAATGCATGTACATCCTGTCCCTCAGGATTCCCTCGAACAACTTGCCCACCACCGAGGTCAGGCTCACCGGTCCATAGTTCCTTGGCTTTTCTTTCACACCCTTCTTAAACAGTGGCACCACGTTTGCCAACCTCCAGTCTTCCGGTACCTCACCTGTGACTATCGATGGCACAAATATCTCAGCAAGAGGCCCAGTAATCACTTCTCTAGCTTCCCACAGAGTTCTCGGGTACACCTGATCAGGTCCTGGGGATTTATCCACCATGACGTGTTTCAAGATATCCAGCACGTCCTCTGTCATCTGGACGTTTTGCAAGATGTCACCATCTATTTCCCTGCAGTCTCTATCTTCCATATTCTTTTCCACAGTAAATACTGATACAAAATATTCAATTAGTATTTCCCCCATTTTCTATGGCTCCACACAAAGGCCACCTTGCTGATCTTTGAGGGGGCCTATTCTCTCCCTGGTTACCCTTTTGTCCTTAATATATTTGTAAAACCCCTTTGGATTCTTCTTAATTCTATTTACCAAAGCTATCTCATGTCCCCGTTTTGCCCTCCTGATTTCCCTCTTAAATATTCTCCTACTTTCTTTATACTCTAAGGATTCACTCTATCTGTCGTGTTTGTATCTGACATATGCTTCCTTCTTTTTCTGAACCAAACCCTCAATTTCTTTAGTTAGCTAGCATTCCCTATAACTACCAGCCTTCCCGTTCACCCCGACAGGAATATATTTTCTCTGGATTATTGTTGTCTTATTTCTGAAGGCTTGCCATTTTCCAGTCGTCCCTTTACCTGCGAACATTTGCCTCCAATCAGCTTTTGAAAGTTCTTGCCTATTAACATCAAAATTGGCCTTTCTCCAATTTAGAATTTCAACTTTTAGAGCTGGTCTATCCTTTTCCATCAGTATTTTAAAACGAATAGAGTTATGGTCGCTGGTTGCAAAGTGCTCCCCCACTGACACCTCAATCACCTGCCCTGCCTTATTTCCCAAGAGTAGGTCAGGTTTTGCCACTTCTCTAGTAGGTACATCCACATACTGAGTCAGAAAATTGTCTTGTACATACTTAAGAAATTCCACTCCTCTAAACCTTTAACAAAATGGCAGTCGCAGTCGATGTTTGGAAAGTTAAAATCCCTTATCATAACTACCCTATTATTCTTACAGATAGCTGAGATCTCCTTATAAGTTTGTTTCAGAATTTCTCTCTGACTATTGGGGGGGTCTATAATATAATTCTAATAAGGTGATCATCCCTTTCTTATTTGTCAGTTCCACCCAACTACCTTCCCTGGATGTATTTTCGAGAATATCCTCCCTCAGCACAGCTGTAATGCTATCCCTTATCAAAAATGCCACTCCCCCTCCTCTTTTGCCTCCCTTTCTATCCTTCCTGTAGCATTTGTATCCTGGAACATTAACCTGCCAGTCCTGCCCATCCCTGAACCATGTTTCTGTCATCGCTATGAGATCCCAGTCCCATGTTCTTAACCATGCCCTGAGTTCATCTGCCTTCCCTGTTAGGCCCCTTGCATTGAAATAAACGCAGTTTAATTTATTAGTCCTACCTTGTCCCTGCCTGCCCTGACTGTCTGACTCACTTCTGTTCTCAGCTGTACCCACCTCAGATCGATCTCTTTCCTCACTATCTCCCTGGGTCCCACCCCCTCCCCCCTAACTTACTTGTTTAAATCCTTCCAAGCAGTTCTAGCAAATTTCCCTGCCAGTATATTCATCCCCTTCCAATTTAGGTGTAATCCGTCCTTCTTGTACAGGTCACTTCTACCCCAAAAGTGATTCCAGGGATTTAAAAATGTGAATCCTTCTCCCATACACCAGCTCCCGAGCCATGCATTCATCAGCTCTATCCTCCTATTCCTGCCCTCACGAGTTTGTCGCACTGGGAGTAATACAGATATTACTACCCTTGAGCACCTCCTTTTTAAATTTCTACCTAATTCTATGTAATCTCCCTTCAGAGTCTCAACCTTTTCCCTTCATATGTCGTTGGTTCCAATGTGGACATTGACCTCCTGCTGGCCCCTCTCCCCCGTGAGAACATTCTGCAGCCTCTCTGAGACATCCTTGAATCTGGCACCAGGGAAACAGCACCCCATTCTGCTTTTCCTCTGCTGGCTACAGAAATGTCTGTCTGTACCTCTGACTACAGAATCCCCTAACACAATTGATCTCTTGGAAGCCGACATACCCCTCATTGCATTAGAGCCAGTGTCAATACCAGAAACATGGCTGTTCGGGCTACGTTCCCCTGAGAATCCATCACCCCCTACTTTTTTCCAAAACAGCATACCTGTTTGAAATGGGTATATCCACAATAGACTCTTGCTTTAGCTGTCTACCTCTCTTAGCCTTCCTGGAGTTAACCCATCTAAGTGACTGTCTGTGAGACTCCCCCCCCCTTTCTAAATCTGCCATCCATCACATACTGTTGCTGTTCCAAATTCCTCATCGCTTCTATCTGTCTCTCCAACCGATCCACTCGATCTGAAAAGATTCGCATCCAACAACATTTGTGGCAGATATAATCCGCAGTAACCCTTAAACTCTCTTTAAACTCCCACATCTGACAAGCAGTACGTATCACTGCAAAGGCCATTTTTGGTCCTTCACAATCTACAGACCCAGAAAATAATACCGTCTTATTCCTCTACAAACACTGCCCAGGTTAAATTAATAGCTATTGCTTATATTTTAAGTTTAATCAAGAGACTTATCTCCAAAAATATGTAATCAAGAAAGAATGCACTGTACCTACTAGTGCAGCCTTTCTCTTGGACAGACTTAAAACAACAATTAATTCAATTATTTTATCTGATTCTGTGCTGTGGACTTCACCCAACAGTTCCTCCAAGATTAGATGTGAATTTCACTGTTTGTTAATTTTCCCAGATGCACTCAGATATCAAGCAAGACACGAATTCAGACAGCAAAGGGGTAACTGTGCAGGTTCTCTCTCTCTCTCTCTCTCTCTCTCTATCTATCTCTCTTTCTCTCTCTCGGTCTCTCTCTCGGTCTCTCTCTCGGTCTCTCTCTCGGTCTCTCTCTCGGTCTCTCTCTCTCTCTCTCTCTCTCTCTCTCTCTCTCTCTCTCTCTCCTGTACTGTCCTCACCATGTGCTTCCTTTGTTTGCTCTTCTCCCTTTTAAACTGCCATTGTTTTGACTTTTTTTCCCAACGTTCCAAAACAATGCAACAGCAAATAAAACAGTAACTGCTGCTCCGGGAATTCGAGGAAATCACCTCCAACACCTAGAATGCCTCAAAAAAAGGAGCAGCTCTTAAAGCCAGAATTTTTGTTCCCGTCCTCCATCTTGGATTAGGATAAAAGGTTGGCATGGCATCGTGGCCGAAGGGTCTTGTGCTGTTCTCTTCTGTGTTCTACGTTTTGTATCGTAAAGTGGGTAATAAGTCCAGATCATTGCATTCAGGAGGAGCAAGTGAACTGGATGCACAATTGACTGGGTGATGGGAGACAGTTGTTTTTCTAACTGGAGGCATGTGACCAGCGGTGCATTGGGACCCATGTTATTTGGCATTTGGATAAATGGTTTGGATGGGAATATTGGTTTCCGGGTAAGTAAGCTTTTTGGGTGACACTGAAATTGGTGGTAAAGTGGACAGTGAATAAGGTTATATTTGATACAACAGGATGAATCGTATACTGGGATAGTGGGCTGAAGAATAGCAGATGGAGTTTTATTAGATAATTATGAAGTGTTTCATTTTGATGAAACAAACCAGGGTGGGGCCTGTACAGTTAATGTTCGGGCCCTGAGTAGTGTTGTCAGTCAGAGACCCGGGGATGCAGGCACCAGGTTAATTGAAAGTGGTGTCACAGGTAGACAGGCTGGTGAAGCAGGCATTTGGAATGGTTACCCTCATTGGTCAGAGCATTGAGAGTAGGAGTTGGGATGTCATGTTGTGGCCACAATGAAACCATTGTTGATCAGTAGGAAGAATTGATCTAGTTCACTTACCTCCTTTAATTTCGACCATCTGACATTCTAACATGGGGTGGCCGACATGTGGACCCAGACCCACAACAGTATGGCTGACTCTGGGCGACCCTTTGGATAATTAGCAGAAGGGCAAAGATTCCAGGCTCAATCAGTGACATCCTAATTCCATGAATGAATAAATGAAGTTACACACCTTACTTTCCTACCTCTACAAACCCCTCCCTCTGCAGCAATCTTTACTGGCTTTGTAACACCGTTCAGGCCCTGACCACTCTCTGTAACACTCTCACCACCTCCAGCACCTTCACCTCTCCCTTTTACTGTCTTGTCAAGGATTCCCCTTCTCACTGCAGTCCTCCTGTTAGCAGACCCTTTGCAATCCCTTTAAAACTAACTCCTAAAACACTCTCTCACTTCAGGATTTTAAGTAATTTTTGGTGATCTTCTCGGCCTGATAATCTAATGTGATCCATTTTGTCCTGAGTGAGGGACCGGTGGGGATTTCTTGCTGAGGTTTGTCTGTTTCAGTGGAATATCCTTTTGTTAAATGTTTGAGAATGTTTCTTCAAATGTTTTCTACTGTTCATTTACATACACATATTTCAGTCTGTTTAGCCTGTTTATCTTGGTCAATTCTCCTGTCAAACTCATGTCATTGGCTATTTTTGTTTCCACTTGTAGCTTGTCCTGTCTGTGAATCAATTTAAATATTTTTGTTTCTTTAAACGACACTTTATCAAAATATCCCAGAGGATCTTTCTGTGTGACATTACTCATTCATTAAGTTTCATCAGACAACGGTCGGTCTGAGGTAGTTATGTCCCTAGCCATTTGCACAATATGTTATTCAAAGATACATAGAAAAACAATCTCCGCACTCCCTTCCAGTATCACTGTTATCATTGCGATTATCTCAAATTATATGAATATTGAAGTTCCCAAAATTATCAAAATGTGTTTATTTTGAAAAATTCCAATTGATTCCTGTTTAATGCAGTGATGAGCAATGAAATGCTGTTCGGTGGCTAAAACTGTTCTGCTTCTTGTGTCCAGGGTAAGTAGTAGCCAGAATTTACATTCACACTGACTCTACTTCATGATCTGCGGCCAAATGCTTTCACTGTAATGTCTTTGTTATCCATTACTGTTAACGTTGTCCATTTGCCTGAATTTGCACAAGATTGTGACCATTGGATATTTGTGTTCGCCCTGTAACCACGTCTCTCTGGTGTCTAAATCCCATTTATCTCTGTGTCACAAATCCATCTACCTTATTGATGAGACTTTGTGCATTTGACAAAAACACATAATTTACTTTTCCCCACAATTCCCTGCCACAGCCCAAGTCGCTGATTTGCCATTTTAGTTCAGCTTTGTCCCATCCTGTTCTTTTCTGATTGTTTTCAGCCACATTACCGTTCTGCTCCAATGCTTCACCTTTTCTCTTTCGATTTGGAAAGTTCCTTTCACCTGAACCCTGTCCCTGCATCCTCTGTCAGTTTATAGCCCTGTCCATAAATCTACCAAGATGATTGTCCAGGACACTGGTCGCAGCACAGTTCCATTGGGACCATCCTAATGGATTATATTTTAAATCAGGTATGGGATGTGGGTGTCTCTGGCTGACCAGCCGTTCTTGCCCAGCCCTAGCTGCCCTTGAACTGAGTAGCTTGCTCAGCCATTTCAGAGGGTAATTGAGAGGCAAATACTTTGCTGTGGTTATGTCGTGCAGACCACGTGAGGATGAGCAGATGCCCTTCTCGAAAGGACAAGTGTTTGTGCTTTTTTTTTGTACATCAGCAATGATTTCATACGTATTTATGGATTGTTAATTACCATTTTTAAAAAAATGCTGATTTCAAATTTCTCCATTTCTGATAGTGGGATTTAAACCTGCCGTCCCTGAACATTATCTGAGGTTTGGCATACAGGCTGTAGCAATGATACCACTAGGCCAGCACTTCACCTGCTCAGTGGTTGCTCATCCCTGAGCACTGATACATCATGAAGTGCATCATGAAGCTAAACCCGTTCTTCCCACACACTCGTTTGATCCTGAAATTATCCAGCACGCTGCTGATATCACTCAGTCTCTCTCCATGTGGTATCCCTCACTGTGTGGGTTTAATTGCTGCCTCTGTCAGTGTCTCTCACTCCTGTAGCTACTCCAGATCGTGAGCCAACCGAATTCTCCATTCCAGAGGGACACAGTAGCACAGGCCAGGGACGGAGACTGGGATTTTCCAGATATCTGTGGGACACAGCATCATTCTCCCTGTGTAACCCTCACTGCATCAGTCTAATTTCCCATTCTGTCTATTTCTCTGCCTCCTGTAGGTAATCAGGAAGGTCCTGACTCAATAGACTTCCCAACTGCTGGGTGTCTCGTCCATCACCACATTGAAGGTGGTTTGTCAGCCAGAGAGACAAAGGGCAGGGAGATCTGGAGCCTTCAATAAATCCTGCAGTGAGGTAAGATCACGCAGAGAGCAATGAGAGAGCTCCAAACATTGGCTAACAAGACATGACATGGATACAGCGCTGGAGGGAGAGCACAGTACAGACACACCCCAGGCTCAATCACTGCCCCTAATCTAATTTACTTCGTACTAAGACAGCATCGGGAATTTACAGTTATCAATCCAGACCTGTGCTGTCTTAGTGCGCATCAGTATAACAAAGGGGAAAATAGGCCTCCCACGTGAGGGTGGTACTGCTGCCTGGGATCTTTCTGTTCTGCGCTCCATCTCCAAAACTGTATCTATGGCATGTGTCATTGAACAGTGTCTTCAAAAATGTCTAACTCCTACATCAGTTCCAGTCTCTGTTACCTCCTCCCTTCCCTTTCGTCCCTCCACATATTTGAAATGTACTGCATACCAGCCTTACCATCCCTGTCTCTATAACCTGCTTCAGTGTCGATAACATGCCTTATCTCGGTAGTGTCCTCCTCCAATAACTGGAGACAGAGGCATGCAGCACGGAAACAGAACATTCGGTCAAACTAGTCCGTGCTGACCAGGTTTACCAAACTGAACGAATCGCTTTTGTCTGTGTTTGGCCCATATCCCTTTTGTCTGTGTTTGGCCCATATCCCTTCAAACCTTCTCCTCTCCATGTACCTGCCCAAAATGTCTTTTCCATGTTGTAATTGTTCTTGTTTCTCCTTTGGCCCTGGCAGTTTGTTCCGTCTATGCACGATCCGCTGTGGATAATGTTGCCCCTTTGCTCCCTCTTCAAATCCTTGCTCTCTCACCTCCCGTTTATACCCTCTAGCTTTGGATTCACCTACCCTTGGCTATTCACCTATCTCAGGGCCCGCAAGATTTTGAAAACATTGATAAGGTCACCCCATAGCCTCCTCTGCCTAAGGAAAATATTTAGGACATTGTTACAAATATCTCCAACTCATATTTCAAATTGCTGGCCAGTGACGGCAAATGTGCCAAATGCAGCTTTCACCACCTGTCTCCCTGTGAAGCCACTTCCAAGGAACAACGTAACTGCAGCCCTCGGTCTCTCTGTTAGACAATACTGCCCAGGGCCCTGCCATTAACTGTGTTAGTCCTCCCTGGTTTGTCTTAACAAAATCTACCACCTGAATTCAACTCCATCTTTCATTCCTTGGTCCACTAGTCCAGTTGGTTGAGATCCCCTTTGATAACCGTGTTCACTGCCCAGTACAACATTAATTTGATCATCCACAAAATGACTAACAATGACTCATATATTCTCAACCAAATCGTTTATGTAGATGATGCACATCAGTGGACTCAGCCCCGGTCCTTATACCACACTGCTGGTCACAGGCCTCCAGTCTGAACAACAACCCTCTCCCACCACCCTCTGTCTCCTACTGTCAAGCCAATTACTTATCCAGTTGGCTGGCTCTCTCTGATCCTATGTGGTTGAAACTTACCAACAAGTATATCATGCTAAATCCTGTCAAAGGCTCTGCTGACGTTGGTGCAGACAATGTATGGCATCAGTATTCCTGGGGGGAGATTTACTTGTCTTATCCCGGAGGGTTTAAACTAATTTCCCATTCTGTTTATCTCTCTGCCTTCTGTAGGTACTCAGGAAGATCCTGACTCAGTAGGCTTCCCAACTACTAAGTGTCTCGTCCATCACCACATTGAAGATGGTTGGTCAGCCAGAGAGTCAAAGGACAGGGAGATCTAAAGCCTTAAATAAATCCTGCAGTGAGGTAAGATTACTCACAGTGAATGGAGAAGAGAGGAATGAGAGAGCTCCAAACATCGGCTCACAAAATATGTCATAGATACAGTGCTGGAGGGGGAATATAGTATAGGCACACCCCAGGCTCAGTCACTGCCCCTACTGTCAGTTTTGTTGTTCTGAGACTCACGACTCTGCAACACTGTATCTGTGGCAGGTCTTGCAGACCAGCGTCTTCAATAATTTTTAACTCCAATAACATTTCCTGTCCCTGTAACCTCCTCCTTTCCCAATAGTCCCTCCACATATTTGAAACGTACTGCATTCCAGACTAAAATCCCTATATCTGTAACTTTCTTCAGTGTCTACAACATGCCTTATCTCAGTAGTCTTCTCCTCCAATAACTGGAGGTAGAACCATGCTGCACAGAAACGGTTCTTTGCTCCAACTAGTCCACGCTGTCCAGAGTCCCTGAACGAGTCGCATTTCCCTGCATTTGATCCATATCCCTTCAAACCCTCCCCTCTCCATGTACCTGCCCAAATGTCTTTCCCAAGTTCTTATTGTACTTTTCTCTACCACGTCCCCTGGAAGCTCATTCTATACCTGCACCATCCTCTGTTTGGAAAATTGTCTCCTCCAAACCCTTTTAAGTTTTTTCTCTCCCATCTCATAATTATGCCCTCTAGAACACAGAACATAGAACATGACAGCGCGGTACAGGCCCTTCGGTCTTCAATGTTGCGCCAACCTGTGAAACCATTCTGAAGTCCATCTAACCTTCCCTAATCCATTCTCAACCACATGCCTATCCAACGACCATTTAAATGCCTTTAAAGTTGGCGAGTCTACTACTGTTGCAGGCAATGCATTCCATTCCGTGACTATTCTGAGTACCACTGGCATCTGTCCCATATCTGTTAATTAATAATAATATTAATATCTACCTCAATTTAAAGCTATCTCCCCTCGTGCTATGCATCGCCATCCAAGGGAAAAGGCTCTCACTGTCCACCCCAACTCACCATCTGATTATCTTGTTTGTCTCAATCAATTGGCCTCAAATGTCTTCTCTCGAGCAAAAACAGATTCAAGTCCCTCAGCCTTCCTCATAACTGGAGGTTATGAACTCCTTCCCTCCGTAACAGGTAACATCCTAGTAAATCTCCTTGAAACCCTTTCCGAATCTTTCACATCGTTCATCTAATGCGGTGATCTGAACCAGAAGCAACTCTCCAGATGTGGCTGCACCAGAGTTCTGTACAACTGCAGCATGATCTCATGATTCTGAAACTCCATCCCTGTACCAATAAAAGTTCACATGCTGAATGTCTTCTTAACAACCCTATCAACATGGGTGGCAACTTTCAAGGATCTATGTACATGGACACAGTGATCTCTCTGCTCATCTGCACTACCAACATTTACTTCACCCACATCCACCTGGTTGGTTACCTTCTCAAATACGTCAGTAAGGTTTGTGAGGCGTGACCTACCCTTCACAAAACCATGCTGACTATCCCTCATCAACTTATTCATCTCCAGATGATTATAAACGCTAGCTTTTACACACCTTCCCAATACTTTATCCAGAATCAAAGTAAGGTTCACAGGTCTATAATTACCAGTGTTGTCTCTATTCCCTTTCTTGGACAAGGGGACAACATTTGTTGTCCTCCAGCCTTCTGGCACTATTCCCGTAGACAATGACGGCATAAAGATCAATACCAAAGTCTCAGCAATCTCCTTCCTGGCTTCTCAGAGAAGCCAAGGATAACTCCTATCTGGCCCAGTAGACTGAACAATTTTTACACTTCCCAGAATTGCTAACACCTTCTCTTTCTGCAGTTCAATCCCAACGAGTTATGGACTGCACTACCCTGGGGGAAAGAAGTTGGTTAATCAACTTACCTGTACCCCTCATGCTTTTCTAAACCTTTATAAGGTCACCCCTCAGCCACCTACAGCCAATGGAAATGCGAAAGACAATGATATAAATATTTCTGCTCGTGTCCCTGCCACTACTTTGCCACAATGTTCTGGGATACACCTGTTCAGGATCTAGGGATTTCTCTACATTTGTGTTCTAAGACATCCAACACAATCTCTTCTGAAACGGGGACTCTTTACAAGCCATCACTGTTTCTTCCCTTTGTTTCCTAGTCTTTGTCCTCAGTACATTCTGACATGAAATGCTCAGTTAGGCCCTCGCCCATCTCCTGTGTGTCTACACTTGGATGGCCTCACTGATCTTTGAGGAGCCCTTGTGTCAATCCAGTTGTTTTTGTGAAGTTGTATGCTGTATAAAATTATTTGCATTCTCCTTAGCCTTATCTGCCAAATCTATCTCATCCCCCCATAGAAGATAGAACATAGAAAAATACAGCGCAGTACAGGCCCTTCGGCCCTCGATATTGATCCGACCGAAGCCTACCTAACCTACACCAGCCGAATAACCTCCATATGCTTATCCAATGCCCGCTCGAATGACCATAAAGAGGGAGAGTCCACGACTGATACTGGCAGGGCATTCCATGAATTCACAACCTGCTGAGTAAAGAATCTACCCCTAACATCTGTCCTATACCAACCTCCCCTTAATTTAAAGCTGTATCCCCTAGTAACAGCTGACTCCATATGCGGAAAAAGGTTCTCACTGTCAACCCTATCGAAACCCCTAATCAACTTGTACACCTCCATCAAATCGCCCCTAAACCTTATTTTCTCCAATGAGAACAGCCCCAAGTGCCTCAGCCTTTCCTCATTCGATCTTCCTACCATGCCAGGCAACATCCTGGTAAACCTCCTCTGCACCCGTTCCAGTGCCTCCACATCCTTCCTATAGTATGGCGACTAAAATTGTACACAATACTCCAGTTAAGGCCGCACCAGAGTCTTACACAACTGCAACATGACCTCAGGACTCTGGAACTCAATTCCTCTACCAATAAAGCCCAGTACGCCATATGCCTTCTTCACAGCACTATTTACCTGGGTGGCAACTTTCAGAGATCTGTGTACATGGACACCAAGATTCCTCTGCTCATCCACACTACCAAGTAGTCTACAATTAGCCCAGTAATCCATCTTCTTGTTACTCCTACCAAAGTGAATGACTTCACACTTAGCTACATTGAACTCCATTTGCCACCTTTCTGCCCAGCTCTGCAACTTATCTATATCCCGCTGTAACCTGCCACATCCTCCTTCGCTGTCCACCACTCCCCCAACTTTCGTATCATCCGCAAACTTGCTCACCCAGCCTTCAAGCCCCTTCTCCAGGTCATTTATAAAAATGACAAACAGCAATGTTCCCAAAACAGATCCTTGTGGAACACCGCTAGTATCTGCACTCCATGTTGCTTTCCAGCATATCCAGCCTCTCCGATTCTGTCAAACGCTCCAGTATCAGTAACATCTTCTTCAATCTTTGCTCCATTTACAGTTTCAGGAAATGCTTCTTCAATCCAGATGATCAGAATTCTATGCAGTACTCCAAAGTTGTGCTAACTGTCCGTAATCAATACTTGCCGTTGCAAATGCATGTAACTCCTGTCCCGCAGAATCGCTTCCAACAATGTACGCGTCACTGACATCAAGCTAATTGGTGTTTATCTCCCTGGCTTTCCCTCGCAGCCTTTCCTAAACAACTGGCACAACATTAGCCATCCTTCAGGCTCCCTGCTCAACACCCGTGTCTGTCAGTGATAGAAAATTCTCTTTATGGGACCCACAATTTCTTTCTGAGCTTCGCACAATATCCTGGGATGTGCTTGATTAGTTCCTATGGAATTGTCTCCCTTATATGCATTTAAAAACCTCCAGTACCTCCTGTTATGTGGGGTCTTGTGAACACGTCACTGGTTATTTCCCTGACATCCCCTTGTCTTTCTCCACAGCAAGTTCAAACATGATATTTTTGGTTAGGATCTCACCCATCTCCTGTGGTTCCACACTTGGATGGCACCATTCATCTTCAAGGAGCCATACTCTGCCCCTAGTTAATCTTCTATTGTTAATATACTTGCAGAATTTCTTTGGATTTTCCTCAGCCTGATCTGCCAACGCTTTTTGTGGTCCCCTTTGTGCCCTCCTGATTTCGCTCTTAAGTGAATTACTCCACCCACAATGTTCTTCGATGGATTCCCTTAAGCCAGCTGGCTATATGTGACATGTGTCCCCTTTTTGTTGACCAGAACCTCAATACCCCCAGTTATCCAGTGTTTCCTATTTGTGTCTGCATTGTCATTCACTTTAACAGGTGTAAGATGGCTCTGAACTCTCATTTTAACTCCCTTTTGATAGCTTCCCATCTTCCCGACGTCCCTTTACCTGCACATAGCTTCCACAATCAATTGTTAAAAGCTCTTGACCAATAACATCTGGATTGCGGAAAGGCCAGATTTGATCTTTAACTTATGGACCAGGTTTGTCATTTTCCATCGCTATTTTCCAACTAATACGATTGTGATCACTTTGCCAAAGTGTTGGCCCACTAACCACTCAGTCCCTTTCACTACTTTGTTTCCCAAGGCGAGGTCAGGTTTTAGTTCTTCCTGCACTCTGACCATTTACATTTTGACTGGGACAGCTTTCTTGTACATGCCGAACAAATTCCTTCCATCCAAGCTCTGAACACTCTAGCAATCCGAGTCGAGGTTTGGAAAGTTAAAATCCCTGACCATTACAGCCCTATTATTCTTACAAATATTTGAGATCTTCCGTCATATTTGCTGCTCAAATTCTCGCTGACTGTTGGGGGCCTGTCGTACAGTCATACCAAACTGATGACCCAGTCTCATTTCTCCGTTGCACCATTATATCTTCACTGGGTGATCCCCAGGAATATCCTGTCTCATTAATGCTGTAATGTTTTCACTGATCAGAAACTCCAATACCCCTCCTCTCTCACCACCTGTTCTGGCCTCAACCTTCAGATTGTAGCCTGAGACCATCCCCCTCACGGTGGACAACAGTGTCACCTTTCATGTCATCTGCAAACTTACAAATGATACCTTGTGCTTTCACATCGAGTTATTAATGTAGATAATACTGTTCAAAATAATTAGAGTAATAGATAGAGTCAATAGCCAGAGACTTTTCCCCAGGGCAGGATTGACTGGTACGAGAAGTCATAGTTTGAAGATATTAGGAGGAAGGTATAATGGAGACATCAGAGGTGGTTCTTTACGCAGAGAGTTGTGAATGCATGGAATGTGTTGCCAGCTGAGGTGTTGGAAGGAGAGTCATTGGGGACATTTTCGCAACTGCTGGACAAGCACATGGATAGGAAAGAGTTGGGGGTGCATAGGTTAAGTTACTATATTTTACATTAGGATTAAGTCTCAGCACTACTTCGTAGGCCTAAGGGCCTGTTCTGTGCTGTACTTTTCTCTGTTCTATGTTCTATAATAACCAGCAATGGTTGCTGCACAGACCCCTGTGGTACACCCGCTGGTGAAAGAATTTCAAACACAAAACTTACTCTCCACTGTTGTGCATCCAGGTTGCCAAATTGCCTTGGATCCCATTGGTCTGTTGGACCAGCATTCCATGTGGGAAAATGTCAAATGCCTTAATGAACCCAATGTAACCCACATCTTCTGCACTGTCCTCATCAAAATCCTCAATCATAATTTCAAACAGAAATCTCAGCTGAATTTGGGAGAGGATCTTACTCTACCAAATCCGTGATTAGTTTCCATAATCGATCTCTGCCTTTCCAAATATTGATTCATTCTGTCCTTCAGAGTTGTGTCCAATAATTTTCCTCTCCCTGCTGTCAGACTATCTGCTTTGTCATTATCTGGCCTATCCCTGCTTCCATTCCTGAATAAAGGAACTACGTTAGTTATCCTCCAGTCATTCGACACTTCACCCGTAGCCAGCAAATTATTAAATATATCCACGAGGGTTCCAGCAATCTCCTCCTTTACCAGAACAAGGGGGGTTTGTTTGACTTGAACCAGAGGGGCATCAGTATCCCTGGGGGGAGATTTGCTTGTCTTATCCCGGAGGGTTTAAACTAGTTTGGCAGGAGTTTGGACTCTGAGTAAGAGAAAGCCCATTGACCAGTCAAGTGTAAAAATGCATCAGCCTTCGAGAGCAAGTTTTCTATCCAGTATCTCGAGGGGCACAGTCAAGGGAGGGAAAAGAATTTTGATTTAACGCCAAATTATTTCAATGCACAAGGCCTGACTGGTAAGGCAGATGCGCTCAGAGCATGGATTGGCTCTGGGTACTTGGATATTATAGACATATTTCGAAGCACCAGCTTTTGAAGTGCAGGTAATCATTCTTAAAGATGAAAACTTTAACTAAATGTGTTTGATATTACATTCCATGTCACTGCTATGCTGTTGTTATAAATCCTGTGCCTTATGATTGTGCTCCACCTGATGAAGCAGTGCTCTGACATCTGGTGCTTCCAAATAAACATTTTGGACTGTAAGCTGGTTTTGTGAGATTTTTATGGTTGTTCATCCCAGACCAACACCGGCTCCATCACATCATGCTCCCATCAACTGGGTGAGTCTGTGTGAAGGAAAAGGATTGACTTGCAAATGGGAGGTTTTGAAAAATGTGATCTCAAGAATCCAATATGTCTCTGATTGAGTGAAGGGAAAAGCTGGCAGGTTTAGGGATCCCTGTCTGATGGGGGATATTGAAGCTCTGTTCAATAAAAAGAAGGCACATATTGTCTTCAATGTTTCTGTATCTACGTAATCTCTTCCAGTCCTAAATACACGATTACTCGGTGGAGACTTTACAATCCTCACAGGTCGCTTCAGCACTCCCAATCTGTCGAATCCACTGAAAGCCTATGATCCTCTCGATACAGTTCTGACAAGACTCACTATCTGTGTAATGTCATCCCATCGCTAACACACACCCTATCAATATGAGCTCCTCCTGTATCTCCATCCAGTTACTTATCTCCATAACCTTCTCCAGCTCTTTCACCCCTATCTGTGTAAATGTCACCCTCCCATACAACCCTTCCCACTTCGACCAAACTGGAGGAGGTTACTAATGCTCACTTATCTGTCAAACTGTCTCCAACCAAAGTTACTGCCCTTCTGGAATATCTGTCAGTCTCCACAGCCTTCATATCTAAATATTCTGCAGAAGGAAACCTTCCTATATATATATATATTATATAAACATCTTCAGTCACGAGTACCCTCCATTTCCCTGTTTGGTCCTCCAGTCTGTACAACCCACTTTATTCTGTCATCTGCTCCATTCACCGAAAACCCTCCCTATCTGTGTAAACCGCTCCATCCTACCAACTTCCTTCTCCCTGTAAACTGCCCAGCCCTCCCAACATCCCCATCTCCACGATCTCCTGCAGGCCCTACAGCTCTCCACATTTCTGTATTTCCCTGTGGCTCTATGGTCTTCCCTCCCTGTGAAACCACCTCCAGTCCCCACGACACTGCAAGTCTGGGTCGTCTGCACCAGATCAGACCATTGCTGTCTCTGTTACCGTGGACAATCCTAGTAAACCTGCCAAATGTATCTATTCATTCAGATACCATCCTCTCCAGCCTCCCGAAACCTCTTCCTGTCATTGTAACCCTCCCTATTTAGAACACAGAACAGTACAGCATAGTACAGATCCTTCAGCCCTCAATATTGTGTCCATCGTTTGGTATGCTTTCCTTTCTTGGTCAGAGTATCGAGTATAAGAGTTGAGAGGTCATCCTGCGGCTGTACAGGATACTTGTTTGGCCACTGTTGGAATATTGCGTGCAACTCTGGTCTCATTCCTATCGGAAGGATATTGTGAAACTTCAAAGGGTTCAGAAAAGATTGACAAGGATGTTGCCCGGGTTGGAGCATTTGAGCTACAAGGCGAGGCTGAATCGACTGGGGCTGTTTTCCCTGGAGTGTCAGAGGTTGAAGGGTGGCCTTATAGAGATTTATAATGTCAGGATGGTCATGAATAGGATAAACAGACAAGGTCGTTTCCCTGGGATGGGGGAGTCCAGAACTAGAGGGCATATGTTCAGGGCATAGAGGTGAAAGATTTGAAAGGGACCTAAGGGGCAACGTTTTCACGCAGAAGGGGCTGTGTGTCCGGAATCAACTGCCAGAGGAAGTGGTGGAGGCAAGTAAACTTACAGTATTTAAAAGACCTCTGGATGGGTATATGAATAGGAAGGAATTAGTGGGATAAGTGCCGGTAAATGGAATTAGAAAGGTTATGATACGTGGTTGGCATGGACGAAATAGACTGAGGGGTCTGTTTCTCTGCTGTACATCTCTATCACTCTATGACTATTTTTTTTCCACTATTCATTTACAGCCTGACATTTCAGTCTGTTTCCTCTGTTTACCTTGGTCAGTTCTCCTCTCAAACTCATGTAATTGGCTTTGCTTCTGACGCTCGGGTGTGTTTTATGGTCATTTGAAAACTTAATAATCTCTTTGAATTCCACTATATTGCAATCTCCTGGAGGATCTCTGTGTTACATCACACCTTCACTCAGCTTCATCACTCAACGGTCAATCTGAGATCATGTTTACCTAGCCGTCTGCACAATATGTTATTCAAAGAAACACTGACAAAAAAAAACATTCAAAGAGGAGCTCTGATAATATCACTCTTGTCAGGGTGACTGTCCCAGATCATGCAAAGATTGAAGTCTCCTAAAACTATTATAATGCCTTTGTTACAAATTCCAATGAATTCCTGTTTAATGCAGGGAGGAACAATGAAATGCTGCGAGGCAGCCGAATACAAAACTTCTTCTGCTTGTATTTGTGACACATGGGACCCAGGATTCACATTCAGGCTGATTCAGCCACATCATCTGAGGCCAAATGCTTTCTCTGTAATGTCCTTGTTATTGATAAGTGCCAGGGTTACCCATCCTGCACTCCCATTCTGTCTGAGATCCCACAAGGTTGTGTACCATTTTATACTTATGTTCACACTGTAACCACGTGTCTCTGCTGACTAAATCCCATTTATCTCTGTGCCACAAGTCTATTACCTTATTGCAGATACTTTGGCAATTTCAAAATATATACATATAATTTATTCTTTCCCACAATGTCCTGTCATAAACCAATTCACTGACGTACAGTTTTAGTTAAACTCTGTCCCATCCTGTTCCTTTCTGCTTGTCTTCAGTCACATCCCCATGCTTTTCCGATGTGTCACCTTTTCTCTTTGGATTTGGAAAGCTTCTTTCACCTGAACCCTGTCCCTGCATTCTCCATGTTAGCTCAAAGACCTGTCCATAAACCTACCGACATGATTGGCAAGGACACTGGTCCCAATGATGTTGTTCTTAATTCACTCGTAGGATTTTGCTGTCACTGGCTGGCCCACCTCCGACCCCACCCCCGAGCTTCCCTTGAGCTGAGTGCCTTGCTAGACTAATACAAAGGGCAGTTTAAAGTCAACTCCATTGTTCTGGGTCTGGAGTCATATGTAGGTCAGACCAACTGCCTACCACTGATTTCCTTTCCAAACAAGTATTGAGCATTCAGATGCTTTTCCCTGCCATTAAATTCTGGATGGACAGGCTGGTGAGAGTAATGTTAGGCCATCGCCTGCCCCACTGATAGCCCCATCATCCCTGAGCACTGATCTCAGTGCATCATGAGTCAAATCCCTTCTTCTTGACCGTGGTTTGATCCTGACAACTTCCAGCCCTCTGGTGATATCACTCAGTATCTCTCCATGTGATATCTATCACTGTGCAGGTCTAATTGCAGCCGGTCACTGCACCTTTTGTAGTTATTCCAGATCCTGAGCCAACAGAATTCTGCACTCCAGGGAGACGAGGCAACGCAGGCCAGGGATGGAGACTGGAATTTTCCAGATCTCTATGGGACTCAGTGCCATTCTCTATGTGTAACCCTCACTGGATCAGTCTAATTTCCCATTCTGTCTGTTTTTCTGTCTCCTGCATATATTCAGGACAGCCCTGACTCAATAAACTTCCCAACTGCAGGGTGTTTCATCCAAAATCTCATTGAACACAGTTGGTCACCTCACCCAGAGGGCAGGGAGATCTGGAGTCTTCAATAAATCCTGCAGCGAGGTAAGATCACTCACAGTGAACAGAGTAGAGCGAATTTAAGGGATCAAAGCTTGGTCCGGAAGACCTGATACAGAGACAGTGCTGAAGGGTGAAACAGATCATGAAAGTCCCAGGCTCAATCTCCACTCTCTTGTTAACTTGCATCACTGCAGTTCTGAGCCTTCCTATGACAATATAGGAAGTTCACAGTTATCCATCCTGGCCTGTGCTGTCTTAGTGAGAATCAGGACAACATCTGGGAAAGGAGGACTCCCTTAAGAAGTTGGTGTTGAAACCTGGGATCTCTCTGTTTCCTATTCTCCCTCTCACACGGTCACTTGTCATGTGATAGAATCATACAGAAAGGAAACACACCTTTTGATCCATCTCATCTGCACCAGTGTCTTGAATGGTTGTAATTGTCAAAAATGTTCCTATTTTTGTAACCTCCACCCCTCCCATTATCCTGCTGTATATTTGAAACCTAGACCAATGCTGACGACTCTCCCCTTTTGTAAATTGCTCCAGTCTTGATAACATGCCCATCTCAATAATCTCATCCTGCACTCAGTACAATAATTTCTATTTCTGTAGTTTTCCACAATAACTGCAGTCCATCCTGTCTCTGTAAAATCCTCCAGCCCGGACCAAAATACCTCCCTATGTACCTTCCTCAAGCCACAAGAGTACATGATATCACTGTAACCTTCTGCAGACCCGATCCCATTCCTGTCTCCTGGCCTACAGCAGCACATGACCTCTGGCAATATCTCCCATGCCTATCGACCTTTGCATCTGTGTAAATGCCTCCAGATACATTTCCAGCGGAAACAACACTCCCCATCTCTGTGTGCTCCTCCCTGCACCTCAAGCACCCTCTCTTTGTGTAGCTCTGCAGGTTAGGAGGCATGACAGTTCAGTGGTGAGCACTGCTGCCTCACAGTGCCAGAGACCCTGGTTCGATTCCAGTCTTGGGGGACTGTCTGCATGGAGTTAGTACATTCCCTCTGTGTCTGCATGGGTTGCCCCCAGGTGCCCCGTTTTCCTCCCACACTCCACAGATGTGCAGGTTAGGTGATTTGGCGATTCGAAACTGCCCATATCGTTAGGTGCATTAGTCAGAGGGAAATGGGTCTGGGTGGATTACTCTTTGGAGAGTTGGTCTGGACTTGTTGGGCCGTAGTGTCGCTTCCATACTGTAGGGAATGTAATAAAACCTAAACTCTCCCTCTGCGTTCCATATTACTGACCCTAAAAAATATCCCTCTAACAATTAAACAGCTCCAAACCTCCCAATCTCTGTAACCTACGACAGCTCCAACATCCCTCCTTATTGGTGTAACCACTTCCTGAAAACCTCGAAACATGTGGAGACTCCACAATCCTCCCTATCTGTGTAATCCTCTCAGGTCACTGTAATACTCCCAACCTGTAGAACTCAGTCCAATGCCTGTGACTCTCCCAATCCAGTTCCTATAAAAGTAACATTCTCCCCTCACTATCACCCACCCTGCCAATGTAAGCTCGTATAGCATCTCCATCCATCTAATCATCTCCGTAACCTTCTCGAGCTCTCGTAGCCCTATCGGAGTAAATGTCACCCTCTTCTATAACCCTCCCTCTAGCAGGAACCGTTCTACAGTTTCAATACCCTTTGGCTGAATAGTTTCTTCCAGATCTCCTTTCTAAATGGTCGTTCCTTCATTCTGAAGCTGTGCCCTTGGCTCCTAGTCTCTCCGACAAGAGGAAACATCTTCCCCACCACCTCCCGCACCACCCCCCCACGTCAAATCCATCCAGGCCCCTTAAAGGTTTGTAAGTTTGAATGAGATCCTGCCATCGCCGCCTCTGAAACCTCATCAAGTACAGATCCAGAGACTTCACCTGCTCCTCATATGGCAAGCATTTCATTCTTGTAAAACTAGTTCTTGTACCCACTCACATCCTTTTTCCAGACTGTTAATGTGTAACATATACAGCGTGGTCCCAACACTGAACCCTGCGGAGTTACCCTCGTCACATGTTCCCATCGTGAAAACGACCCCTTTATACCTACTCTCTTCTGCTTATCAGCCAATCCTCTATTCATATCAAACATGTTGTTCTGAAACTGAAATTTAATTTCACAAACCCTGCTGGATTTGTTTTCCTGTCTGGCTGTGAACAAGCAGAGTAGATAAAAGGGAGGAATGGTTTGTCGGGATTTTCAGAAACCTTTCAACAAGGTCCCACTGAAGATGTGGATAAGCAAAATTGGCACATGTGGGATTGGAGGGAATGTACTGGCATGGATTGGGAATTCTTTAAAAGAAAACTAAGTGTGAATAAATGGATTAGTGCTTGAACCCTAACTATTCACAAAGGGATTTGATACATTTGATGGATGGACAAAATCTACTGATTCCATGTTTGTTGCTGACACAAAACAAGGTGGGAATGTGGGTTGTGTGGAGGAAGCAAAGGGGACTTGAACTGTCCATGAGTTTCCCTTGTACAAATACATTGCTGGGATGTGGCCATCACTTGCTTGGCCATCATTACCTTCCCATCTGAAACTCCCTGGAGAAGGTGGTGGTGAGCTGTCTCCCTCACCCATTGCGGTCCTTCGCGTGTAGGGACAGACACAGTGCTGGCAGGATGGAGCGTGGTTTTGAGGGCAGTTGCTCCGGGTTTGTGAAGTGGTACTGAAAGGGCCTTCCTGAGTGACCTCAGTGCTGCTTGTAGATATGTTACTTATTTATTCACTCGTGGTCATGAGCATTGCTGGATGCATTGTTGATTTGGAGTTGTCCCTGAAAAGGTGATGGTGAGCTGCTTCCTGAACCACTGCACCAGTCGTTGGAACTGATGTTATCTGTGTCCCCTCCAGAAGGCGCTACAACACCCATGCCTGTAAATGCATACAGACAATGCAGCTCTTCCTGTATATGTAGCATCAGTCTCTACCAACAATTATTGTTCATCAGAATGTCTCACCTTCTCCATTCCCACTTGTGCTCGTGATCGCTCAAATTTCTTTATTCTTGTTTATACTTCTAATCACCTATAACCTCTTCCATTCTAAATTTGTAACCCCTCAGTACCTGTAACGCGCCATATAACTGTATTCAATGACAGCACAGGTCGCCTTCCTTAAATCTCTGTGAATTACAGCGGCTGTTTGTGCTGCATTGGTACTTTTCATCCTCCTTATCCATCTTAGATCTTTCAGCCCCTGCAATCCCATTAATTGCAAGGCTCCCATTCTCTGTACCGCCTTATTTTCTGAGAGTCCTTGAACACCACGAGTAACCCTCCAGTTACTGCGAGTCTTCTAAGTCTGTAACATCCAACAGTCCCCAGTGCCTTACAACACTTTCTGGCTGTTAATTTGCATTTGTTGAAGTCTTCACATCTCAGGAAGCAGCTCACAAAAAGCCCTTTAGACTTTACAAGGCTCCCTCACCAACAAGCCACAATGTATCTATTTTCGTTGCCACCTTCAGTACCTGCAACTCTCCCTGTATATTCCAATAACCTGCTTTAGACACTTCAGGTCTGACTACCTCGGCAGATAATCTGTTCCATCCGCGACAGATCGCTCAATCACTGTAACACCCATCTTCCTCTTTTCACTGTCTTCCACCCACAGTGGCGGTCCTATGAGGGAGCAGTGTGGAATGGGATGTTACACATCTTAGCTGAGGCTTGAGGCCTACTATTACCTGGGAGTCACAAAGGGTGAGAACCTGACAGTGAGCAGCACAAAGCGGGAGAATATAAATCAGCAGCGAAGATCAAGGCCTAGCAGGACTTGGAGTTGGAGAAACAGCAGAGCAGGAGGCCCTGAATCAGCACCGAGTCACAGAGGGAGTGACCATGTGATGGAGCAACTTGAAGCAGGAACATGAGGTTACAGAAGCACCAAAGTGGGAGGATATAAATCCGGACTGAGGATCGAAGCCTGGACATACCTGGGATTCACAGAGGCGGTGACCCTGTGAGGGAGCCGAGTGGAGTGGGAGCTGGAGGATTACACGTATCTGGGAGTGACAGAGACGGTGACCATGTGAGGGAGCAGAGTGGAGTGGGAGCTGGAGGATTACACGTACCTGGGAGTCACAGAGACGGTGACCCTGTGAGGGAGCGGAGTGGAGTGGGAGCTGGGGGATTACACGTACCTGGGAGTCACAGAGATAACTTTCTGCTGCTGGGACCTGGCTGCATCGAGTTTGAAAGGAGTGCAACAGCCATCACAGTAAAGGCTGTAAGTTCGTTGGCTGGTAATACTCCGTTATTAGTGACTGTCTCTAAATTGCTATTAGTTAGCAAATTTAGTTTTTCAACTTCTGAAATAAGGGTTGAACTGAGAAATAAGAGGGAGAAGTGAAATTCTTCTCCCTATAATAAAATATCCTCTCTTAAACACAGTTGAATAAGGGACGTAACCACTTTGTTATTTCCCTGATGTTAACTTCATTCGAGGTAATTAATTAAGTTACTCCAGACATGTTGCATTTTAAGACATGTTTGTCAGATGAAAAATATGTTCTGTTACATTGGGAAGCAATAGCTCCCTGCTCGTGTCCGAGCTCTGGTCCACTGGTCGTGGAGCTCAGACAGTGACTAGAGATTCTGTGAGACATCTGTGATGCTGAGAGTTGGGGGACGGTACGCACACAAAGAGCTGATCACCCTTCAGACATGACGGACTGGAAGAATGAAGGGAATGGGGTACTGCACAATCGAAGATACACAGTCAAGTAATCCAGGAATAGCCTGATGTCTCTCTCTCAATTCGGTTTCCCAGTTTGGAGCTGATGAAGGTATTGGCTGCTCAGGGGAGGACAGTCGGAGCCATGTCTGTGGCTCCACAAGCAGCCTGACTGTACAGGAGGGGAGGGAGAAGGAAGGAGGAGCGATAGTCACAGGGGAGTCAGGAAATTGAGGAAATCACTAGCATTTCTTTGACTGTCAATGTAATTCCAGGATTGTGGGCTCGAGAATGTCACTGTGTCTGCGGAATATTGGTCTGGGGGATGGTTAGCAGCCAGAGGTCATGGTCTGTGTTGGTCTCAGTGACTTGGGTGTGAAATGTGACGTGGTCTGGTAAACAGAATTCAGCGAGGTAGATGGAAGGTGAGCAAACAGGGCCTCAAATGCGTCAATCCCTGGAATACTTGCAGTGCTGTGTGCAAGGCAGTGCAGCACTAGGAATATTAAGTAGGTGAGAGTGTGAGTGGAATGATAGTGTAGCAGGAAGCGCTTCAGATTCCTGGTACATTGGAACTGGTTCTGGGGAAGGCAGCAACTGTATAAATTGGATTGGGTAACATGTGACAGAGCTGGGACTGATTTCCTTATGCAGTGTTTGGCTAATGCTGTTGGGAGGGATTGAAATTGATTTGGCAGGGCTATGGTAACCAATCAGAATAGTGTAGGAAACTACCGTTCCTCAGCCACACATCGATCTGGTCTCTCTTTCTATTTCCATCCTCACTGGCACGTGGCACTGGGAATAATCTGGAGATCACTGTACTTGAGGTCCTGTCTTTTTCACTTCTTACCAAACTCCCTCTCTACTCAGGTCCCTGACAATATTTACAGTCTGATCAAATCTCCTCTCAGTATCCTCCGTTCCAGCCTTTTCTCATAACTGCACCTCTGCTGTCACAGGGTAACGAATCTTCTCTACACACTCTCCAGTCCAATTCCATCCTTCCATGTCTTGCGGTGACCAGAACTGCACACATTCCCAAAGCTGCGACTGCGCCCATTTTGTATACAGTTCCAGCATAAACTTCCTGCTCTAAACTCTGCACTTTGGCTGAAAGAGGAAATGATTCCATTTGCTACATTAACGAGGTTCTTGATGTTTCCAGCTACCTTCATTTATCTGCCCACACTGACTATACTCTCATTTATTGTCCATTCCCCACTATTGTTGATGTCCCCAAATGCCTTGCCTTACACGTCTCTGGGTTGTTTGTTCCATTCTCCTGGCCCCCATAGATTTTGTTTTTAAACAGCCTGCCATAGGATCTCTCGTTAAATTCAATTAAGTCACATGCAGTAACAAGTTACTGCCTCAAACCGACACAGTCAGATTAATTACACATGACCTTCCTTGAAAAAATCCAGACCGACTGTCCTCGAGTCCCAGGGACTTCCTCAGTGACCGTTTATCCACTGTCTCAGAATTCCAGCCGCGACCTATTCAGTCAGTCCCTTTCTCCACATTAAACAAAGCTGCCGTGTCATCCGTTCTCCAGGCCTCCGGTACCATCCCTGCATCCAGTGAGGATTGGATTACGTAGTTAAATATAAGGCCAGAGATTTTGCCCAGCTCCTTTTAACAGTTTGGAGAATTTTATTACCCCTTTTTAAGGATTTGAATCTTCTGTATAATTCTCTGCTCCAAGTTTATTGCTCCCAATGTTTCACACTGCATTCCCAGTTTGATTCAAACAGACAGAGGCCTCAACCATCTTTTGATTTGGTCAAGTCTCATTTTAGACGAGTTTCATGGAGGGTTTCTCTCCACAAGGTTAAGTGTTTTTTCTCATGACACCATTCCCAATCTGCTTCATTAACTACGCTCCCTGCCCATGTGGACTTTCTCTCATCTGATACTAACGCGAGGATTTTCCCCATCGTCATAACAACTGCCCGCTGCTTAGATATCCCAGAATGCACCGGCCTCCCTGTTACAGGCGCCATCTCTCCAAAGTCATTACACTCTAGAATTGTCACTCCGAAACACCCTGTACATGGCAGGGGGGGAAAATCTGGGTCTTCACTTTGAGACCAAGCCCCTGAGGTTCTGGTGGATGGCATGGTGCACGTGAGGGACATTAACTTCCTCCAGGACTGGCAGGGGAGGCCATGAAACCAGATCCTGCCAGTTTGGTCTGAGGTTGACCCCTGGGTCAGTGAGGTGCCAGCTTTCTGGGTGAATGCCCAGCAGTGACCTTCGCCAGTCCACCAGGGTAAGTGCCACCATCTGCACTTTGTGACCTCACTCTCACTCTCTCTGTTACTGCACCCACCTCCCACCAAGGCTCATGTTCTCCCACCCTCACCCTCACCCCTATAACTGCATGTGAACTTACCCATGCTCACTGAATCCAGCACCTTCTCTCAGTCTTTCCAACCTCATCACTGCCCCTCTACCCAACTCTGCCTGTTGTCTGTGCTGCCCACTCACTCACTCAGGACACATTGCTACCTTTCCCCCAGATTTGCCAGCTTTAACAGCTGCACCAACCGTTTCCATCTCCCTTAATACCTCTTGCTAATTGTCACATCCCATAAAGACCAATCCCACAAAAGGAGAGAAAATGCCAAGAGAGGCGTGGATCTCCCCAACATTCAGCTCCTCACCCCCTCACAGGAGAAGGATCCTAACCCTAACAACCACAAGAGACTTCCTGACCCTGTCCAAGCTCCCAGACTGGGATCTGAGAGTCCCCTTGTCTCACTGCTGGGCACCATGACTGACTGTGGACAATGATATTCAGCTTCCTGGGTTTGTGTCTGTGCTAAACACCAAGACAATGGAGCAGGCGGCTGAGACTGGTAGCTCTGGCTGAGGATAAACACTGCTGAGGGCAGGGTAAGGTAAAGCAATAATTCTGTGAACACTCAAGGCATATCAAAGTGAATGTGTTCACACACGGATTGAGCAGCCCAGAGGGACTGTCCATGAGCTCGGTGTGTGTCCCTGAGCACAGTGTCCTTGCAGCAGCATTACAACGAGAGTTGTCAGTGCTGCCTGAACTGCAGCATTGAAGAACAGAAGTGTATTGTAGTGGGTTGGAGATGTGCTGGAATGGCATGTTGAGGCTGACATGTGACAGATGCCAGCATTGGTGGGGGTGGAGTGCATGCAGTTTCTGTCAGTGCAGTGTTCCCCAAGACGTTGTTGTACAGGATACAAGGCCGCAGGCTCGAGTGGAGAGATCTTCTCACCAGTTACCAGCTCTGACTTTCATATCAAATTCTCAATATTAAGTTTCCCTACTGTGGGAGGGAGGGTATGAAGCTGAAAATTGATGAGGAGCGACCTCCATGAATGTGGTTGTTGATCATCAGGAATCATTCATTCAGCATCTCGCCACTGCTGCGCTCAAATCTTGTCTTAAAGAACAGTCCGGCACAGGAACAGGCCCTTCAGCCCAGCAAGCCCGCACTGACACACGATGCCCTTTGAAAGTTAAAACGAAAGTATATGCTTCTACACATTCTATGTCATTCTATTCGCTGCTGTCTCGTCTCTGTGCCAAGATCCCTCTTTAACCTTGCTATATTAGCTGTTCCCCTCTACCAGTGTATTCCAGGCACTTTCACATTCTGTCTGGAAAAGCAAAGAAAAAACCTCTCATACTTTCTCCCTTTTACCTAAAACCTATGGTTCCTAGTAATTGATATTTTTACTCTGGGAAAAAGCCTCTAACTGCCCTCCTATCTATGCCTGTGACAGTTTTGTAAATATCTATCTGGGAGTCCCATAGTCAATGATGCCCAGGTGCAAACAAACCATGTTTGTTCAATTTCTCCTTCTGGCTTACACACTCCAAACCAGACAACACGCTGGTAAACCTTTTCCATACCCTATCCAGCACTTCCACATCGTGTGGCAATCAGTACTGTACACGATATTCTACATGTGCCCGAACTAATTATCTCTCCAGCTGCAATATGACCTGCTAATTTTCATACTGTATACTCGGATGCCTGTCTGCAAGTTTGCCATCAGTCTTCTTGATCACCCTATCCACCCGTGTTGTCTCTTTCCAGGAACTGTGGAGCTGTACACCTAGATCCCTTTGGATGTTGATGCAATCAGTAGTTTTTCCATCCACTTCTCTCCTGCATTAGACCTTCTAAAATGCATCACGTCACAATTGTCCAGATAAAGTTACATCTGCGTTTTCTCTCTCCTGCTGTATTCACTGGCAATTATCCTCACAATCTGCAACTCCGCCAATCTATTTACAGATCTCCAGTCACAAAAACACTGTTCCATCACTACTCTGTCTTCTATGACCAAGCAGTTCTCTATCCATCTTACTAACTGACCGCTGATCCCATTTCACTTCACTTTCCATATGAGGCTGCCATAACGAACCATATCAACGACCTTGCTAAGGTCCGAACGGCCAGAATTCAGCCCCGTGCCCTCATCAATCAATTTTGTCTCTTCCTCAAAATAATCAATCAAGTTTGTGAACATGATATTATCCACACAACTGTGTTGCCTGTCGCTCGTAAATCCATACTAGCGTACTCTTGGAGCTGCACTCATTCTGCCACGTGATTATTCCATCATAACTATGACTTGAACCTTGGAGGTTAGATTAGATTCCCTACAGTGTGGAAATATGCCGTTTGGCCCAACCAGTCCGCACCAAATCTCCGAAGAGTAACCTACCCAGACCCATTTCCCTCTGACTAAAGCACCTAACACTTTGGTCAATTTAGTATAGCTAATCCACTGTTGGACTGTGGGAGGAAATTGGAGCACACGGAGGAAACGCACACAGACACGGGGGGAATGTGCAAACTCCACACAGACTGTCACATGAGGCCGACGCTGTGAGGCAGCAGTGCTAACCACTGAGCCACAGTGCCGCTGTTGACGGTTACTGTAAAGTGGGAGGTATGTTGGACGGTGATGGTTACTTGAAATTGGGAGGTATGTCTGGCTGTGATGATTACTGTACAGTGGGAGGTATGTCACGCTGTGATGGTTACTGTACAGTGGGAGGTATGTTGGGCTGTGAGGTTTCAGACAGTATGAGTTGTACAAAGTATGATTCTGCTCCTGACTGGCCCACTGCACCTCATGGATGCATCATCATTCGTTTCTCATTCTGTTTAAAGCCCAGGGGGCTACATATCATGGTGAGGGGAGTCTGTAAAATGTGAATGTAGCCCCTGTTCCCCATAAGGACTGTGCAGTGACCATTCGTACCGATATATGAAATGGAGAGGTGTATAGAGGTGTATCTGCAACAGGCAGATAGGTGATGATGTGGTCAATTATATGTTTCCCTTTTATTGATTCCCCCATAAGCTGCTGCAGAGCAATCCAGCAGCCACTGGATGCAGCATCAATGCTGAGCACGATACTGACTATATACCACGGAGCTGGCCCCTCTGCCTGGCTCTGTCCTGTCAGTGTGACATACCCTAACAGAGAGGGTGGTGATGTTGCCTGGTATTAGTCCTATTCATAGACTCCTGCTTTACAGCTAATATCTGACTGTTGCTTGATAAGTCTGTGGGATACATACAACAGGTCACTTTTACATTTTGTGTAATGAAGAGTTAATATCACTTTGATTCTTACATATTTTAAAATAAACCTAACATCATTTTTTTAATTGAAAACCATTGAAGTGAACAATAATTTAATTACCAGAGCACACAGCTAACTATTACACAATTCAGTTACTGTAGCAAACAGCTGATTGATGTTCAGATGAATGAACACACCATCTTGCAGGCAGCAAAGCTGTTGAAAATGATTTTGAGGAAAAGCCTGAATTCAGGCACAGTGTTACTGGCCCTCACCATGACCTCCAAAACACTGACCATCTCTAAAATCTGTCCAGTGAGTTTCCAAACTGGAGCTAGGCCGTTAATAACATAATCCCTCACAATAGACTAGTTAGAGACATACCTGAACAACGGAGAGATGTGAGTGGGGAACACTGGTCAATGGACTAGCACAAGGCACTGATCCAGACGCAGTTCAATTTTTGTAACAATGACCTGTAAACAGCCATGTCTTGCAAGTATATCTCTTGTGGTATGGCACCCAAACTCTGTAATTCTGCACCTTGGACCTGATCCTGAATGAAGGTGTTATAAAGGTGATGGGCTCCTGCAGCACATGGCATCTTACATTGAATCCATCATAAACCATATCCAGTGTATGTTTGCCCCAACAATGTCAGTATCCAAACAGAATTGTGCAGCTCCAATGATGGCCAGCATCATCCCAGCCCAATGATCTTGTGTGTTAATTTCTTTGGAAATCTCTGTGTAAATGTTTGCAGCATTGTTCTAACCATTAACAGCAAAATGTTTTAATAAAGTTTCGATAGCCTTTCTTAATACCATCTTTTAGATTGTCCAATAAGCACAAAATTCTTTGTACTTAATAATAATTTGGTCTTGGGTGTGGGAATGAGATTTAACATTTCAATGTTCCTTATTGTGAGTTGTGCACATTTTTCATCATAATGTTGTTCTGAAAGTGAACGGAATAAATGGGTGGATTTTAGATTACATTACGTTTCCACACTGTAATGTAATGTAATCTAAAATCCACCCATTTATTCCGTTCACTTTTATAACAACATTATGATGAAAACAGTGCACAACTCACAGTAAGGAGCATTGAAATGATAAATCTCATTCCCACACCCAATACCAAATTATTATTAAGTACAAGGACTTTTGAAATATACAATTATTTTCTCTTGTAATAATGTTTTGAACTAATAGTCGACCCTCTTGCTCCTCAGATGCTGCCTGAACGGCTGTGCTTTCTTCAGAACCACACTTTTTGACTCTGATCTCCAGCATCTGCAGTCCTCACATTCCCCTGCTAATATTCACTCATAATCATTTTCGTGGCAACAATATCACTGTGTTAGTCAGATATGACTATATTTTCAATTGCCTCTGTGTGTCTCAGAGCTCAGTAATGTGTGATGTGACTGTCAGTGTCTGTATGATGCTCGGTATGTAGGCCATGCCTCTGAGAGACTGTCCGATTGTTTCAAACAGCATATTAATTCAGTTGTTTACAACAAATAGGTTACTGCCTGGACCCAACCAGCCAGAGCTCACAAAACCCAAAATACAGTGTCTGGACAATTGGGCAGGTCTGGACAATATTTTTCATGCTAATATATTCATGGAATATGATAAGGCCAGTATTTATTGCCTGTCCCTTGTTGCCCTTGAGAAGGTGGGCGTGAGCTGTCACATTGACCCGCTGCAGCCCATGTGCTGTAGGTAAATTTACAATACCATTAGGGATGAAGTTGAAACAGTAACACTGAAAGAACGGCAATATGCTTCCCAATCAGCTCGGTAAATGGCTTGGATTGGAACGCGAACATGGTGGTCCCATGTATCTGCTTCCCTTGTCCTTTTTGATGGTCGGGGGTTCAGAGGTACGTTGTAAGGAACCTTGGCAAATTTCTGCAGAGCACCGTGTAGATGGCAGACATTGCTGCTTCTGAGTGTCAGTGGATGAGGGGTGAAGCTGCACTCACCCAGGCAAATGGAGGTATTTAATCACACACACATTTAACATGAGTCTTTTTGATGGGAGACAGGCTTTCTGAAATTTTGAGGTGAGTCATTCCTGTAGGATTTCTTGCCCCTGACATATTCTTGTAGCCAATGAATTAATATGTGTCAAAGTGTGGCGCTGGAAAAGCAAAACAGGTCAGTCAGCACCTGAGGTACAGGAGAGTCCTTCACAGGACTAGGTAATGAAATTATATGGTCTGTCCAGTTCTGGTTAACGGTAATCCCCGGGATATTGCTCGGTGGGTGTTCCGTGATGGTGGTGGCATTGAACATTAAATGATATGGTACACTTTTCTATTGTCAGAGGTAATCGTTGTCTGGCATGTGTGTAATGGAAATGGTACTTGTCACTGTTAAGCACACACCTGCATAGTTCCAGGACCTGTCGCATTTGGACAAGGACTGCTCCAGTATCTGAGTAAATCACTAATGGTGTTGAACATTGTCCAATCAGTGGCAAACATCCCCAGTTATGACTTTACTTGAGTAGGGGGTGGTCATTTATGAAGCAGCTGAAAATTATTGGGCCGAGGACAGAGAGAACTCTTACAGCTCACTGATGCTGTCCCTCTCTCTGAGCTAGGAAGCTTGCTTCTAGTTCCACCTGCTCCAAATTTGTCTAACAACATATCTGAATAGAATAATGTTGCAGTATCTTCTCTAACGAGCTGAGCGAGGACTTGGTTAGCTCAATCAGTTGGACGGCTAGTTTGTAATGCAGATTAATGCCAACAGTGTGGGTTCAGTTCCAGCACTAAATGAGGTGCCTAAAAAGGGCTGTCTTTCTCAATCTCTCCCTTGCTTGAGGCATGATGACTGTCCAATTAAACTGCCGCTAGTCCCATCTATCTAACAAGACAACAATCCTATCATCCTGCTGGTGTATAGTACCCTCTCTTTCCATTTCTGGTTTACAGGATTACTCGGAAGCCCCTCTCCTGTGGAGCTGAGATGGCTGCTCCCCAGCCACCTTCCTCTGTACCAGGTATAACTTCAGCCAGTGCAGACGATTCCTATTTGCTCCAATTTTGCTGTTAATCCAGGATATGACACTTGGTCAAATGCAGTTATGATGATGTTAAGTGCAGTCACTGTCACCTCAACTCGAGAATTCAGCTGTGTGTTCCCTTGTTGTACATTGTTAAACCACGGCTTCAATGTGTCAAAGGAATGAGAGCCCAAACTGAGCTTCAGCAAGCAGGTTGGCGTTGAAGCAATGCTGCTTGATCCCACTGTAGATGACATCTTCCACCACTTTATTAATGTTGGGAATTAGAGCAATGGGGCAGTCATTAATTGTCTGATGTTTTGTCTGTGTGTGTACAGGACACACCCTGAGAGTTTCCCACATTATCAGGTAGGTGCCTGTGCTGTATCCCAGCAGGAAAAGCTTGAATGGAATGTTCTCAGGGCTCACAGCCTTTGCATTCCCCATGCCTTCAGCCGTTTGGAGTTACCACACACAGTGAATAGACTTAGCTGATAACTGCTATCTGGCGAAGACTAAAATTGATTATCCCATCAACACTTTGGTCTGAACATTTTTGTGAATGTTTCAGCCTGAGCTTTTCTATTGTTGTACTGGGCCCTTCCATCGTTGAGGAGGGTGATATTTGTGGATCCTACTCCTCCAGTATATTGTTTGATTGACCACACAATTCACACTCATTGCATGCGTCAGGATTGCAGAGATTAGGTATGATTTGGTGGTTAGATCTGTCTGTCACTGGCTGTTTACGCTATTTGGTGAGTAAGTGGTCCTGTTTGGTAACGTCACTTCATTGTGAGATGTACCTGGTGCTGCTCTTGACCGGTCCTCCTTTGTTCCTCATAGAATAAGGGTTTAAGCCCTGGCCTGATGGTCAGGGTAAAGTGGGGCATATGCCAGGCAGTGACAGTGAAAATTGTGCTAGAGTACAATTCTGCTGCTGTCGGTAATGACCAGAATCACCTCACACAGGCCAGTGCTGTGTTCTAGGTTTCTTTGAAATCTTTACCATTTAGCATGGTGATAGTATTTCTCACATGTGCGCTCATGCATGTGTGTACACACACTATTGACAATGTAAAAGTGGGACTTTCTCTGTAGAAATACTGTATGCCCTGTCACCATTCCCAATACGGTCCTCGATCAATGTGTCAGCAGCCGGTAGTTTGGTGCGGATGAGGTCAAGTACGTTTCTGCCTGTCAGTCGTTCCCTCCCGATTCAGTGCAGCCCCAGTCCAGCCGCAATGTCCTTTTGGACCCGACCATCTCGATCAGCAATGCTGTTGCTGAGCCATTCTTTGTGGTGGGGTTTGAAATGGCCCACCCCGTATACATTCCCCAGTTCATTCACTCTGTCAGTGCATCCTCCAAGTGTTGTTCAATGTCGAGGGACAATGATCCACCAGCTCAGGCAGGCGAGTCAGCAGGAGGTTTCCATTTCAGTGTTTGATCTGACACCATGAGGTTTCGTTATGTCACATTGTTGCTTGAGGAGTCTGTTGAATGCCTCTCTCACATCTCGTCCTAGTCCCTAGACATTAGGAAGGAGGGATTTCCAGTGTCTTCAGTGCTTTTAATTTTTGTCACTATCAATCGAATGGCCTCTTCTGTACTGTATGACGCTCACTCTGTGACTCATGTGATTGGACAGTCTAGGTCTCACGCTTTCAGTTCCTCCAAGTACCTTGTCTATTCCACAGATTTCTACAATATTTTCTCGATTAAGACATTGCATAATTCTATTTTTAAACTATCTACGCGTATCTCTGTATCTTTCCCTGTCATCTCCTCCAGCTGCTACATCCATTTGTATTTCAGTAACCCTCCGTATCACCTCAATCTTTATCTCATACTCCAGCCCCACCTCTCACTGTAAATTCCGCCAGCCCCTACACCCCTCCCTATCTCTCTAATATCCAGCTGCTACACCTCTCCCCATATCCTGTGAATAAATTATAAAATATCTCAATAACATGTTCTAGCATGCACAGGCCACGCTACCTCTCGACCACCTCCAATCTTGCTTTCGCATCTCTGTAACATCTCCAGCCTTACTTTCTCTGTAACATCTTCAGATTTGCTTTCGCATCTCTGTAACATTGCCTGCCTTGCTTTTCTATCACTGTAACATTGCCAGCCTTCTTTTCTTCTCACTGTAACATCTCCAGCCTTGCTTATCCTCTCTCTCTCTAACATCTCCAGCCTTGCTTTCCTTTTACTGTAACATCTCCAGCCTTGCTTTCCTCTCTCTCTGAAAAATCTCCAGCCTTGCTTTCCTCTCTATCTGTCACATCTCCCGCCTTGCTTTCCTCTTTCCCTGTAGCATCTCCAGCCTTGCTTTCCTATCTCTGTAACATCTCCTGCCTTGCTTCCCTTTCTCTATAACATCCCCAGCCTTGCTTTCCTCTCTCTGTAACATTTCCAACATTGTTTTCCAATCTCTCTGTAACATTTCTGTCCTTGCTATCCCCTGTCTCTGTAACATCGCCGGCCTTGCTTTCCTTTCTCAGTAACATCTCTAGCCTTGCTTTCCTATCTCTCTGTAATATCTCCAGCCTTACTTTCCTCTCTCCCTGTAACATCTCAAACATTGCTTTCCTATCTCTCTGTAACACCTCCTGCCTTGCTTTCCTCTCTCTGTAGCATCTCCAGCCTTGCGTTCCTCTCTCCCTGTAACATCTCCAGCTTTGCTTTCCTATCTCTCTGTAACACCTCCTGCCTTGTTTTCCTATCTCTGTAACATCTCCAGCCTGGTTTCCTTCACACCGCACTGAATTGGTTTTTACACACCTCAGTGAATTGGTTATATATTTGCTCCTGCATTTTCATCTTTCTGAGGCTCTATAAAATATCCCCAGCAGTGTGCCTGTCATCGTTTGGAACCTCACCTCGACCCATAAAGCCTCATTTGAAGACACGTCCAAGATATCATCCCTCCTTACTGCAGTAACTGTTCTTTAATTAATAATGCACCACCACCTCCTCTTTAACACCGTCTCCTGTCGTGCCTATAGTTCCAATACAACAGAATACTGAGTTGTTAGCCCTGACCTTCCTCAAACACGTCTCTGTGATGGCAAAAATATTCCACCTCCGCATTTCGACTCATGCCATTGTCACATCAGTCTGTCTTATAATACCCCCAGCATTAATGTAAGCTGGAATATAACACCTGGAATACTCTGTGTACCGGAGTTCCTCAATCATTCTCTATTTGTTATCAGGCTGCCCAATATTTGTTGAACTGTAATTTCTTTTTTAAAAAAGAATGTATTCATCAAGTGCATCTTTCCAGAACTGAGCAGTCAGCACCACATACAATAAGTTTCGGATGGTTAATTCCCCCCCTCAGTGTGCAGAGGGGACAGCCCTGAGTAATGTAGAAAGTGAGGACTGCAGTTGATGGAGATCAGAGTCTAAAAGTGTTGGAAAAGCACAGCAGGTCAGGCAGCATCCGAGGGGCAGGAGAGTCGATAGTTCGGACATGAGCTCTTTATCAGGGAGGCATTGGTGCATTCCTTTTTTTTGATTCCGTGATTTGCAGGACGTTGGGAACTGTACTTGCTCAGCAAGGTAGCACTGTATATTGCACTGAAAAGGAAAGCAGTCAATCGATTGGTTGGACAGGGTGTAGACAGGTTGAGCGGAAATACAGACTGATTGAAGTACAAACATAAGGATGGATAAATCACCTGGGCCAGATGGGGTTACTCTAGGAGGTGATGGAAGAGATTGATGTGACTTTGGTAATAATATATGCGTCTTCACTGTTCACTGGAGTAGTGCCAGATGTTTGGGGGGTGACAAATATCCCCTTGTTCAGGGAAGGGAATAGGGATAACCCTGGTAATGATAGAACAGTCAGTCTTACACCAGTGGAGGGCAAAGTATTGGAGACGATTCTGAGAGACAGCATTTACAATTACTTAAAAAAATAGTATGATCAGAGGTAGTCAGCATGGCTTTTTGAAGAGCAGGTCATGCCTCACAAACCTTATTGAATTCTTTGAAGATGTGAAAAAAAACATGTTGATGAAGATAGACCAGTAGATGTGGTGAACACGAATTTTAGAAGGCGTTTGATAAGGTTCCCCGTTGTGGGCTCATTCAGAAGGTAAGGAGGCATGAGACGCAGGGGAATTTGGCTCTCTGGATACGGGCATGGCTGGCCCATAGAAGACAGAGAGTGGTAGCAGATGGAAAGTATTCAGCCTGGAGCTCAGTGAGCAGTGGCGTTCCACAGGGATCGGTTCTGGGGCCTGTGCTCTTTGTGACTTTTATAAATGACTTTGATGAGGAAGTGGAATGGTGGGTTAGAAAGTTTGCCGATGACATGAAGGTTGATGGAGTTCTGGATAGTGCGGTGCATTGTTGTAATTTGCAACAGGACATTGACAGGATACAGAGCTGGGCTGATAAGTGGCCGATAGAGTTTAACCGTTAAAAGTGTGAATTGATTTAATTTGGAAAGGTTGCATTTGCATACAGGATACCGGGTAAAAGGCAGAATTCTTGGCAGTGTGGAGCAACAGAGGGATCTTGGGGTCCATGTCCATAGTTTCCTCAGTGTTACCACCGACTTTGATAAGGTTGTTGAGGAGGATTCTGGTATGTTGTCTTTCATTATGGGGGATTGTGTTTAAGAGCGATGAGGTTAATGCTTAGGTCAATAAAGCTGCGGTTCACTACATTAGGAGTATTGTGTTCAGTTCTGATTGCCTCCGTATAGGAAACATGTGGAAGCCTCAGACAGTGTGTCGAGGAGATTTGCCAGGATGCTGCCAGGAATGGAGGACACGTCTTAGGGAGAAAGTTTGAGGGAGCTGGGACTTTTCTCACTGGAGCGAAGAAGGATGAGAGGTGACTTGATAGAGGTGTACAAAATGTTGAGAGACATAGACACATTGGATAGCTAAAGTCTTTTCCCATGGCAGAAGTGGCTATCAACAAGGGGCGTAATTTTCAGGTGATTGGAGAAAGGTTTCGGGGGCTGTCAGAGATATGTTCTTCACACAGAAAGTGGTCGGGGCGGAATGCACCGCCAGTGGTGGTAGAAGAGTCAGATACATTAGAGGTATTTAAGAAGACTCTTGGATAGGCACATGAAAGTTAGTATATTGAAGGTTATGTAGGTTAGTCTGATCTTAGAGTAGGATAAAAGGCTGCCAAAACATTGAGAGTGAAGGGCCTGCACTGTGCTGTACTGTTCTATGTTCCAAGTTTCACTCAGTTTGTGAATTCTCATCAGTTGGTGAATGTGGGAGGAAGTGAGGCGGGTGAGGATGTGAGGTGTGTGAGGTCAGAAATCTGGGGTGGGGCATTAGACCAAGTCTTCCAGTTTTGATGTGCTTTGTTACATTCACCTGAATGTCAGCACAATATGTGAGGTTTCCAAGACCAGACAAAATCCACCAAGTTCAGTTATGAAAACGATTCTTTGCTTGCCATTTGCTCCTGGTTTCTTCAGATACATTCTGTTGGATGACCTATAATTAGTATCTGAGCATCCACAGACTGTACAATTTTATTTTGATCCTGGTTAATGTGAAGGTACATTTAAAGGATATACTTTCAGAGGGTTCACTGTGAGACACAAGATGCTGCAATAGACTTTCAAATGTGAACGTCTTCACCCAGTGTCTGGTTCAGGGGGCAGATGTATGGAATCTGGAGATCATGCCAGATGTCATCACCATAAGTAACGTGTGCGATGTGATTATGACACTCCATGTCCATAGATCTGCTCCCTGGCCAGGCTCTGACTGATGATGAATTTATAAGTTTGGTTCCTAGTCAGTCATTAGTATCTAATTTAGACAGCATTTGTACCTACACTGAGAGCAGTGATAGCCTGTTGGCTAGTTTATTCCTGCTCGAGGCGGATCCCAAATGAATCTCTGTCAGAGAATGTTTGAATGACTGCCCTGACCCAGGTTGGAAACTGTCTGGTCAGATTCAGGAGGCAGGCCAGTGTCTCACTCAGTGCCACAGGCAGCTGTGAGGTCCAGTAGCACTGTCCCTGAATTCAGGCCTTTTGGAATCCACTTTTAATGTCGGTCATGATGCAAAGTGATGGGTTTACTGATAAGGAGTTAACAATGATATCCTTAACAATGATAAGGAGTTTGCCATGTTTGTGAATTGGGCAATAATAAGATATTATTAGATATAATAATAAGAGATGAGCTACAATTATTCAACTGAACAATAACTGCATCATCTCTGAAAACCATTAAGTTGATTCTATATTGATGGAATTAAAAATATAAACACGAGAAACCTTTTATGATACAAAAGTCAGGAATCACATTTTGTTTTGTATCGAAAACGAACATGTCTGGCTATTTTGGTGATCACAATTACACATTGATTCTCAGCATTCAAATACATACATTGTCGCTCTATCATTTACAAAGTGGCTGACCTCTAACTAACTGATTACATATTCAGATTGAACAAATGTTTGAAAAATCAAATAGACTTACAACTCTTACACATTTAATATTATCAATCGATTTAATTTCTCGCCTGAGATATGTGAGCTTCAGCTATTTGCCAACAATTCTATTAGTTTTAAAATAATGATGGAAAAGATAGACTAGATGTAAATGTTAATGTTCTAAACTGGAGAAATGCCAATTTTGATGGCATTAGGCAATAAATTTCAAAAGCCGATGGCAGCAGATGTTTGCAGGGAAAGATATGGCTGGAAAATGGAAAGCCTTCAGAAAGGAGATAACGAGAGTCCAGAGACAATATAGTCCTGTTAGGATGAAAGGAAAGGCTGGTAGATACAGTGAATGCTGAATGACTCATGAAATTGAGGGTCTGGTTAAGAAAAAAGAGGAAGCATATGACAGGTACAGGCAGGATAGGTCGAGTGAATGCTTAGAAGAGTATAAAAGCAGGAGGAGTATACTAGAGAAGGAAGTCAGGAAATCAAAAAGGGGACTTGAGATAGTTTTGGCAAATAGATTTAGGGAGAATCCAAAAGGACCTTACAAATACATTGAGGACAAAAGGGTAAATAGGGAGAGAATAGAGCTCTCAGGGTTCAGCAAGACAGCCTGTGTGTGGAGCTGCAGGGGTTAGGGGTGATACTAAGTGAGTATTTTGTATCAGTGTTTACTCAGAAGAAGGACATGGGCAATGTAGATATACAGAGAAATAGATGGTGATATCTTTAAAAATGTTCATATTACAGAGGAGGAAGTGCTGATGTCTTGAAATGCATAAAAGTGGATAAATCCCCAGGACCCGATCGATCAGGTGTAGCCTAGAACTCTGTGGGAAGCTAGGGAACTGATTGCTGGGCCTCTTGCTGAGATACCTGTACCATTGATATCCACAGTGAGGTGCCAGAAGACTGGGGGTTGGCGAACGTGGTGCCACTGTTTAAGAAAAGTAGTAAGGACAAGCCAGGGAACTATAGACCAGTGAGACTGATGTCAGTGGAGGGCATGTTGTTGCAGTGAATCCTGAGGGACAGGATGAACATGTATTTGGAAAGGCAAAGACTGATTAGGGATAGTCAACATGGTTTTGTGTGTAGAAAATGATGTCTCACTAACTTGATTGAATTTTTTTGCAGAAGTAGCAAAGAGGATTAATGAGAGCAGAGCGGTGGACGTGATCTATATGTACTTCAGTAAGGTATTCGATAAGGTTCCCCATGGGAGACTGTTTAGCAACGTTAGATTCCATTGGAGTACAGGGAGAACTAGCCAGTTGGATTCAGAACTAGCTAAAGGTAGAAGACAGAGGCTGGTGGTGGAGTGTTGTTTTTCAGATCGGAGGCATGTGACCAGTGGAGTGTCACAAGGATCGGTGCTGGGTCCACTACTTTTTGTCATTTATATGAATGATTTGCATGTGGGTATAAGAGGTATAGTTAACAAATTTGCTGATGACACCAAAATTGGAGGAGTACTGGACAGCGAAGAAGGTTACCTCAGATTACAAGAGGATCTTGATCACATGGGCCATGGATGGAGTTTAATTTAGATAAATGTGAGATGCTGCATTTTGAGAAATCACATTTTAGCATGGCTAATACTCTTAATGGTGAGGTCCAATGGAGCGTTGTTGAAGAAAGAGACCTTGGAGTGCAGGTTCATTGTTCCTTGAAAGTAGAGGAACAGGTAGGAAGGTTAGTGAAGAAAGCATTTGGTATGCTTTCCTTAATTGGTCAGAGCATTGAGTACAGGAGTTGCGAGGTCATGTTGCAGCTGGACACGACATTGGTTAGACTACTTTTGCGTGCAATTCTGTTCCACTTCATATCGGTAGGATGTTGTGAATCTTGAAATTGTTCTAAGAAGATTTACAAGGATGTTGCCAAGGTTGGAGGATTTGAGCTATAGCTGGTGTTTAAATGGGCTATGGCTATTTTCCGTGGAACGTTGGAGATTGAAGGGTGACCTTAAAGAGGTTTATAAAATCATGAGGGCCATGACTGGGGAGTTAGACAAGGTCTTTTTCCTGGTGTGGGGGAGCCCAGAACTAGAGTGCATAGGTTTAGGTTGAGAAGGAAAAATATAAAAGAGATGCAAGGTGCAACCTTTTCACACAGAGGGTGGTTTGTGTATGGAATGAGCTGCCAGAGGAAGTGGTGAAAGTTAGTACAATTGCAACATTAAGATGGTGTCTGGATAGGTATATGAATAGAAAGGATTTAGAGGGATATGGCTGAGTGCTGGCAGGTGGGACTAGATTGGTTTGTGTTATCTGGTCGGCATGGACGGGTTGGACCGAAGGAACTGTTTCCAAGCTGTACATCTCTTTGGCTCTGTGAATGTAATTTAGAAATGACAATAATTTGATATGTATTGTCAAATAAATGATTTATATCATTAAATTGTAGCATACAATAGATGAAATCTTGCTATTTTTAGAATGAATGATAAAGAACAAAGTACATTCCAGCACAGCAACAAACCCTTTGGCCCTCCCAGCCTGTGCTGATCCAGACCCTCCTATTTTCTAGGCATGCGACCTATTTTCTAAGAGAATATATCCCTCTGCTGCCTGCCCATTCATGTGTCTTTCAGGTACATCTTAGATAACGCTATTGTACCTGCCCCGATCTCCTCTGCTGGTTACACGTTCCAGGCTGCCACCACCATATGTGTAAAGAACTTCCCACATATATCGACCCTAAACCCTTCCCCTCTCACTTTGAACTCATGACACCTAATAATTGAGTTCAAAAATCTGGGGAAAAAGCTTCTTGCTATCCACCCTGTCTATATCTATCTTGATTTTGTAGACCTCAATCAGGTCCCCCTCAACCTTTTTCTTTATAATTAAAATAATCCTAATCTACTCAATATTTCTTCATAACCAGCACCCTCCATACCAGGCAACATCCTGGTGAACCTAATCTGCACTCTATTCAAAGCATCCACATCCTTTTGGTAACTTGGTGACCTGAAATATATGCAGTATTTCAAATGCGGTGAAACCAAAGTCCTATGCAACTGTAACATGACCTGCCAACGTTTGGACTCAACAACTGATCCAATGAAGGAAAGCATGCCTTATGTTGCCTTGCCCAGTTTACTGACCTGCATTGCCACCTTCAGGAAACAATGGACCCAGATCTCACTGTATGTCAATTTTCCCCAAGACTTTTCCGTTTACTGTATTGTTGCTCTTGAGCTGGATCTTCCAAAATGCATCGCCTCGCATTTGCACAGTCTGAACTCCATCTGCCGTTTCTGTGCCTATCTCTCCAATCTATCTATATTCTGCTGCATTCTCTGACATTCCCCTTCACTATCTGCTACTCCACCAATCTTGGTATCATCTGCAAACTTGCTAATCAGACAACCAATACCTTCCTCCAAATCATTGACATATATCACAAATAACAGTGGTCCCAGCACAGATCGCTGTTGCATACCACTGGTCATATGTCTCCATTTTGAGAAATCCCCTTCCACTACTACTCTCTGTCTCCTGTTGGCCAGCCAGTTCTCTATCCATCTAGATAAAACATCCTGTACCCCATGCGGCATCACCTTCTCCATCAGCCTACCCTGGAGAACCTAATAAAACCCCTTAATCAAGTCCCTCCGTATCTTCTCCAGAAGCTTCCCTACCACTGATCTGAGGCTCGCCGGTCTATAAATACCTGGATAATTCCCGCTATCCTTCTTAAACAAGGGGATGATATTAGCAATTCTCCAGCCCTCCGGGACCTCACCCATGTACAATGGGTCCTGCAAAGATATTTGTTAAAGCCCCAGTTATTTCCTCACTCACATCCCTCAGTAACCTGTGGTGGATCTCATCCAGACCTGGGTGCTTGTCTACATTTCTACCTTTTAGAATATCCAAAACTTCCTCCCTCTTTATGTCGACTTGACCCAGAGTACGCAAAGATCAATCCCGAACCTCAACATCCATCATGTCCCTCTCCCTGGTGAATCCAGATGCAAAGTACTCCCTAAGAATCTCACCCATTTTCTCTGTCTCCATGCATAACTTTCTTCCTTTGTCCTGTGTGGGCCAAACAGTTCTCGAGTTACCCTGTTGCTCCTTATATGTGAAAATAAGTTTTTGGGATTTTCCTCAACCCTGTTTGCTAAAGATATCTCATGACCACTTTTAGCCCTCTTAATTCCTCAATATTTACTGTGAAATGTGGTTAGTGTAAAGAAAAAAAAAACATTTGTTCATGCGAGTTAGAACTCAGACCTTTTCAAACTGTTGTGTGCCAAAAAATATTTAAAATCCATCTCAGTGCAAATGAAAAGCAAGAGAAGAAACCTCTTGGGAAGAGGAATTTTCATCCACTGTTCCTCCCAAAGTACTTCTGAGGTAGAATATAGTGAGGGCTTGTAACAGGGGCACAATTTTAACTATGGGTGTTTTGAACATGCAAATTGACTCAATTAATCAACTTGACTGTCAAACCCTCGAATAAAAATTCATGGAGTGTATGAGAGATTATTTCTGAGAGCAGGATGGCATGGAACCAACCAGAGAATGGGTTAATTTAGATTTGATATTATGTAACAAGGGAGGGTTGGTGGATGAGCTTTGTCTTGGGAGGAGTAAACACAACATGCTGGAATTTCACATTCAGATTGAAAGAGTGAAGACTGAGTCATACATGAGAGTTAGGCAATGGTAATTATACTGGCCTAAGGAAGGATTTGGCCTGGGTGGACTGGGGGGTGGGTGGGGGTGGGAGAAAAGAACAGTCAAAGGCAGGCAGGTGAAGAATTTTTCAATTAAATTAGGGAGATACTGAAGACTGAACAGGAGTTGCATAACGGAAAAAAAAAATCATCCATATCTTGATAAGGAAGTCAAGGATAACATGAAGGCAAATCCTAGTGCATATCATACTGCACACGTTAGTCACAGTATTGAGGATTGGGCAAGTCAGTGGTCTTGTGGTGTTATAACTGAATTCTTATGTGATAAACCCAGATAATGTTTTGGTGTCCTGGATCCAAATCCTGCCACAGCAAGTAGGGGAGCTTGAATTCAAATCTGGAATTAAGAGACTGATAGTGGTTATGAATCGATTGCCAAGAAAAACCCACCTGGTTCACTAATGTCCTTTCGATTAGGAAACTGCCATCCTTACTATAGATTCACCACTCTCAAGCTGTAGGCCCTTCTGAACGAGCGGGCCACATGAAAGATTAATCTTATGATGGGCAATAATAAATTTACCATGGAGTTACAAAAATGAACAATTATTAAAGCATGCTGTGAAATGGACCCCAGCTTTGACAAAAGTTTCTGTGCTAATCCACGTGCTGCAGAATCCAGACAGGCTGCAGATACCCACAGACGGTTTGCAAACAAACCTGAAACTACAGATCCTGCAATACTCACCTGAAGTTGGACCTGAATGGGACAATGGAATGTTGCCCTTGAGCCAACCAATGGTTGGGTCTGATTGATCAGAGTAAATGAACCTGATCATTCCATTGACAGATTCTCCTTACCTCCCCAAAATGGCGTGAAGACATGGAAGGATAAAATCACCACAAAACCCCACACAGTGCAATAACTGGAGAATAACAAGGGAAAGAGAAGACACCTCCAAGTTCATCAAAACAAGAAGACATCACCAAGTCGAACCTGATCAATTTCTAGTGGGGTGGTTTGTGATCATCCAATGTTAAGTTAAGGCATAAGATAATTTTTAACGTTTATCATCGCGTTATAATATGTTTTATTGTTCTAATATTAATTGTGTTCAAAAAACAAATATTGTTTGTAAGAGTTAACTCGGTTATTTTGCTGAATATAAGATTTCAATTACACTGTGCACCAGAAACAACACCTTCCTAATTGCTGACTCAACCTACAAGTTTATCTACAGACAATCCTGAACTGGAACTCGCAACTCTCTTTGCACTTCAGACTTCTGATTTTACTCTCCACTTACAAAGTAGTCTATGCCTGTATTCTTCCGACTAATGTGCATCACCTCGCACTTTCCCAAGTTGTACTCCATCTGCCACTTCTTTGCCCACTCTCGTAAAAGTTATTCAGTTTCTCATCAATCATTTGTTCCACACGACTGTCTCTCCAGCGTCATTTTCCAGTGCCCCAATATCAACTTCTGCTTCTCTTTTGCCCTTATATGTCTAAACAAACTCTTACAGTTGTCCTTTATATCACTGGATAGCTTAACCGCTCCGTTTAATCATCTCCGTCCTTATTTCTTATTTTGTTGCCATCTGTTCATCTTTGAAGCTTCCAAATCTTCTGGTTTCCCACTACTATTTACTATGTTATCTACTTTCTATTTTCCTTTTACGCTAGCCATGACTGTCCCAGTCATCCATGGTTGCCTCATCCTCGCTGTACAATACATCTTTTACCTCAGGATAAATCTCTGCTGTGACTCCTAAATTGCTCTGAGAAACTCCCACCATTATCGTCCCACTGTCTTTCCTGCTCGGCTCCTCTCCCAGTCAATTCTATCCAGCTCCTCCCTTGTGTCTTTGAAGGTGTCTTTCGTTAGCTGTAATATTAACTCTGATTCTACTTTCTCCCTCTCAAATTGAAGAGTAGGTTCAATCATAGTATGATCACTGCCTCCAAATGTTCCTTCACCTTAAGCTTCCTTATCAAGTCTGCCTCACTGCACAGCTCTAAATCCAGTATTGCCCGTTCCCTCGTTGCCTGCACCATAAGCTGCTCCAAAAAGCCATCTTGTAGACATTCCACAAATTCCTTTCCTTGCAAACCACTACCACTGATTTTCCCAGTCCACCTGCATATTGAAATCCCCCCAGGCACTGTAACTTTGCCTTTCCTACATATCGTTTCTATCTCCTTATCTATCATGCGCCCCAGCTTCTGACTACGATTTGTAGACCTGTACATCACTCCAACCACGGGTTTTCAACTTTACGGTTCTTCAATTCTACCCACACACGTTCCACACCATCTGACTCTATTTTAAGTAATGGAACTGAGTGATGCGATTGCAAAACACTTTAGCATTGTCTCAAATTTATACTTTAGACATGAAGTAACAATATTTCATTGTCAATTACTTTGCAATATGGCCAAAATGTATTTCTTTGGCCAAATAATCTGTCTTTATTATGGAAGAATGCAAACTTCAGCGTGGGTTTCCTCCGGGTGCTCCGGTTTCCTCCACAGTCCAAAAATGTGCAGTTTAGATGAATTGGCCAAGCTAAATTGCCCGTAGTGTTAGGTGAAGGGGTAAATGTAGGAGAATGGGTCTGAGTGGGTTGCGCTTCGGCGGGTCAGTGTGGACTTGTTGGGCCAAAGGGCCTGTCTTCACACTGTAACTAATCAAAAAAAAAAATTGAAACTCTTCGAGAAGGAAGATATGAAGAGGACATGAGTCTATAAGGAGATTAAAGTGGGTCAAGTGAACAGGCAAATATTGGTGTATGGAACATAGTTGGAAAAATGTGTCTGTGCTAAAAGGTATTGATGGGTTGAATGGAAACGGAGTATGTTATTTCAGTGGAGAGATTGGCTTTAGGCACAGAGGAACCGGGCACTTGGATTACAAAATAAAAATGTTACGTGTACATCAAAGTTTTAGGGAGGTAAGACAAATGTTGAAACTTTCTGAAACAGAATGCATTTAAAAGTTGGGACGATTTTGTACAGATTTACAATGTAGTGGTGTAACCACATTGAGAGAGCGATGGCCACAATGATATGAAATGCAATCCAGAGAAGATTCACTCAGCTGACTCTTGTGAGGAGCGTTTATTTCAGGAGGAAATCTTGAAATGACTGACTCTGGATCTGCTGGGGTTTAGGGGAACAACATGTGGTCTTGCTTATCCTCAAAATATTCCAAGTAGTCTTTCAAGTCGAATTCTAAAACAAGATTTCACCTTGTGTGAGAGATTACCATGAGTGGATGGAGAGTATAACAGAAAAATGTCTCTGTTAAGAAGATGGTGATTTGGTGTCATCCTCTCAGAGTGTTGTGTCTTTGTACAATTCTCTTCCCAGATAGCGATGGAGGATAAGGCATTAAATATTCCTAAGGCAGAGGCAGGCAGATTATTGACTAAGAATGATGCATGAACATTGTAAGGGCAAATGAGGAATGTGCGATTGAGGTCACAATCAGATCATCCACGATCTTATCAAATGATGGAGTTGTTTTGATTTCTAACTCCTGATGCTCGGTTTTACATTTCTGTTGTCTTTTGATACTGAAAATAAAATAACACAGTTCTCACAATTTCAAAGACAGCGAAAAACTCTTCAGTTCAACAAAATACCCTTGTTGTTTAATAATTATTATAAAATCGGATTGTCTTTTTAGTTCATTTGGGATTTTAATGGAGCTAGACCAGCATTAATTGCCCTTGAGACGTTCCAGTCCAGTTGATGTTGGTCCATCCAAGTTGCTGCTGGGAAGATGTGCCAGCAGTGTATCTCATGTGCTGGTTTAACTGGGAGTAAATATTACTGGTGAGGAACATCTCGCTGGATAACAGACTGTTTGTCAATACGAATATATGGGAAGGAATTTATTAGTCTTCAGAGAATTAACAACCTTACTGGAGAAGTCTATATAATAATGAAGCGAAGTCTGGTTCTTGGTGAACTTAAAATAATGATGACAAACAGCTGGAATAATGTTGATGCTGTGTTGGACGATTCTTACACTGAGCATGTGAATTATCCTGGATGATTTCAGAGATGGCTGGGCTGTCCTAGGTTGAGTAAGTGCTGATACTCCATGGGATGATGCTTGTTTGAAATCTCACCACTTACTGAGCACAGTTCGTTGGAACAAACCAAGTCCAATTGGTTGCTGCTTCAGAATATATCAGACATTTCATGGCTGCCACCACATGGAATCATGTAATAAAGACAAGGCCCGTCGAGTCTGCACCACCCAGTGCTGATACAAGTGTTTTATAATGTTTGTGAGGTTACCTTCCTGAACCATCCTCCCAGGTAATGCATTTTTGACACATATCAGGCTCTGTGTTCGAAACAGAGTTCACAAATCCTCTGTTAGTGTATTCTCTTTGACTTCAAACCTATTTCCCAATGTCTTTGACCCTTTGACTCAGGGGAATAGTTGTTTTCTGTTCACTCGTCCCATACATCTCATGCTATAATACACCTCTGTCAGGTTCACCCTTCACCTTTCTCTGCTCCAAAAGCAAATCTAACCTATCTTCATGGTTTGTGTTCTCTCTTGTCTTGTTACATCTTCCAAGCTCAGCATCTCACACATTTCAGTTACCTTTTATCAATCATTGATCTGGTCATCTGAAAATCTGTTTGTACCCTCCTGTAACCAACATGTTCCTGCTCATTGTGACCCAACTGGATAATCATTGTGTCATCTACAACATTGTTTATCATCCTCTAACATCCCCCCACCCCCCCCCCCACATATACCACATTCTTATCATCACAGTTTATGAATTTCAGAAACAAACCTTGATTTTCCTCCTGTATTACTGATGTTGTTGCAGAATTGGGAATTCCAGTCTATTGTTTTTCCTATTTTGGTGAATTTACACAGTGAATCAGTTGTGGTCTTTTGTGAGGGAGACACAAGTAGTATTTTGGACATGGAGCTGAATCCTGCTTTTATACTCCGCCCCTCTCCATGTATTATTCATAATGCTTGGGCATAATTAATGTTGAACTAGCGTTTGGCACCTTGCCCTGCAGCATTTTCATTTTACGTGGAACTGCAGCTTGTTTTTTACAACATTCGCTGAAATAGTCAGAGCTGAAAGAACTTTTTTATCTGCAGGGTGGACACAGGCTCATTCATTAATTTTGTTTGAAAGAGCTAGAGCAATGATGATAAAGATTGAATTAAATTCTGGATTATAAACACACTATAGAAGATAATTCACTTTCTCATTTCTACACTGAGTTGGAAGCAAGTTAAAAGAACAAACACCCACCGTTCAGAATATTGTTTGAAAAGTGATGTCATGTTGAAATAATGCATTAAGGAAGATCATGCATCAATTTTCTTCTGAATATTGCGAAGACATTGTTCAAACAAAGAGTGTTCTTGTCTTTTGCACCTTCATCTTTCAACAGATCTGCCCGTGTAATTTGAGGTGAGATCAGAGTGACTTCCCTTTCAATCGAAGCAGGACTTGACTGAGAGTGGAATCAAGAACCCTGAGCAAAACTGTGGTTAATGGGAATTAGAGAATATTCTGCTCTGGGAATAGGAACAAGAGAAAAATCAGTCTCTGAAAAGTATCTTCTAAGTTGCATGTCATCCTGACTAGGGACTAATTTGCTGATCCTTTACAAGTATTTGTTAAAAATCTTGGAATGCCCCTACAAACAGCTCTGTCTGGATCTGCATCACTTTGGATTGAAGAGGTAAAACAGGGCAACTCTATGTCACTTATTCCAAAGCCATTGGGGATGACAAATAAACTCTGCCCTTGCTAGTGCCTTCCAAAACCCTGGATGAATATGTCTTGTTAAAAAATACAAAGATATTTTATGTTTTCATAGATATATGGCAACTTTCGGAAAGGTAAGATCTTGCCGGATGAGTATGATGCCAGTGACATCAGGAGCATGATAAGACATTGGTAACAAATGGGATCAGTACTTCAATCAGTTACTCTCAGAGGATTGATCATGTGATGTCATGAACACCGAGTTCAACATTTTCATAATGCATTATGACAATGACATTAAGCTATCGGTATTTGGGAGCTGCCAGGCACATAATTTTTCATTTTTCATTCAAAAACCGTAACCAAATTCTTGCGCGTCAACAGAAATCGCAGCTTTGCTGTTTTCCTTTTCAGATCAGACAAATATCCATAGTCCAGAAGAGTAACTAAGTTGAAAGTGCAGGAAAACATTTGCAGGTTCTGAGCAGAGAGGAACACAATTAACTTTTTGATTCCAATATGGGTTTTTCAGAAGAGGACCATATCAGACTCAATATGCTGCCTCTGGTTCTACCTTCAGATCCTGACACATCTGTGGTGTTTTGTCACTGTTTACTGTTTAGAACAAAGAACATAGAACAGTACAGCACAGAACAGGCCCTTCAGTCCACAATGTTGTGCCGACCATTGGTCCTCATGTGAGGTAAACCTAATGTACGAACTCTCAAATTTCTGTGAACATATGCATATCCAGCAGTCTCTTAAATATCCCAAGTGACCTCGCTTCCACAACTGCTGCTGGCAACGCATTCCATTTTCTCACAACTCTCTGCGTAAAGAACCCGCCTCTGACATCTGCTATTTACTTTACGCCAAACAGCTTAAAACTATGACCCCTCATGTTAACAATTGCTGCCTTGGGAAAAGGTTTCTGGCTATCAACATTATCTATGCCTCTCATTATCTTGTACACTTCAATTAGGTCCCCTCTCTTCCTTCTTTTTTCCAACGGAAAAATGTCCAACCTCTCTTCGTAAGATAAACCCTCCAGTCCAGGCAGCATCCTGATAAACCTCCTCTGAACCCTCTCCAAAGCATCCACATCTTTCCTATAGTAGGGCGACCAGAACTGGACGCAGTATTCCAAGTGCAGTCTAACCAAAGTTTTATAGATCTGCAACAAGATCTCACGGCTCTTAACCTCAATCCCCCTGCTAATGAAAGCCAAAACACCATATGCTTTCTTAACAACCCTGTCCACCGAGGTGGAAATTTTAAGGGATCTATGTACCTGCACACCAAGATCCCGCTGTTCCTCCACACTACCAAGAATCCTGCCTGTAATCCTGTACTCAACTTTCAACTTCGATCTTCCAAAATGCATCACTTCACATTTATCCAGTTTGAATTCCATCTACCACCTCTCAACCCATCTCTGCATCCTAGCAATGTCAGGCTGCAGCCTTCAACAGTCCTGTATACTGTCAATGATACCTCCAACCTTTGTGTCATCTGCAAACTTGCTAACCCATCCTTCAACCTCCTCATCCAAGTCATTAATAAAAGTTACAAAGAGTAGAGGCCCAAGAACGGAGCCCTGTGGAACACCACTGACTTCCAGGCAGAATATTCTCCTTCCACTACCACTCGCTGTCTTCTGTCGACCAGCCAATTCTGTATCCAGACAGCTAAGTTTCGCTGTATCCCATTCCTCCTGACCTTCTGAAAGAGCCTACCATGGGGAACCTTATCAAATGCCTAACTGAAGTGCAGATACACAACATCCACCGCTCGACCCTCATCAACTTGTCTAGTAACATCCTCAAAGAACTCAATTAGATTTGTGAGGCATGACCTGCCCCTCACAAAGCCGTGCTGACTGCATTTAATGAAGCCATGCTCTTCCAGATGGTCATAAATCCTATCCCGCAAATTCCTTTCTAACACCTTGCAAATGACAGACGTGAGACTGACTGTCTGTAATTTCTGGGGATTTCCCTATTTCCTTTCTTGAAGAGAGGAATTACATTTGTCTCCCTCCAGTCCTCCAGTATGAATCTGGTGGAGAGCGAGGATGCAAAGATCCTCGCAAGCGGTGAAGCAATCACATTTCTCGCTTCCCAGAGCAGCCGAGGACAAATCTGGTCTGGCCCTGGCGACTTGTCAATCTTAATGTTTGTCAAAGTTTTCAACACATCAGCTTCCTCAATCTATCTGTTGCAGCATGCTTACCTGCTTCTCAATGGATTCATTCACTACAAGGTCCTTTTCTTTCGTAAAGACAGAAGCAAAAAACTCATTTAGGCCTTCCCCTACCTCATTAGACTCTATACACAAGTTCCCTATGCTATCCCTGATCGGCCCTACTCTTTCTTTGATCATTCTCTTATTCCTCGCATATGTGCAAAATGCCTTTAGATTCTCCCTACTCCTTCCTGCCAACCCTTTTTTCTACCCGCTCCTGGATCTCCTCAGGCCTTTTTTGAGCTCCTTCCTCGCCTGCCTGTAATCCTGAAGAGCTGAGCAAGACCCTTGCTTCCTCCATCTTACGTAAGCTGCCTTCTTTCTTTGGACGAGAAGCTCCTCCGCTCTCGTCATCCAAGGTTCCTTTATCTTACCACTTCTTGCCTGTCTCAGAGGAACACATTTATGCATCACTCGCAACAACTGTTCCTTAAACAGTCTCCACATGTCTATAGTGGCCTTTCCATGGAAAAATTGCTCCCAGTCCATGGTTCTCAACTCACGTCTGATAGTATCATAGTGTCCTTTTCCCCAATTAAATATCCTCCCATTGTGCCTGCTTCTCTCCTTCTGCATAGCTATGTAGAATATGAGGCAGTTGTGGTCACTATCACCAAAATGCAAGATCTGACACCTGCCCCGGCTTATTGCCGAGCACGAAATCCAAAATGGCCTTTCCCTTCGTCGGCCTGTTAACGTACTGAGTTAGGAAAACCTCCTGAACACACCTTACAAAAACAGCTCCTTCCAAACCATCTGCCAGAAGGAGGTTCCGTTCAATATTGGGAAAGTTAGTCACCCATTACAACTAGCTTCGAAATCAACGTTTCGGGCAAAAGCCCTTCAGAAACGTCGATTTCGAAGCTACCTGGATGCTGCCTGAGCTGCTGTGTTCTTCCAGCACCACTAATCCAGAATCTGGTTTCCAGCATCTGCAGTCATTGTTTTTACCCATTACAACTACGTATTCCATTCACACTTTTCCAAAATCTGCCGACCTATGCTTTCTTCAATCTCTCTGCTTCTATTGGGGGGCCTGTAATTAACCCCTAATGAGGTGATTGCTGCCTTACTGTTCCTAATTTTCACCCATACTGATTCAGTAGGCAGACCTTCCTGGATAATGGTAACTTCTGTTGCTATGATACCCTCTCTGATTAGCAGTGCTACACCCCCTCCTCTTTTTACCTCCTTCCTTTTTTTTAAATATTCTAAACCCTGGAACATCCAGCAACCATTCCTGCCCCTGAGAAACCCACGTCTCTGTTGTGCCACAACATCGTAGCTCTAAGTTCATCACTTTTATTCACATTTTCCCCAATATTACTGAGCACAGTGAATCCGTTTTGGGGGAGGGGGCAGGGACGGGGGAATGGTGTCGCAGTGGTGAGCATGGCTGTTTCACAGTACCAGGCACACGGATTGGGGGATGGGGAGGGGGAGGGTGCAAGGTGTCTCAGTGGTTAGCACGGCTGTCTTACAGTACAGGGACCTGGTTTGGGGAGAAGGGGAGGGGGGCATAGTGTCTCAGTGTCTAGTATGGCTATCTCACAGTATCAGGGACCCGGTTGAAGGAATGGGGTGGGGAATTGGGACATGGTGTCTCAGTGGTTAACACAGCTGTCTCAAAGTACCAGGGACCCGATTTGGGGGGAGAGGAGGGGGGCATGGTGTCTCAGTGGTGAGCACGGCTGTCTCAAAGTACCAGGGATCCAGTCTTAGGGGAGGGGGAGAGGGGCATGATGTCTCAGTGGTTAGCACAGCTGTCTAACAGTACCAGGGCCGAGCTGAAAATGTGTTGCTTGAAAAGCGGAGCAGGTCAGGCAGCACCCAAGGAACAGGAATCGACGTTTCGGGCATAAAGCCTTCTTCAGGAATCCTGAAGAAGGGCTTATGCCCGAAACGTCATTTCTGCTGTTCCTTGGATGCTGCCTGACCTGTTGCGCTTTTCCAGCAACACATTTTCAGCTCTGATCTCCAGCATCTGCAGTCCTCACTTTCTCCTCACAGTACCAGAGACCCGGTTTGGGGGGAGGGGGAGGGGGAGGGGAGCATGGTGTCTCAGTGGTTAGCACGGCTGTCTCACAGTACCAGGGACCTGGCTTTGGGGGGAGGGGGAGGGGGGCATGGAGTCTTAGTGATAAGCATGACTGTCTCACAGTACCAGGGACCTGGTTTTCGGGGGGAGGAGGAGGGGGAGGGGGCTGGTGCCTCACTGCCTTTGACATCTTCCAAAACCTTTCTCCAAACACCTTAAAATTATGCTCACCTCGTGACAACCATTTCCACCCTGGGTAGAAGTCTCTGGCTATTTCCTCTGTCTGTACCTCTCACCATCTTGTTCAGCTCTATCAAGTTACCTCTCATCCTTCTTTACTCCAATGAGAAAATCCATCGCTCCCTCAACCTTTCTTCATAAGAGAATCCCTCTAGTCCAGGCAGCATTCTGGTAAATCCCCTCTGCACCTGCTCTAAAGCTTCCACATCCTTTCTATAATGAGGCGACCAAAAAATTTCAAATATGGTCTCACCAGAGCTTTATAGACCTGCAGCATAATCTTGCGGCTCTTCAACTCAGTCCCTCTGCTAATGAAAACCAACACACCATACGCCTTCTTAACCACCATTTCAACTTACGTGGCAAATAAGAGACCTGCAGACATGGACCCCAAGATTTGTTTGTTCCTCCACACTGCTATGAATCCTACATTTGACCAAGAAATCTGCATTCAACTTCGACTTCCAAAATGAATCCCTTCACAAAATAGGAAATTGGAATAGAATTAGCCCATTCAGCCTCTTGGAACTGCTGTGCCGTTTGGTCATAGTTAAAATGTTTCTCAGCCACATTCTCCTTCCCTCACAAACTGACCATTGATTCCCTTATTCATGAAAAACATACTTATTTCTATCTTAAAGAAACCACTGTGTGTGCGGGGGCGTGTGCAAGTCTTTGTGTGTCAGTGTCCATATCTGTATGTATACGTGTTGTGTGTTTAATGTGTCTATGTGTGTTTGAGTACATCTCTGTGAAATGATGGCTCTGTGATTTTGGGGGTAAATCCAATGAAATTGAGATAAACCCTTACTCCCCTCCTCTACCTCTACGTCTGTCCCTGTTAAGGTTATAGTCATTCAATGCCACCCTCTGCTGGTCTCCCCATGCCACTGCACAAGTGCCCCTTTTTTTCTATCAGAGGACATCAAATACCGTGAATATCTCACATTGCACGGCTGCTTGGTTTTGCAAATATCTCTGGATGCACAAAAGAGTTTGTCTGATACCTAGATACATTAGCACAACCACTGGGTCAGTTTCAGGACTTTTCAATCCTTTCTCACTTACACCTTGTAGGGGTGAATGATAGAATATTTCAATTTAACGAACGTGTAATAAATTCATCGCATCACCTTACAGATGATTTGGTCAGAATTGCTAGGCTGCAGTTGCAGTGGAAATACTCTTCAAGGTGTACACTCTGTGTAACGAATAATCTTCAAAGACAAATCACTTTCACATTGCCGATCGAGCACGTATATCACTCTAGCGCATTCGCCACTCTAAGTGTCCTCAGTACAATTATTATCCTCCCTATACCCAACTCTGTGTGTGTGTGTGTGTGTGTGTGTGTGTGTGTGTGTGTGTGTATGTGTGTGTGTGTGTGTGTGTGTGCATGTGCAGATGGTGCTGTCAGTTTGGATGGTGCTATGACCTTCCTCCCTCTTCCCACCTCCTAGACTGAATTCCTTATGGTTTTCTCCCTCCACTGCCACCAATGCAGTAGAGTGTGAAGACCAGCAGAGGCGGACGTTGCATCACTTTAAACACCACAAAGGCTGGCAGATCCGCTGTGCACACGGATACGCACAGAGACACGCAGATACACAAAGATATGCATATAGATACACAGGCACACATAGAGACTGGTGCAGTCACACAGATACTAAAGTACCCAGAGAGAAATGCCAATACACTGATGCATGTGCACACACAGATATACAGACATCAGTACAGACACACCACAAACACTGACATACCAACGTTTATACAGAAATGCAGAATCTGTCAGTATTTATTTTTCGTGTGGTGACTTCCTCAATATTTCACTCAATCGAGTGGTGTGTGCCAATATTTCTGAAGATCCCTAGGGATTCCTCTGCACCCTCACTATAGATTCTACATCTTTCCTATAACAATGCGACCAGAACTGAACACAATGTTCCAAGTGTGCTGTTACGACACAGCAACGAACCCGTTTGTAAATTAAACCAAACACCCAGAAAAGCTTACCTTGCCTTATAATCTGTTAAAGCACCCATCCTCCTCCTCTAACCAAACACAAAGTACCTGTGCCACAGCTTGGAAAGTTAACGAGTTTTTAATTTTTTTTTTCAACAGTCTCTTTGGGAATTTAGACTAGTGGGAATGGTGGTTAGGGCAGGTGAATGTTCCTCCAGCAGAATGTGGGAGGTAAGGGTCACCACCAGTGTCCCTGCTGACTACATCTGCTGTAAGTGCATCTGACTCCAGCTCCTTGAAAACTGCGTTAGGGAACTGGAGCTGGAGCTGGATGAACTTCGGATCATTCGGGAGGTAGATGGAGTCATTGAGAGGAGTTACAGGAAGGTAGTCACTCCTAAGGTACAAGAAAAAGGCAAATGGGTTACAGTCAGGGGACAGAAAGGGAACCAGCAGGCAGTGCAGGAATCCCCTGTGGTCATTCACCTCAACAATAAATATATCGTTTTGGATACTATAGGGGCGACTTACCAGGGGAAAGCAGTGGGTAGAGTGCTCGGCACAGCGTCTGTCCCTGCTGCTCAGAAGGGAAAGGGGAAGAGGAGCAGAGCAGTAGTCATTGGGGATTCCATAGTTAGGGGACAGATAGGAAGTTCTGTTGGGACGAGAGAAACTCACGGTCGGTGTGTTGCCTCCCAGGTGCCAGAGATCGTGATGTCTCTGATCGTGTTTTTGGGATCCTTAAGGGGGAGAGGGAGCAGCCCCAAGTCGTGGTCCACATAGACATCAACGACATAGGTAGGAAGTGTTTTGGGGATTTAAGGCAAAAATTCGGGAAGCTAGGATGGAAGCTTAGAGCTAGGACGAACAGAGTTGTTGGCTCTGGTTTCTTGCCTGTGCCACGTGCTAGTGAGGCAATGAATAGGGAGAGAGAGAAGGTGAACATGTGGCTACAGGGATGGTGCAGGAGGGAGGGTTTTGGATTCTTGGATAATTGGGGCTCTTTCTGGGTTGGTCGGACTTCTACAAGCAGGATGGGCTTCATCTGAACCAGAGGGGTACCAATATCCTGGGGGGGAGGGGGGTGGAATTCGCTAAGGCTATTGGGGTCGGTTTAAACTAATCCAGCAGGGGGATCGGAACAAAAATTGTCGTTCGAGTATAAAAAGGGTTGAGAGTAGGGAGGTCCAAAACCATATTCAGGGACGCAAGATGGCACTGGCAAGCAAGAGGTTGGTTTGAAGTGTGTCCACTTCAACGCCAGGAGCATCCGGAATAAGGTGGATCAACTTGTAGCATGGGTTGGTACCTGGGACTTCAATGTTGTGGCTATTTTGGAGACATGGTTAGAGCCGGGACAGGAATAGTTGTTGAAGGTTCCAGGATTTAGATGTTTCAGTAAGAACAGAAAAGATGGTAAAAGAGGGCGAGGTGTAACATTGTTGGTCAAGGACAGTATTGCAGTTGCAGAAAGGATGTTTGGAGACTCATCAACTGAGGTAGTATGGGCTGAAGTTAGAAACAGGAAAGGAGAGATCACCCTGTTGGGAGTTTTCTATAGGCCTCCGAATAGTTCCAGAGATGTAGAGGAAAGGATAGCAAAGATGATTCTCGATAGGAGTGACAGAGACAGGGTGGATATAATGGGGAACTTCAACTTTTGAAATATTGAACGGGAACACTATAGTACGAGTACTATAGAGGGGCCAGATTTTGTCCAGTGTGTGCAGGAGGGCTTCCTGACACAGTATATAGACAGGCCAACAAGGCGCAAAGCCACATTAGTTTTGATACTGGGTAATGAGCCTGGTCAGGTGTTAGACTTGGAAGTAGGTGAGCACTTTGGCGATAGCGATCACAATTCTGTTATGTTTGCTTCACTGATAAAAAGGGATAGGTGTATACACTGGGCAAGAGTTACCGCTGAGGGAAAGGCAATTACAATGCCATTAGGCAAGTTTTAGGAAGCATATGATGGGGAAGGAAACTGCAGGGGATGGGCACATTAGAAATGTGGAGCATATTCAAGGAAAAGCTACTGTGTGTCCTAGATATGAATGTACCTGTCAGGCAGGGAGGAAGCTGTAGAGTGCGGGACCCGTGGCTTACGAATGAAGTGGAATCGCTGGTCAAGAGGAAGACGGTGACTTATGTTAGGATGGGATGTGAAGGCTCAGTTGGGGCGCTTGAGGGTTACAAGGTAGCCAGGAAACACCTAAAGAGAGAGCTTTGGAATGCTTTGCCTGTAACAGTAGTAGATTCGCCAACTTTAAGTACATGTAAGTCGTCATTGGACAAGCATATGGACATACATAGAATAGTTAAGTTAGATAGGCTTCAGATTGGAATGACAGGTCAGCGCAACATCGAGGGCCGAAGGGCCTGTACTGCGCTGTAGTGTTCTATGTTCTATGTTCCCCTATCTCCTCCGACTCCTGGTGCAAGTTCCCTCCACTATCCTGATGAGCCCTACCCTCACTAAAGCAATCATCTTGTTCCTCACAAAAGTATAAAACATCTTAAGTTTTACCTTAATCCTACTCACCAAGTCCTTTTCATTCCCGCTTCTCTCTCTCCTGAGATTATTCTTCCCTTCCATCCTGACTACCTTGTAACCCTCTAGAGCCTTGTCACATCCTTGCCGACTTAACCGTAAGTCATTTTCCTGCTTCCTCTTGAGATATTCTGCATCCATTGATACAATGGAGATATGGAGCTGCAAATGGATTGGAGCTGCACATCCTGTCACTTCCAGCATGGGCTGCAGGTTTCCCCACGCTGGGCAGGGATCTACACACAGTGTTACTGAACAATTCACTGGGGCAGTGTACACAGCTCTACATGTTGGGAGGGTAACTGCTCCTGGTTTACATAACAATTCACTGCTGTTCACTGCGTAGCTCCCAGTGCTGGAGAGGCAGTTCATGGACTGGTGTGGTCTGAACAGATTGCTGGGTTGTATTGAGCAGTACACGAGCCTGGTCTGAACACTGCTACATGCTGCACAGATATATCATCTGGATTATGGTGTCTGATTCTGTGACGTGGATTTCAGCTGATTTGTCAGCACATTTACTTTATATTCTTATTTTTGTTATTGAACCTACGAAAGTACTACTCATCCAGTTAATCCCATTTGTCTGAGAAAAGCCACGTTTATTGAACTTGTCAATCAAGTAATCATCCAATTATAACATGAATATCCGTCTTTCTGTACCTTAACTTGGTCGTTGGTGCTCATATCCCTGGAATCCAAGGGAAATCATTATGAAGCTCAGAAACAATGTGCAAAATGTATGGCTTGTGGTCTCCTGTACGTCCCTGCTGTTGGTCCCATTTGGATCCCTAGTGTATCGAGAGCTGGCATTGCGAAGCTCAGAAACAATTAAATGGTATGTGTCAGACTGCTGTTCACTTCCCGGTGTGTTCCATGTGGTGCTCCATAGACAGGGGGGTGTGTGCTGGGCTGCTGTTCACTTCCAGGTGTGTTCCATGTGGTAGTTCATAGACAGGGAGGTGTGTGCTGGGCTGTGGATCACTTCCTGGTGTGTCTCATGTGGTACCCCATAGATATGGGTGCATGTGTTTGACTGTTGCTCACTTCCCGGGGTGTCCCATGTACTGCTCCATGGACAGGGGGGTGTGTGTTTGGCTGCTGTTCACTTCCCGGTGTGCCCCATGTGGTGATCATTGGACAGGGGTGTGTGTGTGCTGAGCTGCTGCTCACTTCCCGGTGTGCCCCATGTGGTGCTTTATGTTGGTCAGGGGTTCTGGCAGCTTTAGACACGCCTTTGAACCTTGGACTGTGCGTGTCCACTGAACAACTGTGCTTGTCCCTCTCAGATGATTGTGTGGTCAATAACACGAGGAAACCTCTCGAGTATAATTGTAAAAGAGCAGCCATCGAACTTGTAGCTGAGTGGCTTCTGTCTGACTCCTGTTATAGAAAAGTTAGTGGAGGTTAGTGGATGGTTTGCTGGAGGTTGTGTGTGACCCGCCTCAGACATTCAGGGAGACCTGAGGATTTGGTGACCCAACTTTGGACGGAGCATAGGGACTGTAGTTACAACACCTGCGTCTGTAAGATGCACAACAAATGGAGCAGAAGCTGCAAAGAGAGGAAGATCTGAAAACGTGGAGTGAGTGTGCTTGGCGAAAGGGATCTGCTGTATCCACTCTGGGTTTTCCAGGAACAGCTTCCCAAGTTACATTTAACTCAGTAGCAGAGTGTGAGGGGACCCTGATTGAACAAGGAGCTGGTCACAGAGTGGTGTCACTTCCTTCAACACGATCTGAATCTTCACACCAGGGGGAGGACGGTGCTGCCAGGGTCATTGTTTCACTCAGCTTCTATGATCCCGATCTTTCCAGGCAGGAGTGCGTGATAGGTCCATCATCTCCCAGTATGCCGACGTCAATATCACCATTTGGAGACGGAGGATATATTTGGTGGTTGAGAGCAATTGGGTCCCTGGGAACATCAGGGGGATGGAGCAACACTTCCCGTGTCTGATCGGGTCAGAATGAACCCTCCAGTACACACTGCATCACTAAGTCCTGTAGTATTTTTCCGTTTCAGTAACATACTACCTACCATTCTTCTAAAGAAAATAACAGATTATATTTTATCTTTAATCCCATTTGCTAAATGTTTATCCATTGACTTCACCTGTCCATATCCAATTACAGACTCTCCACCCTCCCTTGATAATTTAGCTTCCTGTTTATCTTAGTTTAATCGGCATACATAGTTACAGTACATTTGTTCCACTCCTCCTGATCATTGATACAGATTGTCAAGAGCTGTGGACCTAGCACTGGTCACTGGTGACGTTCTGTCAAACAGACTAAGGCTGATTTATCCAGAGTTTCTGCTTCCTGTTTGATCACCAGTCCTCCCCCATTTATATGTAACACATTCAAAGAGCTGAATAAGAACGAGGAGCATCAGTTCGGCAATCCAGCCCCTCAGGCCTGTTCCGACATTGAATACAATCATAGCTGATGTAATTGCGGCCTCAGTTCCACGTTCCTGTCCGCTCTCCATATTCCTTCAAATACTCAATATCCCAGCACCTACTGCACTCTGGGGTAGTGAATTACACAGATTCTCAACCCTGTGACAGAAGTATGTTCTCCTCACCCCTGTTTAAATTCTCCCCCACCTCATCCAAAAACTATGGTTTTAGGATCGTTCGAGATTGTCCCACATGAGGAAATATCCACTTCGCATCTACATTGTCAATCACCTTTAACATCGTCCAGACCTCTGACATCTCCTCTCATTTTTCTATACTGCAGGCAGTGTTGGCCTGAACTGCTCAATCTCTCTTCAGAGGACAATCTCCTCATCTCTGGAGTAAATCGAGTAAACCACTTCTGAACTGCCTCCATGGCAAATACATCCCTCCGACAGTCAGGACACCAAGACTGCACACAGTACTCCGTTGACATCGCACACCTCCCTCCCTTTATAATCCATTGTTTTAGAAATAAATGCCAAAGTTCCACTTGCCTTTCTCATTATCTGCTGTACCGACATCGGAGTATTCTGTAGTATGGACGCAGACAGCCAGATCCCTCTGCAGCTAATCATTCTGAAGTCTCTCTCCATTTGGATAATAATTTGCCTTTCTGCTACACTGATCCAAACGGATAAACTCATACTTTTCGTTGTTCAGTTTCTTCTGTCAAATGTTGCCCCAACCTATCCATATACATTTTCTAACTTTCTTGCATCTTCATTGCAATTTCTCAACTGAGTTAGTGTCATTTGTTAATTTGGTTATAACATGTTCTATCCTCTCAACTACTTAAGACTATAGATTGTTAATAGTTGGGGCCTGGGGACCAAGACATATGGTTTCCTAAAAGTTGAATTTTGCCAACAGAAAATGACCCGTATTTTTCCATCTCACTGCATTGTGTTGCCTCTATCCAAGCTGATAAATTACTTTTAATTGTAAACGATCTTATTCTGCAGATTAATCATTTGTGCAGAGCTAAGCAATGCCTTCTGGAAGTCCAAATATTTCATTTCTAGGCTCCCCATGATCAAAATCATGTTGATTCTGATGGATTGTGGTTTGACTTTTCAAATTTCTTGTCATTAATTCCTGAATAATCGACATTAACAATATTTCTTAAATTTCAACAGTTTTCTCACTACTATATATTCCATCACGAAGGTGATAATTCTAAATTCTTACCTCTCTATAATCTCTTTGTTCGCTCCAATCCTGTATAATTGGCACATGGCGTGAAATGACCTGCTTTGATTGCTCTGTAAAAGGGCTGAGCGCTGAATGGAGTTATTCTCTTCCTTGTGCACAAAATCGGTGGGTTGATGTCTTTCTGGTGTTCCACATCACAGTCTCGATGGTTTGCCTTTCCTCCTCCTGTTGATGCATAAGAGTCGTGAAGGCTTATGCAATCTTCCTGTTGCTGTGTCACTGTTTGAGGGGCTGAACACACCTTATCATATTCCTGCATCACAGGCTGGAGATACTGAACGGTCTCTCCTGCATCACTGATATAGGACTGAGGGAATGATTGGCCTTCTTCTGTTCCCATACACGAGACAAGTGAGGTAAACGTCTTCCTCCTTTCCCATAAGACATCTTATAGGTTGCAACCTTCTCCAATTCCCGTGCAACAGGCTCGATGGGACTGAGTATCCTCCTGGTATCCCAGTGCACCAATCTCCAGTCCCTCTTCCAGTTCCTATGTTACAGACTTGAGGAGGCTGAATAGTCTGATCCTATTGCTGCATAACAGGAAATTGGTGTGCATGGCCTACTCTGGGCCCAGTGTTAACGACTCGAGGAGCTAATTGGCCTCCTCCCGTAACTGTATATCAGGCCCCAGGGTCTGAATAGCCTCTTCCTGTGCTATTGCAACAGGGTCAATGTCCTTTGAGACACGATCTACTAATAAATGACAGAAGACGCTGAACGAGAGAGTGCCCGTACTCTGAAGCACTCTCGTCTCCACATCTGACTTACAGAGATGAACTATTAATATAGTCTTTTTCTGTATCAAGTCCTGAAGCTGAAAGTAACAAAAGAGTTCCCTCCCAGATACCTCATATTCCTGGCTCAGCTGCTCAAAATTCATCATGACCTCCCTGTCAAAAAATTCTCCCAAACAGGAAATTCATCTGGACTCCCAGAGCCTAAAGCCAGAATCCATAAATTCCGCTGGAATCCTACCAATCCTAGAATGGGAGTGAAAGCCGAAGTTTTTGTTTTGTAATGTGCCCTCAACCTCCTGATGAAGGGATTTTGCCCGAAACGTCGATTTCGGTGCTCGTTGGATGCTGCCTGAACTGCTGTGCTCTTCCAGCACCACTAATCCAGTATTGTCCAACCATTCTCCATGCTTTCACTGTGTTAGGGACAATCGGTTTCTGCAATTCTCCATAACAGTCCTCATCTTGTCCATCAACAACAGATTAATGAGGGGACAATTTGTCTAGAAGGCCTCGATGTCCAGCCAAAGTGACCATGGGTCTTGACAAGCCCAATCAGCCACATCGGAAAGCAAGGAACTTGGTTGGTATTTCTTAAACTATGGAAAATCTACACGCCCCCATTCACTGTGGAAGCTGCAATTTGTCCAGGTTAATAGGAGGCCTTCTGTGACGCCAGATGACAGATCAAAGCCAACTGTTAATCCTCCGTAGCGCCTGCCTAGGCAACGTCAAATGGAGAATTGGCATGGGGTATCAGAAACAAGGAAGGACATTCATTTTAACCAGAGCTAACCCAAACAGAATATTGGATGATTCTGTCTTATATTCTCTAGCAACTGCACGAAGTTAGCTTTACATAATTAATCGAAGGCTTGGATGATAAAAACACCTAAACCTCATTGTGGCCATCTGGAAGGGAATCAGATTCCACCCCAAGGTCCGGTACTCCAATAAGACCCCCAACAGGGATGGCCTCCGAATTCATAAATTGATTTTATACCCTGAGAAAGATCCAAATAAATTAATCATTCGTATTAAACAGGACACAGATATCATTGGGTTAGTTAGAAAGAGAGGAACGCCATCTGATCTTATTCCTTCCTGGTCCTACCTCCTTGGGAGTGATATTGGCGTCCCCCCCAGATGCCAACGGCTCAATCATTAATGTAAATGATAACAGTGACAGGGGGCAACTTTGTTGGCTGCCACTGTCAATACTAACATTGTCAGATCTTATACCTTTCGTGAAATTGGCTGCTTTCAGGTCACTATATAACACTGCCACCCACCTGGCGAAGACCCCTCCAAGACCAAACCATTCAAGGTCATAAAAGATGCACATCTACTCCATCCGATCTAATGCTTTCTCTGCATCCAGGGAGACTACCAAGCCTGGAATCGAACCTTGCTGGCACACTGGAACCATATTTAGCACTCTTCTAATATTATCAGAGGACCTACGGCCCCTAATAAAAATGGTCCTCTTTCACAATGGACTTTCAAAACCAGCATTTTCGACAACATTCTGAAGTCCAAGTTTAATAATGAATAGGCACAGACAAAGTGCAATCCTCTGGGACTTTCCCTGTCTTGAGAATAAGATGAATGTTTCCTTCTCTCAAAGAGGATGGGAGGCAGTCCTGACTGTACGATTAATTGTACATATCCAACATTGGCCCAGCCAGCTTGTCTCTGAACTCCTTCCAAAACTCACTCTGAAAGTCCATCTGGGCCGGGGGCTTTACCACTCTGGAGCAGCTTCATTGTCTCCTGTATCTCTCTGATAATGAGAGGGGCATTCTAAAGAGATGCCTGCTCTGAACTTACACCTGGGATGTCCAAGGTCTTAATAAAGGACTCCATCGTCGCCAATCTGTCCTCCCAGCCCGCTGACTGGAACAACCCAGAGTAGAGCTTCCTGAATGCTGCATTAATCTTCTTGGGATCGCGGGTGATAATAACAGAAATCTTCTTTCTGGCCAAGTACGCCTCAAATCTACCTGGTTATCACCATGCTCGAATAAATTCTGTTTCGCAAAGGAAATCTCTCTCTTTGCTCTCTGGGTGAGTGCAGCATTCAGAGCAGTCCGGAGGGCTGCAATTCAGTTATAGATGGTCTGACAAAATATGGTGTGTCAGCTCTCTTCACCGAGCCCCAAGCATACTCTACTGTTCTCCCTCCTGCCGCGTCTGAGTCACCAAGTAAGAAATAATCAAATCCCTTATATAGGCTTTGGCAGTCTCCTAGGGCACCGTCGGATTACTGGTTGCGCCCAAGTTCATGTTCCAAAACAAATTAAATTCACCCAAAAAATACGCAATGAAGTTTCTATCCTTCAGGAGGAAATGATCCACGTGCCAGTGCCGTGAGCCTGTCCCATCACCACCATCCTTGATCTCCATGTACACCACCACATGATCAGAAATCGTTCCCAATTCTAAAGGACAGCATCGAATTTGAAAAGACCAATGGGGCAAACAACATGCCAATCCTAGAAAGTCATTTATGTGGGTTAGAAAAAAAGGTGAAGTCCCTATCATCAGGGTGAAGTCATCTCACTCATAGACCAACCCAGCTACCTGTTCAGGTCCACCAGCTGCCTGGGTGGCGGGGGAAAACCTGCCAAACCCCTCGACATCCTATCCACCTCAAGGTCCATACGTCAGTTAAATTCTCCCCTTTATTATACGACGTGCCCCACGGCTCAAGGAGTTTCCAGTACCTATTGTTCTCTATCGTGCTGGAGTTGCAGAAGGACCGGACAGGGATACTGGTCCGATCCGGACCTGCACACTGCGACCCGGTGGACCCGCTCGACGCTCACCCAGTCTGCCCTGACTTCTAGTTTCAAAAATTGTGTGAGCCATTGTTCGAAGAAGCTGATGAGCTGGCATTTTTGTTCCCGTTCCGGCAGCCTGACCAAGCTGATGTTCTTCTGACAGCTCCAATTTTCGAGGTCCTCGACCTTCTGCACTAAGGCCTGGACCTACCATTCTAGGGCTTCGACCCGAACAACTGAGGATTCCGCCATGGTTTCCTAAGGCGCATTCCACTCTTCCACCTCCATGACATGTGGCCCGAGATGCTGAATCTCCTGGTCATGCTTCTGCAGCTTGGCTGAGATCAATTCCAGCATGGTTCAGTTCTCTTCCATTGCTGAATTACCAGGGTAAAATTCGGATCCATTTCGAAACCAAGGGGGGAATCAGTATGTGAAACTGGGGATCATTGATAGACTGCAACACGAGAGCTTCACATCTGTTTTAGTTGGGAGAAGGAAGATGCAGGTACAGAATTCAAGAAGATGGATTGGGAAACTCTCGAACAGTTTGATATAAGATGCAAGTTGGGATCGATGGTTTTGGATAATGTAAAGTCCAGATGAGTTGTATCGCAGGATGCTGTTGGAGACAGGAGAGGAAATGTCCTGACCTAAATGTTTTGGTCGAATCTGACCACACAAGGGAGGTGCTAAAGGACTGGAGAACAGCTATGTGGTCCCAAATTACTGGACAAGTGGTAGAGATAGACGAGTGTCTGGTGGTGTACCACAGCGAGCAGTGCAGTGTATCTTTTTATTTGTGGTATTCATAAATGATGTAAATGTGAATATGGAGGGGGTGGTGGGGGGTGGGGGGCTAAGCTTAATAAGTAATTTTGTGTTTGACACAAAGCTTGGCCAGGTGGTTGGCAGTGAGGAGGAAGGCCTTATGTTACAGTAATTTGCAGATGGAATAGTTCAGATTGTCAGATCAATGGCAAATGGAATGGACCCCTGATAAATATGAGGTGATGCACTTTGTAAGAAGTAACCAGACAGGGAAGAATTCAATGAATAGCAGAACACTAGGGACGTCAGAGGGTGTTTCTCCACATATCCGTGAACGTGACTGGACAGTATAATACCCAGTTAAGAAATCACACGGGACTATAGGCATAGTGTTTATTCATCGAGGCGACAATATATGAGTTAAACATGCCATTGGTTAGGCCATAGATAGATTACTGTGTGCAGTTCAGGCAGCCACATTACAGGAAGGGTTTTGGTTTCTCAGTAACACCAGAAACTATTGAGGTCTCCACAGCGTTGGACGCTTCAGTGGAAGTCTCCTGGCTGCAACTTTCTCTAAATTTTCACTTAATTTGTTTTCCCTCTTCGATTGGAGCACTGCATCTGAGAACTTGTGTCTGATCTTTCCTTTTTGCCAAGTACATGTATCAGAACACTTAATTATTAATAGAGTCGAGGCCAACGCCTTCAAATATTTTTGAGGAGCTCTGCTGTCGTCCATAACACGTGACTCCTTCACTTCCTCTATAATTGGTTGGAGGCACTAAGTAGGTTATCTCGACACTTGTCCAATAATTTCATTGAGCTGAATGACTTCCTCATATTCCTGTGAAGCTAGCGTGAGGAGCTGAATAATCTCCTCATTTTATCTGTGGAATTGTGCAGTGTCCAGCAGCACTGTTACATGAATGTTACCGATACTTCCAACAGCACGCGCCTGAATGTTGTTTAGATCGTGCTGCACATGGACACAGACTAGTTCAGGAGCTGAAGGGGGACATTTTTTCCTGAATATTGTGTGACCTTCAATGAACACCCTCACTTCTAATCTTATGGTGGGGGCAAGACATTTATAATGCAGCTGAAGATGTTTGTGCTGAGGAAGCTACCTTGAGGAACGTTTGCAGATTTCTCGAGGACTGCATGGATTTTTGTATCCAAACCACAATCATTGTGCGTTATACTTTAAATCACTCGAACCAGGGAAGTTTACAACTCATTCCCATTAAGTGCAATCCTGCTCAGGTTCCTTGAGACCATCCTTAGTTAAATGATGCCTTGATGTCAGGGTCGGTCACTCTTCCCTGAGCCTTTGTGTTCACGTCTTTTGCTCATATTAATAGGTCACAGTGTGGGGGCAGGGAGTGCTTTTTGACCAGTCTGAGTTGAGGGCTCAGACACGAATTGGACACGAAAGAGGATATTAGACCTTATGAACTTGTTGTGGGAGAAGATCTGCATATGGTTGGGCGGGGGGGGGGGGAGAGAGGGTGGCCCGTTGATGAATGACATATCCCTGTTTGTGGCCTTCTCAAGTTCTATTATTGGAAAGTAGAGGCTGTTATTTTCCTGGAAGCTCTGTTGTTGAATATTACCAGACTGTCTGGACCATCTCTGGGTGAGGAATGGGGGCTGTATTCACAGTGAAACTGGATCTACAACTTGACCAACAAACGAAGCACAGGTTGCAGAAAGGGGAAGCTCAGTTAGGAGTGATGAGGAGCCTCTTTCATAGCCCTGCCTGGGTATTCCTACTACATTTTAAAACCAGACCAAACTGGGTTTGACAGTTTTGAGGGGCTGAATGATCTCCTCTGTTTCTGTGAAAGGAGTAAATAGCCTCTAATTGCTCCTGTCTAGCAGGTTTGATGGGCTGAATGGAACACAGAAACATGGCACTGAGGAGCAGGAGTGGGTCATTAGACACTTTGAGCCTTCTCTAACAGGGACTAAGATTGTGGCTGATCAAGTTGTGGTCTCAGCTCCACGTTCCTGTCTGTGTGCTATTATCCAAGAATCACTTCTCTGTCCAATATTAAACTAACTCAGCATTGAATAAATATAAACAAAGTGACATCTGAAACTTGTGGGGAAGAGAATTCCCACTTGAAATGCCTGTTTAGAATTTCTGTTCATCCCTCTGATAGAGTTATAAAGCCTGCAAATGTGTAAGTGCTGACCAGAGATCCCATTATGATCAAGACTGATTTGAGAGTATTTAGCTCATATTCATCTAAACCTCCTTGTTCAGATACCCATCAAGATGCCAGACTCCACCACTTCCTCTGGGAGATAATTCCATGTGCACACCTCCCTCTGTATGAAAACATTGTATCTAAGTTCCCTCTAAATCATTTCCCCTCGTACCTTAAAACAGGCCTCCAGTATGAAAAGCAATCCTCTACCAACCTCTGGCTCCTCACTTCAATCTAATTTTGTATTCAATTGGCTTGGTTGCGCTGGTGTCCATGTGACCTAACCTTACTAACTTGCTTAATATGCAGAATCTTGTCGAACAACTTGTTCCAATCTGTATGGAAAACATCTACAACACTGCCTTCATCAATCTGCTTTGTCACCTCTTTAACAATCTCAGTCAAATTCGTACAACGCGATTTCTCATGCAAAAAGCCATGGTGACTATCCCCAATCAATCCTTGCCTTTGAAAATGCATGCAATTGGCTATCCCTAAGAGATAGCCTTATGAACTTGTTGTGGGAGAAGATCTGCATATGGTTGGGCGGGGGGGGGGGGAGAGGGGGTGGCCCGTTGATGAATGACATATCCCTGTTTGTGGCCTTCTCAAGTTCTATTATTGGAAAGTAGAGGCTGTTATTTTCCTGGAAGCTCTGTTGTTGAATATTACCAGACTGTCTGGACCATCTCTGGGTGAGGAATGGGGGCTGTATTCACAGTGAAACTGGATCTACAACTTGACCAACAAACGAAGCACAGGTTGCAGAAAGGGGAAGCACAGTTAGGAGTGATGAGGAGCCTCTTTCATAGCCATCAATGATGTCAGGCTCACTGGTCCAGAGTTCCTTGGGTTGTTGGGTAACTGTTTTATTTTCTACTGACACTGCTCCATTGGTCACAGCAAATTATCGGTGTAACCATTTTGATGATATGGCCAATGTTATAGGTCTCACATTGGATCAGGGTCATCCTCAGAAGAGGTCAGGTTGATTTCCTTCATTTGTTAAAACAACAAATTCATGACGAAAACAAAGTTCCTCAAACTATGATGGCAAGGTGAATGTCAAACAGAATAGAAATTAAAAAAAATGTACATTGACATTTCCATTTCTGAAAATACAGAGGAGCACAAATATACACAGACACACACACAGATACATACACAGACAAGCACACTCAGACACACACACACAGACATATACACACAGACACACTCAAACACACAAAAACACAGACACAAAAACACGGACACACATGCACAAGTATGCGCACAAACACAGACAAATGCATGTACCGTAGACCGTAAATAATTACAGCAGAATAAAAGGCCATTTGGCCCATCCAGTCTACTGAGCTATTGATCATGGCTGACATGCTTTTCAAGCCAATTCTCCTGCCTTCTCACAACAAGCCTTGATCCCATCATTAAGCATAACTTATCGAGTTATATCCAAAAGATGCTAATGTGTCTGTGTGTCCGTGTGTGTCTGTGTGCATGTGTTCTCTGTGTGTGTCCCAGTGTCCTGCCCTGTACTCCATGTTGGAGAGTGGGGTTTTAGCAGTTTTGAGGCACATCGTTGTAACTTGCTCTGTGCCTATCCATTGAATGCCTGCGTGAATCATTCTCTGCTGCTCATGTGCTCAGTAACATGAGGAATCCCCACAACTGTTAGTGATTCAGACCAGGCTTCTCACTTGCATTTTACTGACATTTGACTTAACTCTAGTTTTTGTACGCTCGTGGAAGTGCTGGGGATGGTTCCCTTGAGGCTGTGTTTTAAAATGCTGTGGAAATTCTGGAAGTCCAGAGACTTTGGTGACTCAATTCTGGATGAAACATGGTGACTGTAGTTACAGTATCTGGATCTGCAACATGACCAACAAATGGAGCAGAGACTGCAGAGAGGGGAATCTCTGTAAAATGGAATGAGAGAATCACAATCAGATCAGCCATGGTTTTGAAGAATGTTGGAGCAGGATTGAATGGCTTGTTCACGCAACGTATTCAGATATTTCTGTTAGTAACAAGCCAATCTCCCTTTTCTCCCAGTGTCCAAGACTGGTGGGTAGTGAGTCACCTCCTCCTGTTCCTGGGGAACAGAAATCTGGGGACTCACTAGCTTCCAGATTTCCCTGTATCCCAGTCTCGAGCAGTTGAGTGACTCCCTCCTGTTCCTGTGTCCCAATCTCGAACAGTTATAAGACTGTCTCCTGTGCCTGCGTCCCAGAATCGAGCAGTTGAGTGACTACCTCCTGTTCCTGTGTCCCAGTCTTGAGCAGTTGAAAGAATGTCTCCTGTTCCTGTGTCCCAGAATCGAGCAGTTGAGTGACTGCCTCCTGTTTCTCCCTCTTCCTGAGCAGCAGTTTGAATGTTCTGAATGATGTCACAAGGTTAAGAAAGGACTTGATAACAGGGAATTTTAAACTTGGAGCAGCATTAGACAAAGGGATCTAGAAACTTCTCCACCAAACATTTTATGCAGCCCGTCTGTTATTTTATTCCTGCCCCCTTTTATAAACAGGGTGAATCATATACAACAGTGCATTGTACCGACAATACTCCCACAGACAGGGAAGACAGATTAAAAAGATTAAAAAAATTATCGTCCATCCCTCAGCAACCCTCATCCATTCCATCCAAACCGAGGCTGCATAAATCTTTAAACCGTATATTGCAATGAATTAGTAGAGTAAATGTCACACTTTTACACTACAGTCACTGACTACAGCCCTGCACTTTTCACCAAGATCTTCTTCAGAAAGCGTGCGGGCTGATTGACCACGTGATGCCGATGCGGAATTCCAGTCCTCTCCAATATATTCCCCTCCCGGTTTGAAATTAATTTCCTTCTAAATGTAGACTACAAATCCCATATTCAACCTCAGTTGCAAGGCTTGCAGAGCGGATTATATTCCTGCTTTAGCTGAACACACTGAGGATGCATTTGGCAGACAGAGGAATCCTGAGGCTGGGATTTACTGTTCAGCTGGAGCCAGAGACAGATTCCCATATCAGTGAACGGGAACTCGCTTTATAAAGAAAGGGGCACAATTCACTAATTGTGTTGCAGCGAAATTGCGTTTAATAAACACACCTTTACTGGATAACTGCCTGTATATAAAATGGAGGATCAAAATTGATGGACCAAAGAGAATACATTAGTTCCTATTTTACATGTTCCGATGTTTAAACATACTAAAGGATATCAACACTGTGGGGAAACTGAATTGAGGAGATTTTCACCATGAACTAGAATGGAGGATGCTCAGTGTGTTGAATGACTTACTCCTTTCCCTATGTTTCTGTGCAGTCTGTGGGAAAGCTCTGTAAAGCCTGCCACCTGCTCTCAGATGTTAGGAAGGAGGTCTCTGCAGAGTGAACACGGTAGTATTTCCCGTTCCAATACTGATGCTGGTGCCGGGTGGTCTGTACAGTTTTATCCTTTAAGACCCCGGAACAGTAATGTACAATTGATTGTCTTGCTTGGCCGTTTCTGAGACCATTGAAGAGTGTTTCACATGTCTGTGTACCTGGAGTCACGTTTAGGCCAGACCAGGAAAGCACGGGAGATTCACTTCCTGAAAGTACATTGAGGAAGGAAATGGGTATTTACAATCGACATTGGCTTCAAGGTCACTGTTAATGACTCCAGGTTTTACAGCTCGATATTTTATTAATTATAACGTCCACGAGCTGCCACAGCATTTGTCTGGACTGGATTAGTAATCCAGTGACTTTTCCACAACAACACCATCTCTTCATGGGGACCACACTGAGTTGGTTACATCTGTGCTGCTTGACATCTCTGTCAAAAAGAACTTCCACAATGTGACTATCATGACAGGACTCAGGGCGTGGTAAATGGTCAGACTGTAGTTATTCCCTTGTTATGGGATTGGACATAGCTGAGTTATTTTCCACATTGCCAGGGAGATGTCAGAGTTGGATCTGGAATGAAACAGCTTCCCCAGGAATACGGCTTGTTGTGCAGCACAAGTGTTCAGTCCCATTGCAGGAATGGTGTCAGGGCCCATTGCTTTTGTCGTATCTACTGTGTTAAGCTGTTTCTTCATGTCACATACAGCAAATCAGATCGATTAAAGACTGGCATCTGTGATTCTGCGGGTAGCATGGCGAGGGTGAGGTGGATCATCAAATCAACACTTCTGGCTGAGGACTGTGCAGGTATGACAACCATGCCTTTTACACTTATGTACAGGGCTGTCCCGTGATGTAGGATGGCGATATTTATGGAGTTTGCAGTTTGCCTGTTATAGTCCATGTTGCTTTGAGCACCTTTTCCCACTAAATTATGGACTATAAAAGTTAAGTCAACATTATAATCACTGATGAATAATTTCAGGCTGTACGTTTCCATTTATAAATGGCGAAACTGGTTTATGTTCCAACAGCCCTCTGTCATTACTCCCATATCCAAGCCAGATTGAATGATTACACACAAGAAATATGCTATTTCCAACATCCTTTCCCTCAGTCACTCCCAGATATCCCTTGCTGAATGTATAAATTTTAAACGTCATTTTGAATTTTAGTAAAATCAATATTGAATTGAAAGGGGTTAACTGGAGCTATTTGTTCACCGACTGTGATTCCTGTCAATCTCTGTGGATCCCAATTATCCCAGTGGAGGATTCCATCGATAAACGATAAATGGGCTCTGTCAATGTGCTATCCCATAGTGTGAGAGGCAGCATCACCGACAGAAGGGGTGGAGAGATCAGAATCTGAGAACATTAGACTCGAAAGTTCCAACAATGGATCTGAATCTGAGAACATTAGACTTGAATGTTCCAACAATGGACAGGAGTTTATCCTTTGATCTTTACTATCTTTCTCAGCCTTGGATATCATTAGCATGGAGGATCCATGGTATCCTTTGGATTATTCAAGGTGGTTATTATCCCATCCTCGCTATAGTTGATGTCCCTAGTAAGTAATTCCCTTTGACTGTTAAACTGGGTTAAACTGAATTTCTGCTCATGATCTGTTAAATTTAGAAAATCGATATCAATGTCTTCACTTCCAATCAAAAACTCCTTTCCCTGTAAATTACATAAAGCAAATTACTATTTACAAACTACTCACTGACATGCGAGAAGGAACCAGACTGTTCTCAAACTCCATACCCTTTCTGTCCTGCACAGATTTGCATTTCCATAACCTCCCCACATACCAATCCTGTCCAATACCACCATTATGATATCCCAGTCTCCTCCTCAGCCTCAGCACAACTGCTGAATGAACCATCGTTTTTGCTTTTGTTAAATCCGATACAGCTGTTTCTTCAAATCTCTTCAAACCACGTGTCCGTTACAGAATAATTGCACTTGAGATGTTTAACTTGTTCTCTGCACAGAATCTGTCAGGTGTAAAGCAGTGTATCGTGCTCAAGTCATTGACTCATAATCTACTGCCATCAAATAATAATCCATTGATATCTAATGAAGGAATTTGATGTAATTATACTGAAACCACTATCATTTGTGAGAAAAAGCTCATCTGCTCGTCTCATGTCCTTTAGAGAAGCCAATGGGTCATCGTTGCCTGGTTCGGTCTTTGTGTGACTGAAAACTCACAGCAAAGTAGTTTACTGTTAAATGTCCTGTTGAACAGCCGAAACAGCCACTCAGTTTCAGATCGGTATAACATCCTGGCCTGACCAGGGCTACACACATCCCATGAGGAAACAACAAATGGAAAGTTAGTTCCTTCCTCTGCCTGTTTACCATACTCCGACAGCTAATTTCCATTGGGGCAGTTGACCATACCTTGTCTTAAGTGTATTCTATCTCTTTGAAATTCTTCATAAGAGTGATGTTCATCTCCATCTCTGGTGTTGGCTTTATTGATGTTGATGTACAGACAAAAGGAACTTGTAAATTTCATGTCAGTCTCAGGGAATAGAGAAGGAATGACTTTTTCTCACCACAGGAAAGAAACAGAGACTGCAAAGTGAGGGAAGGCAATTATTGTGATCATCCCTGAGAGTGTTGTTGAGGTAGTATTTAGGGTATTGTGGGAAGACTTTCACTCCTTTATAAGGAATGATCTCCTCGTCACAGAGAAAGTGTGAAAGAGTATCAACAGACTAATCACTGGGATCATGGCACCATGAGGAGTGAGTGAAGATTAATCTGTAACGCTTTGAGAGAATAAGAAGTGATTGAATTGAAACTTGAGGGGAATGGACAATTACTCATTATGTTCTAAACAGACACTATGAACGTGATAAATTCCATAGTTTGTTTTTTTTTTACTCAGATTATAATTCTCGATAGTTTAAGTGCCTCTGAGAACGTTTCCCCTACTTCAGCCCCACTCTCCATGTCGATTGACAGAGACAGATTCAGGCTTTGCATACAATTTCTCGACATTAATATAGTGCATTCGGTATGTGTGATTCTGCACTAAACGTCATGTTATCCACAATCTCGACAACAGCCACAATACTTTCACTTTAAAACAGTTAACTATTACCAACAGCCTCTGTCCTCGATCGAGAACATGGGTCTGTCTTCTCGGAGGTGCAAGATGCCTTCTTGAGACATTGAATAAAATATTTAACTTATCTCCTCACAACCAGGAAACCAAGTTAAAAAGCACGCCTTCCACATGCAGTGGGGCCCCGAGGAACATCACGGAGCCCTCTCTGTATGTAGTCTCTGCTCCATTGGTTTGTCACGTTGGAGCATCAATTACATCCTCCTATTCCTGCATAAGTCCTTGAGGGGCTGAATGTTCTCGTCGTGATCGCATGGAACACGTACAAGGGTCTGATTGGACTTTGCATCTTCCTGTTTAGCAATTAGATGCACTGACCAGACTGCTTCATTTCCTGTGGAACAGGCAGAGGGGTTGAATAGTTTGTCTCTCTTCTTGTTAATTCGTTTCGATTGCCTGAATTAATTCCTCATATCCATGTGCAACAAGCTTGAGATGCTGAATGAGCTCCTCTTTTAACTGTGGAAATGTGCAGTGTCTGGCTGTGCTGTAATATGAATGTTACCGGCACTTTAATCGCACAAGCATGAATGTTTTCCGGGTTTTGCTGCTCATGGATACAGACTGGTTCAGGAGCTGACAGGAGACAAAATGTTCTGAAAATTGTCTGATTTTCAGTGACCATCACTACTTATGATCTGATGGTGGAGGAAAGACATTGATGCAGCAGCTGGAGACGTTTGTGCTAAGGAATCTACCCTGGAGATCTCCTGAAAGGATGTCCTGGGAGTGAAATGATTGATGTCCACAAACCACGAACATCTTCCTTTGTGCTATGGATGGCCCAAACCAGAGGAGCTTTTGTGGTTGATTCCCATTAAACTTAATTGAGTCAGCGTTCCTTGATACCATCCTGAGTCAACTCCTGCCTTGATATCAGGGTCTGTCACTCTTAGCTTGGCTCTTGTGTTCACCTCTATTGAACATATCAATAGGTTATTGCGTCAGTGTCGGGTGTGTTTTCTTCTCACAAAGGCTCGTGAATGTCAGGAACTATCTGGACTAGAGAGTCCAGGAAGCTAGATCACTGAAAGTATTTACAGAGGAAGTAGATTGGTTTTTGCCCTCAATCATTGAGTTGAGGGTGTGAGGAATTGAGAATTGAATGGGGTTAACGCCAACAGTGGATCCGCCATGGTGGTACACAATGGCACAGCAGGATTTACTGTCTGAATTACTTGACCTTGTTCCTTATGTTCTCATATTCTGTAACTGCAAAGTTAATGGTTGTAATTTTCCTGAATGTTCTGTCATTGAATGTTGCTGTCAGAGAGAGCAAAGTCTTTTGTGTATCATCTCTGAGTAATGTCTGTGGGCTGTATTGACAGTGAATCTGGGTCCACAACATGACCAACAAATGAACCACAAGTTGCAGAGAGGAAACACTGTGTAAAGAGATCAGAGGTGTCTTTCGAACCCAGCTTGCACTTCCCAATAACATTTTCCAACCCACACCAAACTGTGTATCTCAGTCTGGAGCGACTGAATTATACCCTATGTTACTGTGGACCATGTATTTGGAGCAAGTGGCCTCCATCTGCTTTTGTGACGGGGCTAAATAGAACATTGGAACATTTCAGTGAGGAGCAGGAGTGGGTCATTCGCCACTCTGTCACTGCTGTACCAGGCACTAAGTTCGTGGTTGATCTGATTGTGGTTTTAGCAGCACTTTTCTCTCGGGGCTCCATTTTCCTTCATTCACTTGTCTGTCAAATATTTAACAGATACAACTTTGAATAAATGCAAACACCCAAACATCACAAACTTTGGGGAAAGGGAATTCTCATTTGTACATCTCTTTCAGAATTTCTCATTCGTGTTCCAACCAATGTTACAGTGTCACTGATACCTTTTGCACTCACATTCCTCCACTGGTTACAACAAATTTCAAAGTTTACTGACAAAGCCAATGATATAATTGTAAGCCTGGCTCATCTTCAAGAAAAATGTGACAAACACACAAACATGTACCTGCATGCACACTGAACACATATATTTTAAGACAAAACAGAAAATTGAAAGCTTTCCAGAGTTTCATAATAGCTGAACTCTTAACAAATGGAAAGATGACAGAGTGTACCAAATGTTATTCTGTCCTCTGAAGTTCTTCCGCTCACACAAGCTGCTGGGAATAGGGTATCTCCCTGGAACAATTGGATTTGGTTCAATTTGTTTTGCGTCAGATAGTGGAAAAATGCCAAAGAATCTTTCATCACGAAACCTCCACGATTGGTAAAGATGATGCAAGTTTTTTTTCTCTTGTCAGGCCGAACAAAATGAGAGAGAGACGAAGCAGTAGGCTGCTGCTTCTGAGGCAGGTAACGGTTTCTCCCTCCCTTTTTTAATATATGCAATAATGTTAAATGAACACCAAAAAAGATCATGTGTGATTTCCTTGAAATTTATCTGGAATGGATGAAAATGGGCTATGTGCAAGTGCAACATTACTGCTGTTGTACACAGTGCCTTTCCTTAGCAAAAAAAAAATCCCAGCTTTACAATTTTATGGAATATTTGTATGTGTCTGCATAATTTTACGAAATCGGTTGATATTTTCATTATATCTGCGTTAAAATCAATGTTACGGCACAGTGTGAAGGCCTTCTGCTAATTTAAACCAGACACACAGAAAAACATCACCGCGCCTCATAGTGTATAAAAGTGTGAGTGACAAAGATCGACCAAATCCGACGATTTATTGTTCCTTCTTTAACTCCAAGAAAAATCAGAACATTAAGCAACAATCTTCTGCACTGTAATCATCCTTGTCTGATCAATTAATCTACTTCCCACTCTACAGCAATATACTGATCTGATAAAACCATCCCATTGAAATTTTTAAAAAAATTGTATTTCAAAACCCCAAGCGAGTTATGTCGATCTTCCTGTGAATCTTCCTCAGTAGGTTTACCTGGGGCTTTTCTTCGGTCTTCTGCTGCACAGATTTCATAGATACAGGTAGCTTTCAGAGAACGACTCTGAAGGCAGTCTGCGTCTGTTAGTGCTCTTTGTCGCTGTGGCTAACTGGACAAAATGCCCGATTTTATACCCCAAAACATCGGATTGTCTCATTGGTTTCATATTGTTAAAATTCTAATTCGTTTGGATTTTGATTTCTTGGGGCGTAAGTTAATCTGATTGGCCAAATTCGAATTTATTGCATACCATAGCACTCGCCTCAGCAATTTGTTTCAGCCAAATGTTACTTTTTAAAAACCTTTCAGCACACTCTGTGCTTGTTATGTCCTTGCCAGCTTTCACTCTCATTAAAAGGTTCAGTACACGCCTATGCATTCATAACAATCAATACATCTTATTCTTAAAGTTTATTCCGTACTCTTAAACACCCTGACAAGAGAAAATATGTATCCAGCTGATTGTTCTCAAACTTGTAGATGGTTCAAAAAGATTTCTCACCCAATACTGAAACTGATCATGCTTCGTGTCAAAAGACCTTCCAGGAACGTGTGTATAGAGAGCAGGAGAGTCATGTTTCGGGCACATTCTTGATGAAGGGCTTATACTTGAAACATTGACTTCCTGCTCCTCGGATGCTGCCTGACTTGCTGTGCTTTTCCAGAGGCACACATTTCGACTCTGACCTCCAGCATCTGCAGTCTCCCTGTGCAAATGCAGTTAAACATTCCTACAATTAAACCCGATACTATTTCCCAGAAACAACAACTTTCCAAACTACTTGCTGCATCTGCAGACTAACTCCATGGGTTAGGGGCAGCAGTTGGCCATTCAGCTGCACCATTCAGAATGCTCATGGCTGATCCGAGTATGTACAACAATCCGTCTCCTGTCTGTTCCCAGTATGCATTGACTCTCCTGTCCAGCAGAGATCAGTCGAGCTCAGCCTTGAATATCTTCAATAACCGAGTCTTCTCTGCTCCCTGAGGATGAGGGCACCACAGATAACACAACACTAATGTGAAAGGGACATCCGTATTTCATTGCAGGACCCGTTATTATAAAACTGTATTAACCTAATAACAAATCGCCACCTTTCTTGAAACATAAGAACAGAATAGTTAGGAATACACATAATCCATTCAGCCCACTAATCCTGTCCAACATTATCACCGACGCTTTCCAATCAAATATGTATTAAACTCATTCTCCGCTTCTGTCCCAGGAAGAGAATACCTGATAGCATAACACCACACGAGCACTAGAAAAGGAGCAGAATTAGGTCATTCAGCACATCGAGTCTGAATGCCATTTCATAATGGATTAGAGGTTTCTCATCATCATTGTACTGACTTTTCTCTGTAAGAATTGATACCCTTATTCATCAAAAACCTATCTATCGCTGTCTTATAGACACACATATCTGTGTCTCTTTGTGTCTGCAAGCGTGTATATGTGTTTGTTCATGCGTTTGTGTGTCTGTGTAATTGTGTGTATACATTTATCCTTCCGTGTCTTGGCCTCTGCGTTTTATCTGTGTTTATGCCAGTTTGTGCGTGACTGTATATGTCTCTTTATGCCTCTACACGTGTGCGGGTCCATTTCTGTGTACGTGCTGTAAGTGTTGGTATATTGGGGCATTTACATATTTCTCTGAACATTTCTTTGTATCGTTCTGCAATTTGTTGCTTTGGGAGGGAGGGAAATAGTGGAACAGACAGAGCGGTATTTCCCTCCATTGAACATTGTTTCTTACTCAGTTGTTGGGATGTGGATATTATGGAATCTCCACACGATTCACTCTGGTCTTTTCCTGTTTGTGCGAAGGTCCTCCCAACATGGCGGGGAGGGGGGGGGAGGGATATCGGGCACTCGACCACCCGGTTTGGCCCTTTCTGTCCTATTCCAGACTGTTCATCCTAGAATGTGAGAAAGTGTAGGGGGCAATAAGCTGTTAGTACTGTTGTAGGTGGTGATGGGGGTGGTGGTGAATGGTGAGGTGTCCAGAGGGAGTCACTCCACAGTGCAGAATCCATAAGGTGTTGTTAGTGTGGGGGTATTGAGTTTGCGACAGGCAAAATGATGGAAGGAAGGTGCTGAATTCAATAGTGAGTGTCATAGTGCATGAAATCTATTTGGAGATAGAGCATGAGATTTGTTCTGGGGTAGGTGCTATAGCAGATATACAGTAAGTGTGAGACAGCAGGGAGAATATGGTGACACTTATCCTGACAGAACGGGGATGCAGAATGTCTTGTGTTGCTGGACATTTCTTCAGATGATTTCAGCGTCGAGGTGAGCCTCCCCGAATGTCTTGTCCAAGTCTATCACTAATAACGCCACAGACCCTGTCCCTCAGATTCCACAGAATCAATTTGGAAGGATCTTAGCAACGAGAAACAAACATTGGCGTGATATGTCCTGCAAAACATTCGTGCAAATTTTGTGCATCTTATGCTCTGGAAATTAGATGCTTGTGAGTGCTGCAGTCATACTGAAATGTCTCAAGTTGAATCGAAACTGCATTATCTTCGAGACTGCTCATGCTGTACAAAATAAGTTCCGGAAGTGTGTATTAGACAGTTTGAAGAGTATGTTCTGATCCAAACTAGAGACAAGGTTAGTTTGGATTTGGTGTTGTGTGGTTAGAAGGTTTAATTAATAACCTTGTTCTGAGGAATAGTGACATTAATATGTTGCATTTCAAATGGTTGTCGGCAAACAATATCGAATGTTTAAACAATATGGTCAAGCATCATGGAAGCCTCAAAGCTAGAGAGTCCAGTTCACTCCAGTGAATTGGGAAAATACGATATAACATTCAGTGGGAGACAAGCAATGGTTGTTCGAGTCATAAAGTCCTAAAGCATGGAGACAGACCCTTTGGTCCAAACTGGTCCATTCCCATCAAAATGCCCATCCACACTAACGCTATTTCCCTACCATTGCCCAGTATCCTTCGAATCCTTTCCTATCCATGTATTTGTCCAAATGCCTTTTAAATGTTGTGAATATACTCGCTTCAACTACGTCGGCTGCCATCTCATTCCATATGTGTCCCAGCTATGTATTAAAAAAAAGTTGCCCCACAGGTTCCCTTTTGTTCTTTCCCCTCTATCTTTAAGCTGATGCTCTCTAGTCCTTGATTTCCCAACCCTGGGAAAAAGACTGAGTGCATTTACTATCCATGCCTCCCATGATCTTATACACTTTTTCTTTTAAGATTTCCCCTCAGTGTCTTACAGTCTAAAGAAAAATGACTTGGCCTGTCCAAACTCTTCCTCCAACTCAGACCACTGAGTACTGGCAACATCCTTTTGAATTTCTTCTGCACGCTTTCCAGTTTAATCACATCCTTCCTGGAGCAAATTTCAAAAAAAACGAACACAATACTCCAAGTGCAGTCTCACCAGCGGCCTGTATAACTGCAAAATAACTCCCCAACTTCGATATTCAACTCCCTGACTGATCAAGGCCAAAATACTTGTTCATTCCCGTCTCGCCGTGACTCTACCTTGAGAGAATCGTCACCTAAATTCCAAGGACCCTCTGTTCCATTACACTCATTAAGACCCTGCCATTCACCATGAAACTACCACCTTGACTTGATTTTCCAAAATGCAAGACCTCGCACTTATCTATATTAAATTCCATTTGCCATTTCTCGGCACCCTTTCACAGCTCACCAAGTTCCTGCTGCAATTTCTGATAACCTTCCTCAATGTCCACGATACTGCTTGCTTTAGTGTCATCAGCAAAATTACGAATCATGCCTTTTACATTCTCAACAAAATCATTGATATAGGTAACAGCAGTCGTCCCAGCACCGATCCCTGAGGCACTCCACTTGTCACAGGCCTCCAGTGCGACATGCATCCTTCCACTATTACACTCTGCTTCCTACTATCGAGCCAATTGGGTGTTCAGTTTGCCAGATTCTTCGGGATTCCACGCGATCAAAACTTTCAGAGTGGCCTATCATGTGGAATCTTATCAAACGCATTTCTGATATTATATAGACTACGTCTACCACCCTATCTTCGCCAACATTCCAGGTCACTTCATCAAAGGACTCTAAAACATTTTCAAGTTATGAAGTCCCACACACACAGCTGTGCAGACCGTTCCTAATCTAAGTCTGTCTTTCGAAATGCATGTCTCCCTTATCTCTCAGAGTCTTCTCATGCAACAGACCTATCACAGTTGTTAAGCTAACTGGTTTATAGTTTGAAGGTTCTTCGTTGCAGCCCTTCTTACATCCGGGCACAACATTCATTCCCCACCAGTCTTCTGGGACTTCATCCATGGTTAACAATGATGCAAAAGTATCAGACAAGGTCCCCGCAGTTTTTTCTGTTGCCGATTGCAGTATTATTGGATATATCTCGTCTGGACCAGGAGATGTATAGAAATGCTGCAAATTCTGAAAAATACGTCTATTTCTTTAAGGCACAATCACAAAGGAAAGGAGAAAGTGACTTAATGATGGCGAACAGAGCAAATTAAATTTTATATTAATCATAGAAAGTGACTTCAGAAGAATTCCAGACATGGTTGAAACTTGAGAATTCTCAGAAATTTGTCTGTGTGGAGTTTACACATTCTCCCCATGTCTCTGTGGGTTTACCCTGGGTGCTCCAGGTTCCTCCCACAATCCAAAGATCTGCAGGTTAAGTAAATTAACCATGCTAATTTGTGCCATCGTCTGAAGGATGTGTAAATAAGGTGCATTAGTCTGGGCTAAATGTCGAGTCGGAGTGGAATGGGTTTACGTGGACTACTTTTTGGAGGGGCAGTGTTGACCTGTTGGGCCCAAGGACCTTTTCCACACTGTAGGCATTCTAAAAGCACAAACAATTGCATAAATCTACAATCAGTATTTCAAAGAAAACAAAATAAAGCAAGGTCAAATGTGGAAATTAGTAATTGGGAGAGGAGAATGTATTGTTGGGAACATTGAAATGGCCGAGAAATTAACCAGTTACTTTAAATCCGTCTTCATGGAGGAAGATCGAGACAATCATCCAGAAATGCCAAATGATTCTGCAGAACCTATGCAGAAATTAAAGACATAAAGTCAGTTTATATCAGTGACACAGTGTACTTGAACATGCGGCTGGACTGAGGGTTGCTAAGTCTTATGAACCAGACGTATTTCATATCAAAATATTACAAATAAATTAGCAACAGAAATATTAATTATGCTATCGATGAAAGTGTTTTATTTCCCTGTATATTCTGCAGAGACCGGAAGCTATTGTAGATGCTTGGAAGGTAGTAAACGGGATCCAAGCATGTCCAAATGGAAGAATATATAGTGTTGAGAACTATAGAACAATTAACTTGGCATCTGTAGGGAAACTGTTGGAATCTATTACATAGGATGTGATATTGGATATTAAGAAATTAACAACAACATTGGAGAGAAGCAGCATGCATTTCTGAGAGGGAAATCATACTTGACTTTCTTTGGAATTATTTGAACTTGTTTCTTTCACCATAGATAATCGGGAACCAGTAGAAATGGCATATTTGGATTTTCAGAAGGCTTTCTATCAGAACTCACGCAATGAGTTCATAAATAAGTTAATGTGAAGTGTACGTGGAGGATTAAATGTAAGTGGAAACTTAAAGTCAGGCTCGCCTTCAATTTAGGGAATCATAATATAGATGGAATGACATGTTGAAGCAGTTTTACAGCGTGTTGGTGAGCTTGTATTGAGGTATTGTGTACAGTTTTGGTGACCCAATCTTAGAAAGAATATACTGACCACAGAGGAAGTGCAATGTACATTCTCCAGATTAATCCCTCAAATGGCGAGATTGCCTGATGAGGAAACGTGGCCTGTGATCTCTCCACTTTCAAAGAATAAGAGGTGGGTCACAGAGAAATTTATAAAATTCACTAATCATATGACAAAGTGGAAAAAAACAGGATGTTTCTCTGGCTGTCTACTCTACGTTTAAGGCAAATAATGGCAGGATAATGCACAGGCCATTTAAGACGGCAATAAGATGGAAATTCTTCACTCAGAGATGACTGACTAACACAAAGACAGAAACCTGCTGGCAGGGTAAGATTAGAGAGAATCCCCAGATAATCTAACAGTGTGGCAAGTGGAACAGAATAACCAGGGAACAGTTAACTTTTATTAGTGACTTGCCAAGTTGCATCCAAATCAACTTAGTGGTAGGTGACAGAGGGTGGTGGTAGACAGCTGTTTTTGTGACTGGAGACCAGTGTCCAATGGTGGACCACTGGAATTAATGCTGTGTCCATTATTATTTGTAATTCGAATGTGCAGTGTTGGACTGGGGTGGACAAAGTTAAATGTCAGAAAACACCAGGTTACAGTCCAACAGGTTTTTCGGAGGCACTCGATTTCTGAGCGCATACTCACGTGATGAAGAAGAAGTGCTTCGAAAGCTAGTGCCTCTGAATACACCGATTGGAATATAACCTGGTGGTGTGGCAATTTTAACTTTAAAAATAATTGACCAAGTCATTGGTAGTGAAGGGGTTGGCCTTAAGTTTCAGGAAGATGCAGATGTAATCGTCAGATAGGTGAATCCATGGCAGATGGAATATAATCTGATAACTCTGAGGTGATGAACTTTGGCAGAAAGAACCAGACAGTGGAGGACTCAATGAATGGAGAGCGCAGCAGTTCAGGCAGCATCCGACGAGCAGTAAAATGGACGTTTCGGGCAAAATCCCTTCATCAGGAATACAAGCAGAGAGCCTGAATGGTGGAGAGATAAGTGAGAGGAGGGTGGGGGTGGAGACAAAGTAGCATAGAGTACAATACCCCCACCCCCACCCTCCTCTCACTTATCTCTCCACCATTCAGGCTATCTGCCTGTATTCCTGATGAAGGGCTTTTGCGCAAAACGTCGAATTTACTGCTCCTCGGATGCTGCTGACCGGCTCTGCTCTTCCAGCACCACTAATCCAGAATCTGGTTTCCAGCATCTTCAGTTATTGTTTTTACCGAGGACTCAATAAATGGCAGTACACTAGGAAGCTCAGAGGATGCTTCTCCACACATCCCTGAATGTGGCTAAACAGGTGAATGAACAAGTTGAGAAAGCATAGGGAACTATAAACATAGTCTTTCTTAATCGAGACATAGATTATAAGAGCTATGCGGAATATTGGTTAGGCCAAGATGGAATACTGTGTGTAGTTCTGGGAAACATTACAGGAAGGATGCGATAGTACTGGAGGGGGTGTAGAGGAGATTCACTAGGATGTTCCCTGGGATGGAGCAGATCAGCTATGGAGAGAGGCTGGATAAGTTCAGGTTGTTTAGTTTGGAGCAGAGAAGGCTGAGGGGAGCCTGATTCAGTAGGATAAGATTATGAGGAACATGGATAGGGTGAATAGATAGCAGCTATTCCTTTTTATCAAAGGGTCAACAACAAAGAGCACACTCTTAAAGTGAAGGATTTGTGGTTTTGTGAGAATTTGAGACTTTTTCTAATCTAGAGGGTGTTGAGGTCTGGAATGCACTTCTTGAGAGAGCAGTTGGCTCACCTAACCTCACAACCATTAATAATTACACGGTCATGCACTTGAAGGGACATAACATACATGACTATGGTCCTTGTGAGGAAACTGAGACGAATGAATACCGTGCTGTATTTGTGACGCTATGCTCCTGTGGTTGTATGGCTGTGGAATCTCAATCATTGAGCAGCTTAAAACAGGAATTGATTGGTTTTTGAACAGTATATTTACGAGGGTTATAGAAGTGAACTGATAATAGGTTCTAAATGTATGTCGATTGTAAAATTAAGGGGAAAATGTGCAGCTTCCTAACAGTCTGAAACCGGAAAATGGAGAACAGGAAAATGGAAGAACTATGAAGCTAATACTTCAGTGATGTCTTCACAGAAGAAAACAAAAAAGAACAGAAATCTCCCTAGCAATACTAAGGAGTGTGAGACTCGTGACAAAAAGGGACTAGAATGAAATTAGCAACTAAATCGTTTTAGAGCAAGTATTGGAACAGAAAGTAATAGACATAGACAAAGTCAACAGAAATTTAACAAATGGGAATCATATTTGAAAAAAAACTGACTTTTAGAAAAAAATATGGAGACACAATCAATGCAATAGGATTGGATTTTCGGAAAGACTTTTGATAAAGCCCCAAGCCTATTGTGCAAACTCGAATCGTTTGGGACAGGAGCCAATATTGGACATGGTATTAGAGTGAGACAGCTAACAGAGTAAGAATAAAACAATGTATTTTTAGCGTGGAAGGCTTGGAGATTATAGCAGGGATTGGGGCGTTGGACCCAACTATCCCCAATACACACCAAACCTTTGGTTGAGGGGCTAAAATGAAATATTCCAAATCTGCTGATGGCACTAAACCATGTTGCATTGTGAGTGGGTGAGCAGGATGTAAAAAAAAGCTCCAAGATGATTGAGACAAGTGCAGTGAATCGGAAAATACGTTGCAGATGGAGAACAATCGGGAGGGGATGTGACGTTGTGCACTTTGATGGGAACTTTAGAACGGCAGCCTATCAATTGAAAAGGGATTGGTTGAAAAATATTGATATTTCAAGGAACTTAAGCCATGCAGGGCTGTGTGTTCTGAAGCCAAAAGTCAATATTGGGAATGGTACTGACACACTGACCAGTGTACACAGACCCACCAAGTGGGTAGCTGTAACATTGAAAGGATAGGATTTCCCTGTACACCAATCACTGAAAGAAATATTGCACGAGCAGAAAGCAGTTCGGAAGAGAAATGCTTATTCACCTCCATTTCACAGGGATTTGAGTGCAGGAGTAAGGATGTCTTACTGCAGCTGTACAAGGCCTTGGCGATTCACCATCTCAAACATTGTGCAGCATTTTGTCCAGTTTTGTTCTCCTTACCTAATAATGGACAAACCTGACATTGAGGGAGAGCAGCAAAAGATGACCAGACTGATCTCTGGGATGACAGGCTTGTTGTGGGAGCAGAGTTTAAGGCAACTGGGCCTGTATTCCATGGGGTTTAGGAAAATGGGTGGAGATCTCAGTGAAATATATAAAACTCTGACAGGCTGAGACAGATTGGAAGCAGGGGTGATAATTCCTCTGGCTTAGACGTCTAAAACAAGGGGACACAGGATTAGGTACAGGCAGGTCACACTGCATTGAGATGACAAAAATTGTCTGCACTTAGAGACTGGTGAACCTGGGGAATTCTCTCCCAGATCAGCCAGTGGAAGCCAAGACACTGAATATAAATAAGGACTTCGGTACACTAAAGGAATAGGGAGAGAGCAGGAGTGTCGTGTGAAGATAGAGGATCAGATACCATGACAGATTATGCTCCAATAACGCGGTAGCTGTATTCATGTGTTGTAAGAAATCGTGCAATATTAATGACAGGGCCTGTGTGAAAAAGAGGGTAAGGGGCGAACCCCTCAAAATATCAGTAAAAAGCAAAAACTAAATTTAGTCTAACACACACACTAGCACAGTCCAAGTAAATCTTTAATTCATATATTATAATGAAATAGTTCAGTGAATGTAACACTTTAACAATACAGTCACTGACTCCGGCACTCTGCAATCACTTCATCAGAACGCTCGTGAGACAACTGACCACATGATGCCGACTTGGAATTCTAGTTGTCCCCAAGGTTCCCTACGCCGGTTTGAAACAAAGGTCGTTCTAAATGTAGACTACAATTTCCAATTTAAGACTCAGTTTCAATGCTTGCAGAGCGAATTGCGTTCCTGTTTTAGCTGAACACACAGAAGGTGCATTTTAAAGAGAGAGGATCCTGAGGCTGCGTTTTGCTGTTCAGCTGGTGCCGGGCAAGGAATTGGGTCACAGTGAATGGGAGTTCACTTTATAGAAAAGGGGGCACAATTCACGAATCGCAATGTAGCCAAATCACATTTAAGAAACATTCACTATCTAAGAACTGACAGTATATTGAATGGAGAAGCAAACTTGATGGGCCGAAGGGACTACAGCAGTTATTACTTTATATTTCACAATGTTTAAAGGTATTAAGGAAAATGAACACTGCGTGGCTAAAAGTGCATTGAGGAGATTTTCTCTATGAACTAGAATGGGGAAGGCTCAACGTGTTGAATGACCTTCTCCTTTCTTCAATGTTTCTGTGCAGTCTGTGGGAAAGCACTGTAAACGTCATCACAAGCTTTCAGATGTTAGGAAGGAGGGCTCTGCAGGATCAACATGACTGTGCTTCCCATTCTATTTTCCAATACCGAGGCTGGGGCCGGCTGTTTTGTCCAGATTTATCCTTTAAGACCTCGGCTTGATACAACTGAGTGTCTTGCTTGGCCGTTTCAGAGACCAATGAAGAGTTTATCACATGTCTGTGTGTCTGGAGTCACTTTTAGTCCGTACCAGGGAAGCACGGGAGATTCACTTCCTGAAAGTACACTAGGGAAGGAAATTGTTGCTTACAATCAACATTGGCTTCAAGGTCACTATTACAGACAACAGGATTTACATCACGATAGTTTATTAATTATTATTAGCTTACACCAGCAGTCAGAGAATTAGCCTGGTATGGATTAGTATTCCAGTGATATTTCCATAGCAGCACCATCTCCAATTGAGAATCTATCGGAATGCACACTAAACAGGTTATTTCTGTGCTGCTTGACATCTCTACCAAAAAGAATTCCCACTAATCTGACTGTCGTAATGGGACTGAGGGGCAGGTAATTGGTCAGATTGTAATTATTCTCCTCTTAAGGGACTGGTCTTAGTTGAGTAATTTTCCATGTTTCCAGGGAGATCTCAAGTTTGGAGCTGGAACGGCACAGCTTCCCCAGGGACTCGGCTTGTTGTGCAGCACAAATCATCAGTCCTATTGCAGGAATGGTGTCAGGGCCCATTACCGTTGTTGTATCAACTGTGCTCAGCTGTTTCTTCATGTCACGTATAGCGAATCGATTTGGTTGAAGACTGGCATCCGAGATTCTCTGGGCATTATCCAAGCAACACTTCTGGCTGAGAATATTGCAGACACTGCATCCTTTCTTTTACACCGATGTGCGGCATGGTTACATTCTTTGGGGGATGGCAACACCGAGTGGTGTTGGTGCTGGGCTATTAGTCTCGCAACTCAAGATCCATTCTTTCAAGGAATGGTAGAGCAATAGCCTCAGAAATAGCTCCAGAAATGTTCTGGTGACCTGAGTTCGAATCCTGTCACAGCAGATGTTCGAATTTATATCCAACAAATGTTTGGAATTAAAAGTCTAATGATGATCATGAATCAATTGCTTATTGTGGGAAAGGGCCCATCTGTTTCACTAATGTCCTTAGGGAAGGAAACTGCCATCCATACCTGCTCTTGCCCACATTTAAATCCAGGCCCACAGCAATGTGGTTGACTCTTACCTGCCTTCTGGGCATAGCCTGCGACGCCTTAACCCATTGAACAGTTTTTTAACAAAAAATAATATTTGTGGAGACCTCTTCTCTCGTTAGTTGTTTCATATTTCAACTTCATTTCTGACTGGATGTTGCAGGATTGCAGAACTTGGATCTGATCTGTTTGCTTTGTGATCATTTTGCCCTCTCTACCAAATATTAGTCCTAATGTTTGGCATGTTAAGTGCAGGGTCAAGTGCGGTAGCTTTAAATGGGTTGTCATCAGTTTTAGCGATACATGGTTCTGACCCTGTATTCTGACCCACATTCGTTCCTGAAACATCAATCATCTTAATGGCGATGAAAAACTGAGGGATCAAACTGGGCAAACAGTTACAGATTGTGATTCAATACAATGCTCCTTCTGTCCAGCTGTCATCGAGAGAAACACATGAATTTCGAGTTTTCAGCTGCAATTTCTGCAATGCAATTCTTCTGTCTGTCCCCCAATTCATACCGAGACCCAATCACCCATCACTCCTTGACCTACTCTGGTTTCTGATGTACTAACACTTCCATTTCAATATTGTCATTCCTCGGACCGTCTGTCCTTGACGTCACACCTCTTCCTTGTCATTTTCTTTCAAAGCTCCTAAACATATTCCTTAAGGCAGCACCATGGCTCAGTGGGTAGTGTTGCTGCCTCACAGCACTAGGGACCCAGTTTCGATTTCATCCTGTGGCGACTGTCTGTGTGGAGCTTGCACAGTCTCCCTTGTGTTTCTTCTGGGTGCTTTGGATCCCAGCACAAACAAAAAAGGGGAAGGTTAAGTGAGTGGTAATGTTCAGGGATGTGTAGGCTCGGTGCATTAGTCAGGGTTAAATATAAATAGGAGAATGGGTCTGGTTGGTTTACTCTTCAGAGGATTGGTGTGGACATGTTGGGCTGAAGGGCCTGTTTCCACACTGCAACGATTCTAATTCTGACATTCATCTGAATGTTTTCCCTTCCAGTCGTACCACTTTTGGTATTTAACTTGAATGTGCTTCCCTCTGTTTCTTTCCATGACTTTCATTAAGAACTCTGAAGTGTCAACGATTCCAGTCTTATGTAGTTTCAGAACCCAGGTATTTGTGCACCTTGTGTTATTTTTCGTTTCCAAGTATACGGCACTCCATGTGGGTCTGGACATTTGGGCAGCTTTGATGCACATCTTTGAACATGTTCAAAACCAGAAATTTCTGGGGAAACTCAGCAGGTCTGGCAGCATCTGTGGAGACAGAGAAACAGAGATAGCGTTGCAATTCCAGCGTGGCCCTTGTTCAGAACTGAAAAGGGCTCCTAATTGCCTTGGCAAAAGTGGACGAGGGATGATGGGAAATAGTGCATGTGGAAGTGCAATGCCACAGAGGAATGGGCTTTTAATTGTGGTGAAATAGAAACAGATCTAAAATGGGTGTAAATTAAAGTGTGGTTGGGAGAAATGTGTTGTCTCTATTGAGTGCAGGATAAACAGATTAGATCATTGGGAGGCCAAGAAGCAGAATGCATGTAAAATGGAGAACAGCCATAATGGGGTCAGTCTGTGAATTTGAAATTGTATATTAATATCTACAGGCTGGAACACATCATAGTGTAAAGTGAGATGTTACTCGAGCTTGGGTCGTGCTTCATTATAACATTGCAGCAGCTCAGGACCGAAATGCTAGGAAGGGGGCAAGGTAGCTTATTGAAATGGGAAACAATGAGAGGGTCAGAGTTATTCCTACAGACAGAATGGAAATGTTTCTCAATGCAGTCTCTGTTTGGTCTCCCCAGTGCAAAGGAGACTGCATTGTGACAGGAGACCGGATTGAAAGAGTAAAAGTAAAATGCTACTTCATCTGGGAGGTATGATTGGGACCTTGGACAGTGAGGAGGGAAGAGGTGAATGGTCTAGGCGACGTAGCTTCTGTAATTGCATGGGAAGGTGTCATAGGGAGTGCGGAAGTTTTTGGGGTGATGGTGGGTGTCACAGAGGGAATGGTCCCTGTGAAATGCTGACAGTTGACGAGAGTGGAAGATGTGTTTAATGTTGCTGTCCTGCTGGAGGTGGTGGAAGTGGCGGAAGATGAGTCAGTGAATGTGGATTCTCATGCAGTAGAAAGTGACGACAAGGGAGGTCTACCATTGTTCTGGGAAGGAGGGTATGGAGTGAGGGCAGAAGATTGAGAGAAAGGGCAGTCACGGCTGAAGGCCCCGTCCACTGTAGTTAAGGGATTTCTGGTTTGAAGGAAAAGGAGGTCACATCAGAGGAAGCTCACTGGAATGTGGCATCATCAAACAGAAACAACAGGGATGGAGAAACTGGGAGAATGCAGTCAGCCTCCGCTGATTATGTGTTGAGCTACATGCAGAAGTTCCCCCTGAATTATTTAAAAGAACCAGGTACTTAAATTGAGGATTTATGTCTCACAACAATTCTGAAGCGAGATGTGGATATAGACCGAGAAGAAGTTCTTGCATATACGTGGGCAGACATTCACGCAGATATCCCATAATTCTCAGCAATTATTGTTTCTGTTCAAAAAGAAAGACTTGATAAGAGGAGGAAGCACCCGTGGTTGACAAAGGTTGGCAACGATACTATTGATGAGCATTCGTTGAGGGCCAGAATTAGGATGTTTCTTCTCGGAACCATAAGCAGATGCTGGGCATGACTTTAAGTTGTGTTTTCTGAATTATCCCCAGAAATCTCTGCCATTGCTACTCCATCCTCTTCCCTGCTCCTCTCCCCTTCCTGATTCCAGGTTCTCCCTCTCAAATTACTGAGTACATTCTCTTACATCATGGTCTCTCCCCACTTCACTTGAAGCTCTTTGATCGAGTCTACTTTCCCTGCACTAGCATCAAGCTGTCTTTTGTGCTGCAACTTTGCCTCTGGTCTCAATGTGGCACGGCCTCTCCATTCACATCTGATTCCAGAAAGTTTCCTTCTTGGAATAAACCTTATTGAAAACACCTCTCCATTTTTGCGCTGAATTCACACTGTAATCCAAATTTCAAAGGGTATTCTTCATCTCACTCTGCTAAAGGCAAAAGCACGCTGACCGTGTGATCTAAGAATTCATTTTCTTACATAGATCTGGCGATAGATACGTTTTCACTGGAGAGATCGCCACCCGCTTTAGGCAAAGAAACTCAGGTGTTTGACTTCCTATTGGTACAAGCAAGAGTTTCATTCTGCCTTAGTATTGTAAGATGGAGAAAAACAAATCACAGTATGAAGTTTTGGCCTGAATGTTGTTTACCTGTCATTTTGAACATTGTTTCAAATTTACTGTGCTTATCTTTAAATGTTTGTTCTTGAAGTTAGTATCAGATGGAGTGTAGGAGGTTGAGGGCTGGCATTATAGAAGTTTATAAAATCATGAGAGGCATGGATAGCGTGAATAGCCAAGTTTTGAATTGAAGACTGGCAGCAGAATTGTATTGCAGAAATTGCAGCTAAGGTTGGGAATTCATGTGATACTGCAAATCATAGCAGCAGCAGTAGTAGCAGGAGCAGCAACAGAACCAGAATTATATTCCACCACAATCTGTAACTTTTCCCCGGGATAGAGGAGTCCAAACAGAGAGGATATAGCTTTAAGGTGAAAGGCAGAAGATTAAAAACGGACGTTTTCACACAGAAGATGTTGTGTATATGGAAAGAGCTGTCAGAAGAAGAATGGTAAATGCAAGTACAGCTACAACATTTATAAGGCGTTTGTACCAGCATAGGAACAGGAAACGTTTAGAGACACATGGACAAAATGCAATCAGATGGGTCTAGTTTACATTGGAAAACCTGGTCAGCATGGACAAATTGGACCAAAGGGTTTCTTTGTGCGCGATATGACTGTATGAATCGAGAAAGCGAGGTAAAGGGAAGAAAAGCTTTGATGTAAGCAAATTAGCAAGAAATATAAAAACAAGCATCATAAACTTTTCCATGTATATAAATAATGTTCAAAATGACTGTGTGACCTTAGGTAGGAATGATGTCAGGAACGCATATTGAGTCCATTTGGAGAGTGTGACTGAGGAACTGGCTATAGGAAACAGGCAGATAAGTTACCCCAGTATTTTACATCATTCCTCACAGGGAAAGGCACTGTAAGTATTTCAGTGATACAACAAAACTGTAATAGGAGGGAAGTTCTTGAACCGTCTCGAACAGAAGGAACAAGGTTTCTAACAATCAGATAAGAACAAAGGTAGACCAATCAGCAGCAATTCTTAGTTGGTTTGAAAATAGGTGGTCATAGTCTTGGGATCATTGCGCCGTCTCTATCAGATATTATTTCTATTGTTCGTTAATGCAAGCAGTAAGTGCAGTAGCTTTAATGCGTTCTCATCAGGTTCAGGTACATAGGTTTCTGACCCTGGCATGTTCTCCCACACGCATCACTGTACCATAGATTAGCTTCATGGTAATGTTAGACTGAGGGATTATCCCGGGGAAAAAGTTACAGATTGTGGTGGAATATAATTCTGGTTCGGCTGCTGCTACTGCTACTACTGCTGCTGCTATGATTTGCAGCATCACATGAATTCCCAACCTTAGCTGCAATTTCTGCAATACAATTCTGCTGCCAGTCCTCAATTCAAACCGGGACCCATTCACCCATCACCCCTGTACTCCATGACCTATCCTGATTCCTGATGTGGGAACGCTTTTTATTAATTCTCGTCCTGTTAGGGTCCCTTCATGATGTCATGCCTCCAATTTTACATTCTTCAAAGGCATTTAACATTTTCATCTGAATCTGAATCTTTTCCCTTCCAGTGGTGCCTTCATCTATTGAATGTGAATGTGTCTCTCTCCCTCACCATGATTCAGAACTCAGCCTTATGTAGTTTCAAAACAAATGATTTTGTGCACTTTGCACTATTGTTCACTTCCTGGTGTATGGAACTGCATGTTGGACAAGGTGTTTGAGCACTTTTGACACACGTGTTTGAATCTTGCTCAAGAACACTAAACAGGTGTGGGAGCATCTGTGGAGTGAAAGCAGAGATAATCTTTCGGGTCCTTCAACGGTCTTGGTGTCTGCAACAATTTTTGTTTTTGTTTCTTATTTCCAGTATCCACTAGTCTTTGCTATATTGAAAATAAGTTCTGTGACCTTTCATTTTTGAACGAACTCAGTGAGTCTGGCAACGTCTGCCGAGACAACGAAACAATGTTAAACTTTCAAGTCCAGTTTAAAACTGCTTCAGAAAGGGTTGGAAATTGAGCGTTTTAGCACCTTGGTAGAGGTGGGAAAGAGTGTTTGGAGGCCCAGTGCAAAAGACAAATGGGCTTTAAATTGTGGTGAAAGAGACACAAATGTAAAATGTGTGCAAATTAATGTGCAAGTATTAGAAATGGATTTTTTCTGTTGAGTGCAAGATAAACAAGACACAATCGTACAGAGCCCAGGAGGGAGAGTTTATGAAAAATGAAGAACAGCCATAATGGGGTCAGACTGTGAATTTATGGAACTGAATATTAACCCCTTCAGGCTGGAACGTACCAAAGTGTAAAGTGAGGTATTACTCGAGCTTGGGTTAAGCTTCATTGGAAAATTGCAGCAGTCTGCACTTTCTTAGCATCCCTACAGTGTGGAAACAGGACCTTCGGCCCAACGTGTCTATGCTGACTATCTAAATGGTATCCTAACTAAACCCATTCTCTACCCTATTACTATGCATTGGCCCTTGACTATTGCACCTAACCTCCACATTCGTGAACAGTATGGGCAATTGCGCATGGCCAATTCGCCTAACCTGCACATCATTGAACTGTGTGAGAAAACCGAAGCACCCAGAGGAAATCCACTCAGAAAATGTGCAATCTCCACACAGGCAGTCACCCGAGGCTGTAATGGAACACATGTGGAGCACCTCTGCAAACCACTGAGCCAGCGCTCCTTCCAGGACTGAAATTGTATAAGCCCACAAGACTATAGGAGCAGAAAAGAAGACATTCGGTCCATCGAGTCTGCTCCACCATTCAATTATGACTGTCACATTTCCAACAACATTTCCCTGCTATCGCTCCATAACCTTTGATCCCGTTGGCCATCAAGAACTTACCTTCTCTGTTTTAAATATATTCAACGATCTGTTTTCCACAGCCTTCGGTGGTAAGGAATTCCAGTTTCAACACTCTCTGCTTAAAGAAGTTTCATCTTGTCTCCTTTTGAAAGAGTCTTGCCTTTGCTCTCAGCTTGAGCCCTCATGTCCTTGTCTCTCATGCCAGTGCAAACGTCCTCCCAATGTCCTCTCTGTCCATGCCATTCAGTATTCTGTGAGTTTCAATCAGATCCCCCCCATCCTTCTAATCTCCATCGAATATAAACTAGAGTCCGCAAACATTCCTCATGTGTTAAGCTTTTCATTTATGTTGAACCTTCTCTCGAAACGCACCAAGTTTAATCCATCCTTCCTAAGGTATGAGGTACAAAATGCTGGCGATGTTGTCTAACCAGAGACGTAGAAAGCATCCAAATCCTCACCTTTATATTATAGTACTCTCGAGTTGGATGAGAACTTCATAATAGCCTTCTTCACTTCCGACTCAACCTGCAAGTTTCTCTTAAGTGAATCCTGGACTTGGAATCTCAAGTCCCTTTACACTTCAGATTTCTGAATTTTCTTCCCATTTAGCAAATAGTCCATGCCTGTATTCTTCATAACAAAATGCATGACCTCACTGTCTCCCACATTGTATTTCATCTGCCACTCCTTTTCACACTCTCCTGAACTGTCGAAATATTTCTGCAGGCTTCTTGCCTCCTGCATAATACACGCTCCTCCACTATCTTTGCATCATCTGCAAACGTAGCCAGAATGCCCTCAGTTCTGCCATCCAGATCATTAACCTCTAAAGTGAAATGTTGTGGACCTAACACTGACCCTTGTGGAGCACTACTAGTCACCGGCTGCTATGTTGAGAAGGACCATTTTATCTCCACTGTGCCTCCTGCCAGACAGCCAACATTTTATCCATGTTAATACCTGGCTAATTACACCACTGGCCCTTGTCTAACTTTGCAGCCTCCTGTATGTTACTTTATCAGATGCCTTCTGAAAGTCCACATACTTGACTCACATTAACTCTCCTTTATCTAACTGCTTGTTACCTCTTCAAAGCATTCTCATTAGCTTCAGAGCAAGGTAGATTATTGAAATGGAGAGGGTTCGGGGTCATTCCTACAGACAGAGTAGAGATGTTCCTCAAAGCAGCTGATAGACCTGCTAACGTGAACGAGACTGCATTGTGAGCAGCAAAGACAGGAGACCGGATTGAAAGAGTGCAAGTGAAATGCTGCTTCACATGAAAGTTGTGACTGGGGCCTTGGACTGTGAGGAAGGATGAGGTCAATGGGCAAGTGTTGCAGCTTCTGTAATTGCATGGGAAAGGGCCATGGGCGGTCAGTGTGGAAGTGTTCGGGGTGGTGGAGGGTGCCACAGAGGGAATGGTCCCTTTGAAATACTGACAGTGGATGGGACGGGAAGATGTGTTTGATGGTGCTGTCCTGCTGGAGGTGGTAGGATTGGCGGAGGATGATTCTGTGAATGTGGATTCTAGTGCAGTAGAAAGTTAGGTCAAGGGGAAATATATCATTTTTCTGGGAAGGAGGAGACAAAATGATGGCAGAGATGGGACAGACACAGCTGAAGGAAGGTCCATCAGAGTTAGAGGATTTCTTTTTTGAGAGAAAAGTTGCTCACGTAGGAAGCTTCCCACTGGAATGTGGCATCATCGAACAGAAATCACAGACCCAGAGAAACTGGGAGAATGGAGTCACTCTCAGCTGATCATGTGCTCATCCACATACGGAGGTTCCCCCAAATGGTTGAAAAGAGCCAGGTATTTCAATTAGGTAAAAACAATGACTGCAGATGCTGGAAAGCAAATACTGGATTAGTGGTGCTGGAAGAGCACAGCAGTTCAGGCAGCATGCAACGAGCAGCGAAATCGACGTTTCAGGCAAAAGCCCTTATCGAAGAGTTTTCCCCTATTGAATAAAACACGTTTATGATGTGTGTGTAACCCTTGGAAGAAAGGCAGGAGTGGATATGTGGGACACCTGGAGGATGTAACTGGGGATTTGGTTTCAGGGAACAAGCAAAGAATTTAAAACAGTATTTTGCATCGTTCCTCACAGGGGAAGGCGCAAAATCGTTCAATAATATAAACAAAATTGTAGTCGGATGAAAGTTCTTGCACTGTCTGTATCGAAACGAACAAGGATTTCCTCAAACAGAAAAGACCAAGGGTAAACAGGTCATCAGCAATTCATAGCTGGTCTTAATAGAAGTGGTTACAGTGGGTTTGGTGGCATTGTGTGAAATGTTCTATAACTCTCTGGTTTTCAGGAGTGTTCTCGCGAAACTGGAGACCCACCAATGTGGCACCTGTCTTCAAGAACAGAATGAGTCTTCAAGTGTTTCGGTGCTCCCTTTGTCTGAACAGTGGAGCATATTTGAGAGGATTAATGGCCTCATAATGCACTTTCATCCTGAGTGATTTAAAAAAAGTAAAACTCTGCTCCTTCCTCTGATGCCATACATACTGGGGAATGAACACTTTGCTAAAATTGGGAATTATTTTGAAAATTATCTGGAACATTGTACAAATGACATCATTCGGAGAATTCTAGAAACAGCATTCATGATAACATTTCATCACCATATTGGGGTATTGCGCAGGTGACAGTGAGAGGAGGTGCTGCATGCAGCAGTGAGAATTATGGAGCCTTATTTGGTGGGTAGGTATTATTACAGATATACAGTGAGCGTGATGGAGCAGAGAGAATACAGTGACCCTTATCCTGACATATAACATGGAAGGTTATTGATGCTTGTCCTATATTGCTGGAAATTTCTTCAGACCGCAGATACTGCACTAAGCTGGATGGTGAGCTCAGACCATGCTCGGTGGGTCTGGTGGTGCGACCCCTCTGGGAAGAAAATGGTTCCCCTCTACACTACCTCATTCACCATGACTTCCATGCCCCTGTCGACAGGTTGTGGTGTAATTTCCCCTTTTCTGCCATGCTCGGGTAAACTGCGCAGGCCAGCTCGAAACTGAGAAAGCTCAACCGTATACCCATTGGCCTTTTCAAGACGGCTCCAATGCCAGGGATCAAGCATATCCATGGTCATACGGACAATGGCGAGTACCTCCAGCCATGATGGTTGCGAGAATAGGGCTGGCATTGAATGACAGCGACACCATGGAGTGGGGTAGGTAGTTAATGAGTTGAGTTCGATAAGATAGCACCAGGAAACTAGCTCGTCCTCGTGCAGACATTCCCTCTGTCACACTCAATGGAAATGGCACTGAGACAAATTATTGTTAGGTTCAGCCCAATAAGGCGAAGTCTCTGCTGACCCTACTCCCAGTTACAAATCTGCAGGACAAATGCTTATTCAAACCTCTCCATCATCTTAACTTACACCAATAGCCTGTTCATTCATCATACCTGGAAACAGTGCACTGTTGGACAAATAACTAGTGGACTGGTGAGTTTTAAACAGTGTTCCATCCTGGTTGGATTGCTGAGCAGTACATGAGCTTGTTCTACGCAGTGCTTCATGCTGAGCAGGTATCACATCTGGGCTTATACGTGCCTGGGCTAGATCTGTGAGGTGGATTGAGTATCCGATATAATTCCTGACAGAATTATCACTCCTCCAGCTCAGCCCATTCCGCTGGTAAATATGAGGAGTTGTGTTTCAGATAGAATTTTCTTGGTCAAAATATTCGACATTAAGCAAAACACAATTTATTCAAACACAAAAGAACACAAAAGGAAGAGGAGCTTGCAATAACTTAATTCTGTTGGAAAACTTAACAGAATAATAGGTTATTTAACTACTATACCGTACATGCTCCAATATGGTAGCATCCAATAAATACACACATGTCAAAAACAAATTCATGAAACAGATTGTCTGACATGCAATTCTCCAATCTCGGCGGAATGAACATCAAAAGACAGTTCCGAGAGAAATCACAGAGAGAGTGTGTAGCACCGGCGATAACTTTCCTGCCTTCCAACCCTGCTAAAACCCGAGCAATAAATGGCAAAAGGTAAAACTAAGAATCCTGGTTCTGTGAGAGTTTGACCATCACTCCACAGGAACAGGCCGCAGCTTCAAGGACCACAAGGAAATGACTGCATCTACACCATCTATGGCACTGTAAGTGTTTCTGAAAAATGCCTAAACCGACCTCAGCCGTTTATTGCTGAACAGATAAAAGTCAAAGTTAAACATAAATATATAAAACAAAAAGATGCAGCGGGCCTGGTGATCAGGTCCAAATGGCCTCGGGAGCTCAGCAATTCCTACCCTGCCAAAACACAGTAGAATATTTGAACTTCTGAAGAAAAGCATTCTCTCTCTCCTTCACCTCTATGTTTACAGATGGAGATATGCCATTAGCCCAAAAATCAGTGATATCAAAATCCCACCCAGGCCAAGTATTATTGTGATATGTCAGAGTTCCCGTGAAAGGGGTTAACTGGAGTTGTTTGTTCAGTGACTGTGTTTAATACCAGTCTCCCTGGACCTAACTGGGTCACTGGAGAGTTTCCCTCTTCCATTATTAGGGGATTCTTACAACCTGTTATGCCATGTATCAGGCGCAGCGTCATCCTCAACAAAACTGAGATCAGCAGTTAGAGAGAAAGAGAGAGAGACCTGAATGTGAGAACATTAGAATATTCCAACAATGGATCAGAATCTGAGAACATTAGACTGGAATGTTACAACAATGGACAGGAGTTTATCTTGGGGTCTTTTCTGGATTTCTCAGAATTGGATAGGCTTAGAGTGGTCGATGCGAACTGGACTGATGATTATTCAAACGGGTTACTATCCAATTCTCGCTATTGTTGGTGTTCCTGGTAAGCTTATCTCTGTCAATTCTATAAATGATGCTGAATGTTATTGTTATTCTGGTTAATAATATTTAACAAATACATAAAATTTCAGTCACAAACGTCACTTCCTTTTCATGTATTTCCAACCCACTTACTCGTAAACATCTGAGAAGGAATAAGACTGTTCAGAATCTTGAGTCTCCTTTTTACCGTGAGTTGTTTTATGTCTCCATATTATCTTTGTCATCAAACCTGCCGACATCCACCTGCATAATATCCCCAGTTTCCAGCTCTGCCTGAGTTCTGTTGCTGATTTCGCCATCATCTACCCCTTCATTAATGACAGATTATGTGGCTCCAGTACTCTTCTGACTTCTCTTCCAGTTACAAATAGTTTTCCCACAAACTTGCTCGATAGTTACTTAACGACAGGGACTCTGTATCAGAGTAATAATGTCATGACCGTGTAACGCAGAGGCACAGGTTATGACTCTAAAAGCATTGTTTGAAATCTCGCCAATGCCGATGATAAAATTTAAATTCCAGTGACTAAAAATTGGAATGAAACCTAATTTCACTCATGGCAACCATAAGCCATCAGGATTTCTTTTCTTATTTTATGGATAACCTTTGCTAAAGAAACCTAATATTTTTGCCCTATTTGGACTAAGTGTTACGTCAGACCCACAACAATGTGGTTGGTTCCATATTGCCATGACAAATGGCTGCGTGGTTAAGGGCAGTCAGGACGGAAGACAAATGCTGCCCTTGCCAGTGATGCTGGCATCCTGGGAAACAACAACATGAAAGGTGAAAGAAAAAAGGAAATGTGGAATTTGGAGATTTGAAATGAAATTCTCCAGCGTCTGAAAGAATGTTGGAGAATCGCAGCAGGTATGGCAGTCTGTCGGGAGAAACACAGATAACATTTCGAGTTCAGTGATCCTATCAAAACTGAATGCAACTGGGAAATATTATTATATCAGGAATGATCGGAAGGGTGAGCGGGAGGTTTGTTTTGAGTGGCTCATGTGCAGCAAGAGAGAGAGAAAGCGAGAGAGGGAGAGAAAGGCAAAGCAATCAAAAGGATTGCTGATGATAGACTAGAAAGAAAATAGAATGGGAAGTTATTTGAACATTTCCCCTTTTCACATATTCCTAAATATCATAGCTATTACGGGATGTTCCTGCTTAACATGAGTTACGATCCCTCTATCTGTCGTCTCTTAGTGTGGTGATCAACTCCATCAGCAATAGTTATAGTTGCTGAGATGTAGAGAAACATAATGTTACATTGTCAACTGCTTCTTTGGAAAGAGCAACTGTTACTGTGCGACTGTGAGGAGATGGAACAGCTTTCTCAGCCAGGAAGAGAAACTGAGGAGACCGAGGCATTTTCAACTCGGAATGGATGCACTTTGGGTGTGGGGAATTGACTTGCTGCTGTCATCTAGAAAGTCAGTGGAGGTTCTGTGGATGGTGTTCTCAGGATTGTGATGTCAGCTACTGGGTTCATTCAGGGAGCCCCGAGGGTCTGGGGACCCCACTCTGAATATTGCATTTACAGTGTGTTTGGGTCCATGGTAAACAAATGGAACTGAGACGACAAAGAAGGGAAGCTGTGTGAACAGGAAGGAGCACAGCACTGTACGATACTCTCTGGGATTTTCAGGAACATTTGTCTAAGCTGTACCCATTCAGGTGTAAAGTGTAAAGCCAGCTTGTCTCAAAATCGAGGTGGTCATTGAGCTGTATCCCCTCCTTCAGTATAACCTGTAGTCTCATATCAGGGACAGGACTGTGCTATCACTCACAATGAATGAAACTGGATTGATTCTGGAACTTTACAGGCAGCAGTGAGTAATATATCCACTATCTCTTAAGTGTAGTCCTCCAATGTATTCACGAGCTGACTGAAACTATCTGAGAGGAATGCATTGGTTCCATCTCCACAGAGGAAGGTATAGAAACTAATTTCCAGAAATATTAGGGAACAGAGTGACTGGTAAAAATGGGAAACTGCTGAAAATCAGAATTAATGAAGAGTATGTTAATGAAAATCTAATTGAATTGAAGTTTCATAAGTTGCTGCATCTGATGAGCTACATCTCAGAGTGATTGAGATGAGAGCCGAGCTAATGAAAGAATTACTGATTATTCTTCAAAGCTAGCTAGATTCTGGAAAGGATGCTGCAAAGTGGACAACAGCTATTGTAAACTCAAATATTTAAAACAGGATGGAGAAGGAAAACAGAAAACTAACTAGCTTGATATCAGCCGTGAGAAAAATATATAGTGGAACCTTTTATAAGGAACGTGACAACTAGATACTTGGAGAATAATGATATGATTTGGTACACTCGGCCTAGATTCAGGAAAGGGAAATGATCTTTGATAAACCTGTTTGTGGAGATTGTCCATTGTGACATCGACAGTTGAGAATCAATGGGAGTGGAGTATTTGTATTTTTAGAAGATGCTTGACATGTTTGAATACAGGAGAATGGTGAATGTTAGAGTCCATAGGTAGGTGGGGGTGGAATATATAGCACATGGATAAAAAATTGGGTAATGGAGAATAGAGAAGAATACTGCTTTTCTCTGGACTGAAGGATTGTTGGGTGCCAACAGGATCAGTGTTTGGGCAATAGCTGTTCACAAGGTATAAAAATGATTCAGATGTGAACAACAAATATCATCATGTACATTTATATTTATTAAATGGTAGAGAGGTTGGCTCGTGCTTTTGCTGGAAAGGACCTGGATGTCCTTGGTCATAAGTCAATGACAGAATTCAGACAGGGGCAGGAAGTAAACGATAGGTGGCTCTTCATGCACAATTATTGAAGTATATAAGTTAGAATATCTTTCCCACTAATCGTGTTTTGTTGAGAGAGTATTTGGTGCATTGTGCAAAGGTTTGGTCTGCTTTATAAACAACGATCCTTTTGTCACTGAGAGAGTGCAAAGCAGTTTTACCAAACTAAACACTGGCATGATGTTACCATGAGGAGAGAGTGCAGTAACTATGTTTAATCTGTAGCGCTGTGAGAGAATAAGAAGTTGAAGTTTGATGGGAATGGACAGAAAATTATTATGTCCGGAACAGCTAATAGGGTGAAAATTTCATACTTTTCATTGGATGTTTGATTTGCGACAGTTCACATGCATCTGCAGAGCCCCCATGTCGATTGACAGAGAGGTACAGGCTCTGAATGAACTCTGAACACTTAACTGGACAGTTACTGTGTGACACTGTTTTGAATGTCACTTTGTACACAAGCCTATCAGCAGCCACATTACTTCATTCTGAAACAGTTAGTTATTCCCCAACGGCTTCTGACCTCCACGGAGACAATGGGTCTGCATTCTTGGAGATGGAAGATAACTTGAAGAATGGCTAAAAATGTTGGTTTCATTCCGACTACCAGAAAACCATGTTAAAGTAACACATATGTATCATGAGTAATTAAGCCATGTGGATCAATTTGGAGCAGTCTGTCTGTGTAGCCCCGACCCCATTTGTTTGTGATGTTGGAGCATCTCTGACACCTTCCTGTTCCTGCGTTAGTGGCTTCACAAACTGAATAACCTCTTCCTGTTCCTTTGTAAGTGACTCCGGGTGTGAAATGGTTCGTTCTGATCCCATGTAAGTCACATGTGGGAGACAGCAGACTCCCTGTCTTCATGTGCAACACGCAGGAGGGACTGATCGAGCTATCCCTCTTCTTGCCTTGTAGTTTTGATGGGATGAATGGCTTCCCCATATTCTTGTGAAACCAGATTGAGGTGCTGAATGAACTCCTCCTTTTACTGTGGAAATGTACAGTGCTGTGACATAAATGTTACCTAGACTTTAACAGCACGATCTTGAATGTTGTCCAGGTCTTGCAGCACATTGTCACAAACTGGTTCAAGAGCGGAAGAGGGACAACTTGTTCTGAAAAGTTTGTAAACTTCAGTGAATGCTCCCTCTTCTGCTGGCATGGTGGCTCAGTAGCTTACACTGCTGCCTCACAGCACCAGGGTCCCAGGTTCGATTCGAGCCTGGAGCAACTGTCTGTGTGGAGTTTCCACATTCCCCACTTGTCTGCATGAGTTTCGTCTGAGTGCTCCGGTTTCGTCCCACATCCAAAGATGTCCAGATCAGGTGAATTGGCCATGCTAAATTGTCCATTGAGTTAGGTGCATTAGTCAGAGGGAAATGTGTCTGGGTGGGTTACACTTCGGAGGGTTGGTGTGGACTGGTTGGGACGAAAGGCCTGTTTCCACACTGAGTGGAATCTAATCTACTCAGTTTGAACTCAATGGGGTGAACAGCCTCCTTCCCCACACTGTAGGGATTCTATGAAGACAAATTGGAGATGCCAGAGCTGAGGAAGCTATGCTGAGGATGTCCTACAGATGTGTCCCACGGCTGAGATGATTGATGCCCACCTATAATAATCACCTTCCCTTGTGCCGGGAATGACTCCAAAAAGTGTAGACGTCATAATTAATTCTCATTAAGTGCGATTTTGTTCAGGCTCCTTGATGTCATCCTCAGTCAAATATTGCCTTGAGTTCAGGGCCAGTCTCTCTACCTGAGCCCCTACGTTACCTCTTTTGTTCATATCAATAGGTCATGGTGTAGAAGCAGAGAAGGTTTTCTTCAAACAGAGGATAGTGAACGTCAGGAATTCTCTTACACAGAGATCTAGGGGAGCTAGATCACTGAAAGGGACCAGTGGTGTCCAGCAGGGATCAGTCCTGGGACCTCTGCTGCTTGTTACTTTGAAGAGTGGGCTAGTAAGTCTGCCGATGACACAAAGGTGGTTGGAGTGGTACAATATGTGGAGGGCTATTGTAGGTTGCAACAGGACATTGACAGGATGCAGAGCTGGGCTGAGAAGTGGCAGATGGAGTTCAAACTGAAGTGATTCACTTTGCAAGCTCGAATATGAACGTAGAGTACATGGTTAATTCCTGGCAGTATGGAGGAACAGAGGGATATTGGGGTCCGTGACAACAGATCCCTCAAAGTTGCTACCCAAGTTGGTCGGGTTGTTAAGAAGACATATGGTGTGTTGGCTATCACTTGCAGGGGGATTGAGTTTAAGAGCTGCGAGGTTATGCTGCAGCTCGATAGAGCCCTGCTCAGATCGCACAGGGAATATTGTGTTCAGTTCTGCTCTCCTCATTATCGGAAGGGTGAGGAAACTTTAGAGAGGGTAAAGAGGAGATTTACGTGGATGCTGCCTAGACTGGAGGGCAGGTCTTATGAAGAAACCATGAGCGATTGAGGGCTTTTCTCACTGGAGGAAAAATAGATGAGAGGTGAGTTGATAGAAGTGTACAAGGTGATGAGAGGCATAGAGAGAGCGAATAGCCAGAAACATTTTCCCTGAAATGTCTATCACAAGGTGGCATAATTTTAAAGTAATTGGAGGAAGGTTTGGGGAGATATCAGCGGTAAATTATTTACGCAGAGAGTGGTGGGTGTGTCGAATGCACTGCCAGCGGTGGAACTAGATTCAAATACGTGAGGGACACATAAGAGCTCTTGGTTAAGCACATGGAACAAAGTGAACGGAAGCATGTAGGTTAGTCTGATCTTAGAATAGGATAAACGGCACAACAACGAGGGCTGATGACCCTAACTGCATGCATTCATGTAGAGCTCTGAACTCAAAAACTGCATGAATTCATGTAAAACTCCGTTAGCTCACTTTTTAGATGAGAATCAATCTAATCGTCACGGAATAGACAGAGAACACAGGGGGGCAAAATCCTCAACATATTGTCCAGCTATCACTATTGTTAACAGCTAACCTGAGAATGCAACTTTAAGAAAAAAGTTTTGTGATTTACACATGAAAGAAGTGAAACTATCATGGCATTCTAACAGATGAAAGTCTTAACAGACAATTAATTTTTCAATGTATAATTTCAGTTAAATCACACTGTAAATTTCTGCGATAAATTCTGTGTTAGAATTGAGCCCTCCACTATCACCTGAAGGAGCGTCGGTCGCTCCAAATGCTCGTGTGCTTATAATTAAACTTGTCGGACTATAACCTGGTGTGTGATTTTTAACTTTGTACAGCCCAGTCCAACACTGGCATCTCCAAATCAGTATTGTTCTTTGTTCTGTGTTCTATGGAAGTGCTCAAGAAGACTTGGACATTAAGAAGATTTGAGAATTGGAGCAGGTCAGCCTTGATCTTAGTGAAGGGCAAGGCAGGCTTCAGATGTGAATGACCTGCCCCTGTTTTTGATGTTCTCCCATTCTGTTATTGGAAAGTTAGTTTGTGTTATTTTCCTCAAAGGTCTTTTATGGAATGTTGCAATTAGGGAGACCAGTGGATTTTATGAGCCACTGCTGGGTGAGATTTGGGGGCTGTATTCACAGTGAATCTGGGTCTCAATCATGATCAACAAATGAAGCACAAGTTACAGAGAGAGGAAACTCTGTAAGAAGAGATGAGGGGCCTCTTTATATCCAGCCAGGGTCTTCTATTTACATTTTCCAAATCTTCCAAACCTTGTGGGACTGACTTGAGGGACGAAATGGTCTCCTCTGTTTCTATGCACCATGCTACAACAGTAAGTAGACTCGAACTGCTCCTGTCTATCAGGCTAGAGGGGTTGAATGGAACACAGAAACATGGGATTGAGGAGCAGGAGTGGGTCAAAAGAGAATTTGAGCCTTCTCCAGCAGGCATTAAGATTGTGGCTGATCAGATTGTGGTCTCAGCCTCATCTTCCTGTCTGTGTCCCATTATCCGTGACTCACTTCTCTGTCAAATCTTTGACTAACTCAGCTGTGAATACTTGTAATCAGAGAACCACCACAAACTTCCGGGGAAGAGAATTCCCAATTCAAATGGCACTTTTAGAATTTTTCCTCTTATCGCTGTGAGAATAAGAGTCGTACAGAGTGGAAACGGATCCTTTTGTCCAAATTGTCCACGCCAATCAGGCATCTTAATCAGATCTCGTCCCACTAACCAGCATTTGGCCCACATCCCTCTGAACCATTCCTACTTAAGTACCTATCCAGATACATTTTAAACGTGTAATTGTACCCACGTTCACCACTTCCTCTGACAGTACACCCACCAGCCTCTGTATGAAAAAGTTTCACCTCAGGTCCCTTCTAAGTCTTTGCCATTTCACCTTCACACTATGCGGTCTAGTTCTGTACGCCCCTGCCCATTCAGACTATCCATGCCCCTCAGGACTTTTTAAAACATCTATCATATCACCATTCAGCCTCTGACAGTCCAGGGGAAAAAACCTCATCCTGTTCATTATCTCCCTGTAGCTCAAACCCTCAGATTCCAGAAAATCCTTGTAAATCTTTTCTGCACCCTTTCAAGCTTAACAACATCCATCCTTTAGCAGACTCAACTGACATGTATGCAGTATTCTTAAAGTGGCCTCACCTACGTCTTGTACATGCGCAACACGCTATCCCAACTCCGATACTCAATGTTCTGACCGAATAAGGCACGCATGCCAACTACATTCCTCACCACTCTACCGACCTAAACTCTACTTTCAAAGAACTATGAATCATCACCCGTAGATCTCTTTGTTCAGCAACATTCCCCGGGGCACTACCCTGCTTTAACTTACCAAAATGCAAAACCTCACAAATATCTAAATTAAACTCCATCGGCCAGTACTTGGCTCATTGATGGTAAAGGATCCCTTTATATTCTGAGCTAATCTTCTTTACTGTTCACTGCACCCCTTTGGTGATGTTATCTGTAAACGTACTAACGATGCCTCCGATAATCACATCAAAGTTATTTATATCCGTGATAAAAAGCAGTGAGCTGAGCACTGATTCTTTCAGCACACCGCTGGCCACAGGTCTTCAGTCTGGAAAACAATCCATTATCTTCAATCCAATTTTGTATCCAATTGGTTAGCTTTTCCTAGATACATATAACCTAATTTTAGTAATCTGTCTACGATGGGGAACCTTATTAAATGCCTTGCTGAAGTCTGTGTAAAAATTGTACACCACAGTGTATTCTTCAATCTTCTTTGTCACCTCTTCATAATACTCAATCACATTAATTAGACATGATTTGCATCACACAAATCCATATTGATTATCTCTAATCAGTCCTTGTCTTTCTAAATAGATTAAATCCTATCCCTCAGAATTCTCTCCAACGAACTCCTCGGCACTAACGTTGGCTGATTGAGTCGATAATTCCCTGTGTTGTTTTGGCTCACTGCTCCCTTTTCTAGTCCCACTCCTCCACTGGCCACAAAAAATAATTATAACGAGGTTGGTGATATGGCCAATGATATAGTTCTCAGAGTGTGTCAGGGTCAGTGTTAGGAACAAGTCAGGCAGATTTCTTTCATCTACTAAAACCACACGTTTATGACCAATAATGAAGTGACTCAAACTATGATGGAAAGAGGAATGAGGAGAGTATATTGCAAATATGTACATTGATATTTTCCTTTGAAAAATGCTGAGAAACACACACAGTCACACACACACACACACACACACACTCGCACGCACACACACACACACGCACACTCGCACGCACACACACACACACACTCCATGGCCCATTGGCCCAAACCAGTCCATGCTGACCCATATATTCAACCATACTAATCACATTTCCCAGCACTTGGCCCATAGCATTCTCGTCCTTTCCTGTCCATGTACTTGCCCAAATGCCATTTAAATATCGTTAATATAAATGCTTCAACCACTTCCGTTGGCAGCTCATTCTTTTTGTGTACCACTCTCTGTGTAAAACAGTTTCCATCAGTTTCCCTTTTATTCATTCCCCTCTCACCTTAAACGGATGCCCTCTCCTCCTCGGTTCCCCAACTCTAGGAAAAAAAGGTTGGATCTATCCTATCCATGTAAACTTTTATAAGATCCCTCTCAGTCCCCTATTCTCTAAAGAAAAACGTCCTCGCTTGTCCAACCTCTCCATATAATTCATACTGCTGAGACCTGGCAATATTTTTATAAATTCCGTCTGCACACATTCCAAATTAAAAACATCCTTCCGATCACAAATTGACTAAAACTGAACACAGCACTACAAGTGCAGCCTCACAAACATCCTGTATAACTGCAATATAACTTCCCAACTGCTCTCCTCCATGTCCTGACCGATGCTTGTTAGTGTGGCAAAAGCCTTCTTCACTCTCATGTCTAACTATGACACCACTTTCAGAGAACGGTGGACCTAAACTCCATGGTCCCTCTGCTCAACTACACTCCTTAAGGTCCTACCAATCACCATGAAACTCCTACTTTGATCTAACGTTACCAAATTATTCCTCAGCCCATTTCTCCAGTTTGATCAAGGTCCTGCTGCAATTTCTGATATACGTCCTCACTGTCCATGATACCACCTATTTTCGTGTCATCTTCAAGATTCCTAATCATGCCTTGTGCATTCGCAAGAATATCATTGATACAGATAACAAACAGCAATGGGCCCAGCAGCGACCCCTGAGGCACTTCAGGTGTCACAGGCCTCCAGTCCAAGAGCATCCTTCCAGTATTACCCTCTACTTACTACCATCAGCCAATTGTGTGTACAATTTGTCAGCTCGCTCTGGATTCCCTGCGATTCTAACCTTCCAGAACAGCCTATCAATGGTAACCTTGTCAAAGGCCTTAGTGAAAACCATAGAGATGAGGTATACCGCCCCACCCTCTTCAACATTTCTGGTCACTTCATCAATGAACTCAAACAAATTTGAGAGGCATGATCTCCCACTCACAAAGCCATTCAATATTTCCGGTTAAAAGCATCTATTATTAAAATTAATAATTACATACAAATTAGTAAATAATAATAATATGACATTTTCAGTGGAGAATAAATTATCCATGGTATGTGATATTGGAACGTGCATCAAGGATGAAGAGCAGAATAGATTTTGTACCTGTGTCATTGAACTGTGTTGAAAAAGGCAAGGGTGGCATGGTGATTCAGTGGTTCGTACTGCTGCCTCATAGTGTTATGGATCCAGGTTTCGTTCCAGCTTCAGGTGACTCTCTGTGTGGAGTTTGCACATTCTCACTGTGTTTGTGCGGGTTTCCTCTGGGTGCTCCATTTTCATTCTACAATGCAAAGATGCATAGGTCAGGTGAATTCGCTATGCTAAATTACCCATAGTGTTATGAGCATTCGTCAGGGATAAATATGGGGTAGGGGAATGGCACTGGGTGGATTACTGTTTGGAGGGTCGGTGTGATCTTGTTGGGCCAAATGGCCTGTTTTTATACTGTAGGGAATCTGTCAAAAAACTATTTCTAAACAAACCTTATCTTCCTAAATGCATGTATATCTCATTCCTCAGAGTCTTCTCAAAAAACCTACCTACCACAGTTGTTAGGTTTACTGGTGTGTAGATCCCAGATTTTTTCTTTGCTTCCCTTCTTGAATAATGGCACAACGTTTGATAATCTCCAATATTCTGGAACCTAAACTGTAGCTAACGATGATGCAAAAACATCAACCAGCGTCCCCGTAGTTTCTTCTGTAGCGTCTTATAGTGTTCTTGGATGCATCTGTTTAAGACCAGGAGATTTATCCAACTTCATACATTCTAATGCATCCAACACGTCTTCTCCTGTGATATTGACTCACCCCAAGATAACACTACTACCTTTGTTAACCTCCCTAGTCTTCATGTTTTTTCTACACGGTAAAGGCAGAGGAGAAATATTCTTTGAGAATCTCGCAAATCTCTTACGGTTCTAGACCTGCATGTCCACTTTGGAACTCGAGGGGTCATATTCTCATTTAGTTATTCCTTTTTCTTTAATATACTTAAAGAACCTCTTTGGATTCACCCTAAACTTCTCAGCCAAAGCTATCTTGTGCCCCCTTTTCGCCCTCCTGATTTCCTTCTTCAGTGAACTACTGTATCCCCTGTACACCTCCAGGTATTCCCTCGATCCGCAGCTGCCTGGACCTGAGCCACGCCTCCTTTTTGCTGGTCAAAGTCTCAATATCTCTTGACATCCGAGGTTCCCTCTTCCTACCAACCTTGCCTTTTACCTTCACAGGAACATATAGACCTTGAACTGTACACATTTCACTTTTAAAGTCCTCCCACTTGCAGGAGTTCCCTTCGCCTGCAAGCCAACTCCTCCAACGAACCACTACAAGCTCATGTCTAATTCCAGTAAAATTCGCCCTGCCCCAAGTTTGAACTTGAACATGTGGATCAGTTTTGTCCTTCTCCGTAACTATTTAAAAATTAATAGAACTATGGTCACGGGTCCCAGAGTGCTCCCCCGCTGTCACCTCAGCCACCTGTCCTGCCCTAGATCTTATAGTAGGTCATGTTTTGTCCCTTCCCGAGTTGCACCCTCTACTTACTGCTTGAGGAAACTATTCTGAACACACTTAATAGATACACCCCATCTCAGTCCTTAATTCTATGTCATTCCCAGTCTATTTTAGGAAAACTAAAATCTCCTACTAATGCAATCATATTGGCCCTGCAAGTTTCCCCAGTCTGTCTACATATTTTTGTTCCCCTAATTCCTTGTTTACTATTTGGGGGCCTATAGTACAATCCAAATCCTATCACCGTTCCCTTCTTATTTATTAGCTCCCCAGACAAATCCGCACAGGATGATCCATCAGTTATTTTATCTCTGATTACTGCTGTGATACTCGCCTTAATCAACAATTCAACTCCCCGTCCCCTCCTTCCACAATCTCTGTCCTGCATAAAGCACCTGTACCTTGGTACATTAAGCTGCCAGTGCTGTCCCTCCCTTAGCCATATTTCTGTAATGTCTATAATATCCCAGTCCCACGCACCGATCCATGCCCTGAATTCATCGGCCTTACCTGTCAGCCATCTTGCATTGAAACAGTTGCAATTTAATCCAACAGGCATTCCTTGCTCCCTGCCGTTGTCTAGCCTGACCTGTCTTTTCATTTTACTGTTTCTGATTACTGTATCTCCTTCCAACCTCTTAATTGCCTCCCTGCTGTTGAGGATCCCACACGCACCCGACCCCAACCCCAGCAAATCTCGTTGAAATCCTCCCTTGCAGCAGTTGCAAACCTGCCTGCCAGGATATTGGTCCCCTTCCAGCTCAGGTACAACCCGTCCTTCCTGAACACGTCACCTTGCCCCACAAAAGAGACCAGTAATCCAAAAATCTCTGCCCCCTGCACCAATTCTTTAGCCACTCCTTCATCTGCCATATCCTCCTGTTCTTACCTTCACTAGCACGGAGCACTGGAAATAAACTGGATATGACCACTGTCATGGTCCTGTCTTTTCTCCTTTTCCCTAGCTCTCTACAATCACTCTGCAGGATGTCATCACTATTTCTACCTGTGTCACTCTGTCCTTTGTACCAATGTGCACAATGACTTCTGGCTGCTTCTCGCTCCCCCACCCCAGGTGAGAACGTTCTGCAGCCGCTCTGAGACATCCTGGACCCTGGCATGTGGGAGGTTGCACACCATTCCGAATTCCCATTTGCAGCTAAAGAATTTCCTGTCTGTTCCCCTCACTATCAAGTCGGATAATTACTCTGCAGTTATTCTGCGTGCACAGCCTTCTGACAATGGGATTTCTTCGTGAAACAATTGAATTAGGCTGAACTGTTTTGCTTCAGGCAATGGGGTGATTCCAATGAATCCTCATCAGGAATCCTCCATTGGTGGGAAAGACGACTGGGCTTTTTTCACTCCATACATTGCTGTGATGAGCGATAGGGAAACAGAAAGGGAGCAATAGAATGTCTATCCACAGATAGGCTACATTTTCCATCTGTCAGTTAAATCAGTAACGTTATCAATCCCACACTGGACTCCATGAACTCTTCTTGAACAATGTCTGAACTATATGACTCCATCACATTCTTGAGTCCAGTTTAGTGCGTTATTGCAGAATCAATTCATTAACAATAAATGGTCATAATTGTTTTGAAGATGTGTTAATGTGTGCTTGCATAATGTAAAAATAAGCGTTTCATATCTTCACAATATCTGTGTTAAAATGAATATGCTTAAACATATACAGTAATTGCTGAAAAAGCTCAGCTTGTCTGTCAGCATGTAGGAAGAGAATTCACATTTCAATTTTTCTGTCCAGAGACCTTTCCTTTGAAACTGACTTATTCTTAAAGAATTTCCCCAGTTTTATTCTCCCACACAAGAAGAAATATCCATCCGGTATTCACCAACTACACTCTTCTCAAGATCTTATATGGTCAAGAAAACATCCCTCATTCTCAGGCCGAACTGTTAATTCTTCATAACGTAATGTCTTCATCCCAAGAATGCGTAAAGAGAAATATCTTTGAGACATTTCGAAAACAATTTTTTTTTATTTTCAATTTAGACAGTTATAACTACACATAATACAACAGTTGTAATCTCAGCAATGCCCTGCACTGACGCAAAAAACATCACTAAGATCATACCCAACACCCCTTGCATGAAACAGAATCACGACATTTATCTTCCAAATCACTTGCTACATCTTCAGGTTAATTTGATGTGATTCATGTACTAAGACACACAAATCCCTCTGTAACACTGAGTTCTGCATTCTCCTTGCATTTAAATAAATTTCTGCTGTTTCGTCCTTTCCCTTAAACAGAAAAATGCCATCATATATATTGTACTGCTTTTTTTTTCTGCTGAAGCTTTGCTCACAGCCGTCCTCTGTCTGTATGCCATTGCTTGTTGCTATGCTCTCCCCCAATATGTGTCGCATTGCAGACGTTCTGCACTCCCACTGTCTGTGTCCCATTGCAGACAATCTGCCCTCCTCCGTCAGTATCCCATTGCCGATGCTCTGCCTCCCCGTCTGTATACCATTGCAGATGCACTGCCCTCACCCATCAATATCCCATTGCAGACACTCTTCCCTCCCCCTGCCTGTATCCCATTGCAGGCATGCATCCCTTCCCCAGTCTGTCTACCTTTCAGATGCTCTGCCCTTCCCCTGTCTGTATCCCAGTGTAGACGCACTGCCTTCGCTCTGCCGTCCGCTGTCTGTATCCCATTGCAGACGCTTTGCCCTCCACTATCTGTATCCCACTGCAGACAGTCTTCCCCCCACTGTCTGTATCCCACTTCAGATGCTCTGCCCGCCCCCGTCCATATCCCATTGCAGACATTCTGCCCTCCTTCGTCTGTATCCCATTGCAGATGATCTGTCCTCTCCCTGACTGCATGCCATTGCAGATCTTATGCCAGCCCCCTGTCTGTCTCCCATTGCAGATGCTCTGCCCTCCCCCTGTCTGTATCTCATTGCAGATGCTCTGTCCTCTCCCTGTCTGTATCCCACCGCAGATGCTCTGCCCTCCCCCGTCTGTGTCCCATTGCAGACTCTCTGCCCTCCCCCGTCTGTATCACATTGCAGATGCTCTGCCTCCCCGTCTGTATTCAATAGCAGACGCTCTGCCCTCACCCATCAGTATCCCATTGTAGACGCTCTGCCCTCACCCATCAATATCCTGATGCAGACGCTCTTCCCTCCCCCCTGTCAGTATCCCATTGCAGACACTCTGTCCTTTCCCCTGTCTGTATCCCATTACAGAGGTGCATCCCTCCCCCAGTCTGTCTCCCATTGCAGACGCTCTGCCCTCCCCCTGTTTGTGTCCCATTGTAGACGCACTGCCGTTGCTCTGCCCTCCGCTGTCTGTATCTCATTGCAGACGCTCTGCCCTCCCCCCGGTCTGTATCCCATTGCAGACGGTCTGCCCTCCTCCTGTCCCTATCCCATTGCAGACGCTCTGCCCTCCCCCTGTCTGTATCCCATTGCAGACGCTCTGCCCTCCTCCTGTCCCTATCCCATTGCAGACGCTATGTCCTCCCCCTGTCTGTATCCCATTGCAGATGCTCTGCCATCCCCATCTGTACCATTGCAGACGCTCTGCTCTCCCCCGTCTGTATCCCACTGCAGACAGTCTTCCCTCCACTGTCTGTATCCCATTGCAGATTCTCTGCCCTCCCTCTGTCTCTATCCCATTGCAGATGCTCTGCCCTCCCCCCTGTCTGTATTCCATTGCAGATTCTCTGCTGTCCCCTGTCTGTATCCAATTGCAGATGCTCTGTCTCCATTTGACATTTTATTGAATGACTATCCTGGTGCATGAGCAAACTGAGCTCCATCTGCTTCATCCGGTTCATTAGAATTAATTGTAATTTGTTGATGAGCTCACACAAATCCCTGAAGAATTCCACTCTGCATTTCCTGACAGGTACTCAGGGTGTCCCTGCTTCTGCATAACAGCCTGTGATGGTTATATGGCGTACTCCTGTGCTGTGTAATTTACTGAATACTTCATTCTGTTTGGTGCAGCCTATTTTGCCGCAGACCCATTTCGGCGCAGAACTATTTCTGCGCAGCTCATATTTATTCCTTTTCAGGCTTCGATAAAATCAATAATCAAAGCAATATAAATAAAAATAATGTTTATTCCGTTTAGTAATAATGTTAAAAAGACACTTGAGTAAGTATAACATTGACCCAGAGCTTTCTTTCAGAACTAAAATGATAATTAGTCTTTCATTTATTCAGATTGAAGACATCCATGAAGCTATTGAACATTTGACTGATGCGCTTCCAGATTAATTGCAACCACTGCTGGACTGGTTCGAGGATAACTATGGAGGTAGAAGATTACGCAGAGGAAATGATCGGTGTCCACCGCTTTTTCCAGTTCGAATGTGGAATTTATATGAAAGAACATTAAACAATGAGAACAAAACAAACAATAATGCAGAAGCTGCCCACAGGAGATGACAATGCGAACTTGATGTGGAACATCCAGTTATTTGGAAACATATTGACAGTTTACGAAAAGTTCAGAGAGGAAGGGACATTTACTATGAGCATCTGATAGCAGGGACGATATTCCGTTGAAATTAAAGAAGCAGATGCTAGAATACAAACACTCGTAAGAAGATTTAGTGAGAGAAATGATGTCGAGTATTTACGAGGATTGCCCATAATTTTGAATGAACGTCATGTTTTAGATTTTTCATAATGAAATGATATCGTTGAATTTTTTCTTTTTAACATTTTTACTGAAGAGAATAACCATTATTTTTAGTTTTAGTCTTTCATTAATGCTTTTAACCAAGCCTGAAAAGTGAGAGAGATGAGAGTGGAAATGTCAGCGAGTTTAAATTGAGAATTGCTCTTGACTTGCTGCTTACTTGGTTGGTGGGACGTCGATGTTTGAGAATCTCCACACAAGGTGTCCTGGTCCTCTCTGGCTCTTTCCAGGATCCTCCCCACATGTCGAGGTAGAGAATGAGGGAACGGATATTGGGCACTCTAAAACCCGGCTCAGATCTTAATGTCCTATTCCAGGCTGTTTCTCCTGGATTGGGAGAAGAGGAGGGACGGAGTGAAGGTGGGAGTGTGTGTCCCTGCTGTTAATGCTGGTATAGGGGAAGGGGGAAGAGTGAGGTCTCCGGAGGGATTCGACCACAGTGTTGTATCCTTGCAGTGGTATTAGTGTGCGGGGCTATTGTGTCAGTGGCAGAAAAGTGGGGGAGGGAAGGTGCTGAATTCAGCAGTGAGTGTGGTCTTGGTTGATCCTTATTTGGAGATAGAGTGTGAGCCTTGTTCGGGGGGAGGTGCTATTACAGATATACAGTGAGTGCGATGGAGCAGAAGAATATGGTGATACTTATCCTGGCAAAGTGGAGGGGTGGGGGGGAGAATATTGATGCTTGTCCTGCATTGCTGTCCAATTCTCCAGATCATCTCAGCATTGAGGTGAGTCTCCCTGAACGTCTTGTCCAAGTCTATCGCTGATAACGCCACAGACCCTTTCCTTCGCATTCCACAGAATCTTACAAATAGCAAGGTGACGCAAACATTAGTGTGTTATATCTCAAAACCAAATCTGTCACGTAAATACATTACATCATACGCTCTGGAAATTAGGTATGCAAGTATATGCAAGGGGGAGCAATGACACAGTGATATTATCACTGGGCTCTTAACTGAGAGACCCAGGTAATATTCTGGGGACATGAATTCAAATCCTGCCATGCTGGAATTTGAATTCAATATACATCTGGAATCCAGGGTTTATGATGACCAGGAATCCTTTAGCAATTGTTGGAAAAACTCACATGGTTCACTGATGTCCTTGAGGGAAGGATACTGCAGTCCTTACCTGGTCTGGCCTGCATGTGACTCCAGACTCAAGACAACGCTGCTGACTCTTAACTGCCCTCTAGCATGGGCAATAAACGCTGGTTATCCAGGGACGCCCACCCCCTCATCCTGTGAATGAGTAACAAATAATCGTGGGTGCTGCTGTAAGAATAGATGGTCTCAAGTTGCATCGATTCTGCAGTAACTACTAATGCTGTGAAAAATAACTTCTGTAAGTGTGTATTAGGTAGGTTGAACAGTATGTTGTGAACCAAACTAGAGAGCAGGTTATTTCAGATTTGGTGTTGTGTTGTCAGGAGGACTAATTAATAACCTTGCTCTGAAGCAGCTTTGGAGGAATAGTGACATCAATATGTTACATTTTTACACGGCGTCTGAATACAATATCGAATGTTTGATCATTCTGGTCAAACATCATGGAAGCCCGGAGGCTGGAGGGTCAAGTTCGCTCCAATGAATTGGGGAAGTATGATATAACCATCATTGGGAGAAGACAATTATGAGAGTCGTTGAGTCCGACAGCACGGAGAAAGGCCCTTCAGCACCAAATTGGTCCATTCCAAACAAAATGTCCATTCACATTAACCCCATTTCCCTGCCCATGCCCCATATACTTCTTATTTTTTTCCTATCCGTGAATTTGTCCAAATGCATTTTAAATTTTGTGTATCAACCCGCCTCAACCGCTTATGCTGGCATCTCATTTCATGTGCACACCACCCTGTGTGTAAAAGAAATTGCTCCTCAGGTTCCCTTTTACTCTTTCCCCTCGGATCGTAAATTGATGCCCTCTAGTCCATCCTGGGGGAAAAAAGACTGATTGCATCCACTCTATCCATGCCTCCCATGATCCTAAAACACTTCTATCAGATCCCCCTCTGTCTCATACACTCTAAAGTAAAAACTCCTATCTTGCCCAACCTCTCACTATATCTCAGACCATTGAGTTCGAGCAACATCCTTGGAAATTTCTTCTGCACTATTTCCATTTTAATAGCATCCTTCCTATAGCAAAGTGAACACACTGAACATAACACTACCAGTATTGCCTCACCACCATCCTGTATAACTGCAACATAACTCCCTAATATCGATACTCATTACTCTGACTGATGAAGGTCAGTTTGCCAAATGCCTTTTTCACTGCCCTATCTCCCTGTGACTCCACGTTCAGAGAACCTTGAACCTGAATTCCTAGGTGCCTTTGTCTCAATACACTCCTTAAGGCCCTGCCATTCACCATGAAACTCCTACCTTGATTTGAATTTCTACAATGCAAGAACTTACACTTATCTGTATTAAACTCCATTTGCCATTTCTCGGCCCACTTTCTCACCTGATCAAGGCACTGCTTCAATTTCTGAAATTTCTGATAATCTTCCTCACTGTCCACGATACCGCCTATTTTAGTGTCATCTTGAAACTTATAATTCATGCCTGTACATTCACGGCTAAATCATAGATGTGCATAATATGTAAATATATATACAATATACATGCATAAGACAAGCAGTAATAGCCCCAGAACCGACCCCTGAGGCATTCTACTCATCACAGGCCTTCACCCCGACAAGCATACTTCCACTATTACCCTCTGTTACCTACAATGAAGCAAATCTATGATCTGATTTGCCAGCTCCCCCCTCAATTCCATCTGATCTAAAATTCAATACTATGTGGGACCTTACTGAAGGTCTTACTGAAATCCATATACACTACATATACCACCATGCCCTTGTCAAAGTTACTGGTCATTTCACCAAAGCACTCTAACAAATTATTGAGCCATGATCCCCCACGCACAAAGACGTGCTGACTGCTCAAAATCACACCCTGCCTTTCCAAATGCATGTATATCGTCTCTCTCAGAATCTTCTCAAGAAACGTTTAAACTCGAGATATCAGGTTTGCTGGTCTATAGGTCCCAGGTTTTTCTTTGTAGCTCTTCTTGAATAAGGGAACAGCTTCGCTGTGCTCCAGTCCTCCGGGACCTCACCCTTTGGCTACCAACCAGGGCCCCCACTGTTACTTCTCTGTCCTCTTGCAGTGTTCCTGAATATATCTGGTCAGGACCAGGAGATTTTTAGAAACACTGCATAGTCAGAAAGATATGTCTACTTATTTCAGGTGAAAACATCGAAAGAGTGAATAAGTGACGTAATGATGATTAACATAACAAATTAAAGAATATATTAATCACAGGAAGTGACTTCAGAAGAATTCCAGACATTGTGAATTCCTAAGAATTCTCAGAAAATTGCAATCCAGAAAAGGAGGGGATGAAACTAATCAGGAAATCAAAAAGCGAACATGCATGCAAACAAACAGGAACACAAAGACTGCAAAAATCTATGATCTATATTTCAAAAGAAAAAAAAAACATTGTCAAATGTGGAAATTTGAAATTGGGAGAGATGAGTTTATGGTGGATAACAGGGAAATGGCAAAGGAAATGACCACTTACTTTACATCTGTCTTAATGGAGTAAGATCCAGAATATCACCAAGAAATACGAAGTGATTGTATAGGATTTGTGGAAATAAAGACATAAAGTCAATTCATATCAGTAACAAGGCAATATTGAACATGCAGCTGGATTGAGCATTGCCAAGCTTGACAGTCCAGATGTACTTCATACCAAAATCTTCAGGAATAAATCACAAATAGAAGTATTGATTGCATTGTCGATGACTGCGTTCTATTTTCTGGTACATTCTGCAGAGTCCAGAAGCTGATGCAGATAAATGTACATTAGTAAACGTGATCCAAGCACTATAGACGAATGGTAGGGATCCAAGCATCTACAAAGGGAAGAAGAGATAGTGTGGAGAACTGCTGACAAATTAACTTGACATTTGTCGGGAAACTGTTGGAATCTATTATATAGGATGTGATATTGGATACTTAGACATTGGCAGCAACAGTGGAGAGACTCAGTATGCATTTCTGAAAGGGAACTCATACTTTACAAACTTTGGAATTGTTTGAAGTTGATTCTTATAGCATAGATAATGGGGATCTAGGAGAATTGGCATATTTTAGATAATCAGAAGGCTTTCTATAAGAACTCACACAGTGAGTTCTAAAATGCAATGATGTGAAGGGTATTTGGAGGAATATATGTAAGTGGAAACCTAAAGTTTGGTTGACTTCCTTTAAGGGAGTCAGAATATAGATGTAAAAACACGTTGAAGCAGTGTGTTGGTGAGACTGTACCTGGAGTATTGTGCACAGTTTTGGTGACCGAATCTGAGAAAGAATATACTGACCACAGAGGAAGTGCAATGGACATTATCCAAACAAATCCCTCAGGTGGCAAGCTTGCGTGATGAGGAAACTCGGCCTATGTTCCCATGATGTTCAAAGAACCAGCGGTGGGTCACCGTGAACTTTATAAAACTCACAAAACATACGACAAGTTGGAAATTAACAGGACATTTATCAGGCTGTTTAATTCACATTCAAGGCAAATAATGGCAGGATAAGGGACAAACCATTTAAGACTGCAATAAGGAGGAACTTCTGTGCGTGGAGGGGAATGACTAATATAGGGGCAAGGCAAGGCGAGATTATGGAGAATCTCCAGATAACCTACTAGTGTGTCAAGTGGAGCAGAATAACCAATGAACACGTAGGACTCATTAGTGACTCTCCAAGTTTCATCTAAATCAACTTTAGTCGTAGGAGAAAGAGGGGAGTGGTAGAAGGCTGTTTGTGTGACTGGAGGCAAGTGTGCAATGTTGTAACACGGGCATCAGTGCTGGGTCCCTTATTATTTGTGATTCGGAGGTGTGAGTGTTGGGCTGGGGTGGACAAATAAAAAAAAACATAACACCACACCATAGTCTAACAGATTTATTCAGCAGCACTAGCTTTCGAAACGTAGCTTCTTCATCAAACACGTGATATAACTGATGTTGAGAGATTGTTAACCTTATTATTTGTGGTATTCATAAATGATGCAGCTGTGAATATGGATGAGGGGTGGGATGTGTAATAAATAAGTTTGTATTTGATACAAAGATTGGCCGGGTGGTTGGCAGTGAGGAGGAAGGCCTTATGTTACAGGTAGATACTGATGGAATGGTCAGATGGGTGGATCAATGTCAGATGGAATGTAACCCTGATAAATATGAGGTGATGCAACTTTGGAAGAAGGAACCAGACAGGGGAGTACTCAATGAATGGCAGCACACTATAAAACTCAGAGGGTGCTTCTCCACACATCACTGAATGTGTCTGCACAGGTTACACACAATCTGGGAAAGGCTAGGGGAATGTAAACATAGCTTTTTTTCATCGAGGCAGAGATGATAAGAACTATGCGGAACTGTGGTGAGGGCAAGATGGAATATTGTGTGTGAGTCTGGGAACAACATTACAGGAAGGATGTGATTGTAGTGGAGGGGGTGCAGAGCAGATTCACCAGGATGTTGCCTGGGATGGAGCGTTTCAGCAATGGAGAGAGGCTGGATAACCTCAGGTTGTTTAGTTTGGAGGAGAGAAGGCTGAGAGGTCTGTGATTCAGAAGGATAGGATTACGAGCTAGATGGACAGGGTGGATAGACAGCAGCTGTTGCTTTGACTCAAAGGGCCACATTTTTAAAGTGAAGGATTTGAGGTTTAGTGAAGATTTGAGAATTGTTTTTCAACCAGATGGTGTTGGGGTCTGGAATACACGTCTTGAGAGTGGAGTTGTCATGGTAACCTCAAACCATTATATACCACATGGTTGTGCAAATCAAATGCTTTAAGATTCTCGGCTACGGTCTTGTGTCGGAAAGTGGGCCTAAAGTAGACCGTGCTGTATTTCGGGTAGTACAGAGTCTGTGCTTCTGTGATTGTATGGCTGTGCAAGGCCAATCATTGAGTAGCTTAAGGTAGGAATTGATGGGTTTCTGAAGAATATCTTAACACAGTTGTTAATAGAGAACTTGTAATATTTTCTGGAAATATGTCAATGGCAAAATTAAGAGAAAAAAGTTGCAGATTTCTTACAGTCTGATGCCAGATAATTAAGGACTGGGAAATAGCAAAACAATGGAGTAAATACCTTAGTTATGCCTTCACAGAAGAATAAAAAACAAAAAAGAACACTTCCTAGCAATACTAGGGAAGTTCACTCTTGTGAGAAAAAGGGAATAGAATGAAAATAGCAACTAAACAGTTTAGAGCAAGTATTGGACTGAAATTAATGGGCATAGACAAAGTCAACAGAGATTTCTGAAATGGGAATCATATTTGAGAAAGTGGCTTTTAGTAAAATTATGTAGAAGGTATCAATGCCATGCGAGTGGAATCTCAGAAAGATTTTTGATAAAGCCCCGAGCCTATTGTGCAAATTCGAATCCGATGGGACTCGGGCTAATATATGATCATAGATTTAGAATGGGAGAGCTGGCAGGAAACAGTGAGTAGGAATAAAACAATGTTTTATTTTTATATGGAAGGCTTGGAGGATATTGTACGGATCGTGTCTTGGGCTCCAGCTATTCCCAATATCTTTGGGTGAGGGGCGCTAATGCAATATTCCTAAGTCTGCTGACAGCACTAAACGATGTCAGCTTGTGAGTGGATGAGGCGGATGTAAAAAGTTCCAAAGTGATTGAGACAAGTCGAGTCACTAGGCAAATACATGGCAGTTGGAGAGTAATGGGGAGATGAGATGTTGTGTACTTTGATGGGAACAATAGAATGGCAGCCTCCCATTTGAAAAAATGAGTGTTTGAAAAATGTTGCACTATAAATTAACTTAAGCTGCATTTTTGTTTATTTCTGCATTGCCCTCAGAGTCCATGTAGGGCAGTGAGTTCTGAAGCCAGAAGTCAATACTGGGAATAGCATTGGCACGCTGACAATTGTATATAGGCCCAGCAAGTGGGGAACTGTAACTTTGAAAGGAATCTGAATCTCCCTGTACACCTGTCACTGAAAGCAATATTGCAGGAGCAGAAAGCAGGAAGGAAGATAAATGCTATATTCACCTTCATTTCAGGGGGATTTGAGCACAGGAGTAAGTGTATCTTATGCAGCTGTATAGGGCCTTGGTGAGACCCCATCACGAACATTGTGCAGTATTGTGTGCAGTTTTGGTCTCTTTTCCTAACAGATGACAAACCTGACATTGAGGGAGAGCAGCAAAGGATGACCAGACTGATCTCTGGGATGACAGACTTCTTGTGGGAGCAGAGTTTGGGTCGACTGGACCTGTATTCCATGGGCTTTAGGAAAATGAGTGAAAATCACAGTGAAATATATAACACTCTGACATGGCGAGACAGATTAGAAGCAGATCAGTAAATCGCCTGGCTGGAACGTCTAAAACAAGGGGCCACAATATTAGGTATGGACAGGCCACTTTGCATTGAGATGAGAATAAATGCCTGCACTCAGAGAGTGGCGAACCAGGGGTACTCTCTCCCAGATCAGGCTGTGGAAATGAAGGGGCTGAATATAAATAATGATTTCTGGAAACTAAAGGGATAGGGAGAGAGCAGGAGTATGGTGTGAAGATAGAAAAACAGCTATTATTCCAGGTTGTTCTCCCATAACACAATACCTGTGTTCCTGTACAACACTGTGTTGTAGAAAATCGTGTAATATTAATAATGGGGTCCATGGAAAAAAGAGGGTAATTGGCGAACGCCCAAAAATATCAGGAAAAACCAAAATTTAAATTTGGTCTAACACACAATAGGACAGTCTAAATAAATCTTTAAATTACATGTTGTAATGGAACAGTGCTGTGAATGTAACTCTTTCACAAGACAGTCACTCACTGGTGCACTGTACCTTTCACCACAATCTTCACCAGAAAGCGCGCGGGGGCTGACTGACCATGTGATGCCGATGCCGATTTCCAGTTTTCCCCAAAATTCTCCCCATAGATTGAATTAAAGTTCTTTCTAAATATAGACTACAATTCCCAGTTTCAGGCTCAGTTTCAAGGCCTGCAGATTCAATTGCATTCCTGTTTTTGCTGAACACATTGATTGTACCTTTTGTAGACAGAGGATTTCTGAGGCAGGATTTGCTGGTCAGCTGGTGCCCGACAAGGAATCGCGTCACAGTAAACGCCAGTTCACTTTATAGAAAAAGTTTCATGAATTGCATTGCAGCCGAAATGTATTTAATCAACACGCGTTATCGGTGAACTGCCTGTACATAGAATGGAGGCGCAAAACTGATGGGCTGAATGGACTACAGCAGTTCTCATTTTATGGTTCACAATGTTTAAACATATCAAGGGATATGTATATTGTATGGGGAAAACTGCGTTGAGGAGATGTTCGGCCATTAATTAGAATAGGGAAAGCTCAATGAGTTGTATGACATATTCTTTTCCCGATGCTTCTGTGCAGTGTGTGGGAAAGCTCTGTAAATGTTGTCACAAGCTCTCAGCTGTTAGGAAGGAGGAATCTGCAGGGTCAACAGGACTGTGTTTCCCATTCCCTTTTCTGATAACGAGGCTGGTGCCGGGTGTTCTCTCCGGTTTATCCTTTAAGATCTCGGAGCAGTTTGATACAATTCAGTGCCTTGCTTGGCCGTTTCAGAGACCATTGAAGAGTGTATCACATGTCTGTGTGTCTGGAGTCACTTTTAGACCAGACCAGGAAAGCACGGGGATTCACTTCCTGAAAGTACACTGGGGAAGGAGATCGACATCTATAATCGACATTGAACACAAGATCACTATTACTGACACCAGATAATAGATCTCGATATTTTATTAATTGTTTTTAACTTGCATCAGTTGCCAGAGAATTATCCTGGTCTGGATTAGCAATCCAATGACAATTCCACAACAGCACCATCTCCAAATGGGGGCCTATCGGAAACCACACTGAACCGATTATTTCTGTGCTGTTTGACAGCTCTATCAAAAATAACCCCAGCCAATTTGACTATCGTGATGGAATTGAGGGCGTGGTAATTCATCCGATTATAATTATTCCCTTCTTAGGGGATGGGACATAGTTGAGTAATTACCCACATTGCCAGCGAGTTGTCAGAGTTGGAGCTGGAATGAAACAGTTTCCCCAGGGACACGGCTTGTTGTGTTGCACAAGTCTTCAGTTCTATTGCAGGAACAGTGTCAGGGCCAAATGCCTTTGTCATATCTACAGTGTTCAGCTGTTGCTTCATATCACGTGCAGCGAATTGAATTGGTTAAGACGAGCAACTGTGCTTCTGAGGGTATCATATTGAGTTTGAGGTGGGTAATCGACTCAACACTTCTGGCTGAGGATGGTGCAGATACTTTATCTTTTACACTGACGTACAGGGCTGTTCCATTATTTAGGATGGGGATATTTGTGGAGTCTTCTCCTCCAGTAAGTTGTTTAATGGTCCAGCGACATTTATGCATGGATTTGACAGGACGATAGAGCTTATATCTGATTTGTTAGTCTTGGGATCATCTCTCTCAGATGTATCAGATGTTAGTCCTGCTGTTTGCAGTGTAACCAGTCAAGTGCGGTAGCTTTAATGGATTGTCATCAGGTTTAAGTGCACGTGATTCCGACCCGACCATGTTCACCCACACACGTCACTGACCCATGGATCGGCTTGATGGAACTGATAGACGGATGGACTATCCTGGGGGAAAAGTTACAGATTGTCATTGAAATCTACAGCATCAGATGATAACCAAGTTTTAGCTGCAATATCTACAATTCAATTCTACTGACTGCCCCCCAGTTCACACCGAGACTCATTCACCCATCTTTGACAATATGTCGTTGGAAATTGTTCAAAAACAGAAATTGCTGAAGAAATTGCAAAAGACGTTGAAGAGTTTTCTGGAGTGAATTCAGAGTTAAACTTTCAGGTCCAGTGAACCTTCTATAAAGGCTTTTTATTTTTATTTACAGTATCCATAATTATTTATTTAATTGAAAAATTGTTCTGCGCCTATTCATTTCTGGAGAAACTCAGCAGGTCTGTCAACATCTGCAGAGAAAGAGAAACAGAGTTAGCGTTTCCAGTCCAGTGTGACAATTCTTCAAAACTGAATACAATTGCAAAATGGTCTTTTAATCCCTTGCCAGATGTAGAGGATGGGTTGCAGGGAAAAGAGAGTGTGACAAAAGAAAAATGGGCATTTAGCGTTGGTGAAAGGAAAGATTCTGTATAACGGGTCGAATTTAAGGTGTGAATGGGGGAAAGGGGTTCTCTCTATTGAATGCAAGATAAAAAAAGACACAACCACACAAAGCTATACGGAGGCCAGGAGGGAGAATGTTGACCATGTGGTATATACATCTGGCCACAGATACGTTTTCACTGTCGTGATTATCACCCCCTTTAGATAAAAGAACTTAGGTGCTTGACTTCTTATTGGCACTAGTAAGCGTTTCATGCTGCCTTCGTATTGTAATATGGAGAAAAACAAATCACAGTGTGACTTTTGGGCCGAGTGTTGATTACCTGTCATTTTTAATGTTGTTTAATTTTGCAGTGCTTATCTTTAAACGCTTGTTCTTGAAGTTAGCATCAGATGGAGTGTAGGATGTTGAGGAGTGACATTATAGAAAGTATTAAAATCATGAGAGGTATGGATAGGGTGAATAGCCAAGGTCTTTTCCAAAGGGTAGGGGTATCCAAACATAGAGGGAATAGGTTTAAGGTGAAAGAGGGTAGATTTAAAAGGGACTAAGGGGCAGCTTTTATACACAGAGGGCGGTGGGGAATGGAATGAGCTTCCAGAGGAAGAGTGGGAGATGCAAGGACAGCTACAACATTTAAAACTCATTTGGACAAACATATGAATGGAAAACATTTAGAGGCACATGGACCTAATGAAAACAGATGGGACTAGTATCGTTTGGAAAACCTGGCAAGCATGGACATTTAGAAAAGCTTCACGCAGAGTCAGGGTGGGTTTGTGAAAGGGAAATGATATTTTGCCCTGTAAAATCATGCAAAGTATTTCTGGAGATGCCTGTAAATGTAACAAGTGGACTTGATAAAGGGGATCTGGTGGACACCAGGATTTCCAGAGATTTTCCAAGAGGTATTAAAAAACAAAAGTTCTTACACAACAAAAGTTCTTACACAAAACAGAAGCTCCAGGACGTCGGATACTTTATTAACATTGGATGATGATTGTTTAACACATAAATCAGAGAGTCAGGATTAATGGATCTTTATGGTAAAGGTTTATCTGCTGGAGTACCACAAATATAAGTCTGATGCCATCAGTTATTTACAATCTATGCTGACAGCCTGAAGGAGGGAGCTGAGTGCAACATACATCCGAGTTTGAGGATGACACTGAGAATCAAAAGGCAGGCTGTTATTTAATGGAGAGACCTCCAGAAAAGGACCAGTAAAGGCACTGGAGTCTTCCTGTGTATGAAACATGATGATGCAGCAAGTAACTCGGTTGGTACATTAGACGGTTTCCTGGGAAGAAAGGGTTGTGTTATTGAGAATCTCTAAAATGGTGAAGTGATAATTCATTTGGGTTTAAATGAAGGAGGAGTGATAATGCTGAAACCTACAAGACACAGAATGGGTTGGAGAAGGTAGAGGTTGAGAAGATTTTTCCATTCTTGAGCAAAGTGTCGAACTCGATGATATAGATACCGAATAAGGAACATCGATTTCAATCTGAGATGCAGAGTAATGTCTTCTCTCCGAAGATAATGAATGTCTGGAATTGCCTGACCCAGAGAGGTGTGGAGAGATACAAGGAGTCAGCAAGAGAGTGGAGTTGAGCCCTGGAGTAGATCAGCCATGTTCTAATTAAATGACAGGGTTAGCTTGAGGGGCCAATTGACCGACTCCTGTTCCTATTTATTAATTTCACATGTCATGCTTTTGGAAAGTAACGGGTTATTTTGCTGGAAATCGTGTTGTACAATGTTGCATTCAGGGAGAGCAGAGGATTTGTTGTTTTAACCCTGGGTGGGGGGTATGTGGCTGTATTCCCAATGTATCTGGGTCTGCAAAATGACCCACATCTGGAGCAGAAGTTACAGAGAGGGGAAGCCTGGAAACAGGGACTGTGGGGTTGGGGGGTGTGCTCACTTCCTGATCCAGCCTGGATTTTCCAAGTACATTTCCAAAACTACACCTAACCATTGGAGTGGCCTCGACCTGTCCCTGTTTAGCATGTCCGAGGGCTGAATGGAACATAGGGCTGAGGGACATTTGAAACTACTCCACCAGTAAATAAGGTCATGGCTCATCTCATTGTGATCTCAGCTGCACATTTCTTTCCATGCTCCATTATCCCTGATTCACCTGTCCATGGAAAATCAGACAAAGCCAGCTTCGATGTAATATAAAGGTCCAACCACCCCAAACTTCTGGGAAAGAGAATTCCCATTTGACTGAAATCCCACTTTGTTGATTTATCCTAATTCCTGCTCTGACGGATGTTGGAGGGTGTCTCTGTTTCATTCTCTCGTCCTATTCCTCCACTGCTGACACCAAATTTTAAATGTAGCCAGGTTGGTGATATGGCCGATGATAAAGTTCTCAGACTGAGTCAGGTTCAGTGACAGGAACAAGTCAGGCAGATTTCTTTAGTTAGCCACAAGTAACTAACAGAACTAACACATGCGCATGGTGGATCTGCGGTTAGCACTGATAGCTCCCGTCACCAAGTAGCTGCGTTCAGTTCGAACCTCGGTCAACCCTCTGGGTGGATTTTGAACATTCTCCCCATGTCTGTGTGGACTTCCTCCCAGTGTTCTAGTTTCCCACTATCGTGCATAGATATGCAGCTTAGAGCAGATTGGCCATACTAAATTGCCCATAGTACGCGGGGATGTGTAGGTTAGATCTCCCCGATTAAAAGCAATGAATTAATTTTTTTTCATCGTATGTTAGTGCCTGTGCCGCTGAGGTCTCGGCATCGATATGGCTAGACATTGAGCCCTCTCAGACAAAGTGAACCCTTATTAGTCTGTTGTTCTTAGATAAAATGACAACATTTTGGAATATTGTCATAAAATAATGATTATCAATATTGTTAAAACTTAAACGACTATGCGTCAGATCGAGGCAATAAAGCCAAAACCATGTTTCTTACTCCTATAATTGGTATACCGGGGATAATGGATTCCAGGTTTAAACTGTGGGCAGCGAGCGGGGTACCTTGCTTGGGTGATTTAGAATTAGTAGTGTCCATACAGTATGGAAACAGGTCCTTGGGCCCCACAAGTCCACTTCGATCCTCTGAAGAGTAACCCACCCACACCCATTCCCCGACCATCCTATATTTTCCCTGATTAATGCCCCAACTTACAGACCCTGGAACACAATGAGCTATTGAGCAATGGCCAAGTCATCTAACATGCACATGTTTGTGACTGTGGGAGGAAACATACGCAGACACAGTTGAGAATATTCTAACTCCACACAGCGAGTCATCAAAGGCTGGAACTAAACCCATGACCCTGGTGCTGTAAGTCAGCAGTGCAAACCACCGAGCCACGACATGTTACTTTAAGGAGAAACAATGATACCGTTTGATCAAATAACTCGTAAGTATGGACTACCTAGTAGAGACTTCTTCTGTTTTTTTTCAGATTATAGATTTCATTAAAAAACACAATTTTAAAAACCACTTATAGATCCGATACAGAGAAGCAGGTGATTATTATAAAGAATACACTCTCTGTCAGTACCCTTTACCATTTGTTGGAGAGTGTTCCCGCAGACAACACTGTGCAGTTTCGTAACGTCTGTGCGAGAGAGTTGGGATTTTAGATCTCTTCGGAGACATGGGAGGATATTTGTGAAAATGCTAGAAGGATTTTGATCTGTAATAGAACACATTCCATGCAGTTGGAAAATCTTCATAGGTTCTTTCTGACCCCAGATTTTCTCTCAAAATTCAAAGTGGGCTTATCTTCAGCATGTCCTAAATGCAGAATGACAACAGACACTCTTACTCATTGCATGTGGTCCTGCTGCAGGCTTCGTATATATTGGATCACTGTGTTCGGTGTGGTAGAGTGAGACTTGGGGACCGAATTGGAGATGGATCCGTTTTCTCTTTTCCTGGACCTGCCCAGAGTATCTTACGCAGATGCACATGGGAAAAAAATATATCCTTACTTTCTATGCTAGGAAGGATATTATGTTGTGTTGTCTGTCTGAAAACTCCCCAGGTCTGTTGAGACTTTGTAACCTTATCATGGAGATTATCCCTTTGAACTTTATCACCAGCATGCTGCACCAAAAAACAGAGATTAATATAAGTCATAGAAGTATCGAGTCATGGAGATGTACAGCATGGAAACAGTCCCTTCGGTCCAACCCATCCATGCCGACCACATTTCCCAAACCAATCTCGTTCCACCTGCCAGCACCTGGCCCATAACACTCCAAACTCTTCTTATTCATTTACCCATCCAAATGCCTCTTAAATGTTGCACGTGTATCAGCCTCCCTGACATCACTTGGCAGTTCATTCCATACACGTACCACTCTCTGTGTGAAATAGTTGCCACGTAGTTCTCTATTGTATCTTTCCCCTTTCACCCTAAACTTATACCTTCTCGTTCTGACTCCCCGACACCAGGGAAAAGACTTTACCTATTTACCCTGTCCATGCCCCTCATAATTTTGTAAACCTCGATAAGTTCACCTCTCGGCCTCCGACACTGCAAGGAAAATAGCCCCAGCCTGATCAGCCTCTCCTATAGCTCAAATCCTCCAATGCTGGCAACATCCTTGAAATCTTTTCTGAACCCTTTCAAGTTTCACAACATATTTCCGATAGGAAGGAGACCAGAATTGCATGCAATATTTCAACACTGGCCTAACCAGTTGTCTGTATGGCCGCAACATGATCTTACAACTCCTGTACTCAATACTCTGACCAATAAAGGAAACGCCTTCTTCACTATTCTGTCTACCTGTGATTCCACTTTCAAGGAGCTATGAACCTGCACTCCAAGGTCTCTTTGTTCAGCAACACTCCCTGCGACCTTACCGTTAAGTGTATAAGTCCTGCTAAGATTTTCTTTCCCAAAATGCAGCACCTTGCATTTATCTGAATTAAACTCCATCTGCCACTTCTCAGCCCATTGGCCATTTGGTCAATCTGAGGTGACCCTCTTCGCTCTCCACCACACCTCCAATTTTGGAGTCATCTGCAAACTTACTAATTGTACCTCTTATGCTCGCATCCGAATCAGTTATGTCAATGACAAAAAGTAGTGAATCCAACACCGATCCTTGTGGCGCTGCACTTGTCACAGGCCTCCAGTCTTAAAAACAACCCCCACCACCACCCTCTGTCTTCTACCTTTGAGCCAGTTCTCTATCCAAATGTCTAGTTCTCCCTGTATTCCATGAGATCTAACCATGCCATTCAGTCTCCCATGGGGAACCTCATCAAAACCCTTACTGAAATCCATATAGATCACATATACCCCTCTGCCCTCATCAATCCTATTTGTTACTTTCTCAGAAAACTCAATCAAGTTTGTGAGACATGATTTCTCACGCACAAAGCCATGTTAACTATCCTTAATCAGTCCTTGCCTTTCCAAATACAGGCACATCCTGTCCCTCAGGATTCCCTTCAACAACTTGCCCACCACCAACGTCAGGGTCACTGGTCTATAGTTCCCTGGCTTGTCCTTAACACCTTTCTCATACAATAGCACAATGTTAGGCAACCTCCAGTCTTCCGGCACCTCACCTGTGACTATCCATACTACACATATCTCAGCAAGAGGCCCAGCAATCACTTCTCTAGCTTCCCACAGAGTTCTAGGGTACACCTGATCAGGTCCTGGAGATTTATCCATCTTTACCCGTTTCAAGACATCCAGCACTTCCTCCTCTGTAATATCGACATTTTGCAAGGTGTCACCATCTATTTCCCTACATTTTATATCTTCCATATACTTTTCCACAGTAAATACTGATGCACCATACTCCTTTAGTATCTGCCACATACTTCCTGTGCTAGTAAAAATATTCTGTTGTGTTGGTTGTCTGAAATCCCCCCGGGTCTGTTAGGTCCTTGTACGCTCGTCATGGAGAATATCCCTTTGGACATTCTCACCAGTATGGTGCACCAAAAAGCAGAGATTTATGTAAGATATGGCAACCCTTTTTGGATTACCATGATACAGGCTTATCTGCCACTCTAAAAATGGCTTTTATATAGCCATGACGAAATTGTCTAATGAATCACATATTAAGAATTATGAACGTATGAATGTGTATCAGTTCATGCTCTCGAAGTACGAGAACTATCACTTTGTTATGCTGAGCCATATTATTTATTTATTATTTATTGTTTATTTTTGTTTTGCTTCTGTCCGTTTAGAGACTATAACTTATTTTATATATACATGCACATGGGTGTGCTTTTGTTCAGTTATTTGAGTTGTTTTATTATTTGTTTAATATAACAATAAAATATCTTTTTCAATAAAAAATTTTGTTAAAAAATTAAAATGCTGACATTGATAGATTAGAGTCCCAAATAACTCGCATTAGAGAGACCACTCATGGTGGTTTATGTTGAAGGTCCCCACACGGGTGATGGGTTGAGGTTGAGAGAGTGTCCCCTTCATAGTAACCTCAGTCAGTTTGGGGAGTTGAACCTGCGCTGGTGGCCTCCCTCTGCATCACAAACCAACCATCCAGCCAACTGAGTGGGAGACTGTGTAATGTTGCACACAGAATCAGTCACAAAAAAAGGGCAAGAGAAATTTTAATGACAAGGGAAAAGGTGGATTCGAGATAAAAATGTTCTCTGCTAGAAATTATATTTTATAATGAGACAAATGTTTGGAAGCTGTCTTTGGTTGAATACTGTAAGGTGAGACAAGTGAAATAACCAGATTGACTAATTGTGATTAGATATCGATAACCATAAAATTTGTGTTTGGTTGATTGGTCTGTGGAAAGCATGTTGCATGAATTCATAAATCAGATGAAATATATTGTAAGGAGAGTCCGTCCCCATGGGAAATGCTATCTGAACACATGCTAGAAGAAACCCGTGATATGAAGTGTCTGAGAATCGTCTGCTCAGTAACAGGAACCTGGGGGTTGAATGCCTGGAAGTTCCAGTAACATGGAGCTGAGAAAACCATCAGAACACCCCCAAACGAATCGAATGTTGGAGCACATTTGAAATACTGAATGGTCTCATGATGGATTTTAATTGTGTGTGATTTGAAAAACGTACATCTCTACTCCATCATTTTAAGTGTTACACACTGGGGCACAGCAATTTTCCTGAAACTGAGAATAAGTTGGAACAATACCTGGAACATTCCATAATTGATATTCTGCAGAATATTCTCTAACTATGTGGGGGGCATTAGATAGGCAAGAGAGAAACAGAGGGAATGTGCTGCATGCAGTAGTGAGAGTGGTGGAGCATGAGCCTTGTTCGGGGTCGGTGCTATAACAGATATACAGTGAGTGTGAGGGAGCAGAGAGAATACGGTCACCCTTACCCTGACAGAGTGGGGAATGTTGTTGATCCTTGTCCTGTTTTGCTGGACATTTCTTCAGACCGTAGATACTGCACTGAGCTGGGTGGTGAGCTCAGCCTGTGCTCGGTGGATCTGGTAGTGTGGCCCCCTCTGGGAAGAGAATGGTCCCCTTTTGTACTACCGCATCCATCAGGACCTCCGTGCTGCTGTCGACAAACCATAGTGTAATTTCCCCTTCATTGCCATGCTTGGGGAAAATGTGCAGGGCAGCTCCAAACTGAGAAAGCGCAACCGTGTGCCCATTGATCTTTTAAAGATGGCACCAGTGTCAGGGATCACAGAATATCCAGGGGCATCCGGGCGACTGTGAGTACCTACAGTCATGATGGGTGGGAGAATAGGGCTGGCATTGTAAGTGAGGGACACTATGGAGTAGGGTGTGTAGTTAATGAGATGAGCACCAGGAAACTAGCTCGGCCTCGTGCAGACAACCCCTCTGTCACACTCAATGAAAATGTCACTGAGACAGTTTTTAAATAGATTCAGCCCAGTGAGGCGAAGACTCTGCTGTCCTCACTCCCAGTTACAAAGCAGCAGAACAAATGCTAATCCAAAACTCTCCATCGCCTGAACTCACAGCAATATCCCTTTCACTCATAATTCTTCGAAATACTGACCCGTGTTGCATGATATTATCGAAATATCTTCATTCTGAAACCTGTGAACATATCCCTCCATGATATTTTATCTCAGTCTCACTCCCCCCCCACCCTGTCTTCACCCCAAAACACACTCATTTACAGTCATATTGCACGAGACTGCCAGTATCACTGGCCATTTCGCCCAGCTGGTCCATGGCAACCAAAATGTCCCTCCAGACACATCCCATTCCCCTGTCCTTGTTCTGTATCCCTCTAATTCTTTCCTATCTGTGTATTTGTCCAAATGCCTTTTCAATGTTGTTATTGTACCCATCTCAATCACTTCCACTGACAGCTCAGTCCATCTGCGGACCACTGTCTATGTAAAAAAGTTGCCCCTCAGTTTCCTTTTTATATTTTTTATCCTTTCCAAACATTAATGGATGTCCTCTAGTCCTTGATTCACCAACCTTGGGAAAAACTTTTGAAGTATTCACCACATGCACGCCTCTCATTATTTTATAAGGGTTTATTATTCTATAAGAACCCCCTCGGTTTCCTACGCTGTAAAGAAATAAGTTCTAACCTGACCAACTTCTGCCTATAACTTAGAGCCTTTAGCCCAGGGAACATCTTTGGAAATTTGTTCTATGTACTTTCTTGTTCAATAATATCCTTTCTAGAGCAAGCTGAACAAAACTGAACACAATACTCCAATACAGCTTTACCAACATCCTATACAACAGCAACATAACGTCCCAACGTCTATACTTAATGCGCTGATGAAGGCCAGTGTGCCAACAGCCTTCTTCACTGTCCTGTGTATCTGTGACTCAAATTTCAGACAACTGTGCACCTGATCTCCAATGTCCTTTTGTTGCACTACACGCCTTAAGGCGTGTCATTAAATTCCTACCTGGATTTGACTTTCCTAAATGCAAGACTTATCTCTATTAAACTCTATTTGCTATTTCTCAGCCCACTTCCTCAGCTGATCAAGGTACTGCTGCAATTTCTGATAATGTTCCTAACTGTAAATGATGTCTCCTAATTTAGTGTCATCTGCAAACTTATTAACGTTGCGTTGTGCACTCTGGTCCAAATCATTGGTATAGATAACAAACAGCAATGGGCCCAGGACCGATCACTGAGGCACTCCACTAGTTACAGGCCTCCAGTCCGACAAGCTAACCTCCACCAGAGCCATTTGCTTCATAACGTCAAGCCAATTGTGTCGCGAATTTGCCAGTTTACATTGGAGTCCATGTAATCTAACCTTCCAGAGCAGCCTACCATGTGGAACCTTATCAAAGGCCTTACTGAAATCATTATAGACTATGTCCACCACCCTGCCCTCGTCAACATTCCTGGTCACTTCCTCAAAAACTCGAACAAAATTTGTCAGGCATGATCTGCCAGACACAAAGCTGGGATGACTGCTCCAATTCAAGCTTTGTCTTCCCACATGCATGCATATCTTATATCTCTGTACCTTCTCAAGTGGTTTCCAGAAACAGATGTGAAGCTTACTGTTCTATATTTCCCAGGCTTTTCTTTGCAGCCCTTCTTGAATAAGGGCACAACATTTGCTACTGCCCAGTCTTCCGGGATCTTTGTCCCTAAGCTTTTTCTCTCGCCTCTTACAGTGCTCTTAGATATATCTGGTCAGGACCAAGAGATTTGTCTGACTTTCTGCATTCTAATATGTCCAACAGCACCTCTACTATGATATGGACTGGACCAAGATATCGCAACTAACTTCCCAAAGGTCACAGGTATTAATGTGCTTCTTCATGATAAACACAGAGGGGAAATTGAGGACCTCACCCATCTCTTGAAGTTTTACACATGTGTGACCATTTTGGATTTTAAGGTGTCGTATTCTCTCTCTAGTTGTTCTTTTTCTTTACTATAGTGAATCTGGATTCACCCTAAGCTGCTCAGCCAAGGCTATCTCATACTCCCTTATTCGCTCTGCTGATTTCCTTCTTCAGTAAATCCCTGTATCCCCTGTGTACCTCCAGGGATTCCCTTGGTCCCAGCTACCTGTACCTGAGCGACACCTCCTTTTTTGCTGGTCAGAGCCTCAATATCTCTTGTCATCCAGGGTTCTCTCTTCCAGCCTCACTTTCCCTTTACCCTCACAGGAACATGCAGACCTTGAACTCGAGCTATCTCACTTTTGAAGCCCTCCCACTTTCCCGGGATCCTTTTACCTGGAAACACACTACTCCAATCAAGCCCTGAAATCCCCTATCAAATTCCAAGAAAAGTCGCCTTGCCCCAATTTAGAACTTGAATCCGTGGACCAATTTTGCCCCTACCATACCTATTTTAACATTAATACAGCTCTGGTCACTTTTCCCTAAATGCTCCCCCACATTACCTCCGTGATTTATCCATTCCTATTTCCCAACAGCAGGTCGAGTTTGTCCCTTCCCGAGTAGGATACTCTATATATTGCTTATGGAAACTTTCCTGAACACACTTAACAAATTACGTTCCATCTAAGTTTTTAACCCTCTGGAAATCCCCGTCTATGTTAGGATAATTAAAATCACCTATTATGACAACCCTATTGCTCCTGCAAGTCTCGCCAGTCTCCCTGCATATTTGTTCTTCTAATTCCCATTGTTTATTTGAAGGCGTGTAGTACAACCACGATAACATCACCGTCTCTCTCTTACTTGTTTGCATCATTTACAAAATCTCATTGGATAGCACCTCAGTTATTTCATCTTTAAATACTAGAGTGATACGCACCTTAATCAGAACTATTGGTTTTTAAATTGTTTCCATTTACATCTTTTCCTCGCAGTGACTTTCACATTTGCAGCACTCCGTGTCAAGGCGCAGTGGAGATATGGAGCTGTAAATGGAGGGGAGCTGCACATTCTGTCAGTTTCAAAATTGGCTGCAAGTTTCCCCACACTGGGCTACGATCTAACACCGTGTTACCGAACAATGCAACAGCCTGGTTTTAAATATGAATGAACCAGTGCAAACTGCACAGCTCCCCATGCTGTATATTTATCCCAGGATTATAGATCTAGCATTGGTGTGGGCTGCACAGAGTTTCACTCTGGACATAGCTGGGTTACATACAACTATACACTAGCCGGATGTATACAGTGCTCCATCCTGAATATGTAATGAATGGGCTGGTTATGTGAGTTAAATTGCGACTATGAGAGAGTACGAAACATCTGGCAATGCCTTTATTTTGTGTTTTCATTCTTGTGATCGGACTCTTCAAATCCTGACTCAACCGGTTAGACCCGACCCTCTGGATTAGTCATGGTAACTGTTGTTACAGCATCTGAGTCGGCAACATGACCAGCAAATGGAGCAGAGGCCGCAGAGAGGACAGTCTCCGTAAAATGGAATAAAGAAATCACAATCAGATCAGCTGTGGTCTTAGTGAATGTTGGGGCATGATTGAATGGACCACTGATGCAATTTATCCATGTATTTCTGTTTTTTCCAAGCAAACTCCCCTTCTCTCCCAGTGTCCCATACTGGAGGGGACTGAATCACCTCCTCCTGTTCCTGCGTGACAGGATCCTCAGGGCTCAGTAGCCTCCAGATTTACCTGTGCCCCGGTTTTGAGCAGTTGAGTGACTGCCTCCTGTTCCTGTTTCCCAGTCTCGAACAGTTGAGTCTCCTGTCCCTGTGTCCCAGTTTCAAGCAGTTGAATGACTCCCTCCTGATCCCAAGTTTGTGAAAATACATGTTCTTTTCCTGCTCCTGAGTAACAGGGTCCAATAGCTCTGTGCTCACCTGCTGCTCCTGTGGAATGGAGGTGAGGGACTGAATGGCCTCTTCACATTCTTTACAGCTTTTCTTGACTAAAGGCCTTTCTCCTGTTTCTGTAAAGCACCATCAAAATCTGAATGATGTATTTTTGTATTTGACTCTCAGTAATTGAGCAAACAAGCCACTTGGCAGAATTCAGAAGCTGAATAGCCTCCTCCTGTTCCCGTGTTACACACTGAAGAGTCAATAGACTCTCAGAGATGTACAGCAAGGAAAAGATGTCATCCATACCGCCAAATATCCTAAGTTAATCTCGTCCCCCTTGCCAGCAGTTGGCCCATCTCCCTCTACACACTTCACATGCATATATCCATCCAAATGCCTTTTAAATGGTGTAACTGTACCTGCCTCCACCACCTCTTTTGGCTGCTCAATCCAGACATACAGCCGTCTCTGTGTGAAAATGTTGTCCCTCATGTCCCTTTTTAAAATCATTCTCCTCTCACCTTAAATCTTTGTCTTCTAATTTTGGACTCGTCTATTCTGGGAAAAGACATTGACTGTTTACCTTATCTATGCCCCTCATGATTTTATAAACCCCTATAAGGTCCCCCCTTAGCCTCAACACTAGAAAATAGTCCCAGCCTATTCAAACTCTCCCTGTAACTCTAACCCTCCAACACCTGCAACATTCGTATAAATCTCTTCTGCACTGTTTCAAGTTTGACAACGCCTTTCCGACAGCAGGGAGACCAGAATTAAAGGCAATATTACAAAAGTGGCCAAACCAATGTTCTGTACAGATCTTGTCATGCAAATGTTTCAACTCAAAGCACGCACCAATAAAGGGAAGATCACCAAATGCCTTCTTCACTGCGCTGTCTACCTGTGACGGCACTTCCAAGGAACGGAGAACCTGCACCACTAGTCTAGCATTGCTGCCTCACAGGGCAGCGACCTGGGTTTAATTCCATCCTGGAATGACTCGCTGTGTGGAGTTTGTACATTCTCCCCGTGTCTGTGTAAAGTTTCCTGCAGGTGCTATGTTTTACTCTGACAGTATAAGGATATACAGGTAAGGGTAGATTGGCCATGCTAAATTGCACACCGTACCCAGGGATGTGCAGGGAAGGTGGATTAGCCATAAGAAATGAAGGTCAGAGGGATAGGCTATGGGTTTGTCCAGTGCGATACTGTTTAGAGGGACAGTGTGGCCTCCATGGGCCGAAAAGCCTGTTTCCTAACTGTAGGGATTCGTTACTATCTATGGAGTTCTATCACGTCTTGCCTTGATTTGTCTTGCCAAAATGCAACACCTCACATGAAACTATAATATACTCTATCTGCCACTTCTCAGCTCACCTAAACAAGGTCCCATTATAGTCTGAGAGATCATTCTTCACGGTCGACGAAATTTGTTATTATCTACAACCTTACTGACCATACTTCATATACTCAAATGTAAATGATTTGTATAAGTGACAAAAGGCAGTGGACCCACTATTGATCTTTGCGAGCAGCGCCACTGGTCACAGGTCTACAAGTTTAATGAACAAATGTGCACTGTCATGCCCAGTCTCCAATATTCAAGAAAAGTTTGGACCTAAATAGCGAGCTCTCCCTGGATCCCAGCCAGTCTAACCTTATTAACCAATCTACCATGTAGAACATTTTGATTTTCTTACTAAATTCCATAAAGACAACATCCACTGTCGTGCCTTCATCAATCATCTTCATCACTTCCTCAAAAGATTACACCGAGTAGGTGAGATCTGATCTCCAATGTACAAAGCCCTCTTCAGTTCTTGTCTTTTCAAATGCATACACATCCTTTACCACAAAATCCCCTCCAACAATTTAGTCACCATTGACGTCAGGCTCAGCGATCTATGGTTACCTGTTTTTTTTCCTTATTTTCTTAAATAATGACACTATGTTAGCAGCCCTCCAGTCTTTTGACACCTCACCTGTGGAAATCAATGATACAAATACATCATCAAAATGCTGACCAATCTCCTTCTTGGCTTCCCATAAACATTTGGGATACAATTGATCAGGTCCCAGGGATTTGCTCACCTTTATGTGTTTTAAAATGTCCAACACCTCCTTGTAATATAGACACCTTTCAATGTATCACTATATATTTATTCATTCTCTCGCTCTTGTAACCTCCTCCTCATTAAATACTGAGGAGAAATTTTTGTTTCGTATCCCACCAATCTCGTGTGGTTCCACACAGAGATAACTTTACTGACCTTTAAGGGGCCCTGTTCTCTCCCTAGTTAATCTTTTGCCATTAAAGGATTTGTAGAATTTCTTCACTGCCTCGTTAACCCTATTTCTAAAGCCATCTCATGTCCACATTTTTCTGGCCCGATTTCCGCATTGACTATGCACTTGCTGCCCTTATACACCTCTCTGGATTTACTTGATCTCAGCTCTGTTTACCTGACATATGCCTCCTTCCTTACCTTGACCAGAGCATCAACATATCTGGCTATCCAGCACTCCCTGCACCCACCAGCCTTGCCCCTCTCACTAATGGGAACACGTTGGCTCTGGACTCTCTGAAACCAAGTTTTGATGGCCTTGTATTTTCCAACCATCCCTTTACCTGTGAATAGGGTATTCCAATCAGCCTTTCACAGGGCTCGCCTAACACTTTCAACATTGGCCTTGTTCAAAGTTAGAACTTTAATGTTTACATCAGGTCTTTCCTATTCCACAACTAATTTAAAACTAATATTTATGCGTAATAGACTTGGAAGTTAAATAAACACTTGCTGCCCCTCTGTAACAGGCTCGAGAGGCTGAATGGCCTCCTCGTGACCCTCTGTAATAGACTGGAAAGGCTGAATGGCCTACTCCTGTCCTTGGGTAACAGACCCGAGACATCAAATGACACAGTGGATTACGACTAGCCAGTTAACTGTATCTGATGGAGGTTCATCCCTTCTCAGTTACAGAAACACAACCAACACAATGTACTCCAGGTGCCCTCTCAGAAACACCTCATACAGCTGCAGTGACACATCTCTTTGTATTGAATGATTCTGTTGGCAAAATGTGCTGAAAAATGTGTTGCTGGAAAGGCACAAAACGTCGATTCTCCTGCAACTTGGATGCTGCCTGATCTGCTGCGCTTTTCCAGCAACACACTTTTCAGCTCTGATCTCCAGCATCTGCAGTCTTCACTTTCTCCTTGTTGGCAAAATGTGCCAATGTTCTAGATTTCCACCTTTTCAAGTAGCAACAGGCTAATATGGGCTGAATGGCCTTCTATTGTCTCTCTGTAAGAGGTCCATAGTGACAGAATTGCTTCGGCCTGTTGCTGAGCAGCAGTCTCAATGTTCTGTCTCAAGGTTATGAAAGGATTTGGTAGCAGGGCACTTAAAACCAGGAGTAACCTCACACTGGTCAATAAGGAATCTAGAAACTTGCCCACCCGTCATTTCTTTATGCAGCCGAACTGTTATCTTATAACAGCCTCTTTCATAAACAGTGTGGAACATATATAGACCCCTGCAGTGTTCTTTTAATACTCTCATATCCAAGTTTAAAAAAAGATTTAAAGATTTCTGGTCCATCCCTCAGCAACCCTCATCCATTCCATCCAAACCCAGTAAATGTTTTTCTTTGTAGTTATATGAAAAGTGATGTGTGGAACTGGTTAATTGAGCCTGTTTGCTCAGTCATGATTTGGAGAAGCCGGTGTTGGACGGGGATGTACAAAGTTCAAAATCACCCAACACCAGGTTATCGTCCAAGAAGTTTAATTGGAATCACACTAGCTTTCGGAGCACCACTCCTTCATCAGGTGATAGTGGAGGACACAATTCTAAGGCACAGAATTTATAGCAAAAATTTACAGTGAGATGTAACTGAAATTATACCTTGAAAAATACCTTGATTGTCTGTTGAGATTTTCATCTGTTCGAATACCATGATAGTTTCACTTCTTTTATGTGTAAATCACAAAACCTATTTTTAAAAATAACATTGCATTCTCAGGTTAGCTGTAACAGTGAGTGTTAGCTATACAATATACTGGAGGTGTTATCCCCCTGTGTTCTCTGTCTATGCCATCATGTGTAGATTGATTCGAATCTGAAAAGAGTTTTACATGAATTCATGCAGTTTTTGAGCAAATTACAATGTAACCCTGCAAGTACAAATTCATCCCACAAAATATATGTGTGCATGTGGGCCTTTGTCGGTTTGTACATGTGTGTCTGTGTCTGTCTGGGTTGGGGGGTTGTGAGTGTGAGAGAGAATGTATATATGTGTGTAGTGATGTAGAGTGTCTTAAGTCTGTGAGGGGGTGCATGTGTGAGTGTGGAAGTGTGTGTGCGTGTCTGGGGTTTGGGGTTTTGAATATCAGTGAGAGAGAGTGAAAATGTGTGTGCATGAGTGGAGAGTGGTCTAAGTCTCTGAGAGAGTGCCGTGTGAGTGTGGGAGTGTGTGTGTCTGTAAGGGTGTGTGTGAGTGTCTGTGTACGTGTCTGTGTACATGTGCGTCCGTATGTATGGGTGTGGATAGGAGTGTCTGTGTGTGTAAAGGAGTGCAATGGTGGTCACCTGTAATGTCACATGAACCCAAGGTCCCGGTTGAGGCCCTCCTTATGTGTATCGAAATTCGCTATCAGCCTCTGCTCGGTCACTTTTCGCTGCTGCCTGTCCTGAAGTCCGCCTTGGAGAATAGTCACCAGAAAGTCCGAGGTTGAATATCCAGCACCACTGAAGTGTTCCCCAACTGGGAGGGAACACTCCTGTCTGTTGATTGTTGTGCAGTGCCCATTCATCTGTTCTCGTAGCCTTTGCTCGGTTACCCAGTGTTTGTTCAGTGACTGTGATTAATGCCAATCTCCATGGATTCTAATTATTCCAGTGGAGGATTTCCATCTTTAAATGATAAATAGGCGCCGTTCAATGTGTTATCCCATAACATGAGCGGGAACATCACCGACAGCACTGACAGGGATCAGCAGATTTGGCGAGAGGGGGAGGAGAGATCAGAATCTGAGAACATTAGACTGGAATGTTCCAAAAATGGATCGGAATCTGAGAACATTAGACTGGAATGTTCCAACAATGCATCAGAATCTGAGAACATTCGACTGGAATGTTCCAAAATGTATCATAATCTGGGAACATTAGACTGGCATGTTCCAACAATAGACAGGAGGTTTTCCAATTATGTTTGGTATCTTTCTGCATTTTATTGGTTGTCATTATCATTGCAGATCTATTACGCTCTTCTCATTATTCAATATATTTATTATCCTTTCCTGGCTATCATCTGTGTTCCTGTTAAGTGTTGCTGCCCAGATTTTGTTTTCTATAAACCGGTTATGACACTATTACTGTTCTTTTATACAGTCTACATTTCTTGTAACTATTATTTTCCTATTGAAACTCTCGATCCATATATTCACTCTACAGACACTAATAACTACATCAAGAAATGTGCTCAATTCCTGTCTCGCTCTCTGCTCTGACATTGTTACTCATGGGTCTCTATGTAGACCTACTCAGTTGCAGCGGAGAACTACAATTTATTTTAACATTATCTTTGCTATTTAAATATTAAGAGCATGGAGGTCACTGTCTCCTGTTCTGGTTACAAACTCCACTTCCTTCCACTGTTTCCATCCCATCCCTGGCCAATATCTGCGGCTGAAGCAGACGAGTCACAACTGTGGGTGATCCCTTTGACCATGAGCTGATCCCTGACACCATACCCTGACCATTTCTAACTTGAAATACTCACCACTCCAGAATATACCTCACTGGATTGGTCCATCGGCTGTTTGAACCTTGAGCTATGTATTACAGTCTTAATGAAGCCAATAATGTGCTGCTGATGCTCCCGGCTTCAAACCTGCCGAAGGAAATCTGATTCGAACTCACACCAAACTCCCATCCATCTGTCATTCATGTGCACGCTGATGTATATTGCTTTTGTGTCTGGCAATGCCTTTATTTTGACATTCTCAAACACTTTATCTCATCTGTCCATGAAACTTCTCTCTTTTTCTCTCTGTAGATTAACAAAAAGCCTGCTAGTTTTTCTTATTTAAAATAATTTCCTCCCTGTGCGTTTCTTCTCAAACAATGTGTTTCGCATTCAACTTTGCCTATCTTGCGCACACACACGCACTGTCCCTCAGTTTCTGATGAACACACACCCACAGCAAATCTTCCCATTGTAGGCAGTAACCTGATGCGAGTATAGTTAGCATATGATAGTAAAGTTTGCAATACTCTCGATGCTGGGCAGATCGTGCAATTTACTGAGCAACACACTAGCATGGTCTGCACAGCTCTCCATGCTGGGCTGTCATCTTGTCCCAGTTTATGTTGTTTGTGGTGTTCTGTGATGCAGATTAAGAATTTGATGTAACAAACCATTCCAGCTGATCTGACAATGCCTTTATTCAATGTTCTCATTCTTGTAATTTTACTCTCGAAGATCTCACTTCTCCAGTTAGTGCCACTTCCCTGTCTTTTTCCCCATATTTCCACAACATCTTTTCAGTTAATTAACTGTCTGTTTCTGCCTTTAATGTGAATCTCTCTGTCCCTCTGTATCTTTCCCTGGCCTCTGGTTTCGGCTCCCTAGTATATTGATTGCTGGCATTGTGTAGCTCAGTAGCAATAAAATGGTGTGTGTCAAGCTGTTGTTCACTTCCGGTATGTCCCATGTGATGGTCGATGGACAGGCGTGTTTCAGAAGTTATGAGACACATCCTTGTAACTTGTTCTGTACCTGTGTTTGCCCCTCTCAGGTGATCTTTTGACAGTAACACAAGGAAGCCCCTTGAATAAAGTAAAAGTCTTTTAAATTGTGTGGCAATGCTGTCACTTTTTTTTAAAAGAAAAGGTTATTATTATTATTGCCTTTTTTTTAGTAAGAGGTTTTAAAGGCCAAAGTGCCTACTGAAAACGGCTCAACTAAAAAAACTTATGAGGCTTTTATGTTTCTTTTTTAATAAATGATAGTAACAATGGCCAGCTGGCACAGACCAGGCTTTCTAGTTTTTTTCCTTGCAGATGTAACAGTTACCAGGTGCTTAGGTCCCAGAAGGGTTGGAAGTTTTAGTAAATTATCCGTAGCTGCTATTCTCTCTGAAACCTCACTTGATACTGTTGCCTCCTGGATTGGAGAACTGCAAGAATGTATGTCTGAATGCTCATTTTTGCCAAGGGGTGTGTTTAGGTGATGTTAGTATATTGGAACAGTTCATTTGTAGCAGGTTCTGTGTCCATCATTCAGTTAAGGTTTCCAATAGCTGTTATTCTAAATTCATCTTCATTTTGTATGGATTTTCATTAGAGTGTTTAAATATAGTGTGTTTTGCTTAATGGTGAGTGGTTTGATGAGTGGAATCACATCTGGGACATCCAATTCCCATCTATCTTATTATTAGGGAAAGGTTGGTATCCAAGCTACCTTCTTAAAATAGTTTGATGCAGTCTGGTGGGTCTATAGCAAACTGGGGTCTGTTGCCTGGTTCTACATCGGTAATTGGGTTTAGAATTACAATCCCTACAGTGTGCAAGCAGGTTATTCGACCCAACCAGTCCACACCGACCCTCCGAGGAGTAACCTACCCAGACCCATTCCTCTACACTATTATTACACATTTACTCTCACTAAGGCACCTAATCAACACACCCCTGAAAACTATGAACAACTAAGCATGGCCAATTCACCTGACCTGCACATCTTTGGATTGTGTGAGGAAACCAGAGCATCCAGAATAAGCTCATGTAGACACTGGAGAGTACGCACCAGGAGGCTATTGGGTTCAAAGGTCGCGTATGTTAGTTGTTAGTATCTTATGTTCCAGATGTTGAATTCGGTTTGCTTAAACAGTGTTTTGTGTATAATGATTCTTTCAGCCACTAAGAGTTCTCTGTGTGTGGAAGAAGTAAAGTTTTACAAAAGGAAATGAAGGCAAAGCTGTAGGAATTGGCAGACAAGCTGGAGTTGGGGCTATGTCTGTCAGTGAGAAAATGAGAGATAATTACAGCTGTAGCTCGGCAAATGCATTTGGAGGATCCACCATCAGACTCTTTAGAAATGGCTCGAATTCAATTTCAAATGAGGCACCTTGAACATGAGAAGGAATTGAAACAGTTTGAATTATGATGAAAAGTAGAAATAAAAGAAAAGGAAGTGGAGAAGAAAGAGAGAAAAGGAGAGAAGAAAAGCAGAGAGTTTCAACTAAAACAGTTAGCAATTGGAGAGGAAAGTGGACATGGAAGGCGGTGATGAAGGTAGACGGTCGGCTGGCTGAGGAGGTTAGTGAGAATGAGCAACCCTATGGTAGCCAAAGGCCTGATGGGGATATTTTTAGATGCATCCAGGCATTATCTAAATTTGATGAGAAGGATGGGGGAGCCTTTTTAATTTCATTTGAGAAAGTGGCTAAACAAATGCAGTGGCCAGTGACCATGTGGATTTAGTTGATCCAAACAAAGCTGATAGGTATTTGCATCCCTATCAGAGGAGGTATCTGGGGAGTATGAGGAGATGTTGAAAGCTATCTGAAGTGCATGCGAGCTCGTGCCCGAAGCCAACAGACAGTATTTCAGGAATCTAAAAAGGTGTCCCTCGTTAAACGCACATTGACTTTGAAAGAATCACAAAAAATAATTTTGAAAGGTGGGTAAGGGTATCAAAAACTGGGCAAATCAGTGACACTCTTAGAGAGATTCTTATTTTGGAGAAGCTCAACAATTCACTTCCTGCAGTCGTGAGAACTCGTGTGGAAGAGCAGAGAGTTAAAATGCCAAGATTAGAAGCTGAAATGGCAGCTGACGATGAATTAGTTCAGAAATCAAAGTTAGGTTTCTGTGAGAATACCTTAAAACATATCCCTGTGAGAGTAAGTTTTATTGGCATAGGCCAGGAGAGGCCGGTAAAGAGGTTGCAGCATTAAGAGGCATAGAAAATTGTAATTCTTTTAAGCTGAGACATGAGGAGCTATGTCATTCAGAGGGAGTATTGGAGAGATGAGAAGTCCTCCATTATGTAACTTGTGGTTGGAGTGTCCAGTGGAAACATCAACAGAATTATTCTACAATGGGGAAGGAGGCCTTGAGCTTGGTGTTGGAGTTACAACATTTCAGCATTTCAATTGTGAATAACATACATGAGACAAATCTTTATCACTGATCGTGACCACTTAAAGTTTTGGAGAGGTTTGGGGAGAAAAATTCAAGTCTGTTTCGTTTGAGCTTATTATTGCTGACATTCAATTTGAAATTATACAGTTGACAGGGCGAGTAAACCTAAGTTGTGGAGACTTGGATGAAGAAAGACAAAGGCATTCTGTGGCAGGTGTAAAATGACTGAAATCGAATCTTGTTGAGAACATTTCTATGCTCAGAGTCAATGTAATATATATGCATTTTAGTCTGCTAATAGAGGAAGGTTAGGAGGTCTAAAATGAATCCAGTTTTGTATATTGATGGATCATTTTATTGATGGCGGAGTTGTGAGTATATAATCACTGTACAAAGGTGATTTTCTCTTGGGTTTTAAAGGCAGAGGTACAGAACCGCTGTCTGAAAACAGTTTAAGTAAATAACTGAGGAAGTCTTTAGGTATCATTAAAACATTGGTAACAATGGAAGCGCAGTAGCCAGCTCTCCCAGACCAGGTTTTCTCGTTTTGTTTTTAGCTGCAGCATTCAGAAGCTGCTGGGCTTCTGAATGATACATGATCCCCAGCTGCTTTTATCTCTTAGATCTCTGTTGATATTGTTTTATCCTGGATTGGAAAACTGCTGTAAGCATCTGAATAGATGTAAATATATCTTTGTGCCAAGCGGTGTAAACCAAGAAGTTATGGTATCTATTGTTTGTGTAAGTGTTCCAACATTAAGCTATCCCATTTTTTTCTTTTCTTTGATTGTATTTTAACTAAAGTATTTGAATAGATTATATTTTGCTTAATGTAGAGTGGTTTGACCAGTCACAACATATCTGGAACGCACACTTCACATCTATATTCAAAACAAGGAAAGGTTTGGGTCTAAGTGGCCTTCTTAAAACATTCTGGGGGGATCTGGTCTGGTTCACAACACTTGTACCGAGGGTTTTCTGACTGACTCCTGTAATTGAACATTTAGTGGAGGGGCTGGGGATGTTTTGCTGGAGGTTGTGCTGTGAGTTGCCTCAAACATTCATGGAGACCTGAGGATTTGGTGACCCAACTCTGGATGGAGCATGGAGACTGTAGTTACAGCATCTGAGCCTGCAACATGAACAACAAATGGAGCAGAGGCTGCAGAGAGGGGAAGCTCTGAAACCAAGTAGTGAGTGTGTGTGGGGAAAGGGATCTGCTGTATCCACCCCGGGTTTTCAAGAACAGCTTCCGAAGCTACACTTAACCCAGGAGCAGAGTGTGAGGGGGTCCTGACTGAACAATGGGGTCACTTGGAGTGTCTGGGAGCAGACGATCAGGGATTGAGTAAAACCTCCCATATGTGAATGGATCTGAGTGAACACCCCAGTAAACAGTATCATAAAGTCCTGTAATCACTCTCCATTTCAGTAACACACTACCTTCCATTATTCCTATATATGGAATGAAAGGTTATAGCATGTTAAATTCCACCTGCCAACCTATTATCTATTGTCTTTATCTCTCTGAATCTATTTGCAGACTCTCCACCCTCTCTTGATAATTTAATCTCTTGCTTATCACAGCGACATAACAATTATTTGAAGAGGCGACATGTAGGTTAGACCAGGGAAACCCAGTGGATGTGGTATATCTAGACTTCCAAAAGGCCTTTGATAAGGTGCCACTCGGGAGGCTGCTGAGTGAGGTGAGGGCCCATGGTGTTCGAGGTGAGCTACTCGCATGGATTGACGATTGTCTGTCTGACAGAAGGCAGAGAGTTGGGATAAAAGCTTCTTTTTCAGAATGGCAGCGGGTGGCAAGCAGTCTCCCACAGGGTTCAGTGTTGGGGCCGCAACTGTTCACGTTATATATTAATGATCTGGATGAAGGGACTGGGGGCATTCTAGCAAAGTTTTCCAATCATACAAAGTTAGGTGGACAGGCAGGTAGTACTGAGGAAGTGGGAAGGCTGCAGAAGGATCTAGACAGTTTGGGAGAGTGGTCCAGGAAATGGCTGATGGAATTCAATGTGAGCAAATGCGAAGTCTTGCACTTTGGAAAAAAAGAATCCAAGCATGGACTCCTTTCAGAAATGGTGAGAAAATTCATAAAGCCAAAGTACAAAGGAATCTGGGAGTGCTAGTCGAGGATTCTCGAAAGGTAAACATGCAGGTTGAGTCCGTGATTAAGAAAGCGAATGCAATGCTGTCATTTATCTCAAAAGGGTTGGAATATAAAAGCAGCGATGTGCTACTGAGACTTTATAAAACTCTGGTTAGGCCCCGTTTAAATTACTGTGTCCAGTTTGGGCCCCACACCTCAGGAAGGACATACTGGCGCTGGAGCGTGTCCAGCGGAGATTCACACGGATGATGCCTGGAATGGTAGGTCTAACATACGAGGAATGGCTGAGGATCCTGGGATTGTATTCATTAGAATTTGGAAGGTTAAGGGGAGATCTAATAAAAACTTACAAGGTAATACATGGTTTGGCAAGGGTGGATGTTAGGAACCTGTTTCCGTTAGGCGAGGAGACTAGGACCCGTGGGCACAGCCTCAGAATTCGAGGGGGTCAATTCAGAACTGGAATGCGGAGACATTTCTTCAGCCAGAGAGTGGTGGGCCTGTGGAATTCATTCTCGCACAGTGCAGTGGATGCCGGGACGCTAAAATTCTTCAAGGCAGAGATTGACAAATTCTTGATTTCACAAGGAATTAAGGGCTACGGGGAGAATGCGGGTAAATGGAGTTGAATGCCCATCAGCTATGATTAAATGGCGGAGTGGACTCAATGGGCTGAATGGCCTTACTTCCACTCCTATGTCTTATGGCCTCATGTCCTTATGGACATCACCAAACTCAGTATCTGTATATCTGTTCCATCCTCCTGATCATTAATATAGACTGTAAATAGTTGAGAACCCAACGCTGGTCACTGTGTGACCCTATTGGTAACGTTTGCTCTAACTGATTTATCCTGAGTGCCTGCTTCCTGTATGATACCCAGTCCTCCCCCATTCCTGTGCAACACAGTCGAAGAGTTGAATAAGAACAAGGAGCATCTGTGAGGTATCCAGCCCCTCGATGAGGCTGATGCCAATGCGGCCTCTGTTCTACTTTCCTGAGATCTCTCCATCCTAAAACTCTAGTCTCTTGTTATAGATTGCACCACATGAAAAAAATCTACTCCACATCTATACTTATAATTATTTTTAGCATTTTACAGACCTCAATGAGCTCTCCTTTCATTCTTATAAACTCGAGAGTATAGGCCTAAACTGCTCAATTTCTCTTCATAAGAGAAACAATTCAAATATGGAATCTAATGAACCTCTTCTGAATTGCCTCCAATGGAAACACTTCATTGTGCCAGACCCCCAAACTGTACTCCAGTTGCAGCCTCACTAATGCCTTGCATAGCTACACCAACACTCCCTACCTTTCTACTCTATCCTTTTATAAATAAACACTGAAATTAGACTTGTATTTCTCATTACTTGCAGTACCCACAGGCAGGTTTTCTGTGATATGCAAACAAACACCCAGATCCCTCTGCACCTAAGCACTTTGAACTTTCTCTCCATTTAGATAATAATTTGTCTTTCTATTATACTAGCCAACTTGAATAGCCCCATATTCATTCACTTTAATTTTCCTTGCTAAATGTTGGCCCGTTCACCCAACAGATCCATATGTTTTAAAACCTCTTGCATCATCATTCCGAAGTAATTTCCCATCGATATTATTGTCATTTGAAAATGTGGCATTATATTTTCTCTCCCGTCAACCGAGTACAGTACTACCATTGATTGAAAATGCTTGAGGCATGAGTGCTGAAATCAATGGCACAAACTCCATTTGCCAAAAGAAAATGACACATTTATTCCATCTGACTACAGTTTATTGGTCAACCAATCCTCCATCCAAGCTAATAAATTACTCCTAAACCCATGTTGTCTGATCTTACCATTTACTCTTTGGAGAAGCGACATATCCGATGCCTTCAGGAAGACCAGATATGTTCTATCTCCAGGATTCCCACTCTCCATCTTGTTTGTGACATCTTCAAATAACTCATGCAAACAATTCAAACATGATTTAGCCTTCGTAAAACCATATTGACTCTGACAAATAGTGGTTTAAGTTTGCAAATGTCCTGAACAATGGACTCTAAAAAATTGCCTTTAATTAGAATAGTTTATTGTTACACTTTACTACCTAATGTAGACCATTATTACAAGCTCTTCCCTTTTGAAAACATTTACGTTTTCTTTGAATTCCTATTTAATGGGCACACGTTTTTAAGAGATCTGCTCCAATTGCTGCATAAGCAGTATGTGTGGCTGAATGGACTCATCATCCTGCGGCTGTACAAACTCGATAGGCTGACGTCTTTCTGGTGTTCCCATGTTGTCGTCTCCAAGGCCAGAATGACCTCCTTCTGGTGATGCTTTAGACGATGGGGAGTTATGGAATCTTCCTGTTGCTGTCTAACATTTTGAGGGGCTGATGGATCTTCTCATATTTCTCCATAACTGGTGGGAATACTGAACGGTCTCCTCATGTATCCGGGAGATGGGACTGAGGGATTGATTGATCTTCTCTTGTTCCCATACAACAGACACGTGTCTAAATTACCTCTTCCTTTCTCATGAAAGAAGTCTCAGATAGTTTTTATCCTTATCCAATTCCCTTGCAATAGGCTCGGTGGGTCTGAATGGCCTCCTGTTGTCCCAGTGTAACAATCTCCAGTCACTGTGTGACCTCTTCCAGTTCCTATGTTACAGACTTGAGGAGGGTGAATGGACTGATCCTGTTGCTGTTTAACAGGATTCTGGTGCAGCATGGCCTACTGTTATAGGCTCGAGTGGCTGATTGGCCTCCTTCTGTAAATGTGTAGGGGTTGAATAGCCTCACTCTGTTTTGGTGTAACAGGTTCGAAGGCCTGAATATCCTCCTGTTGTAACAGGCTGGAGAACAGAATGGATTGCTCTATTACCCGTGTAATTCACTTCACTTGTTAACTCCTTCTGTTCGCTATGTTCAAATAAGATCATCTTTAATTTTTGTAAACTCCAATGGCTACTGGGTCAACCTGATCATCCTTTCATTTTAAGCTTTCGTTATAAACTTTCGTTATAAGGAATCAGTTGAGGGAACCATATCGGAGCTCCTTCCAATATAACAACATCCTTTCTTCATAGAAGAGGCTAAATCTGTACACACTACTCCAGATGTGATCTCCCTGTACAGCAGCAGCATCACATTACCAGCCTGCTGTAAAGTTCTCACCCAGGTTAGAGCTGTCTCAGCTCTCTGGGGGAATTCAGAGCATTGTTGGAAGATCATTGTCCTTCTCTCCTCCATCAGCATAACGGGAGATCTGGAGAAATTAATGTTTGAGAAGATCATAAATGATATGGCGAGATGATCTCTACCATTAATCTCCCTGGAGCCCACACCGGTCAGATTCCACAGAATATAGTAAGGTGGAGCGCAAAAACAGCAAGGAGGAGCAAACATTGATGGGAGTTATATATCAAAGTGAAAGCTGCAATACAAATGTTGGACATGTTATAAAACAGGAAATGAGATATACACATTTGTGGGTACTTCAGAAATAATGTACTGTTTAAATTATATCTAAACTGTGTTAAACCAATTGAATGCTAATGCTGGGATAAATGGATTTCATGCCCGTGTGTGAGATGGTTTACATTAACATTATGTCGAGAACTGAGCTCGAGATCAGGTTATTTAGGAATTGGTGTTGAGTGATCAGAAGAGCTAATTGAAAATTTTGCTGTAAAGTACCTTTTGTGAACAGTGACCACAATGTCTTGGTTTTCTTTTATGCTGTTTGAGTACAAGACAATTTTTGTTTTATTTGCAGTAACCGTTATAAACCTGAGTCATGCAAGCCATGAAGGTGTGAGGAGAAAGTGGGGACTACAGATGCTGGAGATCGGAGTCATAGACTGTGGTGCTGGAAAAGCACAGTCAGGCAGCATACTAAGAGTAGATAAATTGATGTTTCGGGCATAAGCCCTTCAATCAGGAATAAAGCTTCTTGGCCAAGTGGGCTGAGAGATAAATGAGAAGGGGGTGCGGCAGGAGGGAGGTAGCTGGGATTGCGATAGGTAGATGAAGGTGGGGTTGAAAGTGATAGGTGACGAAGGGAGACAGAATGCCTCATCTACTGCATCCATTAAACCCAATGTGGTTTTCTCTGCATTGGCGAAGCAGGAGGTCAAATTGTGGATCATTTCAGAGAACACCTCTGGGACAAACACATTGAACAAATCCATCATCTTGTGGCTGAGCACTTCAATTCCCCTTCCCACTCTGCCAAGGACATGTGGGTCCTGGGCCTGCTCCACCGCCAAACCCGAGCCACCAGAAGCCTGGAGGAAGAAAGCCTCCTCTTCTGCCTTGGGACCCTCCAACCACAGGGGATCATAGTGGAGTTCCCCATTTCCCCATTTCCCCTAATCCCACCTTACCCTACTCCAAACTTCCAAATCAGAACCGCCCTTTTGAACGTTCCTATGTGTCCACCTTCCTCCCTATCAATCTGATCCACCCTCCTTCCTCTCCGACTATCACTTTCAACTCCACCTTCATCTTCCTATTAGATGAAAGGAGGCAGCTTAGAAAAATGCCAAGTGTTGCAGTAAGCCAGTGGATTCAGCAAAATGTAGTACCCAGCAAAGGATGATCAAGAAACTGAGAAGAAAATCAGAAAGAGAAAAAGTGTGCAAATGAAAGATAAACATGAAGACTGCTAAAAAGCGTCTATCAATGTATGAAAAAAACTAAAATCTAGGTCAAATGTGGAACAGTTGGTGTGCATTCAGGATAATTTATTGCAGAGAACAGAGAAATCGCAGGGAAAAGAAACAGTTTCTTTGTGTCTATCTTCATGGAAGAATGTCCAGAAATTCTCCCAGAAATACCAAGTGACCCTGGGACTTGTGTAAGTAAAGTCTAAGATCATTCTTATCAATGTTGGGGTTATCTTTGAAAAGAAAGTTGGATTGAGTATTTCTAAATCTGACAGATCAGATGCACTTCATACAAGAATTTCAGAGGAAGCAGCAATAGACATGTTGATTGCATCGCGGATTTTTACTTTATTTTCCGACACATTCCCGAAAGTCATTTCACCAATCTCGATAAGGCAAAGGTTATAAATATTATCCAACAGTTGAAGAAAGGATGAATTTGGAGAATGGTGAACTACAGACCAGTTATCTTGTCATCCACAGTCAGGTATCTGTAGGACTCTATTACAAAGAACATGTTACTAGATATTTAGAAGGTAATAACATAACTGGGGAGTGTGAGAATGTACCGATGAAAGGAAAACCAGAAGTGGCAAACATATTTTTGGAATGATTTGAAGATGATTCTTGTGGACATAGGCAATGAAGAACCATTGGATAACGTATAGTTTGATATTCATGAGCTTTTTTTAAAGAACTCTCACAGCAAGTTCATAAGAAAAATTAAAGCAAGAGGTATTAGGAAGAACAGATGCAAATGGGAAAATAAAAATGAGGTTCGCGTTCATGTGAATGTAATTGGAAGATCGAGGACGTCGTGCACCAGTTGCATCGAGCGTTGGTGAGACTCAATTTAGAATATTATGTATCGTTCGGAGTCACAATTAAGAAAGAATATACCGACTACAGAGGAACTTCAAAAGGTGTGATCCAGATTAATCCGTAAAATGGCAAGATTGCCTGATGGGGAACCTCAGAGTTTCGAGTTTCAAAACATGAGAGTTGATTGTAGTGAATCTTAGAAACATCGAAAGGACTGAATAACAGAGGGACATGAAGAAGTACAAGTAGGCGAGATAAGGGACAATCCCACTATATTCTACACGGACAAGTAGAACAGAATAATCAGCAAACAGTTAGTGTCCATTAGAAACCAAAGGGGCAATTTGTGTGTCAAGCTGGAGAACATTGATGGATTGTTACATGAGACCTTCACATCTATTTTACTTGGGAGAAGGAGGAGTCAGGTACAGAATTCAAGAAGATGGACTCGGAAGCTCTTGAACAGATTGATGTAAAACATGAGAAAGGATTTGAGGTTTTGTTCTGTCCAAATGTGGACCAATCTCCATGTCTGAATGGGTTGTATCACAGGAGGCTGTTGAGGTCAAGGGAGGAAAGACCCTGACTGAATATTTTAATTAGAATCTGACCATCGGGGAGGTGCCGGAGAACTGGAGAACTGCTAATACGATTTCACTTCACAGTAAGGGTGGGAGAGATCGACCAGGTGACTATATATGAGCTAGTATTAGATCACTGTTAAGGAAACTACTGGATAAAAAAGGGAAGGAGAAAATCGAACTCCAATCAGAGTTGCAAGGTTTGATCAGGGATAATCATCATGACTCTATCAGAAAGAAGGCACATCCAATGGATTTGATTGAATTAGTTTAAGGAGGTCGAGTATTTAGCTTTGTAGGAAGGCCTTTGACAAATTTCCACCTGGGAAACTGAAAAATAAAGTAAAATCTCACAGATATGAAGGATAACTTAACAAGTTACAACGAAAATTGTCTGAGTGGCAGAAGACAGAGGATGGTGGGAGAAGGCTGTTTGTGTGACTGGAGACCAGTGTCCCCTGGTGTACCACAGAGATCAGTGTTGTGTCCCTTATTGTTTGTGTTATTCATAAAAAATATAGATGTGAATGTGGAGGGGGCTCAGTGGAGAGTGGGGAAGATGTGATAAGTCAGTGTATGTTTGACATAAAGATTGGCTGGGTGGATCGCAGTGAGGAGGAAGGCCCGAAGTTACAGGAAGATGCAGATGGAACGGTCAGATGGGCACATCAATGGCAGATAGAATGTAACCCTGATAAATATGAGGTGATGCGCTTTGGGAGATGGAACTAGGCAGGGGAGGACTCAATAAATTGCAGCACACTGGGAAGCTCAGATTGTGCTTCTCCACACATCCCTGAATGTGACTAGACAGGTTAATGTTTAAAAATGTGTTGCTGGAAAAGCGCAGCAGATCAGGCAGCATCAAAGGAGCAGGAGAATCGAAGTTTCGGGCAGATACCTGAAGAAGGCTTATGCCCGAAACGTTGATTCTGCTGCTCCTTGGATGCTGCCTGACCTGCTGCGCTTTTCCAGCAACGCATTTTTTAAGATTTGATCTCCAGCATCTGCATTCCTCACTTTCTCCTGGACAGGTTAATGGACTAGTTAAGAATTGGATCTTGGGTGTAGCGTTTCCTAATCAGGGAGTAGATTATAAGAGCAATACACAGATTTGGTTCGGCCAAAATTGAGTACTGTATGTAGCTCCCGGAACCACATTCCAGGAAGGATGTGATTGTACTGGAGAGGGTGCAGTGGTGATTCACCAGGATGTTCCCTGGGATGGAGCATATCAGCCTTGGAGAGAGGCTGGATAAGCTGGGGTTGTTTACTTTGGAACAGAGAAAGCTGAGGGGGATGGGATTCAGAAGGATAAGATTATGTGGGACATGGATAAGGTGGATAGACAGCAGCTGTTCCTTTTAGTGAGAGGGTCAAGAACAAAGGAGCACACTTTTAAAGTGAAGAGTTTGAGGTTCAGAGATGATTTGAACATTTTTTTCACCTCGAGGTGTGGGGTTCTGGGATTACTTCATGAGAGGGGAATGATCACCTCACAATTGTTAAAAAAAAAGCACTTGGACGAGCAATTGGAAGTGTCATAACATTCCAGGCTATGGGCCTGGTGTAGGAAAGCGGGACTAGTACAGATCGTGCTGTATTTCTGTCGGCACAGAGTCTATGCCCCTGTGAGTGTATCGTGTGGAAGGTCAATTTTCGAGCAGTTTAAGGCAGGAATTGATGGATTTCTGAAGAGTTATATTCATAAGGGTCATAACAGTGAACTGAATTAGCTTGTTAAATTACGTCAATGTGAGAAATATGAGAAAACAAGTACAGTTTCCTTACAGGTTGAAACCAGAGAATGGAGAATGGGGAACAGTGAAATGGCAGAACTATGAAGCCACTACTTCAGTTTTGTCTTCACAAAACTTTCTAACAATACAATGAAAACCGAGTCTGGTGTGGGAAAATGATAGAGTACATGAAACAATAAACATAGTAAGTAAATGGTTTGGGAGAAATTATTGTGGCTGCAAGTAATGGTCATAGACAACACTAACATAGATTTTTTGAAATGGGAATTATGTTTGAGAAACAAACTGGGAGACAAATGAAAGAGAAGCAATAGATGTAAAACATTGTGATTTTTAGAAAAATGTCGGTAAAGTTCCAAGCCCAATTTGCAAAATCAAATCTGAGTGGATTGGGGTTAATATATGGAAATATTTCTAGAATGGGACAGCTGGCAGGAAACATTGGATAGAAATAAACAGACTCATCAAGCAACAGCCTGACATTGTCTGCAAGGTATGATTATGTGAGCATGACTATGTCCCAGACTCCCCATCACCTTCCCCGGATATCTCCTATCTTATCAGCAGGACGGACACAGCAGAAGTGGCGGCACAGTGGGATTCAGTTAGAAGGGAATTGCTCTTGGAGTCCTCAACAGTGACTCTGTATCACATGAAGTCTGATGGCATTAGTTTACACATGATAAAGGAAACCTCCTGCTGATCACCATGTACCAGCCTCTCTCAACTGATGAATCAGTACTCCTCCAAGCTGACCAAAACTTGGAGGAAGCGCTGAGGGTAGCACGTACACAAGATGTACTCTGGGTGGGGGATTTCAATGTTCACCATCAACAGTATCTCAGCGACAGCATTACTGATCGAGCTGGCCTGGTCCTAAAGGATATAACTGGCGGCAGGTGGTGAAGGAACCAACAAGAGGAAAATACATACTTGACCACAGCCTTACTAATCTGTCAGTTGCAGAAGTATCTGCCCATGACAGTATCGGTAAGAGTGACCACCGCATAGTCATTGTGGAGACAAAGTCACACCTGCATATTGAGAATAACCTCCACCATTTTGGGTGGTACTATCTCGGTGCTTAATAGGGCAGACTTTGAACAGATCTAGCAGCTCAATTCTGGATGTCCATAAGGTGTTGTGGGTCATCATTAGCAGCCAGATTGTACTCCCACACAACCTCATGGCCTGGTACATCACCCTCGCAACAATTGCCATCAATCCAGAGGATCAACATTGGTTCAGTGGAGTGTGCAGGATGGCAGGAGCAGCACCAGGCATACCTGAGGCAGCAGCCTGGTGAAGCCACCAAAAATGACGACTTATACACCAAACAGCATAAGCAGTAAGATAGACAGAGCTAAGTAATCCCATAAGCGACAGTTCAGGTCTAAGCTCTGCAGTCCTTCCACATCTAGTCGAGAAACGTTGGGGACAATTAAACAATTCACTGGAGGAAGAGATTCCACATATAACCCCTTCCTCCATGATGGAAGAGCCCAGCACTTCAGTGTATAAGATCAGGCTGATGCATTCGCAACAATCTTCAGTCAGAAGTGCTGAGTGGATGATCCATTTCAGTCTCCTCCAGTGGTCATCAGCAATTCAGTTACCAGGCATCAACCAATTTGATTCAGTCCACGCGATATCCAGAAACGATTGCAGATACTGGATACTCCATAGGGTCCATAATCCGACAACATTCTGGCAATAGGACTGAAAACCTGTGCTTCATAACTTGCCACTCCCCGAGCCAAACTGTTACAATACTGTTACAATAATGGCTTTTCCTCATTATGTGGAAAATTACTCCAAGTATTTCCTGTATATAAAAAGCAGAACCAATCCAATCCGGCCAAATACCACCCCATCAGTCTACTCTCAATCATCAGTAAAGTGGTGGAAGGTCTCAGTGTTTTTAAGCAGCACCTGCTCAGCAATACCCTGGTCAATGACGCCCAGTTTGGGCTCCACCAGGGCCACTCAGCTCCTGACCTCATTACCGTGGTTCAAACATGGACAAAAGAGCTGAATTCCAGAGGTGGGGTGAGAGCGATAGCCCTTTAAATCAAGGCTGCATTCGACCAAGTGTGGTATCAAGGGGCGTTAGCAACACTGGAATCAATGGGTATCAGGGGCAAACTCCCTGCTGGTTAGAATCATAGCTGACACGTAGGAAGATGGTCATGGTTGATGAAGGTCAGTCAACTCAGCTCCAAGTCTGTAGGAGTCCCTCAAGCAGTGGCCGAAAACTTCTTCAGGGCTGCTTCATCAATGACCTTCCCTCCATTTTAAGGTCAGAAGTGGGGATGTTCGCCAAGGATTGTACAATGTTCTGCAACATTTGTGACTCCTCAGATACTGTACCAGTCCATGTTCAAATGCGAAAAGATCTGGACAGTATCCAGGCTCACAAGTGGCAAGTAATATTCAGGCCACACGAATGCCAGACCATGACCATCACCAATAAAATGTAATCTAACCTGCCCCTTGGCATTCAATGGTGTTACTATCACTGAATCCCCCATTATAAAAGTCCTGGTGGGTAATCATTGCTCAGAAACTCACTGGTCTCGCCACATGAACACAGTAACTGTAATAGCAGGTCAGAAGCTAGGAATACTGCGGCGAGTAACTCACATCCTGACTTCCAAAAGGCTGTCCATCGTCTACAATGCATAAATCAGAAGTGTAATAGGAGACTCCCAATTTGTCTGGATGAGTGCAGCCCAATAACCCTCAAGAAGCTTTACACCATCCAGAACAAAGCAACCAGTCTGACTGTCCCTTAATCCACAATGCTCCACCATCAACGCTCAGCAGCAGCAGCAGTGTTTTACTATCTACATGCTGCAATGAAATGATTCACCAAAGATCCTCAGAGACCATCTTCCCAACTCTCATGTCATCTAGAAGGACAAGGGCTACAGATGTATGGGAATACCATCATCTTCAGATTCCCTCCAAGCCATTCACCATCCTGACATGGACATTTATCACCGCTCCTTCACAGTCACTGGGTCAGCATCCTGGGATTCCCTCCCTAATGGCATTGGAGGTCAACCACAGCAGGTGGACGGCAGCGTACAACAAGGCTGCATCAAGGGCAATTAGGGTCAAGCAATAAATGCTGGCCCAGCCAGTGACTCCGAGATTCACGAAATAAATAAATAGAAATTAACAGAGGACGGTTGCTGAGGTGTCGCAGGGATCGGTGCTTGGGGCCCAGCTGTTCACAATGCCGTGTAAACATTTGGTTGCTGGAATCAGATACAATATATCCAAGCCTGCTGACAGCACGAACGGATGTGGGATTGTGAGTGGGTGACGAGGTTATAAAAAAGCACCGAGAAGACTTAGACAAGTGGAGTGAATGCGTAAATACGTGACAGATGGAGAACAATGTGGATAGAGGTGACGGTGTGCCCTTTGGTGGAAACGATAAATTGGCAGCCTACCATTTGAAAGGGATTGGTTGAAACATGTTGATCTACTAAGGGATGTATGCTCCTTTTTGTTGTTTCCGTCTGATAATATTCAAAGTTTCACAGGGGGTGAAGTGGAGGGGGGGTGGAGAGAGAGGGAGAGAGACAGAGACAGAGAGAGAAGGTGCAGCACGCGGCAGTGAGAGTGGTGGACCATGAGCCTTGTTCGGGCGTCGGTGCTATAACAGACATACAGTGAGTGTGAGGGAGCAGAGAGAATACGGTGACCCTTATCCTGACAGAGTGGGGAAGGTTATTGATGCTTGTCTTGTATTGCTGGACATTTTTTCAGACCCCAGATACTGCACTGAGCTGGGTGGTGAACTCAGACCATGCGCGATGGGTCTGGTGGTTTGGCTTCCTCTGGGAAGAGAATGGTCCCCCTCTATACTAGCCCATCCACCAGGACCTCAGTGCCCCTGTTGAGAAACCGTAGTGTAATTGTCCCTTATCTGCCATGCTCAGGGTAAACTGTGCAGGGCAGCTCCAAGCTGAGAAAGATTAATCATGTGCCCATTGGGCTTTCAAAGATGGCACCAGTGTCAGGAATCACAGAATATCCAGGGGCATCTGGGTGATGGTGTGTACCTCCAGCCATGAAGGACTCCATTAAAAAGCTGTAGAACAAATGCTCATGCAAAACTCTCCATCATCTGACCTCACACCAATATCCCTTTTTCCCATCTTTCCTGGGAAGACAGGCTCTTGTTACAGGATGTTGTCGAAGTGTCTATATGTCAGCATTCTGAAACCTGGGAACACATCCTTCCATGACACTGTCTCTCAGTCTCCCCCTCTCTGTCTACTTCCCAAACCCGTCCCATGTGGTGATATTTAAACTGATTCCCCCACCATCTCTCTCTGGCAGTGATGTTCACACCCACAGCACACCCTTGTTAGGGCACAATGCAGATATGGAGCTGCACATCCTGTCACTTCCAGCACGGGCTGCAAGTTTCCCCACACTGGGCAGTGATCTAACACAGTGTTACTGAGCAATACACTGGGGTGGGTTACACAGTCCTACATGCTGTGAGGGTAACTGCGCCTGGGTTACAGATCAATGCAGTAGGGTGGGGTACACAGTCCTACACAGTTCGAGGGTAACTGCTCCAGGTTTGCAAATTAATTCACGGGTGATCAATGCACAGCTCCCCGTGCTGGACAGATATCTAGTCCGGGGTTATAGATCAATGCACTGCTGTGGTCTGCACAGCTCTCGGTGCTGGACAGATATCTAGTCCGGGTTTATATATTAATGCACTGCTGTGGTCTACACAGCTCTGGTGCTGGACAGATATCTAGTCCGGGTTTATATATTAATGCACTGAGGTGGTCGACACAGCTCTGGTGCTGGACAGATATCGAGTCCGGATTTATAGATCAATGCACTGCTGTGGTCTGTGCATTCTTCCCCTCTGGACAGATTGCTGGATTGTATTGACCAGTGTAATGGATGAATCTGGACAGATTGCTGGGTTGTACTGAGCAGGACACTGGCCTGGTCTGCACAGTGTTCCACGGTGAACAGATATCTCCTCTGGGTGTATGGTGTCTGGGCTGGTTCTGTGAGGTGGATTGAGAATGTGGTATATCTCACACTTTCAGCTGATCTGGCAATGCCTTTAGGTCCCATTCCTGTGATTGGACCCTCCGTCACTCACCCCATTAATGTTACAGTGTGCCCAGGCACAGGACATCATGTTGGTGGGGTGGGGAGGGGGGAAAGGTCATGGACAGGTCAAGGAGTTCCCCAGAACATTCTGTCCCCGACATTCTATAACTGACATTCCCCGGAACGTTCTGTCCCTGACATTCTATAACTGACATTCCGCATAACGTTCTGCCCCTAACATTCTATAACTGACATTCCCCGGAACGTTCTGTCCCTGACATTCAATAAATGACATTCCCTGGAACGTTCTGTACCTGACATTCTATAACTGACATTCCCCGGAACGTTCTGTCCCCAACATTCTATAACTGACATTCCCCGGAACGTTCTGTCCCTGACATTCTATAACTGACATTCCCTGGAACGTTCTGTCCCTGACATTGTTTGTGAACGGCCGGACGTCAGTGAATTGAACAAACGATAAGATCCAGAGGAAAGAGATCCCGTTCCAGGGAGAAGGAGGCACTGTTCTGAAGTCCCCTCAGGCAGTTAAAGGGGGGAATACGTTTTCACTGCGTTTACATTTCTTCCCGACACAGGATCGACCACAATTTAGACCAAAATACAGAAATTCCCAAACTCCGTTTGTCTTCAGGAAACTGGGAGAGAATCCTTCAGGACAGCAACATTTCCGCCTTCCGTATTAGGAACTGGGAAGGAGTGACCTGTGTCTGCTCTCGAGTGATCGAGTGTGTGGGAATGTTCTAGAAACCATCTGTCCTTATGGATGTGTCTCTGTGTGTTTGGGGAGGGAGGGTTTCTTGTGACTTATGTCACATTTTTGTCAGTAATTCCGATCTTCCCATTTGTTATTCCAGCTCCAATTATTTTAATAAATCCCTGAATACAGGGACACATTTGGAAATCTCACTGGGTCCCCGATCAAATGGGTGCCTTTGCCTCCAGGCTGATGGATAATGGGTTTGTTTTCCTTCCTCACAGTTAACGTAGTGACCAGCTACGTCCTGCTTTATAAAGATTGTGGATTGTCTCCATGTGTCAGACGTTACCTGCGGGCCATGGCAGCGGCGGATCTCCTGGTCATAATCTTCGACCTGATCCTGAGACACATTCCCATTATATATCAGGAACAGTTTCATTTCCTGATGGACTCCGTCCCCGTGTGTAATATCCACGCCATCCTGCTTTATGCAGCCACTGACTGCTCTGTCTGGTTCACCGTCACTTTCACCTTTGATCGGTTTGTGGCCATTTGTTACCAGAAGCTGAAAAGTAAATATTGCAGTGAGAAAACGGCGGCTGTGGTTCTGGGAGCAGTGACTGTGCTGAGCTTTTTAAAGAACATTTTCTGGTATTTTATGCTCACGGCTTGGTATTCGCTGATGAACACCCCCTGGTTTTGTGATGTAACATTCACTGTTCGAGTCTCCATTGTCTGGGTCACAATCGAGTTCCTCCACCATATTCTAACCCCGTGTGTCCCATTTCTCCTGATTCTGCTGCTCAATGTTCTCACCGTCAGACACATTTTAGTGACCAGCAGAGCCCGCAGGAGACTCCGCGCTCACACCAATGGGGACGCTCAGTCTGACACTGAAATGAGAAACCGAAAAAAATCCATCATTTTACTGTTTGTGATCTCGGCCAATTTCATCCTGTTATGGTCAACATTAATGCTCTTTTCTATATGGGTCCGAATGTATGAGTTTGGGTATCGGTCTGTGCATCTCCATTGCTTTGTGGCGGAATTGGGCTTCATGCTGCAGCTCCTCAGTTGCTGCACAAACACTGCAATTTATGCCGTGACCCAGACTAAGTTCAGGCAGCAGCTGAAGAATGTGCTGAAATATCCCTTCACCCAAATCCATCCATCCATCAAATTCCCTCATTAATCAATCCATCCGGGATTTTCTCATTTCAGTTCAGTGTTTCAGCGATGGAGCAGCCTGTCGCTCTGGTAACAGACTGAGGGTAGCGCTGGTTTGTCCCTCCTTATCCCACAGGGGGGTTACAGGGAAACATTTCAATGTTTCTCACAACTCAGGGTCCAGTGAGAAAAGGCACCATCCTACTGACTGTATCCATCACTTCCATTTAAAAACAATAAAAATGTTGATTAAAGCGTGCCGAGCAGCAGAGTGACCGATGTTGTTGTGTGTCTTTGTGTTGGAGTAGCTGAGATGGAGAGCGACAAACTCAACCCAAAATCCTAGTCCTCAGGGAAGGGGAGGGCACCGCGCCCTGAGCTCAGGAGCTGGGTTTAACTCCCTTTGTCTCCCCCCACTCCAACCTGGACTCCATATTTCCTCTCCCCTACCCTTTCTCCTCATTGCTCTCCCTCTCTATCTCTGCATACTCTTTCCTTCTCAACACGTCTCCTTTTCACTCTCACTCATTCCCCCGTCTCTATGACACACACCCCCAATCCCGGTTTCTCCATCTGCCTCCACTCTTCCCTCTCTCCCTCCCTGAGAGAGAGAGAGAGGAGACAGGGATGGAGTTGAGAGAGGGAACGAGAGAGGGGCAAACAGTGGGGGCAAGAGATAGAGGCAGATGACAGCAAGAGAAAGAGAGAGAGACAGGGGTGAAAAGGAGAGAGGGGGGAGGAGAGAAAGGGAGATGAGGCGACAGTGATTCGAGAGAGTGTGAAAGAGCAGGGAGAGACAGGGTGGGGGGATGAGAGACAGGGGGGTGAGAGAGAGGGGCAAGAGAGAGAGAAGAGGCGGGCGAGAGAGAGGGGGGACGGACAAAAGGGGTGGCAGAAACGGGAGCTGCGAGAGAGATGGGGGCGAGAGAGGGGTGGCTGAGAGAGGAGGGGGCGAGAGAGAGGAGGCATGAGAGACAGGGGTGCGAGAGAGGGGGGATGAGAGAGAGGGGGCGAGAGGGGGGGAGAGAGAGAGACAGAGGGGCGAGAGAGAGAGGGGGGCGACGAGAGACTGGGGGCGATGAAAGAGACCGGGGAAAAGAGAGAGACCGGGGCGACGAGAGAAACCAGGGACATGAGAGATGGAGGGAGGGGGCGGCGAGAGAGACTGGGGGCGAGAGAGAGGGGGTGACAAGAGAGAGAGGCGGTGAGAGAGAGAGAGGCGGTGACAGAACGAGGGGGGTGCGAGAGAAAAGGGGCCAAGAGAGAGGGGGATGAGAGCGGGAGGGGGTGCGAGACAGAGGTGGACGAGAGAGAGACTGGGGGCGACGAGAGAAACCAGGGACGTGTGAGACCGGGGGCGAGAGAGACCGGGGGTGACGAGAGAAACCAGGAACATGAGACACTCGGGGGGGGTAAGAGCAACTGGGGACAAGAAGGAGGGCGAGAGAGAGGAGGCAAGAGAGACAGGGGTGCGAGAGAGGGGGGATGAGAGAGAGGGGGCGAGAGAGGGGGAAGAGAGACAGAGGGGTGAGAGAGAGAGGGGGCGACGAGAGACTGGGGGTGATGAAAGAGACCGGGGAAAAGAGAGAGACCGGGGTGACGAGAGAAACCAGGGACATAAGAGACCGAGGGAGGGGGCGGCGAGAGAGACTGGGGGCGAGAGAGAGGGGGTGACAAGAGAGAGAGGCGTTGAGAGAGAGAGAGGCGGTGGGAGAGCGAGGGGGGCGGGGGGGGTGCGAGAGAAAAGGGGCCAAGAGAGAGGGGGATGAGAGAGGGAGGGGGTGCGAGACAGAGGTGGACGAGAGAGAGACTGGGGGCGACAAGAGAAACCGGGGACGTGTGAGACCGGGGGCGAGAGAGACTGGGGGTGACGAGAGAAACAAGGAACATGAGACACTCGGCGGGGTGAGAGCAACCGGGGACAAGAAGGAGGGGGTGACGAGAGACTGGAGGCGACGAGAGAGACCAGGGGCGATGAGAGAGACCGGGGTTGGCGAGAGAGACCAGGGAGGGCGAGAGACGCGGGGGGTGAGAGAGCGGGGGGGGTGGTGGTTGGGGCGAGAGAGACCGGGGTGGGTGTGAGAGAGAGAGGGACGAGAGAGACCAGAGGCGATCAGAGAGACCAGGAGTGGGAGAGACCGGGGGTGACGAGAGAGACCGGGGGTTCAGAAAGACCAGGAGCGAGAGAGAACAGGGGCAAGAGAGACTCGGGGGGCAAAAGAGATCGGGGGTGAGAGAGACTGGGGGCGACGAGAGAGACAGGGGGCGAGAGAGACCGGGGGCGAGAGAGAGACAGGGTGTGAGAGAGACTGGGGGCGACGAGAGAGACAGGGGGCGAGAGAGACCGGGGGCGAGAGAGAGACAGGGTGTGAGAGAGACCGGGGGCAAGTGAGACAGGAGCCGACGAGACAGACCAGGGGCGAGAGAGACCGGGGACGAGAGAAACCTGGGACAACGAGAAACCGGGCGTGACGAGAGAGAACGGGGCAGAGAGAGATACCGGGGGAAACAAGACCGACCAGGGGCAAGTGAGACCGGGGGCGAGGGAGAGACCGGGGGGTGAGAGAGAGGGGTTGACGTGAGAGACCAGGGGCAAGAGAGGCTGGGGGCAATGAGACTGGGCGTGAATGAGACCAGGAATGACGAGAGACCGGTGGAGTTACAGACCGGTGATGACGAGGGATACCGAGGGTGACGAGAGAGACCGGGGGGTGAGAGAGACCAGGGCGATAGACCGAAAGGAGAGAGAGAGACCAGGGGGTTGAGTGACCGAGGGCAAGAGAGACCGGGGGTCGAGAGAGACCGGGGGGAGGCGAGCGAGAAGAGAGGCGAGAGAGAGACGGGGGGGGTGCAACGAGAGACCAGGGAGGGTGAGAGAGCAGGGGTGGGAGACGCAGGGTTCCGAGAGAGACCGGAGGCGATGAGAGAGACTGGGGCGAGAGGAACCGGAGGGTGAGAGAGAGACCGGGTACAAGAGAGAACAGAGGCAAGAGAGACCAGGTTGAAGGGGGGTGAGAGAGATGGTAGGGGGGAGGGTGAGAGAGTCCGGCGGCGAGAGAGACCAGGGCGAGAGAGAACAGGGACAAGAGAGACCCGGGGCGCGAGACAGATCAAGGGGAGAGAGAAACCCGGAGAGATGAGAGACCAGAGGTGAGAGAGCGGGGCGACGAGAGACCGGGGGCGAGAGAGACCGGAGGAAGAGAGACTGGGGCGGGGCGAGAGAACGGCGGTGCGAGAGAGACCGGGGCGAGAGAGAACGGGGGCAAGAGAGAGGGGCTGATGAGAGACCGGGGTTGACAAGAGAAACTGTGGGTGAGAGAGACTGGGGGCGAGAGAGACTGGGGCAAGAGAGAACAGGGACAAGAGAGACCCAGGGGGCGAGAGAGATCGAGGGGAGAGAGAGACCCGGAGAGATGAGGGCCCAGAGGTGAGAGAGACTATGGGCGAGAGAGACCAGGGAGAGTTAGAGATTGGGGGCGAGAGAGACCGGGGAGATTTAGAGACTAGGGGCGAGAGAGACTGGGGAGAGTCAGAGACCGGTGGCGAGAGAGACCTGGGAGTGTTAGAGACCAGGGGCGAGAGAGACCGGGGAGAGTTAGAGTCCGGGGGCGAGAGAGACTGGGGAGAGTTAGAGACCGGGGGAGAGAGAGATTGGGGAAAGTTAGAGACTAGGGGCGAGAGAGACTGGGGAGAGTCAGAGACCGGTGGCGAGAGAGACCGGGGAGTGTTAGAGACCAGGGGCGAGAGAGACCGGGGAGAGTTAGAGACCGGGGGCGAGAGAGACTTGGGAGAGTTAGAAACAGGGGTCGAGAGAGACTGGGGAGAGTTAGAGATTGGGGGCGAGAGAGATCGGGGAGATTTAGAGACTAGGGGCGAGAGAGACCGGGGAGAGTCAGAGACCGGTGGCGAGAGAGACCGGGGAGTGTTAGAGACCAGGGGCGAGAGAGACTGGGGAGAGTTTGAGACCAGGTGCGAGAGAGACCGGGGAGAGGTAGAGACCGGGGGAGAGAGAGATTGGGGAAAGTTAGAGACAGGGGGCGAGAGAGACTGGGGAGAGTTAGAGACCAGGTGCGAGAGAGACTGGGGAGATTTAGAGCCCGGGGGCGAGAGAGATCGGGGAGAGTTAGAGACCGGTGGTGAGAGAGACTGGGAAGAGTGACAGACCAAGGGCGAGAGAGACCGGGGAGAGTCAGAGACCGGTGCGAGAGAGACTGGGGAGAGTTAGAGACTGGGGGCGAGAGAGACGGGGGAGAGTTAGAGACAGGGGGCGACAAGAGAGACCGGGGGGTGAGCGAGACAGGAGCCGATGAGACAGACCAGAAGCGAGAGAGACCGGGGACGAGAGAGACCTGGGGCAACGAGAAACTGGGTGCAACAAGTGAGAACGGGGGGGTACGAGAGAGACCGGGGCGAGAGAGAAACCGGGGCGAGAGAGACCAGGGGCGAGAGAGACCAGGGGGTGAACGAGACCGGGGGCACGAAAGAGAGGCCTGGGGCAGCGAGACAGACCGGGGGGCTAGAGAGAGACCGGAGTCAATGAGAGACCCGGGTGGGGGGGATGAGAGAGACTTGGGGTGAGAGTGACTGGGGGTGACGAGACAGACTAGGGGCGATGAGAGAGACCGGGGGCGAGACGGACTGGGGTGGAGAGAAAGACCGGGTCGAGAGAGACTGGGGGCGAGAGACCAGGCTTGACGAGAGTCTGGGTGCCTGAGAGAATGGGTAAAAGAGAGAGACCAGGGGTGATGAGGGAAGGGGTGACAAGAGAGACTGTTAGTGACAAGGCAGACAGGGAGCGAGAGTGAGAGTGAGACCGTGGCGAGAGGGAGACTGGGGGCGAGAGAGACCGGGGTTGAAGAGAGACTGGGGGCAAGGAGAGACCGGGGGCAATGAGAGAGACTGGGGACAAGAGAGATCGGGGGCAACAAAAAAGACCGGGGGCAAGAGAGACCGGGGGAAATGAGAGAGCAGGGGCGATGAGAGACAGGGAGCAAGAAAGAGAGAGTCCCAAGGCAGCAAGAGAGACCGGGGGCGAGAGAGACCAAGGGCAAGAGTGAGACTGGTGTGAGGGGGAGGGGGGGGTGAGAGAGAGACCAGGGGCATGAGAGAGAGAGTCTGGGGGTGAGAGTGACCAGGGCGAGAGAGGGGTTCACAAGAGAGACCGGGGCGATGAGACAAACCGGGGGCGAGAGAGAGACTGTGGCAACAGAGAGAGAGAGACCAGGGCGATAAAGACCAGGGTTGATAGAGACCGAGGGCGAGAGAGCGACCAGGGGGGGTGTGGGGGAGTGGGCAAGAAGACCAAGGGCGAGAGAGAGGGATTCATGGGAGAGACTGGGGCAACAAGACAGACCGGGGTCAAGAGAGAGACCGTGGCGAGAGAGAGAGACCGGGGGTGATAGAGACCCATGGCGAGACAGAGACCGGGGGCAAGAGGACCCGGAGGCGAGATAGATCAGGTGTGACCAGAGCCCGGGTGCAATGACAGACCGGGAGTGATGAGAGATGGGGGTGAGAGACCGGTGGAGATAAGAGAAAGCGGGGGTGATGAGAGAGACTGGGGGCGAGAGAGAGAGGGGTTGGCTAGAGAGACTGGGGGCGAAGAGAGACCGGGGGCCATAGAGAGACCGGGGGGGACAGAGAGACCAGGAGGGTGAGAGAGAAACCAAGGGCATGAGAGAGAGAACAGGGAGTGCGAGATAGACTGGGGGCGATAGAAACCGGGATCGAGAGAGAGACTGAGGGTGAGAGAGAAACCGGGGGTGAGAGGGACCGCGGGTGAGAGAGAGGGGCTCACAAGAGAGACCGGGTGACGAGACAGAACTTGGCGGGAGAGAGAGACCGGGGAGATGAGAAACAAAGACTGGGGAGGCAAGAGAGAGACCGGGGGTGAGAGAGACCCGGGGAGATAAGAGAAACCGGGGGTGATGAGAGAGACTGGGGGCGAGAGAGAGAGGGGTTGGCTAGAGAGACCGGGGGCGAGAGACAGAGATGGAGCGAAGAAAGACCGGGGGGAGAGAGTCCGGGGTGAGAGAGAGACTGGGGTCAGCGAGAGAGACCGGGGGCAGCGAGAGAGAACGGGGTCGAGAGAGACCGGGGGCGACGAGAGACGGGGTCAACAAGGGAGACCGGGGTGTGAGAGAGACCCGGGTGTGAGAGAGACCTGGGGCAAGAGAGACCCGGGGAGAGAGAGACCGGGGACGAGAGAGAGAGACTGTGAGCGAGAGAGAGACTGAGGGCGAAGAGAGACCGGGGTCAAGACACCAGGGGTGACGAGAGACTGGGGGCAACAAGAGAGACCGGGGGCGAGAGAGACCGGGGGCGAGAGAGACGGAGGCAAGAGAGAAGGGGTGACAAGAGAGACTGTGGGCAAGAGAGAGATGGGGGAGGCGAAGAGAGACTGTGGGCAAGACACCGGGTGGGATGAGAGACCGGGGACAACAAGAGAGACGGGGGCGGGGTGAGAGCGACCGGGGGCGAGAGAGTTGGGGGGCCAGCGAGAGAGACTGAGGGCTAGACAGATCGGGGGCGAGAGACACCGGGAGATGAATTAGACCAGAGGCGAGAGACCGGGGATGATGAGAGACTGGGGCCGGTTAGAGACCGGGAGGGCGGGTGGATGATACCGGGGGTGAGAGAGACCGGGGGCGAGAGAGAGCGGGAGGCGAGTGATGCCTGAGAGACCACGGAAGAGAGAGACTGGAGATGATACAGACAGGGGACGCCTGAGAGACCAGGAGCGAGTGAGACCAGAGGCGAGAGAGCACGGGGGCGATGAAAGACACGGAGGGCGAGTGCCAAGAGAGACCAGGAGTGATGAGAGACCGGGGGCGAGAGTCACCACGGGCGAGAGGCCGGGGGCGACGACAGAGACAAGGGACTATGGGAGAGACAAGGGGCGAGAGAGATTGGGGGCGAGAGAGACCAGGAGTGACAAAAGAGACCGGGGACGACTTGAGAGACCGGCGGCGACGAGAGTGGCCGGGTGTGACGACAGAGACCGGGGGGCGCGAGGGAAAACGTGAGCGTGAGGCACCAGGGGAGAGAGAGAGAGACTGTGGGCGAGAGAGACCGAGGGTGAGAGAGACCGGGGGAGAGGGATCGCGGGCGAGAGAGATTGGGGGCGAGAGAAACGGGGTGACGAGAGAGACCAGGGACGAGAGAGAACGGGGTTGAGAGACACCAGTGGGGGGGGCGCGAGAGAGACCGGGGGGGAGGGCGAGAGACCAGGGACGAGAGAGACCGGGAGAGAGAGAGACTGGAGGCGAGAGAAAGGGGGTGACGATACGGGGGGTGGGGACGGGAGACACCTGGGGGCAAGAGAGACCAGTTGGCGAAAGAGGCCGGGGGCGAAAGAGACTGGGGGTGAGAGAAAGGGGGTGACAAGAGGCCGGCTGCAACAAGAGAGACTGTGGGCAACGAGAGGTAGCAGGGGGCGACAGGAGAGCAGGGGCGAGAGAGACCCGGGGTGAGAGAGACAGGAGGGCGAGAGATAGGGTTGACAAGAGAGACTGGGGGAGACAAGATAGACCGGGGGCGAGCGAGACGTTGGGGGGGAGCGAAAGAGATCAGGGGGGTGAGAGAGAGAGGGTGACGAAAGAGACTGGGGGTGAGAGAAACCAGGGGCAAGAGACTGGGGGCGAGAGACTCTGGGGGGGGGGTGAGATAGACCACGGGCGAGAGACCGGGAGTGACGAGAGACCGGGGCAAGAGAGGTGGGGGTGAGGCAGACCACAGGCGAGAGACTGTGACCGACGAGAGTCTGGGGGTCGAGAGAGACCGGCAATGAGAGACACCTGGGGCGACGAGGGAGAATGGAGATGAGAGAGACCGTGGGGGAGAGACCCGGGGGGGGGGGGAGAGAGAGAGACCAGGTGGCAAAGATAGACCGGGGCGAGAGAGAATGGGAGTGAGTGAGACCAGGGTCCAGATAGACTGTGATAGAGAGATAGAGACTGGGAAGGCGAGAGACACTGGGGGCCGAGGGATAGGGTTGACAAGAGAGGCTGGGAGTGACAAGACAGCCCGGGGGCGAGAGAGACCGGGGGGATGGCGAGAGAGACACTGGGGTCGAGGGAGACCAGGTCAAGAGAGGCCGGGAACAAGAGACCAGGGGTGACGAGAGACCGGGGGCGAGGGAGACCAAAGGAGATAAGAGAGATGGGGGGCAATGAGAGAGACTGGGGCCGAGAGAGAGAGAACGGAGTGACGTGAGAGACCAGGGTTGGGAGAGAATCCGGTGCGAGGGAGAATGGGGAGCGAGAGACTGGGGGTTGGGGGGCGAGAGTGACCAGGGTGACTGGAGAGACCGGCGGTAATGAGAGAGACCGGGGGCGAGAGAGAGGGTGTGACGAGATAGACCGGGGGCCATGACAGACACCGGGGAGAGACCTGGTGCAAGAGAGACCGGGAGGCGAGAGAGAGACCGGGGGCGAGAGAGAGAGACCGGGGGTGAGACAGAGAGACCGGGTCGAGAGACAGAGACCGGGGGCGAGAGAGAGAGACTGGGGGCGAGAAAGAGAGTCCGGGGGCGAGAGAGACTGGGGGCAAGAGAGAGAGACCGGGGGTGAAAGAGAGACAGGTGGCAAGAGAGACCAGTTGGCGAAAGAGACTGGGGGCGAGAGAAAGAGAATGACGAGAGAGACCTGTGGGCTGAGAGATAACCGGGGATGGCGAGAGACTCGGGGCGAGAGAGACTGGGGCGAGAGAAAGGGGGTGACAAGAGAGACGAGGGGCAAGAGAGACCGGGGGGTGAGAGAGCACGGGGGCGAGAGAGACTGGAGGCGAGAGAAAGGGGGTGACAAGAGAGAGACCGAGGGCGAGAGACCAGTTGCGAGAGAGACCGGGGGGGGAGAGAGGGACTGGGGGCAAGAGAGACTGGGGGGCGAGAGACAGGGTTGACAAGAGAGACTGGGGCGACGAGACAGACCGGGGGGGTGAGAGACCAGGGGCGAGGGAGACCCGGGGGGGGGCGAGAGAGGCCGGGGGTGAGAGAGACCGGGGGGATGAGAGACCGGGGGGCAAAAGAGGTCGGGGGGCGAGAGACCAGGGGCGAGAGAGACGGGGTTACGAAAGAGACCGGGGGCAAGAGAGACTGGGGGCGAGAGAAACGGGGAGACGAGAGAGACCAGGGACGAGAGAGAACGGGGTCAAGACACACCGGGTTGGGGGGTGAGAGAGACGGGGGGGCGGGGGGGGCGAGAGAGACCAATTGGCGAGAGAGACTGGGGGTGAGAGAGTTCGGGGAGTGGGGGCGAGAGATCGGGGGCAAAAGAGACCAGGGGTAAGAGAGACTGACGGCGAGAGAAACGGGGGCGACGAAAGAGACCTGGGGCGAGAGACTGGGGGCAAGATATCGTGGGTGAGAGAGAATGGGGTTGAGAGATACCGGGGGGTGAGAGACTGGGTGCGAGAGAGACTGGGATTAGAGAAATGGGGTGACTAGAGAGACTGGGGTGAGAGACCGTGGTGAGAGAGACCTGGGGGTAACGGGGTGAGAGAGACCGGGGGCAACGAGAGGTGGCAGGGGGCGACAGGCGAGCAGGAGTAAGAGAGACCCGGGGTGAGAGCGGCCAGGGGAGGGGGGGTGAGAGATTGGGGGCAAAAGAGACCGGGGGTGAGAGAGACTGATGGCGAGAGAAAGGGGGTGCGAGAGAGACCAGGGGCGATGAGAGATTGGAGGCGAGAGGCCGGTGGCGAGAGAGATTAGTTGGCAAAAGAGACCGGGGACTAGAGAGAGATCGGGGGCGAGAGAGGATGGGGGCCAGAGAGACTGGGGAGGTGAGAGATACTGGGGGTGGGGGGCACTAGAGACCGGGGGCGAGAGAAATGGGGTGACAAGAGAGACCGCGGATGAGAGACCGTGGCGAGAGAGACCGGGGGGTGACGGGGGGTGAGAGAGACCAGGGGCAAAGGGAGAGACCTGGTCCGAGAGAGACCGGGAGGCGAGAGCAAGAGAGGTTGGGGGCGAGAGAGAGACCGGGGGCAACGAGAGAGACCTGGTACGAGAGAGACCGGGAGGCGAGAGAGAGAGACTGGGGCGAGAGAGAACGGGGGAGAAGAGAGACCAGGGGCGAGCGAGACTGCGGGGGGGGGGGGGTGAGAGAGACAAGAGGCAATGAGAGAGCAGGGGGGTGAGAGCGACTGGGGGCGAGAGACGGGGGTGGGGGGGGCAAGAGACCGGGCATGAGAGAGACCGGTTGGCGAAAGAGACCGGGGGCGAGAAAGACTGGAGGCGAGAGAAAGAGGATGACGAGAGAGACCTGTGGGGTGTGAGATAACCGGGGATGGCGAGAGAATAGTGAGGGAGCCGAGAGAGAAAGGGGGCGAGAGAGAGTGGGGGGGCTTGAGACTGTGGGGGGGGGCGAGAGATCACGGGGGCGAAAGACTAGGGGCGATAGAGGACGGGAAGTGAGAGAGGCCAGGTGCTAAAGAGACAGGGGGCGATGAGACACACCGGGGGCAAGAGAGACTGTGGGTGAGTGAGACAGCGGGGGTGATGAGAAACGGGGGTAAGAAAGACCGGGGATGAATGACCAGGGACGAGAGAGACCGGGGCGAGAGAGACTGGGGGTGAGTGAGACCAGAGTCGAGATAGACTGTGAGAGAGAGAGACTGGGAGGGCGAGAGACACCGGGGGCCGAGAGATAGGGTTGACAAGAGAGGCTGGGAGTGACAAGACAGCACAGAAGCGAGAGAGACCGGGGGATGGTGAGAGACACTGGGGGCGAGAGAGACCAGGTCAAGAGAGACCGGGAAGAAGAGACCGGGGGGGGGGGGTGACGTGAGAGACCAGGAGAGTGTCCGGGGCGAGGGAGACTGGGGAGCGAGTGTCGGGGGGGGTGTGGGACGAGAGAGACCAGGGTGACCGGAGAGACCAGCGGTAACGAGAGAGACCGGGGGCGAGAGAGAGGGTGTGACTAGATAGACCGGGGGCCATGACAGAGACCGGGGACAAGAGAGAGACCTGGTGCAAGAGAAACCGGGAGGTGAGAGAGAGACCGGGGGCGAGAGAGAGAGAGAGACCGGGGGTGAGCAAGAGAGACCGGGGGCAAGAGAGACAGGGGGCGAGGGTCCGGGGGCGAGAGAGAGAGGCCGGGGGCTAGAGAGAGTGTCCGGGGGCAAGAGAGACAGGGGCGGAGAGAGAGAGAGACTGGGGCGAGAGAGAGAGACTGGGTCAAGAGAGAGAGAGAGAGACTGGGTGCGAGACAGACATGGGGGGCAAAGAGAGAATGGGAGCGGCGAGAGAGACCAGGGGCGAGAGAGACTGGGGGGGCAAAGAGAGTGACCGGGGGCAAGAGAGTCCAGGGGGGCAAAGAGAGAGACCGGGTGTGAGAGAGACTGGGGGGGGCGGTGAGTGAGACCGGGAGCGAGAGAGACCGGGGGCAGCGAGTGACACCGGGGGCGAGAGAGACCGGCGGCAAGAGAGAGACTGGGCGTGAGGGAGACTGGGGATGCAAACAGAGAGACAGGGAGCGAGAGAGACCAGGGGCGGCGAGAGACACCGGGGACGAGAGAGAGAGAGACCGGGGGAGAGAGAGACTGGGTGTGCCGAGAGACCGGGAGGGGCAAAGAGAGAGACCGGGGGCCGAGACAGTGCGGGGGGGCAAAGAGGGAGACTGGGGGTAGAGAGACGGGGGCGGCGAGAGAGACCAGGGAAGAGACAGATGCGGGGGGCAAAGAGAGAGACCGGGAGCAAAAGAGTCCGGGGGCGGCGAGTGAGATGGTGTTTCGAGAGAGACCGGGGATGAGAGAGAGAGACCGGGGGCGAGAGAGAATGGGGGGCAAAGAGAGAGACTGGAGGCAAGAGCGACCGGGGGGCCGCGACAGAGATCGGGTTGATGAGAGACCAGGGGGGCAAAGAGAGAGACCGGGGGCGAGAGAGACCGGGGGGAAGAGAGACCGGGGTGACGAGATACCAGGGGGGCAAATAGAGTGACCGGGGGCAAGAGAGTCCGGGGGGGCAAAGCGAGAGACTGGGGGCGAGAGAGACCGGGGGCGAGAGAGACCGGGGGCGGTGAGAGAAACCAGGTGCGATAGAGACTGGGGTGGCAACGTGAGAGACGGGGGCGAGAGAGACCAGGGGGGCAAAGAGAGAGACTGGGGGCGAGAGAGACCGGGGGGGGGGGCAAAGAGAGAGACCGGGGGCGAGAGAGACGGGGGGGCAAAGCGAGAGACTGGGGGCGAGACAGACACGGGTGGCAAAGAGAGTGACCGGGGGCGAGAGAGACCGGGGGGCAAAGAGAGAGACTGGGGGTGAGACAGACACGGGGAGCAAAGAGAGGGACTGGGAGCAAGAGAGACTGGGGGCAGCGAGTGAGACCGGGGGCGAGAGAGACCGGGCGCGGCGAGAGAGACCGGGGGCGGCGAGAGAGACCGGGCGGACAAAGAGAGAGACAGGGTGTGAGAGAGACTGGGTGGGCAAACAGAGAGACAGGGGGTTAGAGAGACCAGGGGTGGCGAGAGAGACCGAGGACGAGAGAGAGAGACCGGGGGTGAGAGAGTCCGGGGGGGGAGCAAAGAGAGAGACCCGGCGCGAGAGAGACTGGGGGGATGGCGAGAGAGACCAGGGGCGAGACAGACACGGGGGGCAAAGAGAGAGTCCGGGAGCAAAGAGACCGGGGGGGATGAGAGAGACCGGGGGCAGCGAGAGAGACCGGGGATGAGAGAGAGAGACCGGGGGAGAGAGAGACCGGGGGTGACAAGAGACCGGGGGGGGGCAAAGAGAGTGACTGGGGGCGAGAGAGTCCGGAGGGGGCAAAGAGCGAGACCGGGGGCGAGAGAGACTGGGGGCGCGGCGAGTGAGACCGGGGGAGAGAGAGGCCAGGGGTGAGACAGACACGGGGGGCAAAGAGAGAGACCGGGAGCAAGAGAGACCGGGGACAAGAGAGAGAGACCGGGGGTGACGAGAGACCGGGGGGGGGCAAAGAGAGAGACCGGGGATGAGAGAGTCCGGGGGAAGGGGAAAGAGAGAGACCAGGGGCGAGAGAGACTGGGGCCGTGGCGAGTGAGACCGGGGGCGAGAGAGACCGGGGGGCAATGAGAGACACCGGGGGCAAGCGAGACCGAGGGCGGCGAGAGAGACCGGGTGCGTGAGAGACCGGGGGCGGCAAGAGAAACCAAGGAGAGAGACTGGGGCGGCAAAGAGAGAGACTGGGGGCAAGAGAGACAGGGATGGCAAAGAGAGAGACTGGGGGCAAGAGAGACTGGGGGGGGCAAAGAGAGAGACCGGGGTCGAGAGAGAGACCGGGGCGAGAGAAACTGGGGGGGCAAAGAGAGAGACCGGAAGCAAGAGAGAGCGGGGGCAAAGAGAGAGACTGAGGTGGCAAAGAGAGAGACCGAGGGCGAGAGAGACCGAGGGGGCAAAGAGAGAAACTGGGGGCGACAGAGACCAGGGAGGGCAAAGAGAGAGACTGGGGGCGAGAGAGACCAGGGGGGGCAAAGAGAGAGACGGGCGTGAGAGAGACCGGGGGCGGCGAGAGAGACTGGGAGCAAGAGAGACCGGGGGGGCAAAGAGAGAGACCGGGGGTGAAAGAGAGAGTGGGGGGACAAAGAGAGAGACCGGGAATAAGAGAGCGGGGGGTCAAAGAGAGAGACTGGGGGTGAGAGAGAGTGGGGGATAAAGAGAGAGACCGGGGATGAGAGAGCGGGGGGGGGGGGGCAAAGAGAGAGACAGGGGGTGAGAGAGAGTGGGGGGACAAAGAGAGAGACCGGGGATGAGTGGGCGTGGGGGGCAAAGAGAGAGACTGGGGGTGAGGCAGACACAGGGGGCAAAGAGACAGACAGGGAGCAAGAGAGACCGGGGGCGGTGAGTGCGACTGGGGGGAAGCAAGAGAGACCGGGGATGAGAGAGAGAGAGACCAGGGGTGAGAGAGACCAGGGGTGATGAGTGACCAGGGGGGCAAAGAGAGAGACCGGGGGCGAGAGAGTCCGGGGGTGGCAAAGAGAGAGACCGGGGTGAGAGAGTCTGGGGGGGGGCAAAGAGAGAGACCTGGCACCAGAGAGAGACTGGGGGAGGTGGCGAGTGAGACCGGGGGCAAGAGAGACCGGGGGGCAAAGAGAGAGACCGGGGGCGGCGAGAGAAACCAGGGGGGGAAACAGAGAGAGACTGGGGGCGAGAGAGACCGGGGGGCAAAGAGAGAGACCGGGGTCGAGAGAGACTGGGGGGGCAAAGAGAGGGACTGGGAGCAAGAGAATCCGGGGGGGCAAAGAGAGAGACCGGGGTCGAGAGAGACCGGGGGCGAGAGAGACCAGGGGTGAGAGAGAACGGGGGCGGCGAGTGAGCCCGGGGGAGAGAGAGACCGGCGGCGGCGAGAGAGACTGGGGGCAAGAGAGACCGGGGAGACAAAGAGAGAGACCGGGTGCAATAGAGACTGGGGGCAAACAGAGAGACCGGGGGAAAGAGAGATCGGTAGCGGCAAGAGAGAGACCGGGGACGAGAGAGAGAGACCGGGGGCGAGAGAGACCGGGGGTGACGAGAGACCGGGGGCAAAGAGAGAGACCGGGAGCAAGAGATTCTGGGTGGGGCAAAGAGAGAGTCCGGGGTGAGAGAGACCGGGGGTGGTGAGAGAGATCGGGGACGAGAGAGAGAGACCGGGGGCGAGAGAGACCGGGGGTAAGAGTGTCCGAGGGGGAAAAGAAAGAGACCAGGCGCGAGAGAGACTGGGAGCAGCGGTGAGTGAGACCGGGGGCAAGAGAGAGAGACGGGGGGCAAGAGAGACCGGGGCGGCGAGAGAGACCGGGGGCGAGAGAGACCGGGGGGCAAAGAGAGAGATGGGGGTCAAGAGAGACCGGGGGTGCAAAGAGAGAGACCGGGGGCAAGAGAGACAGGGGCGGCGAGAGAGACCGGGGGCGAGAGAGACTGGAGGGGGCAAAGAGAGAGACCGGGGGCGAGACTGACACAGGGGGCAAAGAGAGAGACTGGGGGCGAGAGAGACAAGGGGGGCAGCGAGTGAAACAGGGGGCGAAAGAGACCAGGGGCAGCGAGAGCGACCGGGGGACAAAGAGAGAGACCGGGGGCGAAAGAGACTGGAGGGGGCAAAGAGAGAGACCGGGGGCGAGACTGACACAGGGGGCTAGGAGAGAGACTGGGGGCGAGAGAGATGGGGGGGCGGCGAGTGAGACAGGGGGCGAGAGGGACCGGGTGCGAGAGTGGCCAGGGGTGAGACAGACACGGGAGGCAAAGAGAGAGACCAGGAGCAAGAGAGACCGGGGTTGAGAGAGACCGGGGGTGACGAGAGACCGGGGGTCAAAGAGAGAGACCGGGGATGAGAGAGTCCGGGGGGGGCAAAGAGAGAGACCATGGGCGAGAGAGACTGGGGGCGCGGCGAGTGAGACTGGGGGCGAGAGAGACCGGGGGGCAAAGAGAGACAACGGGGGCAAGAGAGACTGGGGGCGGCGAGAGAGATTGGTTGCGAGAGAGACGGGGGCAGCAAGAGAAACCAAGGAGAGAGACTGGGGCGGCAAAGAGAGAGACTGGGGGCAAGAGAGACAAGGATGGCAAAGAGAGAGACTGGGGGCAAGAGAGAGCGGGGGGGGAAGAGAGAGACCGGGGGCGAGAGAGAGACCGGGGCGAGAGAGACTGGGGGGGCAAAGAGAGAGACCGGGGGCAAAAGAGAGCGGGGGCAAAGAGAGAGACTGGGGCCGACAGAGACCGGGGGTGGGCAAAGAGAGAGACTGGGGGCGAGAGAGCGCAGGGGGGCAAAGAGAGAGACGTGGGCGAGAGAGACCGGGGGCGGCGAGAGAGACTGGGGGCAAGAGAGACTGGGGGGGCAAAGAGAGAGACCGCGGGTGAGAGAGAGTGGGGGGGCAAAGAGAGAGACCGGGGGCAAGAGAGCTGGGGGGGCAAAGAGAAGAGACTGGGGGTGAGACAGACACAGGGGGCAAAGAGACAGACCGGGAGCAAGAGAGACCGGGGCGGTGAGTGAGACTGGGGGGCAGCGAGAGAGACCGGGGATGAGAGAGAGAGAGACCAGGGGTGAGAGAGACCGGGGGTGACGAGTGACCGGGGGGGCAAAGAGAGAGACCGGGGGCGAGAGAGACTGGGGGAAGTGGCGAGTGAGACCGGGGGCAAGAGAGACCGGGGGCAGCGAGAGAAACCAAAGGCGAGAGAGACCGGGGGGCAAACAGAGAGAGACTGGGGGCGAGAGAGACCGGGGGCAAAGAGAGAGACCGGGAGCAAGAGAGACCGGGGGGCAAAGAGAGAGACCGGGGTCGAGAGAGACCGGGGGCAAGAGAGACCAGGGATGAGAGAGAACTGGGGCGGTAGGTGAGCCCGGGGGCGAGAGAGACCGGCGGCGGCGAGAGAGACTGGGGCAAGAGAGACTGGGGGGGCAAAGAGAGCGACCGCGGGTGAGAGAGAGTGGGGGGGCAAAGAGAGAGACCGGGGGCAAGAGAGCTGGGGGGGCAAAGAGAAGAGACTGGGGGTGAGACAGACACAGGGGGCAAAGAGACAGACCGGGAGCAAGAGAGACCGGGGCGGTGAGTGAGACTGGGGGGCAGCGAGAGAGACCGGGGATGAGAGAGAGAGAGACCAGGGGTGAGAGAGACCGGGGGTGACGAGTGACCGGGGGGGCAAAGAGAGAGACCGGGGGCGAGAGAGACTGGGGGAAGTGGCGAGTGAGACCGGGGGCAAGAGAGACCGGGGGCGGCGAGAGAAACCAAAGGCGAGAGAGACCGGGGGGCAAACAGAGAGAGACTGGGGGCGAGAGAGACCGGGGGGCAAAGAGAGAGACAGAGGTCGTTAGAGACCGGGGGCGAGAGAGACCAGGGGTGAGAGAGAACGGGGGCAGCGAGAGAGATTGGGGGCAAGAGAGACCGGGGAGACAAAGAGAGAGACCAGGTGCGAGAGAGACTGGGGGCAAACAGAGAGACTGTGGGCAAGAGAGACCGGGATCGGCAAGAGAGACCGGGGACGAGAAGAGAGAGACCGGGGGTGAGAGAAACCGGGGGGGCAAAGAGAGTGAACGGGGGAGAGAGAGACTGGGGGAGAGGCGAGCGAGACTGGGGGCGAGAGAGACCGGGGGGAAAAAGAGATTCTGCGGGGTGAGAGAGACCGGGGGTCAAAGAGAGAGACTGGGGGTGAGACAGACACGGGGGCAAAGAGAGACCGGGGGTAAGAGAGACTGGGGGCGGCGAGAGAGACCAGGGGCGAGAGAGACTGGGGGGGCAGAGAGACGGGGGGCGAGAGAGACCGGGGGGTGGCGAGAGAGGCTGGGGGCGAGAGAGACCGGGGTGGCAAAGAGAGAGACCGGGGGGCGAGAGAGATGGGGGGGCAATAAGAGAGACTGGGGGCAAGAGAGACCAGGGGCGGCGAGAGAGACCGGCGGCGAGAGAGACCGGGGGTGGCGAGAGAAACCTAAGGCGAGAGAGACCAGGGGGGCAAACAGAGAGAGACTGGGGGCGAGAGAGACCGGGGGCAAAGAGAGAGACCAGGAGCAAGAGAAACCGGGGGGCAAAGAGAGAGACCGGGGTCGAGAGACACCGGGGGCAAGAGAGACCAGGGATGAGAGAGAACTGGGGCGGTGAGTGAGCCCGGGGGCGAGAGAGACCGGCGGCGGCGAGAAAGACTGGGGGCAAGAGTGACCGGGGTGACAAAGAGAGAGACCGGGTGCAAGAGAGACTGGGGGCAAACAGAGAGACCGGGGCAAGAGAGACCGGGAGCGGCGAGAGAGAGACTGGGGACGAGAGAGAGAGACCGGAGGCGAGAGAGACCGGGGGTGACGAGAGACCGGGGGCAAAGAGAGTGACTGGGGGCGAGAGAGACTAGGGTGGAGGCGAGCGAGACTGGGGGAGAGAGAGACCGGGGGGAAAAAGAGAGAGACTGGGGGGTGAGAGAGACCGGGGGTGAGAGAGACTGGGGGGACAAAGAGAGAGACTGGGGGGGGAGAGAGACCGGGGGTCAAAGAGAGAGACTGGAGGTGAGACAGACAGGCACGGGTGGCAAAAAGAGAGACTGCAGGCGAGAGAGATTGGGGGACAAAGAGAGAGACTGGGGGCGAGACAGACACGGGGGGCAAAGAGAGAGACCGGGAGCAAGAGAGACCAGGGGCGGCAAGAGAGACCGGGGGTGACGAGAGACTGGGGGTGACGAGAGACCAGGGGGGCAAAGAGAGACTGGGGGTAGAGAGACGGGGGCGGCGAGAGAGACCAGGGGACGAGAGAGAGAAACCGGGGGTGAGAGAGACCGGGGGTGACGAGAGACCGGGGGTGAGAGAGACAGGGTGCGGCGAGAGAGACCAGGGGCTAGAGAGACCGGGGAGCAAAGAGAGAGACCGGGGGCAAGAGAGACCGGGGGCGGTGAGAGAGACCGGGGACAGGAGAGAGAGACCGGGGGCGAGAGAGACCGGGGGCGACGAGAGAGACCGGGGACGAGAAGAGAAACCGGGGGTGAGAGTACTGGGCGTGACGAGTGACCGGGGGGCAAAGAGAGAGACCGGGGGCGAGAGAGTCTGGGGGGGGCAAAGAGAGAGACCGGGGGTGAGAGAGACCGGGGGCGGCGAGAGAGACCGGGGGCGAGAGAGACCGAGGGTGAGAGAGAGACTGGGGGCAAGAGAGACTGGGGGGGGCAAAGAGAGAGACTGGGGGCAGGAGAGAGCGGGGAGGCAAAGAAGAGACAGGGAGTGAGAGACACCAAGTGGGCAAAGAGAGAAACTGGGGGCAAGAGAGACCGGGGGGGCAAAGAGAGAGACTGGGGGCAGGAGAGAGCAGGGGAGCAAAGAGAGAGAACGGGGGCGAGAGAGAGCGGGGGGGGGGGGGCCAAGAAGAGAGACTCGGGGCGAGACAGACACAGGGGGCAAAGAGACAGACCGGGAGCAAGAGAGACCGGGGGCGGCGAGTGAGACCGGGGGCGGCGACAGAGACCAGGGGCGAGAGAGACCGGGGATGACGAGAGACCCGGGATCAAAGAGAGAGACCGGGGGCAAGAGAGACCGGGGGCGATGAGTGAGACCGGGGGCAAGAGAGACCGGGGGCGGTGAGAGAGACTGGGGATGAGAGAGAGAGACCGAGGGCGAGAGAGACCGGGGGCGACGAGAGAGACCGGGGACAAGAAGAGAAACCGGGGGTGAGAGTACCCGGCGTGACGAGTGACCGGGGGGCAAAGAGAGAGACCGGGGGCGAGAGAGTCTGGGGGGGCAAAGAGAGAGACCGGGGGTGAGAGAGACCGGGGGCGGCGAGAGAGACCAGGGGCGAGAGAGACCGGGGGGCAAAGTGAGAGACTGGGGGACAAAGAGAGAGACCGGTTGCGAGAGAGACCGGGGGCGGCAAGAGAAACCAAGGACGAGAGAGACTGGGGGGGCAAAGTGAGTGACTGGGAGCAAGAGAGACATGGGTGGCAAAGAGAGAGACTGGGGGCAAGAAAGACCAGGGGGGCAAAGAGAGAGACCGAGGGCGAGAGAGAGACTGGGGGCAAGAGAGACTGGGGGGGCAAAGAGAGAGACTGGGGGCAGGAGAGAGCGGCGGGCAAAGAGAGAGACCGAGTGGGCAAAGAGAGAGACGGGGGGCGAGAGAGACCTGGGGGGGCAAAGAAGAGACAGGGAGTGAGAGACACCAAGGGGGCAAAGAGAGAGACTGGGGGCGAGAGAGTCCGGGGGGGCAAAGAGAGAGACCGGGGGTGAGAGAGTCTGGGGGGACAAAGAGAGAGACCAGGCGCGAGAGAGACTGGGAGCGGCGGCGAGTGAGACCGCGGGCGAGAGAGACTGGAGGGGGCAAAGAGAGAGACCGGGGGCGAGACTGAAACGGGGGGCAAAGAGAGAGACTGGGGGCAAGAGAGACCGGTGGGCAAAGAGAGCAACCACGGGGCGAGAGAGACTGGGGGGGCAGCGAGTGAGACAGGGGGCGAGAGAGACCAGGGGCGGCGAGAGAGACCGGGGAGCAAAGAGAGAGACCAGGGGTGAGAGAGACTGGAGGGGCGGCGAGTGAGACAGGGGGCGAGAGAGACCAGGGGCGGCGAGAGAGACCGGGGGGCAAAGAGAGAGACCACGGTGAGAGAGACTGGGGGGGCGGCGAGTGAGACCGGGGGCGAGAGAGACCAGAGGAGGTGAGAGACCGGGGGACGGGCAAAGAGAGAGACCGGGTGCAAGAGAGACTGGGGCCGAGAGAGTCTGGGGGCGAGAGAGAGAGACGGGGGGGCGAGAGAGACTGGGGGTGAGAGAGAGAGACGAGGGGTGAGAGAGAATGGTGGTGAGAGAGACTGGGGCAAGAGAGACTGGGGTGGCAAAGAGAGAGACCGGGGACAAGAGAGAGCGGGGGCAGCGAGAGAGACTGGGGGCAGGAGAGACCGGGGTGGCGAGAGAGACCGGGGGCGTGAGAGACAAGGGTGGCAATAAAAAAGGGGGTGACGAGAGACATCGGGGGTGAGAGAGACCAGGGCCGACAAGAGACCAGTGGGGGAGAGAGACTGGCAAGTGAGAGACCAGGGGGCGAAGAGAGACCGGGGGGGGGGGGGTCGAAAGAGACTGAGGACAAGAAAGACCAGGGGCGACAAGAGATACTGGGGTGGTGAGAGAGACCGGGGGCGAGAGAGACCGGGGCGAGAGAGATCGGGGGCGAGAGAGAAGGGGAGGGGGTGGGGGGCAAAGAGAGAGACCGGTCGCGAGACAGACACAGGGGGCAAAGAGAGAGACCGGGGATGAGAGAGACCGGGAGGGGCAAAGAGAGAGACTGGGGGCGAGAGAGACCGGGGGTGCAAAGAGAGAGACGGGGGCGAGAGAGACATGGGGCGGCGATAGAGACTGGGGGCGAGAGACTGGGGGGGGGCAAAGAGAGAGCCCGCGGGCAAGAGAGACCGGAGGGCAAAGAGTGAGACTGGGGGCAAGAGAGACCAGGGGCGGCGAGTGAGACCGGGACCGAGAGAGACTGGGGGGGGGGCAAAGAGAGAGACCGGGGCGAGACAGACACGGGGTCAAAGAGAGAGACTGGGGGCGACAGAGACCGGGGGGGAAAGAGAGAGGCTGGGGGCGACAGAGACCTGGGGGGGAAGAGAGAGACTGGGGGCGAGAGAGACCGGGGGTGGCAAGAGAGACTGGGGGCGAGAGACAGAGACGGAGGGGCAAAGAGAGAGACCGGGCGTGAGAGAGACTGGGGGGGGGGCAAACAGAGAGACTGGGGGCAAGAGAGACAGGGGGCGAGAGAGAGAGACCGGGGATGAGAGAGAACCCGTGGGCGAGACACACACAGGGAGCAAAGTGAGAGACTGGGGGTGAGAGAGACCGGAGGGGGGGGCAAAGAGGGAGACCAGGGGCAAGAGAGACACGGGGGGCAAAGAGAGAGACTGGGGGCGAGACAGAAACAGGGGGCAAAGAGAGTGACTGGGGGTGAGAGAGACCAGGGGGGCAAAGAGAGAGACCGGGGGGCAGGAGAGACCGGGGGGGCAAAGAGTGAGACTGGGGGCAAGAGAGACCAGGGGCGGCGAGTGAGACCGGGACCGAGAGAGACTGGGGGGGGGGCAAAGAGGGAGACCGGGGCGAGACAGACACGGGGTCAAAGAGAGAGACTGGGGGCGACAGAGACCGGGGGGGGAAAGAGAGAGACTTGGGGCGAGAGTGACCGGGGGTGGCAAGAGAGACTGGGGGTGAGAGAGAGAGACGGAGGGGTAAAGAGAGAGACCGGGCGCGAGAGAGACTGGGGGGGGGGTAAACAGAGAGACTGGGGGCAAGAGAGACTGGGGGGGCAAAGAGAGAGACTGGGGGCGAGACAGAAACAGGGCGCAAAGAGAGTGACTGGGGGTGAGAGAGACCGGGGGGCAAAGAGAGAGACCGGGGGCAAGAGAGACCGGGGGGGCAAAGAGAGAGACTGGGGGCGAGAGAGACCAGGGGCGGCAAGAGAGACTGGGTGCGAGAGAGAGACGGGGGGTGCAAAGAGAGAGACTGGGGGTGTGAGAGAGACCAGGGGCCAGAGAGAACAGGGGAGAAAAGAGAGAGACTGGGGGGAGAGAGACCAGGGAAGGTGAGAGAGATTGGGGGCGAGAGAGAGACCGGGGCGGCAAAGAGAGAGACCGGGGATGAGAGAGACTGGGGGGGCAAACAGAGAGACCGGGGCGAGAGAGACTGGGGGGGCAAAAAGAGAGACTGGAGGCGAGAGAGACCGGGGGGGAAAGAGAGAGACCGGGGGCGAGAGAGACTGGGGGGGCAAAGAGAGAGACCGGGGGCGAGAGATACTTAGGGGGCAAAGAGAGAGACTGGGGGTGAGAGAGACTGGGGGGCAAAGAGAGAGACCGGGGGGGCAAAGAGTGAGACGAGGGGGGCAAAGAGTGAGAGCAAGGGCGAGAGAGACCGAGGGCGGCGAGAGAGACTGGGAGCGAGAGAGAGAACGGGGGGGGGCAAAGAGAGAGACCGGGGGCAGTGAGAGAGACTGGGAGCGAGAGAGAGAACGGGGGGGCAAAGAGAGAGACCGGGGGCGGCGAGAGAGACTGGGAGCGAGAGAGAGGACGGGGGGGCAAAGAGAGAGACCGGGGGCGGTGAGAGAGCCGGGGGGCAAGAGAGACGGGGGGGCGAGAGAGACCGGGGGCGAGAGATACCGGGGGTGATAGAGAACGGGGGGGCAAAGACAGAGGCCGGGGGTGACGTGAGAGTCTGGGGAGCGAGAGAAATCGAGGGCGAGAGAGACCGGGAGCAACGAGAGCGACTGGCGGTGACGGGAAAGACTGGTGGTGACGATATAATCCGGGGCGAGAGAGAGAGACCGGGGGCAAGAGAGACATGGGGTGAAGAGAGAGACGGGGGGCGACGAGACAGACCAGGGGTGACGAGAGAGACCTTGGCGAAAGAGATAGAGGGGGCGGCGAGAGAGACCGGGGGCGGTGAGAGAGACTGGCCATGAGAAAGTTCAGGAGTGAGAGACCGGGGTTGACAACAGACCGGAGGCGACCAGAGAGACCAGGAGCAAGAGACACCAGACGCGAGAGAGACCGGCGACGAGAGACCGGGGGTGACGAGAGAGACTTGGGGCGAGAGAGACCGGGGGCGATGAGAGACCGGGGGGTAAGAGAGAGTGGTGGTGAGAGAGACCAAGGGCGACGAGCGAGGCTGGGAGTGACAAGGGAGACCAGGTCAGTGAGAGAAACTGGGGACGAGAGAGGCCGGGGGCGCCTGAGAGAGCAGGGGTGTGAGAGAACGGAGGCGAGAGAGACCAGGAGTGACGAGAGACAAGGGAGGGCTGACAGCAACTGGGGCGCAAGAGAACGGGGGTGATGAGAGACCGGGGGCGAGTGATACCGCGGACGTGAGACCAGCGATGATGAGAAACCGAGGAGGCGAGAGAGAGGGGTTGACAAGAGAGACTGGGGCGACGAGACAGACTGGGAACGTGAGTGAGACCGTGGCGAGATGGTGACCAGGGGTGAGAGACCGGGGGTGATGAGAGACTTGGGGTGAGAGAGACCCGGGGGTGATGAGCGACCGGGGGCAACGAGAGACCGGGGGTGACAATAGAGACCAGGGGCAAGAGAGTGAGGGGGCAGAGAGACCAGGGGCGAGACAGACTGTGGGCAAGAGAGACCGGGGGCAAGAAAGAGAGGGGGGAGATAGACCGGGGGTGCGAGAGACCGGGAGCGCGAAAGAGACTGGGGGTGAGACACAGAAACCGGGGGTGAAAAGAGATGGGGGTTCAAGAGAGACTGGGGTGGGGGGGAGCGAAAAGACAGATGGGGCAAGAGAGACCGGGGGCGAGAGAGACGGGGCGCAAAAGAGACCTGGGGTGAGAGAGACTGGGGGCGACAAGAGAGACCGGGAGCGAGAGAGGGCAGGGAGGGAGAGAGGCCAGGTGTGAGAGAGACAGTGAGAGACAAGACAGACCGGGGGGGCGAGAGAGACTGTGGGCAAGAGAGACTGTGGGCGAGAGAGACCGGGGGCAAGACACTGTGGGTGACGAGAGACCGGGGGCAACAAGAGAGACTTGGGGGTGAGTGAGAGTGGGGGGCTGAGCGAGACCGGGGAAAGCAAGAGAGACTGGGGCAAGAGAGACTGGGGGCGAGAGAGACCCGGGGGTGACAAGAGACAGGGGGTGAAAGAGACCGGGGGCGAGAGACAGAGACCGGGGGCGAGAGACCGGGGGAGGCAAGAGAGACCAGGGAGGCAAGAGAGACCAGGGGAGGCGAGGGAGACCAGGGGCGAGAGAGACCGGGGTGGGGGCAAAAGACACTGAGGGCAAGAGAGATTGGGATGGAGAGAGACCCAGGGGTGACGAGAGACTGGGGAGGACGAGAGAGACGGGTGGCGAGAGAGACTGGGGGCGAGAGAGACCCGGGGGTGACAAGTGACTGGAGCGACAATAGAGACCGGGGCGAGATAGACTGGTGGTGAGAAAGACCGGGGGCAAGAAAGAAGGGAGGGGAAAGAGACCAGGGGGCGAGAGAGACCGGGGGGCTAGAGGGACGGGGTGCAACGAGACAGACCGGGAGTGATAGAGACTGTGGGCGAGAGAGACCGGGGGAGAGAAAGACAGGGGGGGAGAGAGACCGGGGGCGAGAGAGACAGGGGGCGAGAAAAAGAGGGGGGAAGAGAGACCGGGAGCGCGAGAGACCGGGGGTGCGAAAGAGACTGGGGGAGATAGAGAGAGACCGGAGGTGAAGAGAGATGGAGGGGGCGAGAGAGACTGGAGTGGGGGGAGCGAGAAGACAGTTGGGGCAAGAGAGACCGGGGGCGAGAGAGACGGGGCGCAAAAGAGACCTGGGGTGAGAGAGACTGGGGGCGACGAGAGAGACCGGGAGTGAGAGAGGCCAGGGAGGGAGAGAGGCCAGGTGTGAGAGAGAGACAGTGAGAGACAAGACAGACCGGGGGTGAGAGAGACTGTGGGCAAGAGAGACTGTGGGCGAGAGAGACCGGGGGCAAGACACTGTGGGTGACGAGAGACCGGGGGCAACAAGAGAGACTTGGGGGTGAGAGAGAGTGGGGGGCTGAGCGAGACCGGGGGAAGCAAGAGAGACTGGGGCAAGAGAGACTGGGGGCGAGAGAGACCCGGGGGTGACAAGAGACAGGGGGTGAAAGAGACCGGGGGCGAGAGAGAGAGAGACCGGGGGCGAGAGACCGGGGAAGGCAAGAGAGACCAGGGGAGGCAAGAGAGACCAGGGGAGGCGAGGGAGACCAGGAGCGAGACAGACCGGGGGTGGGGGCAAAAGACACTGAGGGCAAGAGAGATTGGGGTGGAGAGAGACCCAGGGGTGACGAGAGACTGGGGACGATGAGAGAGACGGGTGGCGAGAGAGACTGGGGGCGAGAGAGACCCGGGGGTGACAAGTGACAGGAGCGACATTAGAGACCGGGGGCGAGAGAGACTGGGGGTGAGAAAGACCGGGGGCAAGAAAGACGGGAGGGGAAAGAGACCAGGGGGCGAGAGAGACCGGGGGGCTAGAGGGACGGGGGGCAACGAGACAGACCGGGAGTGATAGAGACTGTGGGTGAGAAAGAACGGGGGCGAGAAAGACAGGGGGGGAGAGAGACCAGGGGGCGAGAGAGACCAGGGGGCGAGAGAGACCGGGGGTGAGAAAGACAGGGGGGGAGAGAGACCAGGGGCGAGAGAGACCAGGGGCGAGAAAGTGACCGGGGGTGAGAGATAGAGGGGGTGACGAGAGAGACCGGGGGCGAGACAGAGAGAGACAGGGGGTGTAGAGAGACTGGGGACGGTCGAGAGAGACTGGGGTGGGGAGCGAGAGAGACAGAGAGACAGGTGGGGCAAGAGAGACAGGGGTGCAAAAGGGACCTGGGGTGAGAGAACGGGGGCGAGAGACAGGGGGAGATGAGAGAGACCGGGGGTGACGAGAGAGACCGGGGGTGACAAGAGAGACCGGGTGTGAGAGAAAGTGGGGTTGAGAGTGATCGGGGACGAGAGAGAGACTGTGAACGTGAGAGGCCGGGGAGTGAGACAGGCCGGGTGTGAGAGAGACAGTGAGCAACAAGACAGACCGGGGACAAGAGAGACTGTGGGCGAGAAACCGGAAGCAAGACACTGGGGGTGACCAGAGACTGGGGCAACAAGAGAGACCAGGAACGAGAGAGACCGGGGGCGGGGGGAGGCGAAAGACACCGGGGGAGAGAGAGATTTGGGTGGAGAGAGACCCAGGGGTGACGAGAGACCGGGGATAACGAGAGAGACCGGTGGCGAGAGAGATTGGGGCCGAGAGAGAAACCAGGGTGACTAGAGACCGGGTGCGAAAATAGAGACCGGGGGCGAGAGGGATCGGTGGCAAGAGAAACCGGGGATGAGAGAGACCGGGGACGAGAGAGACAGGGGACGAGAGAGTGAGACTGGGGTGAAGAGAGACCGGGGGCGAGAAAGAGAAAAAGAGTGAGAGGGAGGGGGTGATGAGAAAGACCGGGGTGAGATACCGGGGTGAAGGAGACGGGGGGGGGGCGAGAGAGATTGGGGTGGAGAGAGACCCGGGGGTGACGAGAGACCAGGGACAACGAGAGAGACCGGGGGGTGAGAAAGAATGGGGGGAAACAAGGGAGACCGGGGGCGAGAAAGAGACTGGGGGTGAGAGGGACGGGGTGATGAGAGAGACCGGGAGTGAGAGATACCGGGGGCGAGAGAGAGAGATTGGGGGTGAAGAGAGACCGGGGGGCGAGAGACAGGTGGAGACGAGAGACACCAGGAGCGACGAGAGAGATTGGGGGCGAGAGAAAGTGGGGTCGAGAGAGACCGGGCGCAACTGAGAGATCAGGGGGCAAGAGAGACCGCGGGTGAGAGACTGAGGTGTTGAGAGACCGGGGGCGAGAGAGACTGGGAGACTGGTGGCGACAGGAGACAGGGTGGTCGAGAAAGACCGGGCTCGACGAGAGAGACCGGGGGCGAGAGAGCGACCGGGGGCAACAAAAGACCAGTGGCGAGAGACACCAGGGGCAGCGAGAGAGAACAGGAGTGAGAGAGACTGGGGGCGAGAGAGAGACCGGGGGTGGCGAGAGAGACAGGGGGTCGAGAGAGACCGGAGGTGAGAGAGACCGGAGGTGACGAGGGTGACCGGGGGCGAGACAGACCAGGGATGAGACAGAACGGGGGCGACGAGAGAGACTGGGGGCGAGAGAGATGAGGTGACGAGGGAGACCAGGGAGAAGACAGACCGTGGGCAACGAGAGAGACAGGGTGACGAGGGAGACCGGGGGCAAGAGAGACAGGAAGAGAGAAGAGAGAACGGGGGCGACATCAGAGGCCGGGGGTGGGAGAGAGTCCGGGTGCGAGAGAGACTGGGGTGACAAGAGAGACCGGGGTGAGAGAAACCGGGGACGAGAGAGTGGGGGAGGTGAGAGAGACCAGGTGCGAGGGAGACCGGAGGACCAGAGAGAGTGAGGGGCGAGAGAGATAGAGGGCAAGAGAGACCGGGAGCTAGGAGAGAGAGACCGGGGGCAACGGGAGAGGCTGGGGGCAAGAGATCCCGGGGGCGATCGAGAGACCGGGGATGATGAGAGAGACCGAGGGCAGCGGAAGAGGCCGGGGCAAGAAATACCGGGGGCGAGAGAGAGACCAGGGGTGACGAAAGAGACCGGGGTGAGAGAGAGACCAGGGACGATGAGAGAACAGGGATGATGAGAGACCGGGGGCGAGAGAGAGCGATGGAGGGCCGAGAGTGCCCGGGGGCGACGAGAGACCAGGGGTGACAAGAGAGACTACGGGGAGCGAACGTGGGCGATAGAGAGACCATGTGCGAGAGAGGGGGACCGTGGGCAAGAGAGAGACCAGAGGCGAGAGAGAGACCGGGGACGACGAGAGGCCAGGGGCAACGAGAGAGCAGGGTTGATGAGAGAGACGGAGGGGCGAGAGAGCCCGGGGGCGATGAGAGACCAGGGGTGACAAGTGAGACTGTGGGCAAGAGCGAGCGGGGGTGATGAGACAGAGCGGGGGCGATCGAGAGGCCGGGAGCAAGAGAGAGACGGGGTGGGCGAGAGAGACCGAGGGACGCGAGACTGGGGGCGGCGAGAGACACTGGGGACGCTGCTCCTGCTCCTTTATTTTCTATAATACAGGAGAGAGCAGTGACGCTGTTCCAGCTCCTTTATTTTCTAGAATACAGAAGGAAGCCGAGACGCTGCTCCAGCTCCTTTATTTTCTATAATACAGGAGGAAGCAGAGACGCTGCACCAGCTCCTTTATTTTCTATAATACAGGAGGAATCAGTGAATCTGCTGCAGCTCCTTTATTTTCTATAATACAGGAGGAAGCAAAGACGCTGCTCCAGCTCCTTTATTTTCTATAATACAGGAGGAAGCAGTGACTCTGCTCCAGCTCCTTTATTTTCTATAATACAGGAGGAAGCAGTGACGCTGCTCCAGCTCCGTTATTTTCTATAATACAGGAGGAAGCAAATGACGCTGCTCCAGCTCCTTTATTTTCTATAATACAGGAGGAAGCAGTGACGCTACTCCAGCTCTTTTATTTTCTATAATACGGAAGGAAGCAGAGACGCTGCTCCAGCTCCTTTATTTTGTCCAATACAGGAGGAAGCCGTGTCGCTGTTCCAGATCCTTTATTTTCTATAATAATGGAGAGATCAGTGACGCTGCTTCAGCTCCTTTATTTTCTAAAATACAGGAGGAAGCAGTGACGCTGCTCCAGCTCCTTTATATTCTATTATATATGAGGATGCAAAGACACTGCTCCTGCTCCTTTATTTTCTATAATACAGGAGGAAGTAGAGACGATGGTCCAGCTCCTTTATTTTCTATAATACAGGAGGAAGAAGAGACGCTACACCAGCTCCTTTATTTTCTATAATGCAGGAGGATGCAAAGACACTGCTCCTGCTCCTTTCTTTTCTATAATACAGGAGGAAGCAGTGACACTGCTCTAGCTCCTTTGTTTTCTATAATACAGGAGGAAGCAGTGACGTTGTTCCACATCCTTTATTTTCTATAATTCAGGAGGAAGCAGTGACGTTGTTCCACATCCTTTATTTTCTATAATACAGGAGGAAGCAGAGACGCTGCTCCAGCTCCTTTATTTTCTATAATACAGAAGGAAGCAGTGACGCTGCTCCAGCTCCTTTATTTTCTATAATACAGGAGAGAGCAGTGACGCTGCTCCAGCTCCTTTATTTTATATGATACAGGATGAAGCAGTGACGTTGTTCCACATCCTTTATTTTCGATAATACAGGTGGAAGCAGAGGCGCTGCTCCAGCTACTTTATTTTCCATAATACAGGAGGAAGCAGTGACGCTGTTCCAGCTCCTTTATTTTCTATAATACAGGAGGAAGCAGAGACGCTGCTCAGGCTTCTTTATTTTCTATAATACATGAGTAAGCAGAGACGATGCTCCAGCTCCTTTATTTTCTAGAATACAGAAGGAAGCAGAGACACTGCTGCAGCTCCTTTATTTTCTATAATACTGAAGGAAGCAGAGCCGCTGCTCTAGCTCCTCTATTTTCTATAATACATGAAGAAGCAGAGACGCTGCTCCAGCTCCTTTCTTTCCTATAATACAGGAGGAAGCAGTGACGCTGCTGCACCTCCTTTGTTTTCGATAATACAGGAGGAAGCAGAGACGCTGCTCCAGATCTTTTATTTTGTACAATACAAGAGGAAGCCGTGACGCTGTTCCAGCTCCTTTATTTTCTCTAATACAGGAGGAAGCAGTGACGCTGCTCCAGCTCCTTTATTTTGTATAACGCAGGAGGAAACCGTGACGCTGTTCCAGCTCCTTTATTTTCTTTAATAATGGAGAGAGCAGTGACGCTGCTCTAGCTCCTTTATTTTCTAAAATACAGGAGGAAGCAGTGACGCTGCTCAGGCTACTTTATTTTCTATAATACATGTGGAAGCAGATACGCTGCTCCAGCTCCTTTATGTTCTCTAATACAGGAGGAAGCAGTGACGCTGCTCCACCTCCTTTATTTTCTATAATACATGTGGAAGCAGATACGCTGTTCCAGCTCCTTTATGTTCTATAATACAGGAGGAAGCAGTGACGCTGCTCCAGCTCCTTTATTTTCTATAATACATGTGGAAGCAGATAAGCTGCTCCAGCTCCTTTATGTTCTATCATACAGGAGGACGCAGAGACGCTGCTCAGGCTACTTTATTTTCTATAATACATGTGGAAGGAGATACGCTGCTCCAGCTCCTTTATGTTCTATAATACAGGAGGAAGCCGTGACGCTGTTCCAGCTCCTTTATTTTCTATAATACAGGAGGAAGTAGTGACGCTGCTCCAGCTCCTTTTATTTTCTATAATACAGGAGGAAGTAGTGACGCTGCTCCAGCTCCATTATTTTCTATAATACAGAAGGAAGCAGCGACGCTGCTCCGGCTCCTTTATTTTCTATAACAATGGAGAGAGCAGTGACGCTGCTCTAGCTCCTTTATTTTCTAAAATACCGGAGGAAGCAGTGACGCTGATCTCGCTCCGTTATTTTCTATAATACAGGAGGAAGCAGAGACACTGCTCCAGCTCCTTTATTTTCTATAATACAGGAGGAAGCAGAGACGCTGCAAGAGCTCCTTTATGTTCTATAATAGACGAGGAAGCAGAGACACTGCTCCAGCTCCTTTCTTTTCTATAATACATGAGAGAGAAGTGACGCTGCTCAGGCTTCTTTATTTTATATAATACAGGAGGAAGCAGAGACGCTGCTCCAGCTCCTTTATTTTAGATAATACAGGAGGAAGCTGAGACGCTGCTAAAACTCCTTTATTTTCTATAATACAGGAGGAAGCCGTGACGCTGCTCCAGCTCCTTTATTTTCTATAATACAGGCGGAAGCAGTTACGCTGCTCCAAGTCCTTTATTTTCTTTTATACCGGAGGAAGCATTGACGCTGCTCCAGCTCCTTTATTTTCTATAATACTGGAGGCAGCAGTGACGCTGCTCCATCTCCTTTATTTTCTATAATACAGGAGGAAGCAGTGACACTGCTTCAGCTCCTTTATTTTCTATTATACAGGCGGAAGCAGTGACGCTGCTCCAGCTCTTTTATTTTCGAAAATACAGGAGGAAGCAGAGTCGCTGCTCCACCTCCTTTATTTTCTATAATACAGGAGGAAGCAGAGACGCTGCGCCAGCTCCTTTATATTCTATAATACTGGAGGAAGCAGCAACGCTGCTCCAGCTCCTTTATTTTCTTTTATACAATGTGAAGCAGTGACGTTGATCCAGCTCCTTTATTTTCGATAATACACGAGGAAGCAGAGACACTGCACCAGCTCCTTTATTTTCTATAATACAGGAGGATGCAAAGACACTGCTCCTGCTCCTTTATTTTCTATAATACAGGAGGAAGCAGTGACGCTGCTCCAGCTCCTTTATTTTCTATAATACAGGAGAGAGCAGTGAGACTGCACCAGCTCCTTTATTTTCTATAATACAGGTGGAAGCAGAGGCGCTGTTCCAGCTCGGTTATTTTCTATTATACAGGAGGAATCAGTGACGCTGCTTGAGCTCCTTTACTTTCTATCATACAGAAGGAAGCAGAGACGCTATTGCAGCTCCTTTATTTTCTATAATTCAGGAGGAAGCTGAGACGCTGCTCCAGCTCCTTTATTTTCTATAATACAGGAGGAAGCAGTGACTCTGCTCCAGCTCCTTTATTTTCTATAATACAGGAGGAAGCAGTGACGCTGCTCCAGCTCCGTTATTTTCTATAATACAGGAGGAAGCAAATGACGCTGCTCCAGCTCCTTTATTTTCTAAAATACAGGAGGAAGCAGTGACGCTACTCCAGCTCTTTTATTTTCGAGAATACAGGAGGAAGCAATAGCGATGCTCCAGCTCTTTTATTTTCTATAATACAGAAGGAAGCAGTGACGCTGCTCTAGCTTCTTTATTTTCCACAATACAGAAGGAAGCAGTGACGCTGCTCCAGCTCCTTTAGTTTCTATAATACAGGAGGAAGCAGATACGATGGTCCAGCTCCTTTATTTTCTATAATACAGAAGGAAGCAGAGTCGCTGCTCCAGCTCCTTTATTTTCTATAATACAGGAGGAAGCAGTGACGCTGCTCCAGCTCCTTTATAATCTATAATACAGGAGGATGCAGAGACGCTGCTCCAGCTCCTTCATTTTCTGTAAAATAGGAGAGAGCAGTGACGCTGCTCCAGCTCCTTTATTTTCGAGAATACAGGAGGAAGCAGTAGCGATGCTCCAGCTCTTTTATTTTCTATAATACAGGAGGAAGCAGTGACTCTGCTCCAGCTCCTTTATTTTCTATAATACAGGAGGAAGCAGTGACGCTGCTTCAGCTCCTTTATTTTCTATAATACAGGAGGAAGCCGTGACGCTGCTCCAGCTCCTTTATTTTCTATAATACAGGCGGAAGCAGAGACGCTGCTCCAGCTCCTTTATTTTCTGTAAAACAGGAGAGAGCAGTGACGCTGCTCCAGCTCCTTTATTTTCGAGAATACAGGAGGAAGCAGTAGCGATGCTCCAGCTCTTTTATTTTCTATAATACAGGAGGAAGCAGAGTCGCTGCTCCAGCTCCTTTAGTTTCTATAATACAGGAGGAAGCAGTGACGCTGCTCCAGCTCCTTTATTTTCGAGAATACAGGAGGAAGCAATAGCGATGCTCCAGCTCTTTTATTTTCTTTAATACAGGAGGAAGCAGAGTCGCTGCTCCAGCTCCTTTAGTTTCTATAATACAGGAGGAAGCAGTGACGCTGCTCCAGCTCCTTTATTTTCGAGAATACAGGAGGAAGCAATAGCGATGCTCCAGCTCTTTTATTTTCTATAATACAGGAGGAAGCAGAGTCGCTGCTCCAGCTCCTTTAGTTTCTATAATACAGGAGGAAGCCGTGACGCTGCTCCAGCTCCTTCATTTTCTGTAAAATAGGAGAGAGCAGTGACGCTGCTCCAGCTCCTTTATTTTCGAGAATACAGGAGGAAGCAGTAGCGATGCTCCAGCTCTTTTATTTTCTATAATACAGGAGGAAGCAGTGACTCTGCTCCAGCTCCTTTAATTTCTATAATACAGGAGGAAGCAGTGACGCTGCTTCAGCTCCTTTATTTTCTATAATACAGGAGGAAGCCGTGACGCTGCTCCAGCTCCTTTATTTTCTGTAATACAGGCGGAAGCAGAGACGCTGCTCCAGCTCCTTCATTTTCTGTAAAATAGGAGAGAGCAGTGACGCTGCTCCAGCTCCTTTATTTTCGAGAATACAGGAGGAAGCAGTAGCGATGCTCCAGCTCTTTTATTTTCTATAATACAGGAGGAAGCAGTGACTCTGCTCCAGCTCCTTTAATTTCTATAATACAGGAGGAAGCAGTGACGCTGCTTCAGCTCCTTTATTTTCTATAATACAGGAGGAAGCCGTGACGCTGCTCCAGCTCCTTTATTTTCTGTAATACAGGCGGAAGCAGAGACGCTGCTCCAGCTCCTTTATTTTCTGTAAAACAGGAGAGAGCAGTGACGCTGCTCCAGCTCCTTTATTTTCGAGAATACAGGAGGAAGCAATAGCGATGCTCCAGCTCTTTTATTTTCTATAATACAGGAGGAAGCAGAGTCGCTGCTCCAGCTCCTTTAGTTTCTATAATACAGGAGGAAGCAGTGACGCTGCTCCAGCTCCTTTATTTTCTATAATACAGGAGGAAGCCGTGACGCTGCTCCAGCTCCTTTATTTTCTATATTACAGGAGGAAGCAGAGACGCTGCTCCAGCTCCTTTATTTTCTGTAAAACAGGAGAGAGCAGTGACGCTGCTCCAGCTCCTTTATTTTCTGTATTACAGGCGGAAGCAGAGACGCTGCTCCAGCTCCTTCATTTTCTGTAAAATAGGAGAGAGCAGTGACGCTGCTCCAGCTCCTTTATTTTCGAGAATACAGGAGGAAGCAGTAGCGATGCTCCAGCTCTTTTATTTTCTATAATACAGAAGGAAGCAGTGACGCTGCTCCAGCTTCTTTATTTTAAACAATACAGTAGGAAGCAGTGACGCTGCTCCAGCTCCTTTAGTTTCTATAATACAGGAGGAAGCAGATACGATGGTCCAGCTCATTTATTTTCTATAATACAGAAGGAAGCAGGGACGCTGCTCCAGCTCCTTTAGTTTCTATAATACAGGAGGAAGCAGAGACGCTGCACCGGCTCCTTTATTTTCTTTTATACAGAAGGAAGCAGAGACGCTGCTCCTGCTGCTTTATTTTCTATAATACAGGAGGAAGCTGTGACGATGCTCCAGCTCATTCATTTTCTATAATACAGGAGGAAGCAGTGACTTGGCTCCAGCTCTTTTATTTTCTCTAATACAGGAGGAAGCAGTGACGGGGCTCTAGCTCCTTTATTTTCTATAATACAGGAGGAAGCAGTGACGCTGCTCCAGCTCCTTTATTTTCTATAATACAGGAGGAAGCAGAGACGCTGCTCCAGCTCCTTTATTTTCTAAAATACAGGAGAGAGCAGTGACGCTGCTCCAGCTCCGTTATTTTCTATAATACAGGAGGAAGAAGTGACGCTGCACCACTCCTTTATTTTATTTTCTATAATATAGGAGGAAGCAGTGACGCAGCTCCACCTGCTTTATTTTCTATAATACAGGAGGAAGCAGAGACGCTGCTGCAGCTCCTTTATTTTCTATTATACAGGAGGAAGCAGAGACGCTGCTCCAGCTCCTTTATTTTCTATTATATAGGAGGAAGCCGTGACGCTCCTCCAGCTCCTTTATTTTCGAGAATACAGGAGGCAGCAATGGCGATGCTCCAGCTCCTTTATTTTCTATAATACAGGAGGAAGAAGTGACGCTGCTCCAGCTCCTTTATTTTCTATTATACAGGAGGAAGCAGTGACGCTGCTCCAGCTCCTTTATTGTCTATAATACAGGAGGAAGCAGTGACGCTGCTTCAGCTCCTTTATATTCTACAATGCGGGAGGAAGCAGTGACACTGCTCCAGCTCCTTTATTTTCTATAATACAGGAGGAAGCTGTGACGTTGCTCCAGCTCATTCATTTTCTATAACACAGATGGAAGCAGAGACGCTGCTCCAGCTCCTTTATTTTCTTACATACAGGTGGAAGCCGTGACGCTGCTCCAGCTCCTTTATTTTCTATAATACAGTCGGAAGCAGTGACGCTGCTCCAGCTCCTGTATTTTCTACAATACAGGAGGACGCAGAGACGCTGTTCCAGCTCATTTATTTTCTATAATACAGATGGAAGCAGAGACGCTGCTCCAGCTCCTTTATTTTCTATAATACAGGAGGAAGCAGTGACGCTGCTCCAGCTCCTTTATTTTATATAACACAGGAGGAAGCAGTGACGCTGCTCCAGCTCCTTTATTTTCAATAATACAGTAGGAAGCAGTGACGCTGCTCCAGCTCCTTTATTTTCTACAATACAGGAGGACACAGAGACGCTTTTCCCGCTCATTTATTTTCTATAATACAGATGGAAGCAGAGACGCTGCTCCAGCTCCTTTATTTTCTATAATTCAGGAGGAAACAGTGACGCGGCTCCAGCTCCTTTATTTTGTATAACACAGAAGGAAGCAGTGACGCTGCTTCAGCTCCTTTATTTTCTATAATACAGGAGGAAGCAGATACGCTGTTCCAGCTCATTTATTTTCTATAATACATGTGGAAGCAGATACGCTGCTCCAGCTCCTTTATGTTCTATAATACAGGAGGAAGCAGTGACGCTGCTCCAGCTCCTTTATGTTCTATAATACAGGAGGACGCAGAGACGCTGCTCAGGCTACTTTATTTTCTATAATACATGTGGAAGGAGATACGCTGCTCCAGCTCCTTTATTTTCTATAATACAGGAGGAAGCAGAGAAGCTGTTCCAGCTCCTTTATTTTCGATAGTACAAGAGGAAGCAGAGACGCTGCTGCAGCTCCTTTATTTTCTATAATATAGGAGGAAGCAGTGACGCTGCTTCAGCTCCTTTATTTTCTATAATACAGGAGGAAGTCGTGACGCTGCTCCAGCTCCTTTATTATCTATAATACAGGCGGAAGCAGAGACGCTGCTCCACCTCCTTTATTTTCTATAATACAGGAGGAAGCAGAGAAGCTGCTCCAGTTCTTTTATTTTCTATAGAACAGGAGGAAGCAGAGACGCTGTTCAGTCTCCTTTATTTTCTATATTACAGGATGAAGCAGTAATGGTGCTCCAGCCCCTTTATTTTCTATAATACAAGAGGAAGCAGTGACGCTGCAGTGGAAAGGCTAAGAACTTGCATGTTCTTGGCGGAGTGTATTGTAAACGATATGGAAGATGTAAAAAATAGGGAAACAGATGGTGACATCTTGAAGTATATCCATATAACAGAACAGGAAGTGATGGATATGCTGAAATGCATACAAGTGGATAAATCCGCAGGACATGTTCAGGTGCACCCTAGAATTCTTGTTGAATGCCGGTGAAGTGAAAGCTCGGTCTTTTACTGATGTATTTTTTGTCATTGATAGTCACAGATGAAGTGCCGAAAGACTGGAGGTTGGCTAACATGGTGCTACTATTTAAGAATGGTGGTGAGGACTAGCCAGGGCACTATCGACCATACAGCCTGACGTCGGTGGTGGGCACGTTGCTGGAGTGAATTCTGAGCGACAAGACGTACATGTATTTGGAAAGGCCAGGACTGATTCTGGAGAATCAACATGGATTTATGCGTGGGAAATCATGCCTCACATATTGCATTAAGTTTCTTGAAGAATTAACAAAATGGATTGATGAGGGCAGAGTGGTAGATGTGATCGATGTGGACTTTAACAAGGCATTCAACAAGATTCCCCACGGTAGACTGGGGAACAAGGTTAGATCTCATGGAATACAGGGAGAACTCGCCATACAGCTATAGAAGTAGCTCAAAGGTAGATGACAGAGGATGGTGCTATGGGATAGATTTTCAGTCTAGAGGCCTGTGACCATTTGGAGTGCTACAAGGATCAGTCCTCGGTCCACTACCATTCTCCATTTATATAAATGATTTCGATGTGAGCATAAAACTGATAGCTCCAAAAATGGAGGTGTAGTAGACAGTGACAAAGGTTACATCTGATTACAACGAGATCTTAATCAGATGGGCCAATGGGCTGAGAAGTGGCAGATAGAGTTCAACTTAGATAAATGTGAGGTTGCGCATTTCGGGAAAGCAAGTCTTCGCAGGACTTCCACACTTAATGCTAAGTTCCTAGGGAGTATTGCTGAACAAAGAGACCTTCGAGTGCACATTCATAGCTCCTTGAACGTGGAGTGAGGAAGGTATTTGGGATGATTTCCTTTATTGGTCAGAGTATTGAGTTCAAGGGTTGGGACGTCATGTTGCGACTGTACAGGGCATTTGTTAGACAACTTTTGGAATATTCTGTGCAATTCTGCTCTCCTCCCTATCGGAAAGATGTGAGACTTGACAGTGTTCAGAAAAGCTCAAAAACTGAATGAATGTATGTAAAACTCTCTTATCTCACTTTTTAGATGAGAATCATTCTAAACATCAGGTCACAGAAGAGAACACAGGGGGCCAACACCTTCAACATATTGTCTAGCTGTCACCATTGTTAACAGCTCACCCGAGAATGCAACTTTAAAAAAAGGTTTTGTGATTTACACATGAAAGAAGTGAAAATATCACTGTATTCTAACAGATGAAAGGTTTAACAGACAATCGATTCTTCAATGTATAATTTCAGTTACATCACACTGCAAATTTTTGCAATAAATTCTGTGTTACGATCGAGCCCTCCACAATCACCTGATGAAGGAGCATCACTCCGAAAGCTAGTGTGATTCCAATTAAACCTGTTGGACTATAATCTGGTGTTGTGTGATTTTTAACTTTACAAAATCATGAGTGGCATGCGCAGGATAAATAGACAAAGTATTTTTCCTGGGATTGGAGAGTCCAGAACTAGAGGGCCGAGATTTAGTGCGAGAGGGGAAAGATATAAAAGTGACCTAAGAGACAAATGTTTCTCTCAGAGTGTAGTATGTGTGTGGAATGAGCTACACGGGGAAGTGGTGGAGGCAACATTTGGATGTCATCTGGATGGATATATGAGTAGAAGGGCTTTGGAGTTCAATGGGCCAGTTGCTGGCAAGTGGGACGACATTGAGTTGCGATATCAGGTTGGCATGAACGAGGTGGACCGAAGGGTTTATTTCGGTGCCGAACATCTCTGTGACTCTATGGGTGGGAGGAAGAGTTGAAATGTTCGGCAATAAGTGGTTGGGCCGTTGGGCTTGTGGGTCCCACAGTCTTCCATGAAGCTTCTGCAAGTTGACGTCCTGTCTTCCAAATGTCACGGAGACCGGGAATAATGGACAGGTTGGATTAGTTGTTTGGGTGCTCAGGGAAATCTCTGCCAGATGTGTATCGATCCTTTGGGGCCTTGGATGGAGGTGAGCAGAGAAGTGTGGGCTCAGTGTTTACACCATTTGAAATGACAAGGGTAGTTGTTGGGAGGGGAGGATGGGTGTTCAGGTGCCGGGATCAAACTAGTGAATCGCTGAGGGAATTGTCTCTGCAGAATGCTAATATGGTGAGGAGGGAAATATATCTCTGGAAGTGGGGTCTGACTCCTGCTGAGTCATGTAGATCATTAATGTACAAAGTGAAAATGTGGAGGCCCAGCACTGATTCCAGTGCAGCACTATTTGTCCATGGCTGCCTTCCTGAGAAGGACCGTTTAATTCCGAATCTCTGCTTTTTGTCAGACATCGAAACTTCTACCAATGCTCGCACATTGTTGGAAACAACATGGACCCTGAGCATTCTTTATAGCATCCTTGTCAAAGGACGTCTTGAGACCAAGGTAGACAACATTTATTGACTTTTCTTGGTCTAATCTGGTTGCTTCTTCCTCATAAACGTGTAGCAGATAGGTCAGGCAAGGCCCCTCCTTTATGAAACCATTTTTACACTGCCCTATTTTAACGAACACCTCCAAGTATTCAGAAATCTCTTTCTTCGTATTGGATGGCAGGACCTTACCCACAGATGAGGTAAAGCAAATCCGTCTGCAATTTTCCCTTTTCAGCCTTACTCCCTTGTTTATTGTGATTTTACGTTGGCGATTTCCTACTCCTGTTGGACTTCTCATGATTGTAGTCATTCATGAAAGATTCCCACGAATACCTGCACTATCGTTTCAGATATCCCCCTTTGAAATCTGGGGTTTAGTCCATTTGGTCTAGGTTTTTTTTATCGACATTCAGTCCATCCAGTTTTCTGTGACGTTCTCTTTGGTGAAACCCACCATACTGAGCTCTGCATCATCACTCTCTTCAATTTTTGGGAAATTACTCATGTCTTCCACCGTGAAGACTGATGCAAAATTCCTCAGCCATTTCTTTGTTCCCCACTACGACTTCTACACCGTGATTTTCCAGTGGTCCAATATCCTGGACTGCGTCTCTTTTACGCTTTATACTTCGAAAGAGCCTCTTCCAGTCTTCCTTCATCTCACCGCTAGCTTACCTCCACATTTAGTCTTCTCCATCTTTTTGTATTGTTGTTGGCCTTTGTTAATCTTTGTGAGCTTTCTAAGTTCCTTGTTTCCCATTGCACCTCAACATAGCTTATGCGTTTTATTTTGATTTTATGCTCTCCCTGAATTATTTTGTCAGCCACAGTTTCCACATCCTGGCTGTATCATGCTATTTATTCCTCAACATGAATTTCTTTTTTGTCTCTTGAATTACTCCAAGAAGCTCTTGCCTTTGTTGTTCCACTTTCTTTCCATCTAGGCTCCTCTCCCACTCTGTTCTACTCAGCTTCTTCTTTAGGCATCCTACTTGCCTTCATTCAGCTGTAATAATATTATTCGGTGATTCTATCTTCTCCCTCTCAAATTGCAGAATAAACTAAACATGTTATGATCAACGCTTCCACAGTTTTCCTTTACTAAAACATTCCTTATCCAGTTGGCACATTGCACAACACTGAATCCAGAATTGCCTGTTCAGTCGCGGTTTTCATCACCAGCTGCCCTAAGAAGCCATGTTGCCGACATTCCATTAATTATAATTCTGCGAAAGACAACAAACCTGATATTCTCATCCCAACTGCAAATTGAAATCCCTCATGATCACTGTATCTTTGTCTTTCCTACACATCTTTTCTATCTCCTGGTATATGTTGTCCCCATACTGTTTGGAGGCCTGTACAGGACTCCAACTAAGCTTTCTTTATATTTGTGTTTCCACAATTTTATCCACGCAGATTTTACATCATCTGATTCTACGTTGTTTCTTACTATTGATATTGTTTCTTTTTTTGGAATAAAACAAACCCAATCCCTCTACCCTCCTACCTATCTTTTCGGGAAGATGCATATCCTCGAACATAGAACATATAATTTCACAGCGCAGCACAGGCCCTTTCAGCTAACGATGTTGTGACGAGCCGTGGAACCAGTGTGAAGCCTATCTATCCAACCCAGTTCACTTTTCGTCCATATGTTTACCCAATGACTAATTAAATGCCCTTAAATTTGGTGAGTTGACAACTGTTGCAGGCAGTAGATTCCACACCCCTACTACTCTGATTAAAGAACCTACCTGTGACATTTTTCCTATATCTATCATCCCTTAATTTAGTGCTGAGTCTACTCGTGCGAGGCATCACCATCCGAGGAAAATGACTATCACTGCCCATCTTATTTAACCCTTTGGTTATCTGACATATTTCAGTTAAGTCACCTCTCCACCTTCATCTCTTTGACGAAAACAGCCTGAAGTCCCTCAGCCATTCCACGAAAGCATTCTCTCCATACCAGTCAACATGTTATTAAATCTCTGCTTAAACCTTTCCAAAACTATCACATTCTTCCTATAATGCCGTGATCAGAACTGTATGCAATATTCTCAGTGCGGCCGAGCCAGAGTTTTGTCAAGCTGCAGCATGTCCTCGTGGTTTCGAAAGTCAGGTCTTTCACCAATTCAACATAACCAACCCTATCACTTCTTACCAAGCCTTCCAAAATGGGTGGCAAGTTTCAGGGATCTAGATACATCCATATCGAGGTTTCTCTGCTCATCTGCATTACCAAGAATCTTACCATTACCATTATTCCTTTTGCTCCTTCAAAATTGAATTAACTCCATTTGTCACCACTCAGCCAAGTTCTGCAGATTATCTGTGTCCCTCTCAAACCTGAAACATCCTTCAAAACTATCCACAACTCTACCAGCCTTAGGGGCATCCGCAAATTTACGAAATCATCCTTCCGCGCCTTCATCTAGGATATTTTCAAAAGGTGACCATCAACAGTGACCCCTAAACAGATCCTTGCCGTACACGGCTAGTCACTGTGCTCCAGGATGAGCATTTCCCATCAACCATCATCATCTGCCTTCTCTCAGCAAACCAATTTATGTTGCAAATCGTTAAAACACCCTCAATCTCATGTCTGTGTATTTTCTGTCAGACCCTACTGTGGGGAACCTTTTCACAGGCCTTCCTGAAATCCACATACACCACATCAACGGCTTTAGCATTATACACCTGTTTGATCACCAAGTCAAAAATTTCAGTAATTTTTGTGAGGCACAACCTACACTTCACAAATCCGCGTTGACTAACCAGAATCAACTTATTCCTTTCTTAACGATTATAAACCATGTTTGTTTTCACTTTTTCCAACATTTTACTCGCAACCACAGGAAGACGTACTGGTCCATAATTATCAGGGTTTTCACTACTCCACTTCTTGAACAAAGCATCGACATTTTCTATCCTCCGGTCTCCTGGCGCGATTTTGGCAGACAATGATAATATAAAGATTCAAGTCAAAGGCCTGGAATCTCCTCCCTGGCTTCCCAGAGATTCCGAGGATATATTCCTTCCAGTACAGGAAACGTACCTATTTGCACACTTTCCAGAATTGCTAACACCGCCAACTTGTGAACTTCAGTCACATCTGATTTGGTAGTATGTATCTCAGTACTCGATCCCACAACATTGTTTTTCATCAGTATTCATACTTAAAAAGGACAGTCATTTAGCTTTTTCCCCACATCCTCGGATTCCATACACAATATCCCACTACTATCGCTTATTGCCCCTAAAATTTCTGTTGTAATTCTTTTTTTCCTGATATACCTACAGAAATCTTTAGGGTTTTATTTGATCCGATCTGCCAACGACTTCTCATTTTGCCTCCTCGCTCCTGGGCGCTCTCTGTTTATATCTTTCCTAGCTAACTTGTCATGCTCAATCGCCAGAAATGAGCATTCAAGTCTCACCGGGAACATAAAACGTCATCTTCCTCATGACAAGGATTTCAAAGTCTTTTGTAAACAATGGTTTCCTGATACGACCTCTCACTCCCTGCCTGACAGTTACATACTTATCATGACACTAGCTGTTCATTGAATAAGATCCACGTTTCACTTCTGTCCACCCTCTGCAATTGTCTTTCCATTCAAAGTATCTTCACTCTTGCCTAATCGCACCATATTTGCCTTTCCCCTAGCAATAACTGTTGCCCTACGTTATGTACCGATCCCTTTCAATCTCTAAAGTAAACATAACCAATTTATGTTCACTATCACCAAAGTGCTTACCTACATTCAAAACTGACACCTAGCCAGGTCCATTACCCAAAACGAAATCAAATCGCGCCTCGCCCCTTGTTGACTTGCCTGCGTACTGTGACAGGAAACCATCATCCACACGTTGGACAAAAAAACTGATCCATCTAAGTACTAAAAATATAGTATTACAGTTAATATTCGGAAAGTTAAATCCCTCGTAACAACTACCCTGTTACTTTCCCTGCTCTCCTAATTATCTTTACAATCCTTTCCTTTGGATCTCTGGAACTGTTTGGAGGCTGATAGAAATCTCCCGACAGGGTGTCCTCTCCTTTCATTTTCTTACTTCAGCCCATGCTACCTCAGTCAATGGCTCCTCAAATGTCCTTTCTGCGACCGTGATAATGTCCTTCACGAACAATGCCAAACCTATCCCCCTTTTCCACTTTCTCTCTTCTTTCTGAAACATCTAAATTCCTCAATAACCATGAATATTCAGCTCCCACTTCTGATCTCTTTGCAGCCACTTACCGTGATTATCTTAAGACCATACCTTCGAATTTCGATTTGTGCTACAAGCTCATTTACCTGCTTCACTACACTGCATGCATTCAAATATAACAACTTCAGTCCTGTATTAACCATGCAGCTTCTCATTCACATTCGTTTATTGAGTGAACTTGAAGTTTGATTGTTCGCCATTTCCAGATTCTCTGCAACAATTGCGTCTGTATTCAGCACTCTTACCGCCTCTTTTTATTTGATTTTCTAATTTTCCCTGTAAATAGTTCACCGTTCCACACCTCCCCACTTCTATTCAATTTGAAGCACTATCTACCGCCGCAGATATGAGATTAGCAAGGACTCTGGTCCCAGCACAGTTCACATGAAGACCGTCCATCGGAACTCATTTTTCCTTTGCAAGTAATGAAATGAGTTTTTTCAACTCTAAATAAAGGGACAAAATACTTTTCAGCACATACAAAAATATGAAAAGTAGACAGAGACAACACTGTTTTAAAATACACACGTGATATTGAGCTATGTAATTTGAATTGTGGATTACAAAACCATGGAATTGGTAAGCAAACTTTATCAATCATTATTTGACCCACAGCCGAGATATTTATTTCCCCTCTATCATTGATTCCCCCTCACTAAGATTCTCTACCCCAGTATCTCATAAGATAACTGGGGCTGGGGGGGGTGGGGGGTGGGGTGGAAGGGAGAGGGAGTGATTGTGGGGGTTATCAACTCTTGATGCTGTGGGTTCAGTCTATATAAACTAATTCACCTTCACGCTGGAAACAATGAATTGGTCTACTGGGCTCTGTTTAGCTGACAATAATTCAGCTTTGTGATAGGATTGGAAGTAAATGATCTGAGATGACAATCACTATCAGTATCCTGCTCAAAGGGAATAAGAGCAGAAAAAGAGATTGCAGGCCGTGAGACATGCTAAGTAAAATTTCCATCTTCTGACTTTTTCCTCATGCTATCTCCTTTTCTATCTAACTTCATTCTCGTCTAACACTCCTTCCTTTCTCACTCAGCCTGTGGCTGTTTTCACTCTTCGCTGTTTATTTCTTTCTCTTTATTGCTCTCTATCTCCCCTACGCTCACTGTGTGTGTGTGTGTGTGTGTGTGTGTGTGTGTGTGTGTGTGTGTGTGTGTGTGTGTGTGTGTGTGTGTGTATCACTCTATCTTGAATAAATCGCTCTGTTTGGAAATTGTGCAGTTGGAGAGCTCGTGGTCGCAAAATGAGATGAAAGACCTCTTCTTTGCGTATGAATTCTGAGGTTCTCTTACCCAAAAAAAAATCTTCCCATGTCGGCAGAGATAATCTGCTCCAGTGAAGGACACAAGGCACAACCATCCTTTTCTCTGATCTTGCCTCCCCTGGTCTTGGGACCAGATGTGAAAGCTCATCACGGCAAATAATGGAGTTTCAATTCAACAAAAATCCATTGCTGATTGTTTGGGGAAAAAAGATAAAATGCCTTATTCGTTAACGTCCTTCATGGAAAGAATCTGCCATCCTTAACTCGTCTGTCCTACATATGACTTCAGTGGTTGAATCTTAACTCCTCTCTGGCAATTAGGGATGGGCAACATTTGTTGGCCGAGCCATCGGAGTCCTTATCCCATGAATGAATTTAAAATAAAATTACACAGGTTCCACTAAACTCGAAGTAAGACAACCTGTTTAGGATAACACTCAATGGGAAAGTTATGGCAGTTCCAGCAGTTGTGCAGGATTGGTAAATGGGAGATTTGGTACAGGACAGCAGGTTCATAGAGTTGTACAGCACTGAAACAGACGATTCAGTGCCACTTGTCTTGCCGAAAATTAAGAATTCTGGCAGCGACACACTTAATTGAAGAATCATTGCAAGGAACTTCGAAACAGAAGAACTGAGCTATGGCTTGTCTAAATAGGATATTTTGGGCATGGCATTAGATAATTGGATAATTGTTGCAGTGCATCAGTAAATGGGAGAATTGGGTAGGACAATTGGCAATATGATAGTCACAGTACGGCACCAGGAAATTGCGAGAATTGAGCTGCAGCACTCCACCAGTTCCCAGTTAATGTCGCTGCACTGACTCTCTGCCAAGTCACTGATTCATCTCAGTTAATTCAAAAAGCTTACCTCATGCATGGTCGAGAATGAACAAAGTGTTATTGTGAGCAGCTGCCAGCTCCTTGGGAATATGGGATGGCATTTTTTGCAAGAGATAGGGTGGTAAGAGGTGTAATCCAGGTAGCTATGGGAGTCAGTGGGTTTGTAAAAAATGTCAGTGTCAAGTCGGTCGTCACTAATGGAAATGGAGAGGTCCAGGAAGGGGAGCGAGGTGTCAGAGATAGTCCAGGTAAATTTAAGGTCCGGGTGGAATGTGTTAGTGAAGTTGATGAATTGCTCACCCTCCTAGCGGGAGCATGAGGTGGCACCAATGCAGTCATCAATGTAGCGGAGGAAGAGGTGGGGAGTGGTGCCGGTGTAATTACGGAAGATCAACTGTTCTACATAGCCAACAAAGAGACAGGCATAGCTGGGGCCCATACGTGTGCCCATGGCTACGCCTTTGGTCTGGAGGAAGTGGGAGGATTCAAAGGAGAAATTGTTAAGGGTGAGGACCAGTTCGGCCAAACGAATGAGAGTGTCAGTGGAAGGGTACTGTTGGGGACGTCTGGAGAGGAAAAAACGGAGGGCTTGGAGGCCCTGGTCATGGCGAATGGAGGTGTAGAGGGATTGGATATCCATGGTGAAGATAAGGCGTTGGGGACCAGGGAAACGGAAGTCTTGGAGGAGGTGGAGGACGTGGGTGGTGTCTCGAACGTATGTGGGGAGTTCCTGGACTAGGGGGGATAGGACAGTGTCAAGGTAGGTAGAGATGAGTTCAGTGGGGCAGGAGCATGCTGAGACAATGGGTCGGCCAGGGTGGTCAGGCTTGTCGATCTTGGGATGGAGGTAGAACCGGGCAGTGCAGGGTTCCCGGACTATGAGGTTGGAAGCTGTGGGTGGGAGATCTCCTGAGGTGATGAGGTTCTGTATGGTCTGGGAGATGATGGTTTGGTGATGGGGGGTGGGGTCAAATTTCTCCACCTCCGCCGTATCTGCTCCCAGGAGGACCAGCTCCACCATAGGACACACCAGATGGCCTCCTTCTTTAGAGATCGCAATTTCCCTTCCCACGTGGTTAAAGATGCCCTCCAACGCATCTCGTCCACATCCCGCACCTCCGCCCTCAGACCCCACCCCTCCAACTGTAACAAGGACAGAACGCCCCTAGTGCTCACCTTCCACCCTCCAAAACTTCGCATCAACCAAATCATCCACCGACATTTCCGCCACCTCCAAAAAGACCCCACCACCATGGATATATATCCCTCCCCACTGCTTTCCGCCTTCCGCAAAGACCGTTCCCTCCGTGACTACCTGGTCAGGTCCACACCCCCCTACGACCCACCCTCCCATTCTCGCACTTTCCCCTGCCACCGCAGGAACTGTCAAACCTGTGCCCACACCTCCTCCCTCACCTCTATCCAAGGCCCTAAAGGAGCCTTCCACTTCCATCAAAGTTTCACCTGCACATCCACCAATATCATTTATTGTATCCGTTGCTCCCGATGTGGTCTCCTCTACATTGGGGAGACTGGGCGCCTCCAAGCAGAGCGCTTTAGGGAGAATCTCCGAGACACCCGCACCAATCAACCAAACCGCCCCGTGGCCCAACATTTCAACTCCCCCTCCCACTCTGCCGAGGACATGGAGGTCCTGGGCCTCCTTCACCGCTGCTCCCTCACCACCAGACGCCTGGAGGAAGAGCGCCTCATCTTCCGCCTCGGAACACTTCAACCCCAGGGCATCAATGTGGACTTCAACAGCTTCCTCATTTCCCCTTCCCCCACCTCATCCTAGTTGAAACTTCCAGCTCAGTTAATGTCTCATTGACTTGTCCGACCTGCCTATCTTCTTTTCCACCTATCCACTCCACCCTCTCCTCCTTGACGTATCACCTTCATCCCCTCCCCCACTCACCCATTGTACTCTATGCTACTCTCTCCCCACCCCCACCCTCCTCTAGCTTATCTCTCCACGCTTCAGGCTCACTGCCTTTATTCCTGATGAAGAGCTTTTGCCCGAAACGTTGATTTCGCTGCTCGTTGGATGCTGCCTGAACTGCTGTGCTCTTCCAGCACCACTAATCCAGTATTTGATTTTCAGCATCTGCAGTCATTGTTTTTACCTCCTTTAAACAGGCATGTCCCTGATTATTCTGATGTGCCGTGAATGTGTGTACCACACCTGTGTACTGTCAGTCCTGAGGTTTTGCAATAGTTACCTGACGAAGAGACAGACAGAGCTGGTGCTCAATAAAGTGCTCATGGATATCCCGGTTGGTTGGAGGAAGTGTGAAAGATTGGAAGAAGTTGTTGAGCGTGAGCAGAAGTTCAACCAGTGGAATTAGATTGTCGGTGGAAGAGGATTGGTTGGGTCGACGTCAGAGGAAGAATCGGAAGGCTTGGAGGCATTCCCCGCGGCGGATAGATGTGCATAACGACAGGAAGAACAAGGTGAAGCTCAGGCATTGTGAGCCGGGCAAAAGAAAGTCTTGGAGGAGATGAAGGGCATAAGCGGGGAGTTCCTAGACGAAGGGGGCAACACTTTTCCTGCACTAATGGCGCCAGGACGGTGCCTCGAGAAGGGGAACAGAACAGTTCCTGGGCTCCAGGGACAGGACAATGCCTTGACTAACGAGTACAGGACGCTACACGGACTTTGGTAGACAGAACGGTTCCTGGACAAGGAAGACAGGACGGTGCCCGGAATAAAGGGGAAGAGGACAATGCTTGGACTAAGGGGTACAGGACGGTTCATGGACGAAGGGGAAAGGATGGTGCCTGGGCGAAGGTGGATAGGACAGACTCGGGGCGCTGTGGTATCCATTAAGCCAGCAAGTAAAATGTGCACTGTAGCAGTCATTAAAACAGCAGAAAAAGGGGTTTGTCATATACATCATACCAGCAGACAAGGTGTGGGTTGGCACTGTAATAGTCATCAAAAAGTTGAAAAGGAGAGCTACGTTAGCAATCAAACTAGCAGAAAATGTGGAGAGCTGTGGTCGGCATCCAATAAGCAGTCAAGTCAGGCAATGTGATAGCCATCAAGCCAGCAGACAAAGCAGACACTCTGGTAACCATCAAACCAGCAGACAAGGGAGTCGCTGATAGGCATCAGACCAGCAGAAAAGGGGACACTGTGGTAACAGCCCCTAATCCCACCCTTCCAGCCCAACTTCATCATCAAACCAGCAGACGGGGGTGCAGTGGCTGCTGGGTGAGCAGCACTCCACTCCCTCTGCTCAAGCTCCAACATCACCTTCAAACCATCAGTGGAAGCAGCCCTCCACTCCCTCTGCCCACATCCCAACATCATTATCAAAAAAGCAAACAAGAGGGCGCTGTGGCAGTTTGGCGCTACGACGTCTGCACTCGTGGTATCTCACACTCCCAACGCACAGCCCTCTACTACCTCCACTACAAGCCCAACATCACTATCACACCAAAGGACAAGGGGGGCTCTGTAGTAGTTTGGCGCAGTGAACTCTGTACTCATCCTCGTAAAGCGCAGCCGTTCGACACTTTACACTATCCACAACATCACAATCAAACCAGCAGAGTTGAGTGGCGCTGTGGGTTTTGACTCACTGACCTCAAATCCACTTATCTCTCGCCCTCGCAATGTACATCCCACCACTCCCTCCTCTCCAACTGTAACATCACCATTAAACCAGCATACAATAGACAATAGACAATAGGTGCAGGAGTACGCCATTCTGCCCTTCTAGCATGCACCACCATTCAATATGATCAACGACACCTTTCCTGGACCACTCCATCTCTGTCTCCAAAGACCGTCTAATAACGGATATTTACATCAAACCCACCGACTCCTATAGAGACCTGGACTAGATATCTTCCCACACTGCCTCCTGCAAAAAACGCCATCCTTATTCAGAAATGCACTACCTCCACCGCATCTGCTCCCAAGACCTATTCCACCTCCTCACAGGAATGCATTCCTTCTTGGCCTCCTTCTCAAAGACAGAAAATTCCCCATCCATGTGGTCGACGATGCTCTCCAGCGCAACTTCCCTACTTCATGCACCTCATTCCTTCAACGCCACTTCTCTAACCGCCACAAGGACAGTATTCAATTGGTCGTCACCTTCAGCTCCACCAAACTCTGGTCACATCACATCATCCTCCGCTATTACCGCCAAATAAATAGACCCCTCCACTCGGCCTTTTCTGCGTTTTGGAGAGTCAATATTGTCTGCGATTCCCTTATCAGATCCACGCCCTTCCCACCAGCGCATCCCACCAACTCCAACAACTTGAACTGCTACCGCTAGAAGCCCAAAACCTGAAAGCATGACTTCCGCCTCACCTCCGTCCAAGTCGTTCCACATCCGACAGAAATTTATCAGTACTTCCACATACTGTGTCTGTTGCACCTCATGCGATTGCATCGACATCAGACCAGAACAATATAGTGAAAATCCCTGGGACACCTGCACCAAAGAACCTCACCGACCCATGAATGAAAACGGTAACACACCCTTGTACTCCAACAAGGACTTGCAAGTCTTGGTTATTCTCCATCGTCAAACCCTAAAATCCTGACGCTTGGAGATAGAACACCACTACTTCTGCCTTGCAATCCTGCAGCTACATGGAAATTTACTGATTTCACAGTTTCCTCATTTCTCCTCCCCTCACCTTGTCCCAGACTTGCACATCTTCCGTCCACCTGTCCAGCCCACCCTCCTCTCCGGCCTATCACTTCCACCAGAATGTCATCTCCCAGCTACCATCGCCCCAGCTCTACCACAATCATATTTATTTCTCAGACCCCGTTGCTCACAAGCCAAATTACTGATGAAGGACTTATGGCAGAAACGTTAATTCTCCTGCTCCTTGAATGCGGGCTGACCTAGTGTGCTTTTCCAGCAACACACAGTCGACGCCAATATTTCATACCAATGGATCAGATCTAAATAGGGCAGGTGGGGCAGGACATCATTCAATCGGAAAATTACTGTGCGGTATACGGAAATGGAAAATTGTCTTTGGACCCTCCCTCAACACTGATGCTTTGGTAATGCTGTATTATCTCAGAACTCACCCCTCGATTCAGTTACCGACATAATGAAGCACTGTCTCAGTATTGACCCTCTGTCAAAGAGTCACTGCCTCAGAATTGATCTTCTGACATTAAGATAATCCCTCAATTCTGACCCTGTTACAAGTATGCTCTGCCTTTGTTTTGACCATCTGACTTTGATCTTCAAATCGTGTTGCACTTCCTCGGTTCTGACCCCAATACAGTGAGAGAGTGGGTCAGTATTGACTCTGTTAACAGTGATCTCTCAGTTTTAATCCTCTCACAGTGAGGCAAAGTTTCTAAACTTGTGGTATTCAATCAACTTTGACAGATTACAATGAGTCACTCCCTCACAACGGACTCTCTGACAATGAAGCACTTTCTCAGTACTGACGATATGATAAACAAGCCTTCCTTTATAATGAACATTTGTTAATGAAACACTCTAAGAGAACGACCAAGCTGTCAGTGCTGCACGACCACAGAACAGGCCAATTGAACGGGTGTCACTGTCTCAATTCTGACAATTACACTCAGGTGCTGCCTCCGAACTAGTCTTCTG